>NC_139513.1:210940296-212140296 GCF_947247035.1 Vipera ursinii
TGTCGAGAGGGCTCCCGCGCTGCCTGCTCCGTCCCGCCTACCGCCCAGGCGTTTCCCGCGCCTACTTTCTCGACTGTTGCTAAGCGGGTCACCCCCAGCCCAGGATAAGAGGGGAAAAAAAAAACTTGCTTGCTGGGCGTTGCTTACTCTCGAGAAATGCGCGCGCGGCGGGGGGAGGAAAGGAGGCTCCCTTGAGCTCCAAGCACGATTTTTGGCGGCAACGACTCCTCGCTTTCGTCGAGGCGGCGGGCGGGAAAGAGTTAAAACGCCGGCTCTTTGCCTCCCCTCCGGTGTAAGCGAGCGAGCAGCGGCGGCATCGCTGGCTGACTGGAGAGAAAAAGGGCCGAGAAGGCTGCTTGCGACGCTCCAACTACAGAAGGCTGGCTGATCCCGATCTATTGATCGCGCGCGTATTGCCTTATTTTTTTTTTTTGCTTTCCTTCCTTTTTTTTTTCTTCCTTTTTTCCCCTCACTCCACCACCCACCCACCCCCGTTTCTCCTCTGAACCTTCCCCCACTCCCCTTCTGCGGGACTTTCGCGGCGCGTGTTCAAGCCTTTGGAGAAGGAGCCGCTCGTGCACAACACGCGCGCCCGCCCGCCCGCCCATCCTCACCTAGATCCCGGGGTTGCTCGCCTCGGCTTTGCCAGATGCAATTGCTGGCGCCGCCGTTTTGCCTTCTCCGCCGGAAAGTTTCCTCCGCCTAAAGCTGCATCTTCCCAAGCGGACCGCGCTGCAAAAGCTTCGGCGAGAAGCGTTTTTTTTTTCTTGGGGCGCCTCAGAATTACGGCTTAAGATCCGTTCCACCACCACCACCACCCCCAAAAAAAGAAGAAGAGGAGACGCTGGAGTAGGAGAGACACAACCCCCCCTCCTCCGTTCCCCCCCCCCTTTTCTTGAAGGATTGTCGGATAACAAGGAAAAAAAAAGGAAACGGCTCTCGATCGGGAAGCCTTTTATTTATTCGCTGCCGCCACCGCCACCCCTTGCTTTTTTTTTTTAGCGACCGTTCATCCGGGGGGGGATTTATTTGTGGAAAATAACCAACTAAGGAGAACCGAACCAACTTGGAAAGCGGGGAGACACCCCCCCGCCTTTGCTCTCTCTCTCTCTCTCTCTCTCCCATGCGCCCCAACGTTGTCCGTGGGTTTCCAGTGTAAGGATTGCTCTTTGGGTTTTGCCTTTTTTTTTGTCTTTTTGTCTCCGTGGCCAATATCCAAAGGAACTGTGGAATTAAGAAAGAAGCCGACCGGCGATCGTATGTGTGAGTGTGTGTGTGTGTGTCTGCGCGACACCCAGCTGCTTCTGTTTCACCCGGCGCCGAGAAGAATTCAGGCGGCGTGCAGGTAAGGGAAAGAGGCAGGCTGCCTTTCCCCTTGGATTTCCCCCTTTTTTTCTTTTTTCTTTCCTTTTCCTTCCTTCCTTCCTTCCTTCCTTCCTTCCTTCCTTCCTTCCTTCTCCTTCCTTTCCTTCCTTCCTTCCTTCCTTCCTTCCTTTTCCCGCTTTAAAACGGCACCTTGCGTTGGGATTCCGGCTTTCGCCTTCCAAAGTCCACCTCTGGGCGCATCTCCCTTTTCCATCGCTTTTTCCCACCAGCCCCGTTTTGGTTCCGAGGAGAGGGAAAGTTCCTGGCCCCGACCCGACTTCGCCGGGTGGAAAGGAGGCGAAAACGGCTAAATGGGAGATAAGAGGGACCCCCGTACCCCTCCCTTTCTCCTCCTCCTCCTCCTCTTTTTTTTTTTTTAAAAAGGCACTTTAAGGTTTGTTGAATTGCGACGGTGAATGTTTGGCGCCTTTTCCCTTCGCGCTTTCTGTGCAAGCTGCAGAGAGGGGGGAAGCCAGGGGAAGCGGGCAAACGCAGCCTTCTCATGCTTTAAGGAGCAGCCTGGGTGGGTGAGTTGGGTGGAGGAGGGCGGGAAGGCACCGTGGCCCGGGCTCCTAAGTCGAAGGCGGTTTGTCTGTGAGGGATTGCACTCCGGAATCGGCTGGGGATCGCTGCGCGTCCTTTTTCGCCCACTAGAGGTTCCCCGGGAGCGCGGGATTGGGAAATGAAAAATGAAAATAAAATAAAATTAAACCGAAGGGAGAAACCCCCCCCCCCGGAAAATGGAGTTCGTGTCAGCCGCACCTCAGGGAGAGCGGCGCTCGAAACGTGGCTGTCTCTATTTTCGCTCCTTCTCGGCGGCTTCTAATTTCTGACCGGTGGGTGGAGGGAGACGTGTGTGTGTGTGTAGACAGCGAGCTTTGCGCTCTCACTTCTGTGCTTGACGGTGGAAACCTCGCTGTTTTTCATATGAGGGGGGGGGGACGGAGGTAAAAACCCCTATCCGTAGTCGACCTTTCTCTCAAGAGGGGCTGCTTAATGTGTTAGAAATCCTGGCTTAACTTTAGGCGTCCTATTTCGTATTTCCTTCTCTGCAGGTGATATTTTTTCCCCTCAAAAGAGCATTTTAGGGTGACCCCATTTCTTTTAAACATGGTGGAAGGTGGGCCCGCTTCTGGAGTTATATCAGGAGGGAAGGTGAGAAGGAGAGTTTGGGTTGTGCTTTCCAGCTGCCTCTGCAGAGAAAGGAAACTTAATGGGTATACATCCAATCCATAGGTTGGAACCAGATAAGATGTTTTGGTGGATGCCTTTTTTTTTAAATCCTCTGCACATTTTCTCATTTAATTAAAATATTCCTTCTGTGATCTTGATCCGACTGGTCCAGCCCCTTGTTCATTTTCTGCCACATTGTCGTGATCCTCATGCAGCTCGCACAGAGAGAGTTTGATAAACCCTTATTTTTCTGCTTTCTTTGCCCTTGCCCAGAAGCTCTCAGATGCCTTTCCTGTGGTACCATACTTTGTCAGCTGAATAGTATCCAAGAATGAAATTGGATATAGTAGAATCAAGCATAGTAAAAAAAAGGGAAAGCTTTGTACCCTGATCTAGTGGATAGCACTCATGGGGAAGAGCATGAGTCAAGACAATTCTGAAGAATCTTCCCTTTGTAACCAAATGTTGGCATATTGTCATCAGCCATTGAAATCCTTTATTTCTTCTGGCTATTCTGCCATGAAGCTCTGGTGACAAGAAGCTGTTGACGCTTTTTTTTTTTGCTTTGCCCCCAAATAAGAAAGAAAATGTGGGTTCCAATGTCCAGTATTATGTCTCCTTAGTTTCTCTGCCAGAGAATCACCATACTAACATTTAATGAATACTTTAGGATTGCCAGGAAAACCGCAAATGAAAACCACTGGATAGAGATGGCAAGAAAAAAATAAGTTTTCTCCGCAGGGTTCTGCTTCCTTGTGTGGTAGGGTCAGTTAAAATGACCCAGGAGTGATTAACTTGGGAAAAACAAACTGACCTATTAATCCAGTTCTAAAAGTTGTGTATATGTACAGATGCACACCCATACATACATTTATGTTATGAAGCATTGCCAAAAGCCTTATTTTCACTTATTATATCACAGCCGGACCTTTGCTTTATCATAACTAAACATGCTTGATAGGTTACAGGGCATGGATAATGCTTGAGGATTATAGTCTTGGAGATTCCACATGTGAACAAGACTCACTGAACTTGGTAGACCTGACCTCTGAATGCAGATATCTAGGACTGTAGTATTACTATAGTAATAATGATTGGGATTATTATTTTAAGATGATATATTTCTAGTATCTAATCTAATTACACGTGTGGTATGAAATACCATGGATGCTTAAAGCTAACGTGTGAGGGAGGCAAATATATTCTATAAAAACTGGCCTTTTTCCTGAGTTAAAGGTTTAGTTGATATTAACTTGTATATGTACAGCACATCTTCATAGCATATCTTAGTATGGAAAAGGTTCTAATAAAGACAAATGCTGTCATTGATATATTTGATGTACATTGTGACCAGGCCAGCTTAATTTTCAGCCAGTAGTTTCAACCAGTCAGGATTGAAAAGCTTTTAAGATCTTTGTGACCTATAATTTTATGTGCTGTATAATAATCACATTATTGATTGCCTTTATCAGAAAGCTGTCTGCTGTTTTCTGATAAAAGGCTTAAAGACAGCAGCAGATGAGCTGCAGTAAGTTTTGTGACTTGCTTTCTTACTGCAAACATTCCTAGAATAGTTGTGTCAGGACCTGACAGTTTCCCCCCCCCCTCTTTTTTAAAAACTCAATTTTATTTGAGATTTTACTGGATCATTTTTATACAAATATAGCTAAACCTTGGCACAAAACTGGAGAGATGGGGAGGAGGGGGAGGAGGGCAGAAAAGGCTGTTTTCATTTTGATTCAACATTTTTAATTGTCCTAAGTGTGAAATTCATCATGCAAAGAGAAATATAAACTACTATAAAGTATTATAGTTAAAAAAGAAAAAATTATATGGGCTTCTGGAGTGGTTTCAGGGGAAAAAAGAAAACCACATGAATTAGACCTCAAAGCTGTATAATTGGTTCCCTATTGTATGTTTGCAGAACTAGAGAATACCTCTGGTAAAGCACGAGTTAGGTAGAATGCCCATTTTAGAAGCCAGGGAAAGGGTAAGGAAACATGGAGTCTATTTCCTGTGCATATTTATTTAATTGCATTTCAGTGAGAATTACTTATCAGAAGTAATCTTACAGTTGCAGCTTGAGGGGAAGAGAGCAATCTTCTTAGAGAAAAAAATCAGCATATGTGTCTTCACTATCAACTGCCAATGCTCTGCTAAGGCAACACCCATTATAGAGAGCACAATAAGAAAAATGGTCTTTTCTGCATAGCAAATGTGAAAAATGGAGGCATATGTACTTCCCAGTATTATGAGTTGACTATTAATTATTTTATTTGACAGTCTTGTGTTTTCTAAGAAGAAAAGTAGCTTCATTTATCTATGATTTTTTTTTAAAAAAACATCTGTGATATGTTCTGATGTTATCGAAGATCATGGCACTGCTTTTAAATTAGTCAAATTCCTCTGATTTATCCTTGTTGATTTTGCTATTTAGGTAAAAGAGTAAGATGCAATGTGTTTTGTGCGGCTGATGCTTCAGTAAAATGACACATCTTGCTGCATTTATTTTGTGTCTAGACATTCTGTGAAAGGTCTCTAGGTGGAAATGTTTTCCTGTGTAGAAAGAACAGAGGAAATACAAACTATAAGAGATGTTCTATGACAGCTAAGCTATCTCTAAGCCTTATAATCAATTTAACAGGTACCATTGAATTAAACTGAGTATCCTGGGACAATATTGTTAAGTTGTAAGCTCTAATGGATGTGGTCTTAAAGCTCTCCTAAGACATTTTGTTGCCTGAAGGGAGAGGCAAAATGGAGTACTCAAGTCTGTATGCTGGAACCAATCGGACTGTCCACTATTTCCCACCATGGTTAGTGTTTTATAGTACTGAGCACAGCAGGCTAACACAAGGCTGTGTTTTGTGACATATACCATATAAAGATCTCCCCCATGATTTCTTTCCCCTTGTGGCATCTTGGGTAGCAGCCATTCTCTGATCATTGGTAGGGTTTTTCTTGCATAGTCTTGATGGGTGAAAGTTGGTCTCTTTGCTGCTAGAAATGCACCTTCATGGTTATTGTCCCAAAGTGGTGGATAGGCATGCAGTATTCAACTGAACTGAATACTTTATTTGACCAAATTTGATTATACACACAAGGAATTTGTCTCTGGTGCAGAAGCTCTCACTGTAGATACAAAGCAATAGAAGAATCATCATCATCATCATACCAATAAGGGGGGTGAGTAAGAAACATAAAAGGGAATAATAGATAAGGAATAATAATACTACATCCATTCTACATGGTAAATACACATAGATATTAGAAAGCACTGTGAGAATTGGGTGTTAAGCAGTGTGATGGCCCCATGGAAAAAACTATCCCTGTGTCTAGTTGTTTTGGCCTCCAGTGTTCTGTTACACCCCATCCTGAGGGGAAGAGTTGAAAACAGGATGTGAGGGGTCTGCAAATATCTTCCAAGCCCTCCTGATCCACCCAATATACAGATCTTCTATGGAAGGCAGACTGGTTGCAGTTGTCTTTCTGCAGTCTTAACTACCTGTTGGAGTCTGTACCTGTCCTATTTGGTTGCTGTACCAAACCAGACAGTTAAGAGTAATACAAATGCCAGACTCAACAATTCCACTGTATCAACAACTTCTGAGGCAGATTGAACTTGCTGAGTAGGCGCAAGAACAATCTTTGTGGTGCCTTTCTAACGCTGGTTCTAATGTTAACTACCGTATCCATTTCGAGTCCTGGGAGGTTATAGAACCCAAACGTTTGAAGGACTCTGCTGCTGATACTGTGCTGCCAAATGTGGTAAGAGGTGATAAAATTGAAAGGGCTATTCCTAAAATCCACTCTCCTCTCTACAGTTTTAAGCGTATTCAGCTCCAGATTGTTAGGGCTGCACCACAGCGCCAGTTGTTCAGCGTTCTGCCTATATGCAGACTCACTGCTGTCTGCAAACTTCAGAACTTTAACAGAGGGTCCCTTGGGGAGCAGTCCTTGGTATAAAGAGAAAAGAGCAACCCAGAGATTGCACAACCCTGAGGGGCACCTGTGCTCATTGCCCAGATGTAATTTTCCCTAGCCTCCTCTGTTGCTTCCTATCTGTCAAAAAAACTGATTATCCACCTACAAGTCTGAGTAGATGCAGTGAGTTGAAACTTTATTAAACTAGGTATCTTCCAGATGTTCTGGATGAGCTTTTTCACTATCCCGGGAGAATTTATGGCCTTTGGAGGACACCAAAGCTGCATTAGTAGACTGCATGGAGCCAAGTTAACGTTTATTCATCAACCAAAGTCAATGATTTTTTTTAATTTACAGTTGGTTCTATAAATATACTGATTCCACTCAATTAAAATTTCAGAAATAATAATAAAAAACAACAACAATAGCTTGCCTTCAGAAGTTGTGGGTGCTCCCAACGTTGGAGGTTTTCAAAAGAGACTGGACAACCATTTGTCTGCTGTTCAAGCAGGGGTGTTGGACTGGAAGACCTTCAAGGTCTCTTCCAATTTTATTATTCTGTGTTCTGTTTCAATCAATATTCTAGTCCTTGACCATTTTGTACAACAAAAGCTACATAAACTTACCAGCTATCGTATGAATCCTTTACAACACTGTATATGGCTATATGCATATACAGATAAACACGTACCACACGCTTATATATTATAGAATGATTCAAATCTATGAAACACTGTAGAACTGAACTAAAATAATGCTTACTTAGATTACAATAGTATTTATGTGTTATTTTTAAATGATCATTATTATCCAAGACAATGGAAAACTAAGACATTAAAAAGGTAACACAAAACAACTAAGATCAAAATAGAGAATATAAATATAGACCATTTCTGGCCCAGTTAACGCTGCCTGTTTTTTAAAATCCCACCCGGTGTTATGTGCTGCTGTACCAAGTTGGCTACATTATGAATTGTGGAAGAAGCGATATCTAGAAGTAACAGGCCAGCAAAAAAAAAATAATGCTTACAGGCTAATCACCTTGGGAATGATGGGTAAAGAAGTGTGTCAGAAGTACTTCTGAAGGATACATAGTGAAGAAAGACATAGGTGATTATTTCAATTTGTCCTGCATTCAGAAGGCAGAAAATTTCCATGAAACAATTTTTTCAACAACATCAGGAGAACTGAGGTTGCCTTAGAACATTTATCCATCTGTGTGATAAACTGCAAGTACCACTCGATATCTTCAACTTTCACTAAAAGGGAGATTTGGCACTCACCCAAGATCAAATTATTGTTCCATATTCATCATACGCTGTCTCAGGAGAGCTCTTGCCTACTCATCACCTACAAAAAATGGGAGGGGGTATACCCATGTAATAAATAGTATTTGTTTCAATGTCTGGAAATAGGTCTGTAGGAAAAAGATAATAGTCTTAAAGCAAGTTAAGTATATTGATCTTCACCATGACTGCCTCCAGTCATAGCCCAACATTTGAGAGAAAGGTTGTTATCTGAAAAACAGCTCTTAAAATAACTGGAGGGCAGAATGACATCCAGAGGGGCAAAAAATCAGACACAGGGCCCAACTGAGCTTGTAAAGAACTAGCGCTAATAGCTTAGCATCAAAGAGATTAAAAGCAATTGGTGTGCAGTGGCTTTCTCTAACTTGGAAAAACTTTGAAACAGCAGTGGTTATTCTGTACATATAATAGTCATATGTTTTCTACTAAGCTATAAGTATGAATAATCCAAATATACAAAGCATGGTGTTTGTAAATTGAAGTTGGTTATATTTTTGGTTTCTTGGGATAAAACAATTTTGATTCTTTAACAATTTATTTTCATCTGATTCCCCTTGCTGTGTTGATCCATTGTGATATTGGAAAAAATGATCACATTGTCAAAATAAAATAAGCCAGAAAGGTGCTTTTGTGACAGTTTTGGTGGCAAGCAGAGATCAGTTGTGGAAGATTTCTGACTTTTCTATAAATGAGTTTAGGAAATAGAGTCAAATAATGGGCATTATGTTTATAAAAACTGCCTAGCACAAAAATGTGTTTGTATAAAACCGGAGTCTAACCATGCTGAGATGTTTTTATTAGCTTAAATGAGATTGTGTAAATGAGAATGAATCTGAAGTAACTTTAATTGATTGTATTGATTTGTTAGAAGTATGTGGAAATAGTTGAATGGCAGAATAGTTGTGAGAAAACATGGGTTTTGAATTTGATCAACCCTTAGTTTTTGTTTGCTTCATGTTAGCACAATCTTATTATTTCTTCTATTGTGATATTTACAAAGTGGAATTTTTTTTAGTAAAGTGAAATTGTTCCTTGGGACATGCATATTACTCTTTTTTTTGCAAATAGAATCTAGTCTGTATCTCAACAAGTTTAACAGTTTGACTTCTGTTTTGTTACATGGTTTTACCGTAGAACTAATTTATTCCTAATATATTATTCCTCCATGAATGATAAAGAGATTGATTTGTGAGAGGGATTTTTTTGTGGGGGAAGGGGGGCAATTTCTTTTTCAACTTTGTGACAGCCAGAAGTGGAATCAATTCGCATAATGTTCTAGTTGTAACTTTGGCCATGTTGAATAAGCATTATGAAAACAATTATTTCAAAACTTCTTGGTAGACAGGGTTTCCAGTTTGAAGACAGCTGTTAACTCCAAACTGGGAGATGAAATTTGTTGATGCTCTGCAAGCAAACCTGTTACTTTTTCTATTGATTATTGAACCATTAAGCTCCTATATTTTAACCTAGTTTTTAGAGAAAACAATATTTTATGAACAGGGAAAAAACCCCAAGTTAATTTTTAAAAGATTTTAAAGTTTATATTCTTTTAAGTGGCAGTTGGGATACTTTTTTATTGTATTTTATCATTTTCTTTTGTCTTAAAAAAAAGCCACATACACTTTCTGGAAACAATGTTCAAGGAAGAACACTCAGTTTTTTTCCACATAACCAATAAGGCAATCATTAAAAATATATATTAAACAATAGCTTAAGCTATAATGTTTTTCTTCTTGTGCTGTGTGCCATTTAGAATTTCTCACAAATTAACATAACAATAAACGTGGAATCAATAAACTGCTTGAGCTGCTGTTCTCATATTTGGTTGTACTTTGCTTCCGAGTGTGATTCAAGGTGATGGTTGCTACCTATGAAGTCCTAATTGGCATAAGGCCTGGTTACTTGAGGGGACCACCTGTCTCTCATTGTATCTGCCTGGTCATTGTATTTGCCTGACCAGTTGGTGCACTCCAGGTTCCATCAGATTGTACTACCACTTATCAGGCCCTCAGAAGCAGGCCTGTTCTGTAGTACTGCATTCTGGAATGAGGTTCTTTCCGAGCTCTGAACGGTCCTTGCCCTTCTGGTATTTTGAAGGGCTTCAAAAACCTGGCTTTTCACCAGACCTTTTAACAGTAACAAATTATAGCCCTTTGTTCGTTTTCCTTATTCTCATCTGGGTTTATTCTCTCTGCCACCTCTGGTTTTTTTAATGTTTTTTTTTTCTGGTTTAAATGTTTTGACCGATTTGTAAATTCCTCAGCATTTACATAGCTTCAAAAATAAAATAGATAAAATACTTCTTCTTTTTTGAAGCAAGAGAGGATCTTTTACTGAAGTGTCTGGTCTGAGGGTCCCCAAACTCCAGTCTGTGGACCGGCACTGGTCCATGGCATGCTAGAAACCGATCAACGCAAACAAGCAAAGCCCCCTCAGCAGGATGCAGGCAGCATGTGAAACCAGGTCCCCTCCTGTCTGTGGGAAAACCTCTCTCCACAGAACTGGTCCCTGGTGCCCAAAAGATTGGGGGCCCCACTGGTCTAGCCCCACTGGGCTCTGGTCTAGGTCTTATTCTGGTCTAGATACTAATACTCAACCTATTTTTCTATCGCTTGTGATCTGTAGCCCTCTGGCTAATACTTTGTGTGGAGATGGCCCGCATTGTTTATTCGTCTGATTATTAGCTTAGTTCTGTTTTGCTTTTTCTGTATCATGCGCAAAACTGTTCTTGGCATCTTTGAATGACGTTTTAGTGACCCTCGTATTCTGTCACCAGAATGCCAGCCATTTTGTTTTGTTTATGTTCCCTACCTTCTTCCCCAGAAACCGGCGTTTGAAATAATATTTGCAATCACACTGATCAGAGAAGTGCTTCTGATGAGAAGCTAATCTTGAATTCTCTTTGAATCCTGAAGCTGAATTCTGCCTGCTTTGCAAAGGATTTTTTTTATTGATGCGCTGCTGGCTATTTCATTAGACTTGTTTCTTGTAAAATTTATGCTTCATGGGAATAACTTCCATCTTTACATTATAACATAGAGGAGTATTGTGCATGCTGTTTTCCGGCTAAGCAAATAACATAGATTTGTAGGACTATCACCATTAAGATGTATCAGAAATGTACGTATGTGTATTAAGAGTCAATTTGGCGTAGTGGTGAAGGCTAGAAACTGGGAGACCGTGAGCTCTTATTCTACCTTAGGCACAAAGTAACTTAGGTCAGGGCTTTTCAACCTTTTCACCAATTGTACCACTTTTAAAGGGAAAGGTTCCCCCGCACATGCGTGCTAGGGGCCGGTGCTCATCTCCGTTTCAAAGCTGAAGAGCCAACGTTTGTCCGAGGACATCTCTGTGGTCATGTGGCCGGCATGACTAGATGCAAAAAGGCGCGCGGAACGCTGTTACCTTCCCACCGTAGTGGTCCCTATTTTTCTACTTGCATTTTACATGCTTTCGAACTGCTAGGATGGCAGAAGCTGGGACGAATAACAGGCACTCTGTTACGCGGCACTCGGGATTCGACCCGCCAAACTGCCGACCTTCTGATCGACAAGCTCAGTGTCCTAACCCACTGAGCCACCGCGTCCCTTGTACCACTTTTAGGATATGGCAATATCCACTCTTCATCTCCCTCCCTCCCTCCCTCCCTCCTCCATGCCTCACCACCAGCCGATGCTGCCTTTCTTCATTGCTGCCTTTCTTCATTCCTCATGGAGGGTGACCCCTCCTCCGCTGTATTTCTTGCCTGTTTGCTGCTGCTAGCACAGGTGGCTGCCACAGCAGTTGTAGATCGGCTCATGGCCGGCCTGCTTGATCTCCTCTCCCCCCACCCTCCTCCTCCTCCTTCTTTCCCTTTGGTGCAGCTAGAGTTGACTCCGCCTCCTCCCAAGGCGGCCTCTTTTTTGGTCTCTTTTCCACCCAAACTGCCTCCTTTTATAGCCTCTCCTGTCTCCGCCCCCTTCCTCCTCCTTTCTCATCCGGGGGTGAGCCGTACGTGAGCCTGGGGCCTTTGCCTTGCCCAAGCCACTCTGCAGCTCCGGAGGACTCTCTCACAGTAAGTCCTTGCCTGTGCTTCCTCTTTCCCTCCCCCACTACACTTGGCTAGGCAGGGCTGTGTACCACCTGCCATGTGCTAATGTACCACAGGTGGTATGTGTACCACCGGTTGAAAAGCCCTGACTTAGGTGACCTTAGGCCAGTCACTTTCTGTGAGCCCTAGGAAACAGAAAATGGCAAATTGCTCCTGAGAAACTTTCCCAAGAAAACTTTGACGGATCCCTATGTGTCCAAGCGGTCTCCAGGATTTGGACACAATTTAACAGAAGATAAAAAAGTATGTTTACATGTATGTGTGTTTATACACATCTATCTATTTCATATATAGGGAGATCAGATGAAACAAAGTACTGAAAGGGAGAAAACAGGTGAATTATAATAACTGAAATGTTGGGTCTAGGAACCCTTTCTCCAAACAGTTCTTTTTTTTTAAAGGCTACATTTAGGGATATTGATAATTTTGTATTCTCTTCTGTCAATTGTGTATGTCATCCTTCTCTCCCTTAAACTCATTTCTGGCTTCTAATTGAGCAGCATGTTGTTTTCTTGGCAAAGATATGGCATTTCTTTACCATTTTGGTATTTTCCCTGCCCAGTCAAATCTGAAAAAAATTCTTTTCTTGTGAAGAATATTGGATTTAATTTATAATCCTAATAGAAGTAAGATAAAACTAAATTAAATGTGGGTCCTGAGATATGACCCCTAAGTTGGAGCCCAAGGACTCTGTTTTCAGCATGAACTGCATTCCTCTCAGCATTATACGTTTGCTGATGTTCATAGTAATAAGTAAGTAATAAAAAGTTAATCAAAATGAACTTTATTATACTTGTTTTCATTGTTGTTGTTGTTGTTGTTATTATTAATATGCCAATCCTTAGATCTTAAGTGATATCATTGGGAATTTGATGTTCTGTGTTAGAATTGAATTTGAATTTCTTTTAATGACTGATACATAAATGCAGGCTTGTGGTTTTACTTTGAATTTTTGGACAGCACTTGGAAAATATGTGTATTGATAACATTTCCATCTGTCAATTGCAAAAGGCCACACTGCTTGGATTGTCATATATGCTACACTATAATGCATTATAACATCCTAAGTTTTTGGGACCATTTTGATGTGTATGAAGACCACCACCAACTAAAGTACTGGAAGCTGTGATTTCACATTTATCTATATAATATTAATAGTAAAATTTCATGGGGAAAATTTAAAAGGTTAAATGGTTGCACAATATAGGAGTTTCGCCTTGGAACTTCTGGTTTCTTACCATATGCATACAAATAGGTATAAAACATCTGTTAGTCAGGGTTACATTAGAAAGATTTAGCAGAATTCTCCAGTAGAATTCACCGTCTAACAGATTTGTTTCAGGTTAATACAATTTTGAGAAGAAATCTAAATAAAGTTTTTTTTAAAGGGAAAGCACCTAACTTTTTCAATGGAAGGAAAAGACTGTTTTTAATGGTGGTTTTTAATGACTGCATTTGTTTTTACAAATTTCTAATTTGACCCAATTTCTATGGTAGAAGATTTTTTAAATGGAACGACTATGGACTGAAAATGAAGTTGCGATACTGTTTGCATAGATTGAATTATTCATGCTTAACTCTGTTCTTGTAGATAGTTCAGGAAACAGACACCACAAGAAATAGTAGAACTCTACCCTATTGATACAGAGTAGGAGTAGGCAACCTTGGCTCTTTTATGACTCGTGGACTTCAACTCCCAGAATTCCTGAGCCATGCTGGCTCAGGAATTCTGGGAGTTGAAGTCCACGAGTCAAAAAAGAGCCAAGGTTACCTACCCCTGATATAAAGTGTTGAATTTTGAAGCCTGATGGCATTTCTCTTCCCCTTTGTCTTATACCAGAGAGTCAAAGCAGATGGTCTTGAATTTCTTCCTCGCTTCTTCCTGTCTTTCCAGGCTAAATTTATATTTACCTAATGGCTGCCGCATATCTTCTTCAAAGCTATCTTTCTATTCCTAGATTGTTGCAAAGCATAACTCTATAGTAAGTCAGGATCCGTTTGAAGCTTCTTTTACTTTTTTTTGCATTTTTGCCGTATCGCAGGTAGGAATATTGCAATTTTGCTAAAACGGAAACTTATTTCTTTATTAGATTTTTAACCCGCCTTTATTATTTTATAAGTAACTGAAAGTAGTGAACATACTTAATACTCCTTCCTCCTATTTTCGCCACAACAATAACAACTCGGTGGGGTGGGGTGGGCTGGGCTGATAGAGACAGTATCTGGCCCAAAGTCATCCAGCCAGCTTTCAGGCCTACGTTTTTCCAGGCTGGTGCCTTGTTTTAAATAACGTTATATATCACTTATAGAAATAATAGGTAAAGTTTAGAATAAATTACTTGCCCAGTGAACCTTACTGGTGGAATGGATATTTGAGCCAAAGCCATATTTTCAGCCTAGGAAGTGAGAACAGTAGTAGATGGAAGCTTGTGGTATTCATTTCATATCAAAATGGATTGATTATTAGTGTCATATTTATGCAACTGTCATGAATAGGAGTAGTTGACAAGCGTCTGAATTTTGATCATGTGACCATGGGGGGCATGCTGCAATGGCCATGAGTCAAAAATGGTCATAAGTGACTTTTTTCAGTGCTATTGTAACTTCAAACGGTCCCTAAATGAACTATTGTAAGTCGAGGACTAACTGTAGTTATTACACACCTTGGTTGTGTCTCAAGAGTATTGTTGAAAAGAATCACATTTCACAACATTCGTTCAATACCTCTCAACATTTCCAAGTTTCAGTATTTCCTTTTCATCTTTTTCCCCCAGCAATATTTGGTGATCCTCCAGAATTTGCACTTTCGTTATGATTTCAGTAACAAAGGAAGAGTACCGATCTGTGTAATTCAATAGTTTTAGCTTTTGAATGGTTAGATTTTTGTTGAATTCCAGAGTGGGGGAATGGCTGGGTGAATCCAAGTTTGTAATTAATTTGTTGAAGCAATAGGTATTTTTGAAGACACATCCTTTAGAAATTTGCTCAACACATCTCATTTGTTCACAAACGTCAAAATATTACCTGACTTCAGAAATAATTTCATTTTTAATCAAAGGAGTTGCTAATAAAAAGAGTGAAGAAACAACACAATGTCTGTGAAATCAACATTTTAATGCCATTGGATTTATTATTAATAATGTATGCCATATCATAAGGGACGCGGTGGCTCAGTGGGTTAGGACGCTGAACTTGTCGATCGGAAGGTCGGCAGTTTGGCGGGTCAAATCCCGAGTGCCGCGTAGCAGAGTGAGCGCCTGTTACTCGTCCCAGCTTCTGCCAACCTAGCAGTTCGAAAGCACGTAAAAATGCAAGTAGAAAAATAGGGACCACTACGGTGGGAAGGTAACAGCGTTCCGTGCGCCTTTGGCGTCTAGTCATGCCGGCCACATGACCACGGAGATGTCCTCGGACAAGCGCTGGCTCTTCGGCTATGAAACGGAGATGAGCACCGGCCCCTAGAGTCGGAAACGACTAGCACGCATGTGCGGGGGAACCTTTACCTTTACCTTTTATGCCATATCATACTGCTAAACAACTATGTTGTTAAAATGTAACTATAAGCCTGTGAATATTGACAACAATTCAAGTGTTATACTTCAAGCAACAGTGATGTGCTAAAACAACCCTTATTTTTGTTTGTTTAATGTTAGCACAATCTTATCTTCATTGCTTGTCCATTATCTTATAACCAAAAGGGCAACAGAAATACTTTTTGCCTAGAAATGATTTCCCATGGCATCTTAAGAAAATGTTTCACTTTGGATCATAGCACTGAGGTATATACAAGTATTATTTGCATGGATCTTTGCTATTGCAGTGTCTTATTTTCTTTTTTAAATTATCATAGAAATTCATTGATTGCACAAAGAGCGCTTTTGCGATTAACAGCTCTATTCTGAATTATTTCAGAAAATATTTGCTGTTTTCCACGCATTTCATATACCAGTTGGGGGTTGCTAGTGGATAACTATGCTGTGCAAATGTGAGAGATGCAGAATCCCGCCCATTTGTTAGTCTGGTGGTTATTACCAGTAGAATGTACCAAAAGTGATTTGTTTCTGGCCAATGATAAAGCCAAAAAAGTGGCCTCATTTTGAGAAGCCACATCAGTTTTGTGATCTGGACACAAAATAAATAGAAAAATATACCAGTTATGTATGAGTACTAGTTGTATTTTTAAGTAATTTCTCTGCTTAGTTTTTCTCCTATTCTTAATGTTGTTGCTCCAAATATTTATCCATCATGGGGTGATGGGTTTGTGACTTTGCATGTCAGAAAAACCGATTTCCTGAGTCTTCTGCATGTTTTTAATCAGGCGCTTCTGTTTTTTAAAATACTGGACAAGTACAGGTAGTCCTCAACTTATAACCATAACTGAACCCAGAATTTCTGTTATTAAGTGAGACATTTGTTAAGTGAGTTTTGCCCCATTTTACAATTTTACTTGCCACAGTTGTTAAGTGAATCACTGCAATTGTTAAGTTAGGAACACGGTTAAGTGAATCTGACTTTGCTTGTCAGAAGGTTTCAGAAGCAGATCACATGATCCCAAGGCACTGTAATGTCATAAATATGTCAAGTGTCTGAATTTTGATTACTTGGCCACAGGGATGCGGCAGCAGTTGTAAGTGTGAAATATGACCATAAGTCATTTTTTTCAGGAGACTCTAAATGAATTGTTGTAAATTGAGAACCACCTATATCTTCAACAGAGTGTTCTCCACATACAAATCAAAATGCGTATCCCTAATACTGCATAATTTATCTGTACTCAGAAATGATATATGCAGTTAGTCCTTGATTTACAATCACAATTCTGCCCCAAAATTCTCATTGCTAAGCAAAACAGTTGTTACATAAGTTTTGCCCCATTTTACAGCCTTTCTTGCCACGGTTGTTAAGTGAATCATTGCAGTTGTTAAGTTGATAACGTTGTTAAGTGAATATGGTTCCCCATTGACTTTGCTTGTCAAAATGTTGTAAAAGGTGACAACAAGATCCCAAGACACTGCAGCCATCATAAATATGAGCCAGTGGCCAAATTTTGATCACATGACTATGGGGATGCTACAACGGTCGTAAGTGTAAAAAATGTTCATAAATCACCTTTTTTTAGTTCTGTTGTAAGCTCAAACAGTCACTAAATGGATGGTTGTAAGTTGAGGATTACCGGTATTGTGACAGTGTAATCCTGGATGTAGTGGTAGAGGATACTGTGCAAGCTTACAAATACTTAGTCTATTGATGTGATTCTTGAAAATTCACTGAATTATTAGTGACTTGAACTATACGATCTGTTTCCAAAGCAACGATTGGCTCTCTGATAATAAATGAATTAGGTTTGTATTTTCTCTATTAAAGATGCTACACTATTGCTTCAGACAGGAATTGTAATATTTATTTCAGCAAGAATGGAAATACGATGGATATTTTACATGGCCCCGGTGATAATGTCAGCGTTGACTCAGCCTTCCATCCTTCCCAGGTAGGTAAAATGAGGACCCAGATTGTTGGGGGCAATTAAGCTGACTTTGTAATAATGCCGCTGGGGTGTGTGTGTGAAAGAAAGCCCTAATAAGCAGGCATATACATAGAATGAAGGCTACTGCTAAGCTTGTAAGCCGCCCTGAGTCTTCGGAGAAGGGTGGGATATAAATGCAATAAAAATAAAAATAAATAAATTTACTGTACCAATTAAAATAAATGCGTCTAGGCATTGGAAGGTTCACCTTGTGCCAGAGGATTCGCAGTCAGGCATTCTTGGCACAAAGAAATAGGTCTAAACAGGCTAGGCTCCAAAGGCTTTCCCATAGTCACTTTTGTCTAACAACAGTTATCAGGACACACCTGCTGCTTAAATCAAAACTGCTTTTATAGGTCATTTTCTTAATCCCTACTGGTGCTATATCAGCTTTCATAGACCAGTTTCCAAGAAACAAGGCCTTTTTCTCTCATTTTTTTACATGGGTCTGTTTCTCAAGTTCCTCTCCTTATCCCACCAAGATCGTGTCCTCTCCGTGGAAAACTCTGAGGCAACATCTGCCTTGCAGAATAGCTACCCCACCCCCGAGTTTTGGATGGGCCCAGTTCTGTTAGCCTGTTGTATAAAGGCCTGGCTGTTTCCCCCGCCATTTGGGCTAGGACAGGGGTAGTCAACCTTGGTTCGTTTATGTCTCGTGGACTTCAACTCCCAGAATTCCTGAGTCAGCCGGCTCAGGAATTCTGGGAGTTGAAGTCCACGAGTCATAAAAGAGCCAAGGTTGCCTACCTCTGGGCTAGGAGGTTAGGTGAGGCAACAAAGATTTATTATTTGCAACTGTTGGTTTTAATCTTTGCGCACTACCCAAATGGAGGGATAGTTTAAAGAGAGGGCCTCCTAACTCCCAAATACAATTTTACACACAATTTTGCACATAATTTCATTCTGGCTGGGAGTTGGGAGATCTGTAGGCACAAAATTGTTGAAAGCTTGTTTACTATCTCTGTTAACCAGTTTATAGTCTGTTGTTCTGTAGTGCTATTCATTTTCTAACATACCGTATTTTCCAGCGTATAAGACAACTTTTTAACCCATGAAAATCATCTCAAAAGTTGGGGGGGTCATCTTATATGCTCAGTCATCTTATATGCCGGAAAATCAGCGAGCCTGGGAAGGCACGCCCTCCCCTCTCACTGTGGAGGAAGCAGGGCAGGCTGGCGTCTGGTGGGAGCCGGCAGGGCAGTCCTGCGCACGCGCGTGGTCCCCGGCTGTTAAAGAGCACTCCTTAGCAGCCGGGGAGTGCGCGCGTGCCGGCTCCCGCCCGACGCTCTTCCCTCTTGAGGCAGCATCCCCGAGGATTCCTTAGGAGTTGTGATCATGTGACCACAAGAACGCTACTGTGGTCGTAGGTGTGAGGACTGGTTATAAGTCCCTTTTTCTGGCACTGTTGTAATTTCAGATGGTCATTAAACAAAGGGTCATAAGTCAAGGACTGTCTGTATTCTACTAAGAATGGAATGTGTTGTCCTAGAACAGTTGTGGCGAACCTGTGGCACGCAGAGCCCTCTCTGTGGGCATGCACGCTGTCACCCCAGTCCTAAGCCTTCAGCTGGGTTTTATAAAACTTTTACACTTTAGGCCTCCGCTGCCGTGTGCAAAAAAAAAAAGTTTCAATCGAAACAATTTCAACTTCTGGAGAGGAAAAAAAAAATCTCGCAAAGTTGGAATTGATTGATTGAACTTTTTAGTCTCACCCAGTCTGCCATTACCACTGCAGCCACGCCCACCCAATGGGCTACGCCCACCCAATGGGCCACATCCATCCAGCACCCGATGATGACACATAAGTGGGTTGTGGGTTGCAGTTTGGGCACTCGGTCTCTAAAAGATTCGCCATCACTGTCCTAGAACAATAGATTACTTCCTAATACTGTCAATTTCCTTTGTTTGACTTTTGAAGAGCCATGATTTTCTGTGTACTGCTTATATGCTTCTATAGCTTACTTCCCTTGTTCACTCCTAAAATGACTATTTATACTTTTAAAAGCACAATTTACAACAACATATTAATTAAAAAAAGATTAAAATCAGAATTTGTTTTGCAGAGGAGCGCCATCAGTAATACATATCAGAACCACCACTAATTTCTGTGATGATAGGAATTACTTTCATTTGTCTGATGAAAGATAAAATTATGACAATAGTTTTTTTTTTGTTTACTCCATTTGGGAAAAGTATAATAATCATAGCTGTTTGTCTTCTACCTCTTTAGTTTAATTCAGTGCATGATACTGTATCTGCTAGTAATCTAGGCTCAGGGGAATCATGCCCACAAAAAAAAAAATCCCAGGTCGGGTGAAAGAGATTTACGGTACTTAAATCTTTTTCTTTCTTTTTTTCTCAGTGAAGTTAGGACAACTATTTCTTCGAAGTCAAACAAGCTTAGTTCAGCATTACATTCCAGACCTAGACAGCAAGACTCACGTTATAGTACTGAGAGCTGGTGTAAAAGAACCCAAAAATGCACTGCAGTGTACTTAAACACGTCAAAAGTAAAGAGCCCACAATTTAACTTGAGCCAAAAAAGCCTTTTCCTTGTTTTCCCCTAATTACACATTCTAGAACTCTGCGCATTAAATGTTTACTAGAACCAATTTGAAGCCTGTCAGGGCTTCCCTTGAGCTTAATGGAGCTTACTCCTAGGAAAATGAGCATTTCAGATCTAATTATTTGAATGTTCTAAATGGAGACAAAATTGAACAGTTCCAGAATAAATTATTTCAGTTGTGTCTTCTCCCTGGTATAGCTGTGGAGGATCATTATAGGTAGCCTAATTTAAATTCTCCCAAAATGCAGTACTCTCAAAGAACAGGTGTGATTTCTATGATTCAAAGGAAATGGGGTGTAAGCCATGCAGTAATTTTAGAAACCTACATATCAACTTGCTGTGAACTATCCTTCACCGTAGTCTGTTATGTGCAATATTTCTATTTATTTCGATGTGCAATATTTCACATGGTTTGCTTATTGCCCTGTGTGTATTTTGCAAGTGAGTCACAAATGTGAAATTGCTGACTATACAAATTGAATGAATGAATAAATAAGGTTTTCAGTTAATTGTACATGTACATTCCAGTGGTGATTTGCAATAGTAGGCAAGATTGTCAGATTATCTTCCTTGCCACTGCTGGTATTACTCAGGAAATTCATTTTTAAGGGATATTTGATTTTCCAGGGTATGGTTGCATCCGATGTGTTTCCTAGCCTGTTATGGGTAGTCCTTGACTTACAATCATTCATTTAACAATGATTCGGAGTTACAGTGGCACTGCCAAAAGTGACTTTCAACCTGACTTCAACATTACAGCTGTTGTACCACCCCACGTGATCATCTGATCACAATTCACTTAATGACCACTGTAAAAATGGCCGTCAAATCGGTCCACATTTGTTTAATGACCACATCGCTTCGCGATTGAAATCCTAATCTTAATTGGGGCCCTCATTTGGGACTACATGTATCATCTATGAGTGATTTATGTCATGATGGCATTTTTCAAGGGTACTGTGCTGTGGTAAAGATTTTCTAGGACTTTGTGAGATGGAACTATATTACTGCTTTTTATCTCTTCATTGTATTTCCTTATCGGCTTAGAGAAAGCATTTGAAAGACAAGCTACCTCTTTTTCTTTTTGTGAAAAAGTATCAATAAAAAGTCAAAATAGAATAGCTTCTATTACTACATTCTGCTTCAATATATAACGTGTGAAAGCCAAATGACAAAAACTGCCTAATTCACTTGGCTCACTAATTCCTCAAGGGCAGTAATGTAGACTTCCAGAGAACATCAAGTAAGTGGCTTGAATCTAAAGCGGCTGTTGCACCAAGTTTGAAACACTTCTCTGCTTGGAAACTGGATGCCTGATTTTCTCTGAACTGAGTTAACAGTGTTGCGTACCAGTGTTCCCAACTTTCAGAGAGTTCATTGAATAGGAAGTCAACAAAAAATAGGTTTTTCCCTTGCACAATTAGAGTTTATTTTTACGTAATAGTATAATTTAGTCCGAAGGGATGCAGTGGCTCAGTGGGTTAGGACGCTGAGCTTGTCGATCAGAAGGTCGGCAGTTTGGCGGGTGAAATCCTGAGTGCCACGTAACAGAGCGAGCGCCTGTTACTCATCCCAGCTTCTGCCAACCTAGCAGTTCGAAAGCACGTACAAATGCAAGTAGAAAAATAGGGACCAGTCCGGTGGGAAGGTAATAGCGTTCCGTGCACCTTTGGCGTCTAGTCATGCCGGCCACATGACCACGGAGACGTCCTCGGACAAATGCTGGTTCTTCGACTTTGAAACGGAGAGGAGCACCAGCCCCTAGAGTTGGAAACGACTAGCACGCATGTGCGGGGGAACCTTTACCTTTGCTTATAATTTAGTCCAGGTTCTAAAGATTTAGGTACAGATTAATCACATGATACAAACTTTTTTTCACCAAATGGTACATTCTCTTGGGAGCCTCAGAGAGTCTCAGATTTCTAATTAGAACACCTTTTATTTTACACACATGTTTGCAAACACCTTTATGCTGCATTCACAGTTAAAATAGGTGATGACAACATGCAAAATGGCTCCCATCGTTTTTTTTGTTCTTAGGATTTCCCTCCCATTTACTTAAAAAAGTATGATGTTTGCAGACTGTTGGTGAGGCTGCCATCAGAGAATATTTCATTTTTCCCTACTTAATTGTATTAAGATTACAATTGGAAAAGTAAAAACTAATCAAACAATTTTAGTAAAATATCACCATCTCTTAAGATAGAACAAATGCACACTTCTTCCTATATCTCCTCTCAACTATTAACAAAGCCTTAAAACAAAGCCTTATTGTGCATTCCTAGTCAGCAAAAAAAACCCATTAAACACTATCAAAGATAACTGCATGACATATTTGATCAAATAAGCCCACTCTGAATTCCTTCTCTGTAGGTTTTATTTTTTAAAAAATAATGTCCTCGATCCTGATTTGCTTTTAATCTTCTCTTTGTCATCTCTTAGCAAACGTTTCAAAGTTTTAACAGCACTCTTTTGTAAGTCTAGTTAAAAATATCTACGTATATCATTTTCCTGAATTAATACTTGTATTATGACATTATGTCATGACAATTATTTTCTCTTGTATGTCCAGTGTATAATTATTTTGTACATCATGCCCTTATCATATTTAAATCCACATTCAAATCAACATTTAGTTTTATCTGATGTAACGTCTGTAATAGTGTTTGCCCACCATCTGCCTATGAAGTTAGATATTATTAAAATTAATTTCTCAGTCCATGAGACTCAAATCTCCATAAAAGTATCCACTGTTATAATATATTGTTCCATTTTGTATTAGCATGACTAATCTGAATAGTTTCTTCATTTATGTAAGTTTCAGCTTTATCCTGTTTTTTCTAATGTCCAACACTTACAAGTCCCTTTGTATCATGTTGTCTTTACCGATACCAAAACAGTTATCTGCTTAAGGATTCTGATTGTTCATATACTGCTTAATTTTCTTTGCATCAGAATACCAATTGCTATAAATGCGGAAAAATCCAGGAAAGTGCAGAGTTTTCAATTTACATCCAATCGTTTAATGACCATTCAAAGTTACGATGGCCCTGAAAAAAATGATCCTGGATTCATGTGACCAAACTTCACTTGGTAACTGGCATGCATTTATGATGGTTGCAGCATCTTGGAGTCATATGTTCACCATTTGCAACCTTCCCAGCAGTTTCCAAAAAGAAATGTTAATGGGGGAGGGAAGCTGGGTTTGCTTAACAACCCAGGGAGTTACTTAATGACCATGGCAAAAGAGGTTGCAAAATTGGACACGATTCAGTTAACAACTGCGTTGGTTAGTGACAGAACTTCCAATTCCAATTGTGATTGTAAGTTGAGGATTATTTATGTTACGAATTGAAATGATGCTATTTATGTTGCCCTAAGATGCTCAATTATTACTCTATTTATATTGCTCTAGGATGCTCAATTATTACTGTTCTTAATCTTTTTAGAATACAGATATTGTCCAGAACCTTTTTTTCCCCCTTTTAGGTGAATAGGGTGTTGAATAATCACCCTGTTGAAACTGACAGTGTGAACTAATCCTGTAATAACGTCTTGCCCTTGGGTAGTGGCCTAAACAAATGTTAAATTGCACAAGGTATAGATGCAGTATATACTTATAGTATCATATTTCTTTCTTGGCTGTGCCGAAAGGAGAAAACAGGTTTCACACATTGCACTAAGCCATATTGTGACGTTAGCAAATTAAGGTAGAGCCTTAAATAAATCCAATCCATGTAAATCCAATCCATGTTTTAATCAGTCACATTTTTGCATTTAAATTTTATAAATATACAAAATATTTAGTTTACATATTTAAAAAGAATAGCAATCCTAAAGAAAGCCAAAAGGATTGCGGTGTAGCCTACATTAAATGGTTTAAACTAAGGAATAATATTCTCTAAAGCAGATGATGGTTTTAAAATATGAAAAACCACATTTTGAATTTACTTTTACACTATAGGAAACCATGCATTTTGTCAGTGTGTTTATGTGTGTGGGGTGACTGTATAGAAGGTTACATTTAATAATGCATGCATACATGCATGGATATCAGCTCAAGGTGGCGCACATACCTAATATTCTTTCCTCCTATTTTCCTCACAATGACAGCCCTGTGAGGTATGCTGGACTGAGAGTGGTCTAAAATCACCCCACAGATTTTTGTGAGTAAGACAGGACTAGAGGCAGACATTTTCACCACTATACCAAACTGACTCTTTTATTTCCTACATTGATTTACAATATATTCTATTTATAAATGGAATATAAAAATGTACGAAAGAGCATTGTTTGAAAAGAAAAGTAGAATAATTTAAAATATTAACATTTGGTTTCCATTTTTTATCTCTGCATTGAGTGGCCATAATTACCTTTATACACATTTCTTTCTTGATAGAAATATTAAACATACTTAACCTGAAATATATGTGTAAGATTGAATTAATGTGTTATTTTTTTTGTCATGCGTAGTTATTTGTTTCCTTTTGTTAAGCAATATTTTCAATGCTTTGTTGAATAATGTATGTTTAAACCAAGTCAGAGAAAGAAATTGTTTGTTTTTGAACTCAGGTAAATCTTTTTACTTTTAACCCTGAAAAATTTCTTTCTGAAATATTGTATGTTGTGAGTTGAGCCAAAAAATATCAACCCATGTTATTGAACCATTTATTATGATAAAGATGGGTGTCGGGGTGATAGATGTGTAAGATAAAAATAAATCACTTAAAACATGGGTGTCAAACTCGGATCGCGTCATGTGACGTATTGTGACAATATCATGATATTTTTTGCCTTTGTGGAGCCGGGGTGGTCGTGGCCTGTGCATCCGGCCAGTTTAACACTTCTGACTTAAAATGTCGGGAATGGAAAATGTTTTTGGGAAAACATCACAGAGAACAGTGGGCTGATTTAGCTTCCATTTTATAGGCTAGTTTGCCCACAAATGCAGTATTTGTGTTCTGGGTTATACATTTTCAAGGGAAATGATTAAGAGACTAAAAATGAGAATTTGTCATAAAGTGGACATTCCTGAAGAACTGTGGGATACTTATGATGTCAGACTGAACAGCAAGGGAATTTTTATTGCAATGTGTAAAAGTTGTTACATCTCTACATCTGTATATATTGCCCCAGTTTGTTTGAAGGACCTTACCCCTCAAATGTTACATGTTGGTTTTTTTCTTTAATAGGCCTTGAAAGAGAGCCAGTTTGGCCCAAAGCCAGCTTCTGATCTTGGCCAGTCACTCTCTTAGCCCTAGAAAGGAAGCAAGGGCAAACCATTTTTAAAAAATCTTACCAAGAAAATTCCTGGGACTGGTTCAGGCAAGACTAATTTGTCAAGGCTAATTTGAAGGAGCTAAAAAAAAAGGCCTTGAGAAACAACTCTTGAAACACGTCGTTGAAGACTTTGGAAACAAAAGCCTTGTTGAAAAAGTAATTAAAAGTAAAATCTGTATCCTTGTGTGTCATGGTTCCTTGTATTTCCTGATTGCAGTGAATTAAAAAGTGGTGAGGCTGTAGAGATGCACTGGATATTTTCCTTTTTTTCTGGTAATTTATGTTCTCACCGTACTACACTGCAAGGCTGCACTGCCAGGATTCCTTCTGAAGGAACATTTGGGATTTAGTTAATTAACCAATTTCTCATAGCAAGGACTTAGGAAACTGATTAAAAAAAAACTCCTTTCAGGTAGAACATCATCTTTTGTGTATTAAGTGATTGGAGGTAGTTCCTGTTTAGCAACCATAATTGGGCCTAGCAACTTTGTTGTTAAGTGAAGCGGCTACATGACTGTGCTTTTAATCTTATTTCAGCTTTCTTTTGCTTTACATAACTCTGAAAATCATGAATGCAAGGATTGGTTGTAGTTACTTTTTTCATCCTCAGTGTAACTGGACAGTTAAATGAGGCATTTGTTAAACAAGGATTACCTATACTCCTTCTGTGAACTGAATTTTGTTGCCTTTTCTTCTTATATTTGTCTCCTTAATCAATAGATTAAGCATTTGACGTGCAAGAGCCTTGGTGGAGCAGTGGGCTAATGCCTCCTTAAGTAACACCAGCTGCCTGCAATTAGTGCAGGTTCGCATCCCACCAGGCTCAAGGTTGACTCAGCCTTCCATCCTTCCGAGGTAGGTAAAATGAGGACCCAGATTGTTGGGGGCAATTAAGCTGACTTTGTAATAATGCTGCTTGGGGTGTGTGTGAAAGCCCTAATAAGCAGGCATATACATAGAATGAAGGCTACTGCTAAGCTTGTAAGCCGTCCTGAGTCTTCGGAGAAGGGCGGGATATAAATGGAATTAAAAAAACAAAACTGCATGCAAAGTTTTCATTCTTTGCTTCTCCATTCTCGAGGATGTAAGCCTTACCAGGTAGAGCGGAGAAGAAACACAACCAGATAAGCTGATTCTACTTAGTCATCAATAGATATATGGAGATTAGCCACATTTACACAACATTCAGAAGAGACAGTTAAAAAAAAACTAAAGAGGGGAACACAGCAGTCAAAGCAGGGATTAACATCAGCCAGTCAAGCAGAAAACAATATCCTAATCAAGAAGCTAGCAAGGAGAAAACCACACTTCTGTCAACACTGTCAGGGCAAGCCACGTATATAAACAGGAAGCAGACCCCACATTTGCCACCAATAATGATTCACTACCCCAGTTATGCACTGAAATGTCTGCAAGCAAACAACAAATCTCAGAGAGCACCAAGGACTCCATCATTTTACTTTAAGCAGAACCTTGCTAGTCTGAAAGTACAATGCAGGGATGAGACTTCACAACAACAGTTCATTTAGTAGTGGACAAAGTTAAAATGGCACTGAAAAAAGTAACTTATGACCATTTTTTCACACAACTGTGGCAGCATCCACAGTGGTCACATAATCAAAATTTGGAGTCTTGGCAACTGACTCATATTTATGACCGTTGCAGTGTTATGTGATCACGTTTTGCAACCTTCTGGTACAAGCAAAGTCAATGGGGAAGCCAAATTCATTTAACAACCATGTTACCAATTTAACCACTGTAGTGATTCACTTGACAACTGCAGCATGAAAGGTCATAAAATGGGTCAAAACTCACTTAAGAAGTGTCTTGCTTAGCAACAGAAATTTTGGGCTCAATTGTGGTTGTAAGTCGAGAACTACCTGAAACTTTTGCCATTACCTTTACAGCCCAATAACTTAGAGGAGGGTCCCTCCTGAGCGCCTTGCTCCACTCACTCTGAAACTGTGGGCTCTGCTGTCTCTTATCTGACTATTCCCTAGATCAGGGGTCCCCAACCCCTGTTCTGTTGACCGGCATCGGGCCACAGCATTCCAGCAAATGGGCCGCGCAAACAAGTGAAGCCCCATCCGCTGGATGCAGGCAGAACACTAAACCACGCCCCCTCTGGTCCGTAGAAAAATCTTTCTCCACAGAACGGGACCCTGGTGCCCAAAAGGTTGGGGGCCTCTGCCCTAGAGAGCATCTCTTCTCTTGGTCCCCCAAAGTCATTCTGAAATCTGTTTTGAGATCTTGGAGAACTGCTTTCCTTAGTGCACCTTTAACATTGGGCTGGATGACCATGTAGTTCGAGATAGTGCGTAGTATAAGGCACCTTCTTATAACTCTTGCTTACCTTAAACTAAAATAATTGGCCCTTTCGTGAGAGAAGCATTCCTCTAGCGAGTGTTACCCTGAGATCAAACCCACATCTTTATTCTTGATTGTTTGTTATTCACTACATGCTTCATCTTGATTTATTATATCCGAATAGTGAATGCTTCCTATTTTATGTGTCATCTAAAATATTCATAGCAGACTGTTGCAGAGCAAATACCGTGTTTTTCTTTAGCGATAGTACTTTTAGAAATCAAATCTGGGGCTCGCCTGTCTTGCGAGAAGAGTTTCATGTCCCAGATGGTGATAAATATAATTTCAAACAAGACAACTACAGGGTACAAACGGAGTTAAGAGTGGCTTGCATCTGGCATTCACAATTAATATTTATATCTCTATATATTTTATAGGCAGTGTTAAGGACAGAAATGTGGATTCTTTAGTAGTGAGTTATTTTTCTTCTACCTTGTTTTTGTAGTCATATGAACAGCTATTGGGATGAGTTTTTTTCTAAAGGTTGCTCATAGAATGGAAGGAAATTTAACTATTGAAATTTAACTATTTCTGTTTATGTGTGCTTAGATCATCAATATAACCATCCTTAAGGAGGGACTAAAAAAAAGTACAATTTAAAAATGGAGCTGGTTTTCCTCATTTCCAGTTTGCCAGTTCAAAACTAAGGAATGCTTCTTCTGCTATGGAATGCCATTGAAACAAGGGAATTTTCCCCCCCTCCAGAGCAGTAGCTTATTTCTTTATGTCTGATTTTAGTGGATTGCTTATCATTGGGGCTGGTCTCTTCAAATTTACAGGTCCCCAAATATCTTGCATTGCATCTTCCCTATTTTATTTCTGTTATTGTTAAACATTCGCAAAAAGCAGTGCTAATCTCTCTACGTTTCTGTAATAGTCTTCCCTCCCTCCCTCCTTTTTTTTTAAAAAAAAATGTAATTCTTAGTGGAGAGTTAGTTCTCTTTGCTGTTACACCTACGTACACTGCATGGTGCTTGAGGAAAATCTCCCGCAAGATCTGGAAAAATACTTGGTACACAAGAAAAGCCATCTTAAATAGAATGTTCAAAAGGACTAAGCACTGTTTGTTAACAATAGTTGCCTAGTGACTTTTGAAGGAGCAAATGTGTATGTGTGTAAACAAATAGTTAAAGAGGCAGATTGCATTTAGGACTATTTCAGAGAGTTCCAGTTTGTTTGTTTTTAAAACAAATACTTTATTTTCTCAGTGCTTCCCATGTAAAATCTCCAGAGAAAACCCCTTTAATGAGATGGGCTTAAGTGAAGTGGTTTTATGAATTGTGTGTTAGCTAGCGAGAAAGAGCTGTTGCAGTTTGCTTATTTCTCTATTGATATTTTTGTACTCTTTCATTACTGCTTTTAAAATATGAATAAAATTAAACTTTGCTTACATTCTGGCTTCCTTCCTCAATAAAAGCAGCAGCTCTATTTTCTCACATTATGTGGGAGATGATTATGTGTAAAAAGGATTGAAATGCTTGTAATGGAGATTTTCATGTTTGTGTTCTCCTAAACAGTTTTTGTTTCTAGACTTGTTGTTTGTGCAGTTACTTTAATATTCTGAAATATGTTTGAAAAATTTGGAACTGAAAAAGTTGCATGATTCTCTAACAGGAATAAAAAAAAAATTCAAAATAGCTACTAAATATTTATTTAGAGAATTTTTATGTTGCCCATTCCCTTAACAGCCCCAAGCAGACTTTCAGTGATATGCTTAAGCAATAAACATAATTAAAACAATTTTTTAAAACATTATTAAAATTTGCATATTTTTAAACAAATGTTTTAAATTTAAAAGGTCTGTGGAAACTAATATATTTCTAAATTGTGATAAGCTTTAATTTTAGCGTTAGTTTGCTCCATACTGTGGGTTCTGCAGAAAACCAAATGATGGGAGGGGAATAGGCAGTTTCTTAAATAGCTTGTTCCTCAGCAGTGCAGAGTTTTATATCGCAGTATGAACACCTTGAATAGGGTTCAGAAAGCAACCAGTAGCTAGCAAAATTGATTCACATGAACTCTATCCAAGACCTTTAAATGGCATCACTTACTACTACTCATGTTCCTACATCTAGAATCAAGATCATGTGATGTGTTAATACCACTTTGTAATACTTTGGTAAGATTTCACTTGGAATATTGCATCCAGCTTTGGTCGCCACAATGTAAAAATAGATGTTGAGACTCTAGAAAGAGTGCATACAAGAGCAACAAAGATGGCTGGGGCACTGGAGACTAAAACATATAAAGAACGGTTGCTAGAATTGAGTATGTCTAGTTTAATGAAATGAAGGACTAGAGGTGACATGATAGCAGTGTTCCAATATCTCAGGGGCTGCAATATAGAAGAGGGAGTCAAGCTATTTTTCAAAGCACCTGAGGGCAGGAGAAGAAGCAATGGATGGAAACTAACCAAGGAGAGGTGCACCCTGGAACTAAGGAGAAATTTCATGACAGTTAGAACAATTAATCAGTGGAACGATTTGCCTCCAGAAGTTGTGGATGCTCCAAGAATGGACGTTTTTAAGACGTTTTTGTCTGAAATGGTATAGGATTTCCTGCTTGAGCAGGGGGTTGGACCAGAAGATCTCCAAGATCCCTTCCAACTTTTTTATTCTGTTATTCTGTGTTGCAATTTCTGGACAGTTTCCAAGTTTTACTGGATCAGCATTCAAATCACTACGCTAGGTCTTTCATCCAGTTTGGGACTCAATTTCTCAGTTGACTGATATTCAGTGGCTATCCAGAATCAGTATTGGATCCAGAGGGTCCCCTTTTGGATGAGTGCTACTCTACCACAATAGACAATTCTCCCAAAGCTCTCATCAGGATTGGCTTTCAATTTGTTCTGCTATTTCCAGCCTTGATCTTCCAGGCAAGCCCAAGTCCACAGAGAAGAAATATAATTTAGTATGAACGGCATAATGATGACTATTGATTTCAAGCCTGCAATTAATCCTTCCCAATAGCTTCATTAATTCTCTTGTGTTCTTCCTCTGTGATTGTTGCTGCATTGATCTTATGGAAATGTCGTTGTTCTCACTTATAGTTAATCAAACCACCTACTTGCTGTGAACCCCAACATGGGGAAGATGGTTCTTAGAAGTCACCGTATGAGGCCCCTAGAAGACTTCGGTAAGTTTTGGACTAGCTGCTGTTAGGGCAACCATCCTCTTTCAAAAATTTGTATCTCTCAGGGCTGCCCGGAAACCAAAGGAATCCATTGGCTTCCACGTGTGGGCTGATTTAAAAATTGAACCCCTTCCATACAGAAGGGGAAAAAGTACTAATAGAAAAGGTAAAGATTGCAGTTCCATGATCCCTGCCTATGGACATTTTTCCCCAGGGCAGAAAAGAAATTGAGGCTATGACCAGCCTTGTGAGTAGGAAACAAAGAGAGCCACCGAGGCACATCTGTTAAAATAACCAAAACTAAACTCCAGCACTGTTTCTAAGACTAGTTACATCTACTCTGCTAAGGACACTTGGCCATATGGATCAGCATTCTCATGGCCCTCTGTCTGGCCTAACTATTGCTATCATCCCTATCCTGTCAATAGAAAGAGAATTCTTGCCTCTTAACTATTTTATTTTTCCTACAAAGAGGACTGCAGCATAGAAAAAAATAAGTGAGATAAGCAAAATATTTCCTAAAAGGATATAGTAGCAGGGCAGCTATCAGCTTTTGGTTCTTGCTAATAATACAAAAGTTTGTGAGCACGGGCCTCATTGTCTCATTTTGGGTCTTGTAGACTACGATTTAGAAGAACTAAAATTATCCACAGATCTGCTTACTTCAGGCTTCATGAATTCCTCTGAGATCCAATCTCAAAATAGACCCATGATATATTCCTAAAGCTTGTACTCAAGGCAAGCAGGTAAACAAATATTACATAGCCAAATGTGCTTTTGCAAAGGGAATGACTGCTTATCTTCCAAATTTGTTAAAGTAGCAGGGATAATGTGACCCCATAGGAAAAAAATTAGGTGACCATTGGGGTTGCATCAACAGAAGTATGAGTGTTCTCTTGCTGACATGGCCACCTCATCTAGTGTAGGGATTACACTAGAAAGGAAGGAGTTATATTCCTTGCAGTCATCTGGTCCATTAGCACTCTTTCTGAGAATCGTCGAGGCCACTTGGAGGCTTATCGGTGCCCTCAGGGTCACCCGAATAGTGCAAATGGATGTGGAACCTTTTTGGAACTGCTTCAAGGACTGTCTTGTAAACAGGCGATATAGGTGGTGTCACATTCTTCCCCTCTGTTGAGAGAGGCCTGTTCAGTTGTAATGTAGATGGCCCCTTTGACCTCTCTTTCAAGCCACTTGCTTCAACCCATCCATGACTGACATGTGTAGCCCTCAAAAAATTACTGTATCCTGAGGTACAGTTATCAAGAGAAACATTGTTCTTATTTTTTTTTTCTTCTGATAGGAACACCAGTTTAGAAGCTTTAAGGTCGTTCCTGAGCTACTGAAAATGAGAAATGTGGTGAAAGCAGGAGTTAGCTGTTTCTAGGCGCTAAATAACGCTACAACTGCTTGAACAGGCCACCCTTTCCCAGCTTATCTGAAATCAATGGGGTTGCCAAATCCTACAAGTCTTTGCTGATTTGCTGCAATATTTTAACAATGTCTCAGAGAGAGGGAAAAAAATGCAGTCTTGTAAGATTTTTAATATTTTAAAATTAATGGTGAAGAAGGGAGTCTCTGAAAATGCAGTCCCATAGTGCCAAATCCTAAGGAAAAAGCATTATATATTGATTGTCGTGTGACGGTTGTGTTCCACCACCCTTGTGAAATGACCGATTTATTGATACGGGGCTTAAATATTCCATATTACAGGTTTCTCCCCCACGCCCCCCCAAAAAAGCTTGTCATAATACCGGACTTCAAAGAGTTCAATAGAATTTTGCTGACAGAGAGAGGATTTAGATTTAATAACTCACTTCCTGATTACTTTATGTCTTGGTATTTCTTGACATATTGGATCTCAAGCATAATACACAGCTGTAAGTGCTTCAATAAAAAAGCAGGAGACATGAAATCTAATTACATACAAATATGAAAATTGAACAGCCTTCCTGATAATTAACTGCATCTCACCTGAACCCGCCTGATTTAATCATTCTGTTTTATTATAGGATTCCCGTTCAAGATATCATAATTTAAGGGCCTGTCAAGGTTTCTGTTATAAATTATTCCTATTGCTATTTCATAGTTTAGGCCCACAAAGCAAGGAAGGTGGTATTTTTTACTGGAATATAATTTAGGTTGATGAACTGAGATGTTTCCAAAGTTTGTAACACAGTAATTTTTCATATGGAAATGGGAAATCTATAGATGTAACTATGTTAAAACCTGGGATATATTAACCTGTGCTGTTACACACCCACAGACACACCCACACCCACACCCACACTCCCACACACATACATACACAGACACAGACACACACACACACACACACACACACACACAGAGAGAGAGAGAGAGAGAGAGAGAGAGAGAGAGAGAGATTGCTATTTTATTTCCTGTTACAGTTCAAACTATTGCTGATTTTCTTTGTGATCTGAGTTCAGAGCATCTTTAGGGATTACCTTTTCCATTTTGAGGTCTATTCTGTTTATAAAGCAAGCGAAACTGTGAGTAATTTATATGACAACTTCAATACATACTTGAGAGTATTGTCAAAATTATTATTATTATTAATAATAATAATAATAATAATAATAATAATAATAATAATAATAATAATAATAATAATAATAAAGTTGGAAGGGACCTTGGAGATCATCTAGTCCAACCCCCTGCTCAGGCAGGAAACCCTATATCATTTTGGACAAATGGCTGTCCAGTCTCTTCTTAAAAACTTCCAGTGTTGGAGCTTTCACAGCCTCTGGAGGCAGGTTGTTCCACTGGTTAATTGTTCTAACTGTCAGGAAGTTTTTCCTTAGTTCTAGGTTGCTTCTCTCCTTGATTGCAGAACTATTGGAAAACCTCACTAAATTTCAGCTCTAAGATGGTGAAATGTATTTTGTTTTAGTTGTATTTCTTTCAGAAAAAAAACATTGTTTTCCTGTTTTCATCCCCATGGAATAGCTGGCACCCAAATATCCAGATGACCCACTCTCTGAGGTCATTTAGGAAGGTATAATAACGAAACTGTCCCACAAAATTTTTATTCTACAATTTTAAACTTAACATTGCTGCTAAGTTATCGGATGCTGGGGTGTGTGGATGTTTTATGAATTATACGTTATGTCTTGCTTTTTAACTTGTTGCTGCACTGTAAACCATAAGGAGTCTGGTGATCTAAAAACATAGTGATAATTTGGGGAGACTTCCTGTTCCTTTACTGCCAACTATGCCCCATCCTTCACCACAGGGGAATATATTCCAACTTCCCAGACAGGTTTTAGAGGATTTGAGGAATACCAAAGTGAACATGTTGTTGTTGTTAGTTGCAAAGTCATGTCCGACCCATTGCGACCCCATGGACAATGTTCCTCCAGGCCTTCCTGTCCTCTACCTTCTTCTGGAGTCCATTTAAGTTCTTGCCTACTGCTTCAGTGACTCCATCCAACCACCTCATTCTCTCATTCTCTAGATTTATAGTCATTGATCATTGGCCCCACTGTTTGGAATGACAGCTAGGAATTTTATTATTTTTTAGATCTTAGGAGAGGTACCATGTTGGGAAGGAATTGCACAGCTGGCTATTTTAGCTACTAATTGTATCTCAACCAATGCTATAAAACATGCTCTTTTGGAAAAAAAAGTAACTTTTTATACCTGCTGTTTTCATGGTTAAGAAAAGCTTATAAGATCATAGACTTAAATGAAATTCATTCACTCTATCTCTTTCATTTTGCCTGAAGTTAGTGAAAGATTTATGTCTTTATTAAGAACAAACGCATAGAAATAGAACAGGAGCTTGCGGTGTACACAATGGAGCTGCTTTGTGAGTAGGATGCAAAATTGAAAATCTACTTGTTAATTATTCTGACATATAATGAATAAGACTGATTTGGAGCACACACGGCACACATATAAGCATCTGTCAGGAAGACTTGCAAGCAGCTATGTCTTTTTCTGGGCTCGTGGTATAAAAATATACGCAACAAAACAAATCTAAAATAGAATATACAAATTGACCCAAATTTCACCCAATTTCACTTGCTTGCTGGAGGATCCCAAGGTGATAACCAAAGGTCCAGATTTAGATTGTATTTTATGTTTTATGGATTTCATAATTGGGACTTTTACTGTTACGAAATATCCAGAGTCATGTTTCAGGGTAGATAGCCATACAGATCTTTTAAATAAATAAATAATCACTGCTAATACTCATCTTCTTGCAAACGCTTTGTTTTAATTGCCTTCAAAATGGCCCACAGGGTGGAGTCCACATGAATATGAGGGAATGTCCTGCTTCAACCACCCACATAAAACAGTGTCTTGGAGGTTATTAGTTTTCCTTTTAGGCAGCAGAGCGAACAATGAAGCAAGAGGCATCCACAAAGCAAATGTTTGCCTGTGTGCCACTTGCTTTGCAAGAGGACTGTATAGAAGAGTCATGCAAAGTCAGTCCAAATTTCAAGAGGCAGGTCAAGGTTGTCAGCCAGTCCAAGAGTAGCATTCACACGTAGGAGTCAAATATAAGCCTCAAATCACTTCTTTTCTAGATGATTGCTCTGTGTACCAGAATCTAATTGGATGAGATTGCAGGTACAAAGGTGCCAAGCCATGTGTGACTTTTACAAGTAAATACCAGTCCTTTGAATTAGACCTCCAAACCAACTGGAAACCAGTGCAGCATCTGTAGCGCAGACGTTAACTCCATTCAGTAGCTTAACTTGCATCCGCAGCCAAATCTTCAAATTTTACACAAGCTGCAATTTCAAGATCATTTTCACAATCAATGAGCCACTGCTTTAATGGATATGCTATAGATTTATTTTTAAATCCAAGAAACTATGAATATGTATTTTCACCCTCTTCAGCAGCAGACTGAGAAAACAGAAATCATTAATATTTATTGAGCTCACCTGTGAAATACCCATGAAAGAAAGGAGGTGACTGTGCATGTATCTAGAAGTTCCGAGTCTTATAATATTAATACACCTGGACAGGGTCAGAAAGAGGAGGGCTGCTTTTAAAAAAGTTAAATTCCTGTTCTCATTTTTTTCTCTGCATCAATTTATTGGCCACTAATGCAATGTGATAAGACGTCACTTTTAAGCAAGGCAAGCTACCTCGGATAAGTCCTTCTGCATCTCAGCCTACAAGAAACATTTGCATTAATATTCTGTGTAAAGGAATGTTTGTTGCGCTGGAAGTTTAAAATAGCAGGGCATGACTATTAACATATACCCTTGCAACATTACATTGGAAATCCGCTGAACTTTGCCAAAATTAATATTTTTTTTATTCTACAGTATATAAAAGTTGGTAGAGCGTGTTATAGAACAATACAATAGCTATTATAATTTAAAACCTGTTCTCTTTAAATAGACAAAACAATGACATAGCCAATATGTGCATAGATATGCAGTACTTTGCCTGGAAAAATGGAATATGTGCTTAGGTATATACACAGACACAAATGCACACACATGTACAGTTACAAAGACCTGGATCAGTCAACTTGGAAAGACTAAAGGAAATGAGTGACTGATAACAGAAATTGGGAAGATAATTGTCCAGATGGGCTTGAAGCTTAGCACCTGGGTCTCAATAATATCTGACTGGAACAATAGGAATCCGTGACTAAGAGACGAATACCATTAAAACAATATGAAGTTATAATTACACATAAGGGCTTCTTAAAATGATTTATTGCTCTGAGCAACAGCTGTTAGGACTTCCATCTTTTCCTTCTGTACATTATTTGACAGTATAATTGAAATGATGGAACATTTTACAAACGAGCCAGACTGAGAAGAAAACAAAAGCTCTGGCAGTTACATCATCCTTTTTCTCTCTCGTTGCTTTTAGAGTAAACATACTCTCAAGTGATGCAGATGGTGAAGTATATAGCATGCCGAAGCACAACTGAATGCTGACTTTCTTCTATTGGTTTATGTGGGAGTATTAAGATTTCAATAATGGGAAGAGGAAGGAAAGTGTATCTTTATCTTTATTGGTTAAAGAGGGATAAGCTTTGTCTTCAATACAATGAGAGTTAAAAAGCATCCCTAATCAAATTGTCCCATTTGATTTTTTCCCCCCCTTTGGACATAGATAATTTATATTGCCGATATTTTTTATAACTGAAATGAAATGAAACTGGACTGAACTGAAATGAAATATAATGAAAATATGGTGGTACATGATTCCAAAGCAAAACAGCAGCCACTTTTCATTCTGGTATGGTATAGTAGCGTAGTAGAATGGCAGAGGGTAAATTTTTTTTTCATATCTTGGTACCTACCTCAGTGGACCCCTTGCTGAATTTGGGAATCCTGGATTCCCAACTCCCAACTCCTGCTCAACGAGCAGATACCAATCACCTCCCAATTGGACTATTGCAATGTGCTCTACGTGGGCGGGGCTGTTCCTGAAGAGTATCTGGAAATTTCAGCTGATGCAGAATACAGCTATGTGAGCAGTTGTGTGCGTTTCCAGCAGAGCACATGTTATAACGATTCTGTGCAAAGTGCATTGGTTGTCAGTTTGCGGGTCCAATTCAAGGTGCTTTTGTTAACCTTTAAAGCCCTTGGACTGTGCTATTTGAGGGACTGCCTTTTCCTTGTTTCATGTGACAGTCGCGCTGGATCCCAAAGAATGGGTATGTTACAGGTTCCGTCATCCTAGGGCACTGGTCCCCAACCTTTGCAGTTCAGCAGAGCAGCGGTGGGGGGGAGGGGATGGTTTACACATGGGCTCACTGCTTGCGCAAATAGAGCTTTGCACGGTCATGTGCTCACCTGCCACTTGTGTCGCCCAGTTTCCAACGGGCTGCAGCCTGGTATTGGCTGCAGCCCAGGGGTTGGGAACCCCTAATGTAAGGGGCTACATTTGGTGAACCCAAAGCAAATGGGCCTGTTCTACTGTTGTGCCTGTGTTGTAGAATTTTCTCTCTACACACACACCCCCTCCAAGATCAGTCTCTAGCTCTGTCATAACTCCTGAGCTTTTGAAGATCCCTCAAGATCTGGTTATGCCAAGGGATGGGTGAACTCGTGAGGTGGATTATTATTAACCTCCATCCGTTATTTTCTTTTGCTGATTTACTTCTGCTACTGTAGTTTTTAATGCTTTCAAAGTAATGATTACATAGTTGTTTTAGGTAACGTTTAGGGGGAGTGGGCTGCAGGATTGAGGCCATTTTATAATTGACAGATGAAAATTTTGTCAATGCACAGATTTTCTAAATCACATCCAATTTTTTGGGTTATGGCGCCCAGCGCCCAGGACAGCAATGGCTACCTTTGCTATAATTTTTCAACTTCAATTTTCAGATCCTTTTGAATTCTTTGTCTGATATTCTGCTATCCCGTGGTATTGCCACATCAATTATCCACATTTTCTTTGTTTTCAACCACAGTTACATCTGTTCTGTTATGAGCTAAAACTTTATCAGTTTGTATGCGGAAATCCCACAATATTTTAACCTGTTCCTTTTTTATTAGTACTTTTTCAACTATATGTTCCTATCGATTTTTCATTAGTGGTTGTGTTACATTATTGCTTATAGTCAATTTGTATTGTCTTTTTAAAAAGCTGTTTCAACTGTTTCTTCTGCTTCTAGGCACAATCTGCACTTTGAATCATTTGATGATTTTGTTTTTTTCAGTTCTGGCCTTGATTTCATTGGTTCAAAGATCTTGCTCTTGCATAGCCAAAATCAAGCCTTCAGTTTCTTTTTTGAATCTTCCAGTTGTAAGCTGATTTTATCTTTATCCACTTTTCCCTCACTTTTTAGTAGATATTGACCATGTGTTGCTTTTCTTTTCCTGATTACTGTTAGTCTCTTTATTAAGATGAAGCGGATTATCTAGACCCGTACCAATCGGGCTTCAGGCCCGGGTACAGCACGGAGACGGCATTGGTCGCTCTGGTGAATGATCTCTGGAGGGCTCGGGACAGGGGATATTCCTCTGTCCTAGTCCTATCAGACCTCTCAGCGGCTTTCGATACCATCGACCATGGTATCTTGCTGCGGCGTCTCAGGGGATTGGGAGTGGGAAGCACGGTCCTTTAGTGGTTCTCCTATCTCCTGGGACGCTCGCAGTCGGTGTTGGCAGGGGGGCAGAGGTCGACTGCGAGGCCTCTCGCTTGTGGAGTCCCTCAGGGGTCGGTCCTCTCGCCTCTCCTGTTCAACATCCTTATTCTTGGTTGTCTTTTACATAATCAGATAATGCGTGCTTTTCTTCTTACACAAACCTTCTTACACAAATACAAACCTCTACCTCCATTTCTATGGGGCAGTTGTAATCATAACACTACAAGGATGTGATGGATACGGAATAATCATGTGTTTTCTTATTTTTCGGTCCAAACTCTGCACTTCAACTTGTCTCCAGTTAATAATTCCAGCAATGTATCGTATCGCAGATTTGGCTTTGTGGGTGTTTCCACTGTTTATGTGTGTCTTTAGCAATTTTCATACTCACCAAAAGCATTCTTTACTAATCAGAGTTTTAGCTTGTCCTTGCTTCAGGTTATCCAACTGTAAATTATTATTTATGCCTTTACCTCCAAGTGATTGTTCACTCAACAAAGAGTAAGCTTGTTTCAACCTTCTCCTTATGGCGTGGCTGAGTACCCAAAAAATAGTGGCTGATTTCAAGTTATTATTGCCTCATGGCACAGTAACTTTCACCTGAAGAAAGTGAGATGGGAAAAATTAATGCATGCAAACCTTCCTAGTGTGAATAACTTTTGATAACATCAGCATGCAAATAAATATTACTTAAAATGATATCCTGTCAAAATCCTTTATATAGCTGCTGGGTTAAGGTGATTAATGGATTTTGGAACAAAGCTGAATTGTGAGTTTTTCTCCAACAGTAACTCCTTTAATAAGGATTCTGTGAGATATTATTGTCATTTTGTAGCAAAGCAGTCTTCAAAGATTCTGTCTTTGTAAAATCTTTTGTACAATGGCTTCTTTATCATTGAAATCCAAATTCAGAAGGTTTATGTACTGAAAAAAATCCTGATCCTTGTCCATGGGAATATATTTGTTACAAAAATTTGAGCAGATACTTTGCAATTAAGTAGGCAATTTGTGTTCCTTGACCTTAAGAAAGTGAGATTACATTAATACTTTTAAACTTGATCAGTATTAAGGTCTTTGTGTTATATTTAGAGTACCAAGACTCTTACTCATCCAGAATTTAACAGACAAGCTTCACCTCTAAATCTGTGGGTTTCCTTTGAATTTCTGTCCTTTACCCTGGATGCAAGTGTAGTTTTATTGATTTGGCACTATCAATGATGACTATAAATAGAAAAGAATGGATTTCTGTAATCCTGAGACACTGTGAAATGGCCTACAAAAAGAGAATGATTGCCTCATTCTTCAATTTTATGACTTATGTGGATATCCCAAGAAACAAAAGTTTATTACATGGACAGTCTTTCATTATTAATTTTAATGGTTTTCCAGGACTAATACATGGCAACTGAGAGAAAAGAGACTTACTGGCAAAATTGGCACATTGGCAAGTGAATGTGTGTTTATATATATGTTTATAAATGTATATTATGTGAAGACCTAGTCCTAGTCCTATAATGCTGGGAAAGGTGGAAGGAAAGAAAAGAGTGACTCTGTGTGTGTGTGTGTGTGTGTGTGTGTGTGTGTGTGTGTGTATGTATGTGTGTATCTACACACACACACACGCACACGCACAGAGAGAGAGAGAGTCACTCTTTTCTTTCCTTCCACCTTTCCCAGCATTATAGTTTCTTGCAGAGGACTAGGTCTTCACATAATATGCCCAAAATATTACAATATAAGCCTGGTCGTTTGTGCCTCAAATGAAAAATCTGGATTGAATTGTTTGATGATCCAGTTGTTTGTTTTCATTGGTCTCCATTGTATTCTCAACAGTGTCTTCTCCAACACCAAAAGAGTCAATAATCTTTCTATCCTGCTTCTTCAAAGTATAGTTTTCATTTCCATAGAGTATGACATTGCCGGCACCATTCTGATCTCTGTAGACATGGACCCATCCCACCCTCTTTTCTAACACCCAGATTCTGACTGTAAAACATACCATGATTTGCATTGCTTTCTTTATCATTCCACTTCTTAGGGGTATGTATCCCATCATCTTGCTTAATTCAGGGCTTCTTTGCATCCTTTTGGCCAGAAGCCCAGTGATCACTGTAGTTGTGGATTGTCACAGCCCAGGATTCAGATAACTCTAAATGTGAAGAAGCTGCTCCATCAGAATTGGTGAATCAGTCAAGTAATAACATCCTCCAGGGCCCCTCAGACTTAGTGGATCGAGCAGAGAACAGAGCAAAGATACTCAGTGAAGGCTCCTTGTCAAGCAAGGGCATGCCTGCCAGAATTAAAGACATCTGGCTGTAGCGTGATTTAAGAGACAGTCATGACCCCTGTTTCCTTGCTGGAAACAACTATCTCTTTTTCTGTACTATCATTCCTGTCTCTTCTGCTCCTATAACAAACCTGAAACTTTGATCCTGATGAAACTTGTTAGGCTCTCTGGACTGAATCTTGACTATTCTTTTGCATGTCCTATGGAGAGTGAAACCACTCGACCAAGTTTTATCTTCAGGGACTGATTTGTGTTATTCTCCTTACCTGCTCAGCTTTGAATGAATTGTGTATCATCACCTAGCAACTGTATATGTTTGAAACCTGAAACGGGACACGCATGTCAATAAAATATACCTGGTTGCATCTATCCCCAAATACTTTGGTTCCTTATTTATAGTGAGTATTTACTATAGTGATAATGGGATCTTGATTGACACTTCATCTTTCCTTGCAGGACATTTATAAGTGTGTATAACTTATTAAAGGGACACGGTGGCTCAGTGGGTTAGGACGCGGAGCTTGTCGATCAGAAGGTCGGCAGTTTGGCGGGTCGAATCCCGAGTGCCGCGTAACAGAGTGAGCGCCTGTTACTCGACCCAGCTTCTGCCAACCTAGCAGTTCGAAAGCACATAAAAATGCAAGTAGAAAAATAGGGACCACTACGGTGGGAAGGTAACAGCGTTCCGTGCGCCTTTAGCGTCTAGTCATGCCGGCCACATGACCACGGAGACGTCCTTGGACAAGCATTGGCTCTGAGGCTTTGAAACAGAGGTGAGCACTGGCCCCTAGAATCGGAAACGACTAGCACACATGTGCGGGGGACCCTTTACCTTTACCTTTTTATATCTTATTATGTGCTTCGCTTTGGTGTGGCTTCTCCCCAAGATGTTCTCCCAACACTTATAGAAACACAGCAACATTTCTAGCTGAATTTGAAATTTCTATTTCTTTGCCTCCTTCCACAGAGACGTTGTTCAAGTCAATATCAGACCTACTGACAGCCTTTGTATGGCATTGGAAGATAAGGCAAGAAAACAACTTTGGTGTTTTTGCTATAATTTGTTCCTGTTAGTACATGCTAATATCCTTCTTCTCCTCTCCCATCTCTTTCCTCCTCCTCCTCCTCCCCCTCCTCCTGTTTTTGTAAAGACGTGAATAAATGTTGTGCAGCAAGAAAAAATATATGGTCAAAAGTGTTGATTTATTTTGACAGCAGTGGAACACCTGTGGCGTGATTTTGAAATTATTAATTTTAATGCCCTGTTTAAAAGTGGACATAAAGAGAAAAGTGCGGTGTTGTAGTTGTAAAATTATGGCTCTTTGCGGCTTGGTGAAGGGCCCAGGTTGTGAGTAAGAATAATAAGCACAGTTATTTCATTGAAACTCACTCGTAGCTATCTGAAGACAGGAGACTTAATAATGAAGTAAAGTAAGCGAGGAACAAAGAATTTGAAGCAAATAATGTTTAGCAATTCTATTTTCTAGAAAATTAGTCAACTGTCTTTATTTTTTTAAAAAGTATTTCATCCCTTATTTATGATGCCCTTTGCCTCCCATATCCCTTTACGCCCATTTTGTTTTATTTTTCTCTTCTGATAGGTGGAAATAGAAAACACAGGAATAACCATTCAAGTTTACAGTAATACCAGGCAGTCCAAATCTATTCTCCCCCCCCTGCTTCCCTCCTTAAAAAAATACTGTAAAATCTACTCAGGCAGGTAGGAAGCACAGCCAGATGCTTTCAGTGTGAGGCCGGAATATCACTAAGAAAGAAGCAATCTTGTAAGGTATTGTTTCCAAAGATATAGCTTCCCACTTTGAAAGCATATGATGGCAGCAGCTGCTTCCTTGTTAGATGGAGTAGCTTTTACTTCTAAGTGGATATTTTTTTAAAAAAAAAAGAGAGGAAGAGAATACTTTGTAACTAAGCCTCAGACCACCTGCCTAAGTACTGTACCTCCTCTAAGAACTTTCTCCTGACAGAAAGGTGTCAGTCACTCCATTTCCAATCTCTGCCTCTACTGAGAAGAAAAAAAAACTTAACAAATTTGGAAGATCTTTGCCTCGCTGTCTTTTCCTATGCTTATATCCAGCACTTACGGTGCTGATTCGGAACTACTCATTAGGAACAAGGAGCCCCAAGAAGCCGTAGGAATTTCAACAAGGTTTTGAAGCTTTCTCCATGCCCAGGACTGCACTTGGGAATGAATTGCTGCAAGGGGTCAAAAGAATGAGGCTTTAAATTTGTGTCAAATCAGCGTTCCTAGAGAACTTTTATATAGCAGCTGGGTGTAATCCTCATTTTCTTTGCCCTTTTCCTTAACTTGCATTAGGAAAGTCCATTGGTTACCGGATATGAGCCTCGATCATAGATGGTTGAAAAGACTTTTGTTTCCCGCATCTTTTTTCATCCCTGCAGTGATTGTCTAAGTTTTTGTGGCCCAGATAAGTACCCGTAAAGAAGTAGGCCACCAGTGCTTTCCAGATAATGTTTCATTCCCAGCTGCGGGAGAAAGCTTAGAGTTACGATTTAACAAGAATTGTGGCATTCCAGAAAAAAATGAATTTTGTTCATTGTAAGAGGTATACTCTTTCAGAGAAATTGCTGATTATAATTCTCTTAGGGCAGTTGTTTGTGTAACATGACTTGCCCAGTGTACCTCTAGTTCAGGCGTAGGCAACCTTGGCTCTTTTATGACTCGTGGACTTCAACTCCCAGAATTCCTGAGCCAGCATGGCTCAGCATGGAAACCTCTCCCTTTCCCCTCAGCATGGCTGGCTCAGGAATTCTGGGAGTTGAAGTCCACGAGTCATAAAAGAGCCAAGGTTGCCGACCCCTGCTCTAGTAAGATGCAGCATATTTTTCCTCAGATATAGTTCAACTCTGTCTTCAGTAATTCAGATTAGGAAGCATTATCTTGAACTTTGTTCAAACAGCAGAATGTTCCCACAAAGCCTTTTCAATAATCAATAACAATTTTTGTTCACTCCAATTTTTGTTCACTCCTTAGATAGATGGGAGCCATATCAGTTGGATTGATAAATAAATAAACAATCACTGGGTTTTGGTTTCCTTGGCACATATTATGATTTTGAAAAGCATACATTTAAATGGAGCAAATTAATCTTTTCTCTCCCCACTACCATTATAGGTAGTCCTCGACTTACAACAGTTCATTTAGTGACCATTCAAAGTCACAACCACACTGAGAAAAGTGACTTAGGATCATTTTTCACACTTATGATCGTTGCAGCATCCTCATGGTCACATGATCAAAATTTATGAGGCAAATGATTCATATTTGGGTCATGTGATCACGTTTTGTGATCATCTCACAAGCAAAGTCAATGAGGAAGCCAAATTCATTCAATAGTGGACTCACAGTGGTTTGTGTCTTGGAAGAGGCAGATAAATTGCAATAACCAAAATGAAATGTGTAATGCTTGGGAGATGCTTAATCTCTGTGTTAAGAGAATTTTCCAAGCAAGCCTCAACGTATTATATTTTAAAATGACAATTTATCTTCTTCCCCAGTACTGGATGCATTAAAATAACACATATATTTGTAGAGGTTTCAAGAACTGGATTTTAAAATTCTTAACCTTAAGAGAACACTTTTTATAGTCCTTTATTTATAAAAAAAATCAGAAAATTATATTCCAGGGCATATTCTCAGGATCTGTTTAAAAAGTGGTTACTGTATGTTTGATCGCCTTTTGTAACCTTCTGACAAGCAAAGTGGATGAGGAAGCCATATTCATTTAACAACCATGTCACTAACTTAACAAGTGCAATGATTCACTGCAATGGCCGTAAAATGGAGCAAAACTCATTTAACGAATGTCTCATTTAACAACATAAATTTTGGGCTCCATTTTGCTAAGTCGAGGACTGCCTGTATTTTTGACAATGACAGAACTGAATGACAGATACTGACATATAGGTAGAGGTGCTACAGTTTGGAAATAGACGTTCCTGTCCAGTTCTACTTGAAAACTTTGTGAGAGCATCGTTGTTTACTACCCTCATTGGACAGGAAGGAGATAGAAGTGGCTGTAGGAAGTGTTTCAGACACTACTCTGATGCCGGATTCTACAGTGCAATACAACACAGTTACAGTTCATAGCTTCCTCTGTAATGATACAGTGTTTAATTATAGTTTATGTCATCATGCCGCAAATACAAGGTTGTAAAATGCCCAGAATGTTCAGCTGTAGAGCAGACATATTTTGTTCCAGTGTTATAACACAGAGAGCTTACAAGATAAGTTATTGAGAACTCAACAAAAATGAAATTTTATTTCATTTCAACCAATTTTAATTAAAGGGATCGGGTAACAGAACTTGAGTTCTTGGCTAGATAGCTTTTGTAAACAGCGTTGCATCCCTTTTGCAAAATCAAAATGCATTTGTATACTCACAAGTGTCACCTTCCCTAGCTCTTTCATTCAAGCATCTATATACTTCAGTGAGAAGTATCTAAAATTATGTAAAAAATACTAATACTCTACTAAGTTTAAATAAGTTTCTAAGTAATAGTTCAAAGTAGTCTGAACTTGGCAGGGATTTTTGTTGTAAGCCCAGGATGGACTATCAGAATAATTTTATCTGTTATCAGTCAGATGAATAATTCTTGGGGGAAAATAATAATAATCAGGCTATAACTTTTCAGCAGAGAAAATATGTTTATGGCAGGATTTGGATTACTGGATAATTTGTCAAACACTTTTGGGATGTTTGTTCAGATAATTAACACTGGCATAAGAGTGTCTGATTAAACTTAAGCTGAAGCCAAGTTTGCTATTTCAAAAAGAACTGTTTTAGGGTGTGTGTGTTTTTTTACAAAAATGGGAGATAGCAATAACAATAGCACTTAGATCTATACACCACTTTATAAGGCTTTACAGCCTTCTCTAAGCAGTTTACAGTGTCAGCATATTGCCCCCAACAATCTGGTTCCTCATTTTACCGACCTCAGAAGGATTGAAGTCTGTCAACCTTGAGTTGGTCAGAAACGAACTGCTGGCAGTCGACAGAGTTAGCCTGTAATCCTGCATTCTAACCACTGAGCCGCCATGGCTCTAAGACAGGGCTGTCAAACTCGTGACTTTTTTCCCCTTGCCGGAGCTGGGGTGGGCGTGGCTTCTGCGTGACGCATCCGGCCTGTAGGCCGGTAGTTTGACACCCCTGCTCTTAAGATATTTCATTTTTAAAATGTCATAGGTCAAATGTAGTTTTATGTAGATCTTTATCTTAAGGAGTTGAAGTGTGTGCAAATGAGCGCACCCATGTCTTAGCATTTAATGCAGCACTATTCTGCAGGTTTCCAAGTCCCAGCTAAATCTTAAGGGAAAATCATAAAATTTTTCCACAGTGTTTATCACAATAAGAGTAAAACGTAACGCTTCAGACTCCTACTGATTTGGTTGTATGAATGGCTCTCACATGGCCATTGGCCAGTTAATAACTAAAGTACGTACAGGTAGTCCTCGACTTACAAACAGTTCATTTAGTGACAGTCTGAAGTTGCAACAGCACTGAAAATAGTGACTTATGACCATTTTTCACACTTACAACCATTGCAGCATCTCCATGGTCATGTGATCAAACTTCCGACGCTTGGCAACTGACTCATATTTATGAAGGTTGCAGTGTCCCTTGGGTCATGTGATCCCCTTTTGCAGCCTTCTGACAAGCAGAGTCGGTGGAGAAGCCAGATTCATTAACAATCATGTTACTAACTTTAACAACTGCAGTGATTCACTTAACTGGCAGAAAGGTCGTCAGACTGGGGAAAACTATCTTAGCAAGTGTCTCTTTTAGCAACAGGAATTTTGGGCTCAGTTGTGGTCGTAAGTCGAGGACAAAATAAGAACAAAAAATTCAACCCATGAAAAGTTCACTGACATTTTATTCTCCTTCAGAAACTGAAAGAAAGCAGTTTCTTAGTGAACCTGCTTAAGAATGGCTTGGGGGAAAAAATTGAACCAATTTTTGGCATTCCACTTTTTTTCGCCCCCCACTGGGGAAAATTTTACACACTGGGCCTGAGTAAAGAGTTTTTTGATTTAACACGGTGTACAAGATGCTGGTTGTTACTCTGGCAAGAATCAGATATGTTTTAAAATGAAATGTGGTAGCACAAGCGTTTTTCATTTTCTGTAAAGTATATTTGGTCTCTGAAAACTGTGTTAGTAGCCCCCTTGGGGATCTGAAGTCAAGTTATGATGGATGATAACAACATCTGAGTAAAATCGTGAATCTCTAATGAATGTCAGCTCTGGCTGCTAAGATTCCACATAAATAAAATGGTGGCTAAAGCACGTTCCTGAGCTGTTTTCCACAAATACTGCTTCCGTATGGGATGATTAGAACAAAAATACTGCATTCAGATTATCAGAAGCATTTGGTTACATTCAGCCTATAGGAAGCCATGGTCTGTTAGAAGAAAAAATGATATAAATGATGTGCAAAGCTTATAAAATGTATGGAAGATACACATCATAGAAGAGCTTATGTACTTCAGTCTGCAATTTTGAAGAACTGCTGTAAAGTTTAAGAAGAGATAGAAGAAGCAGAACTTATGGAGCTGTTATAACAGAGCAGATGGTTTTATGCAGCGAAAGCAGCCAAAAGGATTATTAATAAATTGGCTGTAGTGGAGGAGTTTAGATGGATGAATGTATGGATGTTGACTTTAATGAAGTTGACAAAGTGAATTTTCAAGCAAGTTCGTTAGCTTTTCTTTAGCTTCCATTAGCTTTTCTTTCTATTATACATGTTTATATCTACTCTTTTTATTTTTATTCTATTCTATTCTAGAATATATTAAAATATATTCCATCTTGGTATTTTTCCTATTTTCTACTATTATATACAGCAGAGGCCCCCAACCTTTCTGGATTGGTGGCCTGGAGAGAAAGGAGGGACAGGTGCCTTTACGCATGTAAGCGCACATGCAAACAGGACAGTGAGCACACGTGTACTGCAAATGGGGCCGCAAGTGTCCACTCGGCACTTGCAGTGACTCTAGCTCGAGTGGGGGGTGAATGCGCGCACATATGTTTATGCTCTGACCAGCCACTCATGCGGCTCTGAGGCCAACAGGTATACAGTATTTAAACTTATTAATTATTTTAAACCATAGGCTTTGGTAATACATGCTTTTGACATTTGTATCTTGTGGAGGCTAATGTTAATTTAGTTTAATAAAGCGATGAACAAAGGAAGAATCCATATGGAGGGGATTCAACCCTAGAATGGAAAACAAATGAACACCCATTTTATGGAATTTCTGCATTACAGGAGAGTATTACGAAGTTAATTGTTGGTCTTCTCCCAAAACATGTCATGTTGAGCAGTCTTTCACCATCTTGGATCCTGAAACATTGCTGGATATTAATTCCTGTCATCCTGGGCCATTGGTTGAAAACAATACTAGATGAATAACACCTAGCATTCAAGACTGAGAAAAGGGTTTTGCCTGATATTAGAAGATGATTTCTTTCATTTTTGACCAGTCTGCAGTCGGAAGTGAATATGAATCTATGAATAGGGGGCCTCAAGAAATTTCTAAATCTTCACATCTCCTTCAATGGATGGAAACTAGTCAAGGAGAGAAGCAACCTAGAACTAAGGAGAAACTTCCTGACAGTTAGAACAATTAACCAGTGGAACAACCTGCCTCCAGAAGTGGTGAATACTCCAACACTGGAAGTTTTTAAGAAGAGACTGGACAGCCATTTGCCTGAAATGGTATAGGGTTTCCTGCCTTAGCAGGGGGTTGGACTAGATGACCTCCAAGGTCCCTTCCAACTTCTACTACTACTACTACTACTTCTTCTTCTTCTTCTTCTTCTTCTTCTTCTTCTTCTTATTATTATTATTATTATTATTATTATTATTATTATTATTATTATTATTATTATTTTATTACCATAGCTATCTTATTTTAAGCATAACTGTGCTTTACCCCACCTGTAGGATTGAGTAACCTAGAGCAGTTACTTAAAAGAGATTTTGTAATAATTACACCAAAACTGCAATTTATTTTTCTCTTTTGTACCTGTTTATTCTCTTTAACAGAATAACAGTGTTGAAAGAAAAATCTTCATCAGGGTCCAGTCCAAGCTGGGAATAAACAAAATGGAGACTGCTTTAGAAAGAAGGTTGTAGTTTATTGAAGAGGAGACCCAGACAAAAAGATGGCTCTGGGAAAGCTGACCCCATGTAGTAGGGAGTGTGTGGGTTTTTATACCTTCTTGAGCTTTTGTTTGGAGTTGTTCCTGTCGCATGAACTTTGACCTGAGTCTGAGTGTGCCTTTCTGCTATTCTGATTGTGGTGGGTTAATCCTATTATGTCCCAAAGGTCATATCCCTGGGGTGTGTGTCTGATGACTATGTCCTCTGTTGGATTTTTTGATGTGATGGATTGTTGATCCTAAGGATATTTGTCTTTCTAATCCAAGTTTCCTGGCTCCAATCTTTCTGACAAGATTATCACATCTGCATTTCTGCAGACCTGGTTTCTGTTTGGGGCAGAGAGACTTGGGGGGGGGGGTGTTTCTGCCTTTAAGATCCTTTGGGGAAATATAATATTCTGCCTTTTAATATTCCCAAAGATATTTCTTTCTCTTGAGGTGGGGGGGCTGACTTCCCACAACAGTGTTGCAAGGGAGTTTGGAGGTCTTCTAATCCAACCCCTGCTCAGGCAGGAAACCTTATACCAGCGTTTCTCAACCTTTTCTTCACCACAGACCTCCCCTTTAAATACCTTTTGTGGCCACAGGTCATGGCCATGGACTCCAAGACTTAACTCATGATTTAAATTATAACATTTCTTCGAGCCTTTGCGGATCTCCTGTGTTGACATTGCAGCCCCCCACGGACCAGAGGTTGAGAACCACTGCCTTATGCCATTTCAGACAAATGATTGTCCAATCTCTTCTTAAAATCTGTGTTGGAGAACCTGCAACTTCTGCAAACAAGTCCTTCCACTGATTAATTGTTCTAATTTTCCTATACCCAGCCCTCTTTCTTTTTTTCTTTCTCTTTTAGCTTCTAGAAAGAAATTCTGTTTTCTTTCTTTTGAACAGTTGAGTTTGTGCAGTCCTTTTTTTGTTTGTTTGCTTAAATAGGCATCACTTTAATCCTAACTAAAATAGGATGCTCCATTTCGCCGGGACCTGAAAACCTGGCTTTTCGATCTATCAGGCCTGGACTGAAGGGGTTTTAGCTTTTTAATATTGTTTTAATTGTTGGGCTTTAATTAATTTAATTCATTTTAATTTTATATTATCTTTTTATATTGTCTTTTATATGCTGCCCTGTAAACCGCCCTGAGTCCTTCGGGAATAGGGCGGTATAGAAAACTAATTAAATAAAAATAAATAAAATAAATGAAATCTAAATGAAAGATAAACTTTAAGTAAAAATAGTTTGGAAACACCCATTTTAAAAAGCCAATTCTTTGAGATGATCTCACAGTTTTAACTTTGTGCATGCACATTTTCTAGAGCTTCTCCATTATACGGGTTCTAATTATGTGAAGTTACAAATATTACAGTAAAAGTGTATATCTGTAATATATATCCTTAACAGGGATCTTATTGGAACGTTATTATTTTACTGTTGTAAACCAGCCGGTCATATGTTCGATATGGGCAGCTATATAAATCCATCAAATAAATCCATCTACTGTATTTAATCTGAAATTGTTATTATAGCATAGTAGCTAGTCTTATCCCAAATGAAAAAATATAGTGACCTCAAAGAGACACTGAGAATCTTCCTTATTGCAGAATGAAACATGTTGTCCATCTCTATAGATCTAACAAAAGAAGTATCACCCATGCCTTAAATCTACACTTATGTATTTGCCTTAGACACGTACAATGTGATTTCTCATTTAATCCACGATGGTATGACATCCAAACTCATATTTCTTTCACAAGATAAATTAACATTCAGCACAACATGAAGTTTTGTTTTAGTGAATTTAATTTTAACATTCCTTAGTATAAGGTCCAGGATCATAGTTCATTAAAGGTAAAGGTTCCCCTGCACATGCGTGCTAGTCGTTTCATTATCATTAACTGTACTGAAATAGTTAAGTTGATTAAAATAGGCAGATTATTGTGAAAGCCCCAGGTGTTTTTTAAGACTTTTGATACCGAATGAAATGAAGACATCTTAAAAAATATTGATGTTCTTGCATGCTTCAGTTCTGGTTTGTTTGTTTTTCTGTATTCATGTTACCAATTCTAAGGACTTCCTCCAGTTTAGTGGGCTTCTAGATATCATGGAGATGTAGCTCTAAATCACATAGGTACCAAGTAAAATATTTCTACCATATTTTGTAGAAAGAAATGGGCACCAAATGTCCTACAGTTGTCATTTCAGCATCCTGTGTGCACTTCTAAATTACTATTTTTCAGCCAAATAATTATTTGCTTTATGTTCAAATTGAAGGATCTTCATTGGAAGGCCTTTTTCAAACTTAACTTTTTTGTAGATAAGTGGGGAAAAGCTCACAAATAACCCCCAAGTCATTGCTACTTTGGACTAATGGATGGAAGTGGTTTGGTTCCACCTTTATCTTTAATCACAAACAAAAAGGCTGAATATTGGTCAGCCTTGCTATTTCTGGTGATTGTTAGCTCTTTGAATTAAGGAATTCAGGGAAACTACTTTATCTGTCACAGGGTATAATGACAGAATCTTGAAAGCCTCTCCAAAACCTTCATGGTCCTTTCAGTAGTAATAGCAATAACATTTAGATTTATGTACCGTCCCGTAGTGTTTTATGGAAGGGATCCCCAACCCATAATGTAGAAGCATTATTTGCATATTGCCCCCAAGAATCTGGGTCCCCATTTTACCAAACTCGGAAAGATGGAAGGCTGAGTCAACCTTGAGTCTCATCAGGATCGAACTCCAGACTGTGGGCAGAGTTAGCCTGCAATACCACACTTCAACCACTGTGTCCTCAGAGCTCCTCAAGGTTAAGACAAGGCACTTCTGAATCTTCCATGTTTTCTGCTTTCCCAGGGATGACTAACCATTACTCCTTTCCCACTCCTTTCTTCTGAAGGCCACATTAAATGGCTTGCAGCAATTAAATTAATGTGCAAGCCACATTAAATGGCTTGCAGCAATCATATGAATTGTTCTGGTCCCCTCCCAATATTGCTTGCTGCTGATACTGCATATGTCCTATGTGCATAAACTAGGATCTGTTGCTTGCTGTCAGTAAATTTCACTTGTTTACTGTCAATTCAAACATTCTGGATCTTAAACATTCAAGTCAGAATTTAAACATTATTTTAAATATTCAGCCATAATGTCAACGCCTTTATCACCATCATGCCTATTGTTAGTCTAATGACATTTCTTCTACACATAATGCCGAAAATCTAAGCAACATAACCGTGAATTCAAGTTTGGTGTATTATCTCGAGTTAATTTATTTTGTTCTGTATCTGACGTACCTTTAGCAGTACTGCTGTTTCTGTAGATTTTTTTAAAAAGGTTATAATGTCCTTTACAAAAGCCATAAAGTCATCTGGTTCATCGTTAATCATTTATTTTTATAGAGCTCAGTTGCAGATGGATGAAGTAAATCAAAGTAAATCGCTTATGAAGTGCATACCTTGCCATGTAATTGGGATATTTTCTTGTCATTTATGGCTACATTTAAATCCAGAGTATAATATTTCCACTCGTTATTGGCCTCTTTTCCTAGGGAATAAATGTCTCTTTACAATTAAGAAACTCTCATGTGTTCATTCCAAGAAAATTGATGCTTCATGAGGCTTCAAGGATATCCTTGAGTTTCCTGGGATCCTGAGCTTAATGTAAATTTCACATTATCTGTTGTGCATACGATTTCTCATGCTGCCAAAGGGAGTTGCTGTGGGGATTTCTAAGCAATGGAATTAGGGTCAAAAACACATTTCTTATTTTTTCCCCCTAGAAAACTCTTAGGTTTATTTTTTACTGAAACTAGATCAACAGAACATTAGGAAACTTCTTAAAGTGTCCCAAATTTCTATTAAGAGAAGTCACAAGCAAGCAAAACTAAGTCCCTGATGTAAATTAGTAAACAATTATTTAAGCATTTGTTTTATCCGCTTACTAAATGTTTATCTTCTTGCATGGCAGAAAAGGCTAAAATATCCATAGCAAAAAGATAAAACAAAAGCATGATATGCAGAAATGAAAAACAAACAACACACCTTCTAAAATTAGAGAAGCACACAGAAAGAAATTTTACCCCCCCCCCCCAAAAAAAAAACAAAGTCTAGCGGAAGCAAATAGTATGGTTGAGATCATCCCAGCTACCTCAGATGGAGGGAACATTAACATTCTGTATACCAGGGGTCTTCCAACTTGGCTCTTTTATGACTTGTGGACTTCAACTCTCAGAATTCCTCAGCCAGCTGGCTGAGGAATTCTGGGAGTTGAAGTCCACAAGTCATAAAAGGGCCAAGTTTGAAAACCCCTGCTGTATACAGTCCCCCCACAATTATGGCCACCAAAATGCAGTAGCATGATCTAATAAAAGGTTATCATTGTCAGAGGATGAACTACAACCAATCATCTTCACTAGCAACTAATCCTAGCTTGCTGCACTAGGCCATCAATCGACAGAATAGAGATTTTCTTTTTCTCTTAGCTAGATGTTCATGATAAATGCCAAATCACTACTTTAATCCCTAATATGACATGTTTTACTAGCAACTGACCTAGCACTGAAGAGCAGGGCTTTTTTGGTGCAGAGATTCATGGACTGTGACATTAAATTCTTTGGTTAGACTGCAGCCTGATAGACTTTAACAATTACTATATACAGGGAGTGCAGAATTATTAGGCAAATGAGTATTTTGACCACATCATCCTCTTTATGCATGTTGTCTTACTCCAAGCTGTATAGGCTTGAAAGCCTACTACCAATTAAGCATATTAGGTGATGTGCATCTCTGTAATGAGAAGGGGTGTGGTCTAATGACATCAACACCCTGTATCAGGTGTGCATAATTATTAGGCAACTTCCTTTCCTTTGGCAAAATGGGTCAAAAGAAGGACTTGACAGGCTCAGAAAAGTCAAAAATAGTGAGATATCTTGCAGAGGGATGCAGCACTCTTAAAATTGCAAAGCTTCTGAAGCGTGATCATCGAACAATCAAGCGTTTCATTCAAAATAGTCAACAGGGTCGCAAGAAGCGTGTGGAGAAACCAAGGCGCAAAATAACTGCCCATGAACTGAGAAAAGTCAAGCGTGCAGCTGCCAAGATGCCACTTGCCACCAGTTTGGCCATATTTCAGAGCTGCAACATCACTGGAGTGCCCAAAAGCACAAGGTGTGCAATACTCAGAGACATGGCCAAGGTAAGAAAGGCTGAAAGACGACCACCACTGAACAAGACACACAAGCTGAAACGTCAAGACTGGGCCAAGAAATATCTCAAGACTGATTTTTCTAAGGTTTTATGGACTGATGAAATGAGAGTGAGTCTTGATGGGCCAGATGGATGGGCCCGTGGCTGGATTGGTAAAGGGCAGAGAGCTCCAGTCCGACTCAGACGCCAGCAAGGTGGAGGTGGAGTACTGGTTTGGGCTGGTATCATCAAAGATGAGCTTGTGGGGCCTTTTCGGGTTGAGGATGGAGTCAAGCTCAACTCCCAGTCCTACTGCCAGTTTCTGGAAGACACCTTCTTCAAGCAGTGGTACAGGAAGAAGTCTGCATCCTTCAAGAAAAACATGATTTTCATGCAGGACAATGCTCCATCACACGCGTCCAAGTACTCCACAGCGTGGCTGGCAAGAAAGGGTATAAAAGAAGGAAATCTAATGACATGGCCTCCTTGTTCACCTGATCTGAACCCCATTGAGAACCTGTGGTCCATCATCAAATGTGAGATTTACAAGGAGGGAAAACAGTACACCTCTCTGAACAGTGTCTGGGAGGCTGTGGTTGCTGCTGCACGCAATGTTGATGGTGAACAGATCAAAACACTGACAGAATCCATGGATGGCAGGCTTTTGAGTGTCCTTGCAAAGAAAGGTGGCTATATTGGTCACTGATTTGTTTTTGTTATGTTTTTGAATGTCAGAAATGTATATTTGTGAATGTTGAGATGTTATATTGGTTTCACTGGTAAAAATAAATAATTGAAATGGGTATATATTTGTTTTTTGTTAAGTTGCCTAATAATTATGCACAGTAATAGTCACCTGCACACACAGATATCCCCCTAAAATAGCTATAACTAAAAACAAACTAAAAACTACTTCCAAAAATATTCAGCTTTGACATTAATGAGTTTTTTGGGTTCATTGAGAACATGGTTGTTGTTCAATAATAAAATTAATCCTCAAAAATACAACTTGCCTAATAATTCTGCACTCCCTGTAGCTAGTATACCCTCCCATCACATCTCTTCCTTCTGGTTATTACTTCAGAGTTTGGTCCCATGTTGTTTTTCCCATTCTACATGGATATTGAAATGTGCAATATATGCAGAAAATAATTCAACACTTCTAGGTTTCTTTCTGTAATCCAAGAACTGTAAAATCCATTCAAACATCTGTGGCTCACTCATAGTCATGGCAGTATGATATTACACAATACATACCTGATACCAAAGTATGCTGTAGACATACTCACTCTGAGATGACCCTTTCCTGATTTCCATCTTCGAAGTTTTCTATCCCGGTGTAATAAAGTAGGCCATACCATAAATAATGCACATTTTTTCCCATAACTGAATACAGCAGGCAGGCAATTCTTTACTATAGCTTTCATATCCCAAGAATTAACATGGTTTAGATTGTTGTGTTTGAAAATGTAGCAAGTGAGTTAACTTCTCCACTGTGTGTCAGACCTGCCACAACTTAAACGCTATAAGAAGAAATGATCCTGGCTCCATTTGCTGAGAAGGGCCTAGGTTTATTAGAGATCAAGTGTGTTGCAGTAATACATAGCCAGAACCTAGAATCATGCGCCAAACTTCCCATGTTTACTTTCCCCTCCTTAAGTCTCTTTCATTGCCCACCCCAATGTAACCAATCTAGATTGTGCAAGATGTTTTCATAACAGTTAATCTCAGCATGCTTTAGTAGGCAGCTCCCCCCCCTTCTTCCAGCTAGGTGATCTTGAAGCAGCTTTTTGAGAAGGTACAGCATTTACTTTCAATTTCCCAAGCATTTCCTCTTTCATTCCTCCTCCCCACAATTCATGGCAGTCTGTCGCTGTAATAGCAGCAAAGTACAATCAAGCATAAAGTGACAGCTGACACTGTGGCTATATGGCAAAGCATATACCATTCGTCTAAAAATAAAATCCTGTGCTTTCAATTTTAATTACCTTTCTTCTGAACAGCCAACATGTAAGCCTGTAGATTTATTTGTGTATTATTTTCTTTAAATATTGTAGCAATGCTGATTATGGGGTTATTGATATTCAGTATCAGTAAATGTGAAATGGTTTTGCCTATTTCTCTAAATTCCTCAAAGTTTTAATCCTCAGGCACATCTAACAAACAATGAAGCTATGTGCACCTCTCATTGCATTTATTCCAATAAAAGTAGAGAATTATTTTTCGTTACATATCTATGGAGATTCTCAGTCATCCAGGTCATAGTTATCCCGAAGATGCTTTTTTACGAGGCAACTGGACTTTCTTGTTTTCTTTGAAGACATTTCGCTTCTCATCCAAGAAGCTTCTTCAGCTTTGGTTTGGTTACATATGTCAGGATCACTGGAGTGCCAAATTCACTAATATCAGTAGGCTATTTTTATATTCTCTAACTGGAGCAGAGGAAAAAAATAGGTCAATGGCGGGTCGAATCCCGAGTGCCGCGTAACAGAGTGAGCGCCTGTTACTCGTCCCAGCTTCTGCCAACCTAGCAGTTCGAAAGCACGTAAAAATGCAAGAAGAAAAATAGGGACCACTACGGTGGGAAGGTAACAGGGTTCCGTGTGCCTTTGGCGTCTAGTCATGCTGGCCACGTGACCACGGAGACGTCCTCGGACAAGCGCTGGCTCTTCGGCTTTGAAACGGAGATGAGCACTGGCCCCTAGAGTCAGAAACGACTAGCACACCTGTGTGGGGGAACCTTTACCTTTACCTTTTTAGTATGTTTTTTAATTCAGTGTTTTTATAGCAAAGCATAGTATGGGTAAACAATATGTAAAACAATAATCAGTACCTAGCATTTTTTAAAATCAACATGTCCATAACATTCTTCTGTATCATGTAGTGTTCTATCAGTTTTATAAAGTTTCTATAAAAACAAAAATGTTCCCAAATGTAATTCACAAGAAAGTCACTTCTAAAGTTTAGATCTGGATGGGAAAAAGCCCTAAAATGTAAAATGGTCATTTCGGCATAAGGGGAGAAAAAACCTAATTGTGATTGCACAATTAAGGCAAGTGCATAGGAATATAAAAGTGGAATTGTTATTTAACTTATTGGGTGTTCCTTTAGATATGGCCCAGAGGTACAAAACCAGTTATTGAAACTGGTAACACTCCCCAGGATCCAACCAATGTAGTGATTGGTTTAAAAAAGAAAGAAAAGAAATACTGATGAATTGGGAAGAGTCTTGGATCACATTAACTTTGCTAAATCTGGAGCTAAACCAAAGGATGAAGTTTTGGTTGGAACAGAAATAAGAGCCATGAGAAAAATTCCTCAATATATAGACAGTTAAAATCTCCTTACTCCCAACTTAATACTTGTCTATCTTAAGAAACTAATCCTTTCCCTAAAGAAGGACTTTCTGGGAAGTGCAACTATCAGGATACTCACCCTATTTTAGTCTGAGCCCTAGCTAAAAATGTTGGATTGTGTACAACCGTAAACAACTAGAAGCAGATTTGAAAGTGCATGTGAAACTGCATGGAGTAGCAAAGCAAAATGATTGTTGGAACACCCATAAATGTCGATGGAGATTCTCAGTCATCCAGGTCATGGTTGTCCGAAAGGTGCTATTTCAAAAGGCAACTGTTTTTTTCTTGAAGACTTTCGCTTCTCATCCAAGAAGCTTCTTCTTCTTTTTTATTAAAGAGTTTTACAAATACATTTTAAACATAAAAACCCATCCCTGCCTCTCCCTCCCCCCCCCGACTTCCCAGAGCAAATACAGGGTATTAACCCTAACAATCTTAAACTATTAATCTTAAAATATGCTAACTAGCTATAATAACACTTTAAGTCCTATCACACTTTAACTCTCCTTAAAAATAACTAAATAATAACAAATCTTATAAATCTAATATTATTCAAATGCTAAATGAAACTTTTTAGTCCCATATTTATTCTGGATGTAATCAATCCATCTTCTCCATTCCAAAATATATCTTTGTTGCGAATGATCTTTCAAATATGCTGAGATTTTCGCCATTTCTGCCAGGTTCGAAACTTTTAAAGTCCATTCTTCTATAGTAGGCAAATCCTCCTTCTTCCAATATTGTGCTACCAAAATTCTTGCTGCCGTTATTAAATTCAACATCAATTTAATTTCTATAGCAGTAGAGTCTGTAGCAATACCCAGCAAAAATAATTGTGGAGAAAACTTTATCTTATTCTTAAATATCTTCTGCATATTCCACCAAATTTTAATCCAAAAAGCTTTTACTTTTTTACAAGTCCACCATATATGATAATACGTTGCATCATCACAACCACACCTCCAGCATTTAGGCTGATAATTTGGATACATAGATGCCAATTTCTAAGGATCTAAATGCCATCTATAAAACATCTTATAAAAATTCTCTCTTAAGTTTTGTGCCTGTGTAAATTTTACATTTCTGACCCATATTGTTTCCCAAGTATCCATCGTTATTGGTTCTTGAATATTCTGGGCCCATTTTATCATACAATCTTTAACAAGTTCCGTTTCTGAATCTATTTCTATCAATGCATTATATATCCTTCTTATATGTGCAAGACTTTGATCTCTAATTTGTTTAACCAAATTTTCATCTACTATGGAAATACCAATTTTCTGAACCTGTTTCCATCTAGCTTGTAACTGCCCATACTGAAACCAAGTTTGTACTATCTTTTCTTCTTTTAAAATATTAAATGGTTTTAATTGCCACACATTTCTGTCCAATCTAAGAATTTCTTTATATGTAGTCACATCATGCTTAAATCCCACATTTATATTTTCTATCGCATGTTTAGGTATTGCCCAAATTGGAATTTTAAAATTCAACTTATAACGATATTTTTTCTAAACTCGCAACAGGGCATATCTTAATATATGTATCTTAAAAGCATTATCCACTTTTTTTATCAGAAAGCAAATAAGCATGCCAGCCATATAACAAATCGTATCCTTCAATATTCAGTAATCTCCCTTGTGTTAAATTAAACCAATTACTAATTGATGATAATGTCGCAGCCTCATAGTATAATTTAAAATTGGGCATTTTAAGACCACCTCTTTCACGTACATCTTGTATTATCTTAAGTTTAACTCTTGGTCTCTTCCCTGCCCAAACAAATTTATTAATACGTCTCTGCCATTCCTCCAAATTTGAGTCTTTTTTAAGTATAGGTATCATTTGAAACAAAAATAAAAATTTAGGTAAAACATTCATTTTCACAGCTGCAATTCTTCCCAATAAGGACAATTGTAATTTTTTCCAACTATCTAATTCTTTTTGTATTTTTAACCATAACAATTCATAATTATTTTTATATAATTTCGCATTTGAAACTGAAAGATAAACCCCCAAGTATTTAATCTTCTTAACTACCGTATTTCAAATCCCATTAGTTTTCCTAAAGCTTCCTTTTGTTCCTTAGTCATATTTTTAGACAATATTTTAGTTTTTTGCCTATTTACCTTAAATTCAGAAACTTGTCCATATTGTAAAATTATTTCCATTAAATCTATAACCGATTGAGTTGGTTGACTTAATGTAATTACCAAGTCATCCGCAAACGCTTTCAGTCTATAATCTTAATCTTTAATTTTAATTCCCTTTATTTTCTCTGAATCACGTATCTTGATCAACAATATTTCCAATGTTAAAACAAACAATAATGGCGACAGCGGACAACCCTGTCTTGTTCCCTTTTCAATTTTACAAGCTTCTGTTATCCTACCATTAATTATTATTTGAGCTTTTTGTTTTTGATATATTGCCCTAACAGGTTGTAAAAACTTATCACCAAACTTCATCTTCTCCAAATCTTTAAATAAAAATTGCCAATTCAATTGATCAAAGGCTTTTTCGGCATCCAAAAAGATCAATGCTGCGGGGACTTGATTATTTCTTTCCAAAAATTCTAATAAATTTACAATATGTCTCACATTATTTTTCACTTGTCTACCACTTATAAATCCTGTTTGATCACTATGAATCATTTGCTGCATAACCTTCATTAATCTATTTGCTAAAATCTTTGCAAATATTTTATAATCATTATTTAAAAGCGATATTTTATTTATTTTTTATTTTAATCCCATTTATATCCCGCCCTTCTCCGAAGACTCAGGGCGGCTTACAAGCTTTTAGTGTAGGCCTATAATTTTTAAGTTGAACAAGATCTTGATCTTCCTTAGGGATCAAAGTTATAAATGCTGTTTTCCACGATGGAGGCACTTCTCCTCCAGATTGAATTGTTCTAAATAATTCTTTTAATGGCTCCACCATTTCTGATTGTAATTTTTTATAATAAATAGCTGATAAACCATCTGTACTGGGTGCCTTGCCCACTTTTAATTGTTTAATTGCTAAAATAATTTCTTCAGCAGTTATAAATTGATTCATCCCTTCCCATTGCTCTTGTGTAAGTATTGGGATATTCACGTTCTGTAAGTAACTATCCATATCTAAAACTTGCTTTATGTCCCTACCATATAATTTAGAATAAAATTCAACCAAAGCTTTTTTAATAAGATTTTGCTGAAACACCTCTTTACCCTTATATTCTATCTTGTCAATATTACGTGACCTTTGTTTTTTCCTTAATAAATAAGCTAACCACCTACCCAGTTTATTAGCATTATTAAAAGTATTATGTTTGGCATATCGTAGATTAGTTGCCACTTGATCTGCCATTAACATATCAAACTGTCCTCTTAACAAGTTAATTACTTCTTTCAACCTCTTATCAGATGGGTTCAGAATAAAAGCTTTCTCTTTCAACTTTATTTCCTCCTCTATTTCTTTACGCTTATATTCCAATCTATATCTATGTTTATTATTCAAATAGCACTCCTCTCATATAAGCTTTACTTGCATCCCAAACCATTTCAATGGGACTACCCTTATGCATATTCATGATAAAAAATTCTCGCATATACTTTTTACATTGTACCACATTTTCTTCATATCTAAACAAAAAATCATTTAATCTCCATGATCTTCTATCCCTCATGCCCTTATCCAATTCCATCCAAACTGGACTATGAACTGATAAAGTTCTTGGGCATATCTTAATCTTCTTAATCCTAGAAAAAAAATCATTAGTAGTTAATATGAAATCAATCCTAGAAAAAGATTGATGTCTGTCAGAAAAAAAAGTAAAATCCTTTTCTTCCAAATTTCGTTCTCTCCAGACATCACACAATTCCAAGTCATCTTTCAAATAAAAAAAAGATTTTGGCAATCTAGCATGGCTTGGAGTATTTTTAAAAAAACCCTTTTTATCTTTCTGAGTATCCAACACTCCATTCCAATCTCCCATTAAAATACTCAATTTATAATTTTATTTATTTATTTTAATTCCATTTATATCCCCCCCTTCTCCGAAGACTTAGGGCGGCTTATAAGCTTAGCAGTAATAATCCCATTAAGTTATTTTATTATGTAACAGTTTATAAAATTCTCCTTGCTGTTGATTAGGTGCATATACTCCAATTAAAAGTGTTTTCTTTCCTTCTATTAATAGTTCAATTATAATATATCTTCCTTGTTTATCTGCTTCAATCAAATTAGCTGTTAAGTCTTTCTTTACATAGATAACCACTCCATTTTTCTTCTCTGGAGCAGATGCAATAAATTGTATGCCCAGTCTAGAATTTATCAAATATTTTTGATCAGATGCACGAATATGCGTTTCTTGCAAACATATAACATCATTTTTAAATTGTTTCAAATACTGAAGTACTTTCTTTCTCTTTTGTGGTGAGTTTAATCCATTAACATTCCAGGTTAGAAACTTTGTCGCCATCTTTTGCGACTTGAAGCTTTCGGAGCGTTTCTTGCAGATCCATAAGCATCTGCCTCTTTGGCCTAGCCCCTCCCACTGCTTCACTAGTAAATTCCTGACTTGTAGTTATAGAAGACTGTTTCTGTTGTTGTTGTTCCTTAAGTCTAGATGCAGCCCGTGTCACTCTTTGAGTCTTAGATTCTTCTAATAAAACCAGGGGTTGCACAATTTCCGAAATTTGCTGTACTTCTTGTACCTGTCGCTCTCCTTCTTCTTTTCCTCCTTTAACTTCTTCTTTCCCTCCTTTAACGTCTGAAGATGGCAGTGAACCTGCTTTCAATACATTAGAATAAAAATCACGTGTCTTCAGGACTGTATTGAGATGATATCTTACTCCAGCATAATTCACCACAATCCCCATTGGTATCTCCCATCTGAACTGAAGCTGTTGTTTTTTTAATTCATCTGCCAGAAAAACAAAATCTTTCCTTTTTCTCAAAATTCTTGGGGGAATCTCTTTCAGAATCAAAACCTCTTGATTAGCCACTTTAAATCTATTATTGTAAAAAGCTTGAATGATCTCACTTCTGATCTTTCTCTTTGTAAAATATCATCCAAGAAGCTTCTTCAGTTCTGACTAAATGGTGGAGGATGGAAGGATTTATATTCCTTTCAGTCATTTGGTGTTTAGCACTCTTTCTGAGAGTCATTGAGGAGACTTGAAGGTAAAATCATAAATATATGTTCAATTTTACCGTATCAAGGCTGTATCTGGTCCATCTATTTTGTAGAATGGAACTATTATAATAGAGAGCTAATATAGAGATATATTAGTCTTGAAGAAATATTATGACCTGAAGACTCATTTCATATTGAGTGTGGTTCTATGTAATTAATTGTATTCTTTGCTGCTTAATTTGGGGTCATTTCTTTATATATCTGTGAATTTCAGTCCGTGAGCAAGGAGAACTTTTGGGAATGAAATAACACACTAGAGAAACCAGAAGCTTTTTCAGTTAAAAGTGTTATTGTATATCCTCAGGGTATGTAAAGCATTACAAATATTCTAGTTTTTGCTATTTTTCATACCAGTAAATGCAGCTTTCTTGAGAAGGATAGCTTTCAGTGATTCAGCCAGAGGGAAGAGAAAATTAAAAGGAAATTGTTCACACAGCTGCTAATCAATGTAACATCTCTTGCTGATAATTATCTTCAGAACTTGACACAGCCACAAAGCTTCATTCACATTCAGTGTTTCTGTCACCTCATCTTTTTAATACATCTGCCCTGAATAAATTGGTTCCCTCCCTCCACCTCTTTTTGGTATCATAAGCATCTAAATCTTTTGCTAACTCTAAAGAAAGTGAGTTAAGCACAAAGTGTATTATACAGTGTGTAACAAATCACAAAGTGTTACACACTTTGTGATTATTTCTGTAAGCACGTCAGTATCTTCATGCCACTGCTCTTTTCTCTGATTTTTGTTCAAGCAAAATAAAAAATGTTACATTCATCCGAGAGGGAACAAAAATCAAATTTTGTTCCTAAACACTTTGCATGCAAAGACACGTAGGCAGTCAAACTCACCTGTGCATTTCATACATGCACTCTGGCTCAAAAACTGGAATTTGTCTAAAAAGCTTTTTAATGGAGATGTGCCGTGCATTCAGGAAGCCTTTACAACTTGGGGTTTATTACTTATTGAATAGTTACTAGGAAAGAGAGACTAACTCAAATTCACATGATAATTTTTAAATGATAGGGAAACATTAATTCAACAAGCACTTATTTTCACAGCAATAGAAAACTGATTCAAACTTGTGTTAAAATATGTTTTTTCTACACATACACAAATGAAAGAATACAGGAATGTAATATTTTATTTAAGTAAGGAGAAATTATTTGGATGATTTATCTTTCCTTTATTAGGGAGAAGTAATTTAACTGTAAGCACCTAACTTTAGGGTAGGAAGCAGAAGGAAAACATGAGTGAATGCGTAGAAGTGGCTTTACTGAAATAGAGAAAGGAAAAAAGTATCTAGAAATATTTAAGTCCTGATGAATGTATGTATGTACTGTATATACAAGGTAATGGTTTTGAAGACAAAAAAAATGTAGGATTAAAAAAAATATAGACAAGAGAAAACCCGCTTGATATAAGCTAAGAAGATCTAGAAGCAAACTGCAAATGTTTATATGCACAGTTAGTGTGCTGTTATCCATAAAGAGGTAAGATATATTGTTTAGTGTGAAATGGGTGTAAGGATGCAGGGAATAATAATACATAGAATAATTCAAATTTAAAATAATTCAACAGTCATAAAATGGATTGAGACCTGAAAGAGCATTATCTCATCTGTTCTAATCCCTTTTGTAACCACTGCAACCACTGGCTTCAAAGTCAGAAAGTCACATTTCTCTATTTTTTACCAAGTACAAAAAGAATCTATTCCTGTCATCTCTCTCTCTCTCTCTCTCTCTCTCTCTCTCTCTCTCTCTCTCTCTCTCTCTCTCTCTCTCTCTCTCTCTCTCTCACACACACACACACACACACACACACACACACACATAGGATGCGGTGGCTCAGTGGGTTAGGATGCTGAGCTTGTCGATCAGAAGATCGGCAGTTTGGCGGGCCGAATCCTGAGTGCCGCGTAGCCGAGTGAGCGCCTGTTACTCGTCCCAGCTTCTGCCAACCTAGCAGTTCGAAAGCACGTAAAAATGCAAGTAGAAAAATAGGGACCACTACGGTGTTAAGGTATATATATATAATAGAAACCTGGATTAAGTAAGTTTTTAATTAGATATGAAGTATTCCTAAAATGATTAAAATTGTTTTTCTGAAAGGCAATTAAACTGATGAAAAGAAGAAACAATATTCTTTCTTATCCCCAGAATTAGAGATTAAGTACCAGAATTAAAAGGAGCCTGGTGTTAGACAAGATAAATAAATGATAATGCTACTTGTTTTTAAACCAATAAATATATACTAGCCAGTTACAGTGGTTTGGCTGCACGGGATAGACCCTGCCCTTTTATGACTGACTTGTTGGAGACTTTATAAAATTGATACAAATATATTTTTATTAATAAGGTCAAATAACAAGAAGAATTAGGAAAACTTGGTTAAATTTGTCAAGATCAATCACTGTGAATAAGGCAGAGTGTAGACAAAAAGGGAACAAGGAAGGGACAAGAAATACAGCAAGCTGAGCGCATGTGCATTGTGATCAAGCTGCTAGAAAGGCTAACACAATTCCAAACTGTACTAGAAGAAACATGTATGAAGATACTGCTCCTTCTTGAAACCATACAGGTCACATTTGCACAAGAAATGTTGACTGGTCCGAGAGGCTTGGAGGAAGTCAACAAAGGTGTAGGTAGGACATGGGGAAATAGTGTTTGAAGATAGACTGTAGTTCTTATATTCACTCTGGAGAAGAAAAGGATGTAGATAAAAACATATTAGCTACGATCAGTGTATAAAAGGAAATTTCAGGTCATGAACAATCTTTCATGGCCACAGGAGATAGACTCAGAAATAGTAGGTGTTTTTTCTAAGCCACTCAGAATGGCAGTAAAATAACTAAGCACATGGAATTGGATAAAAGCATAGACCATATGAACTTCACAAACTTCTCTTGATTCCCAAGCTCAAATACAACAATACACTTACTATGGTGCAACTAGATCAAAAAACTTTGTTGCACTGCAGAAGGAAGCCACATTAGAACACAATTTTTCTCTTATACCCATTATACTTTTAATCTGGAACCTCTCTCCTGTGGCTTACAGACACCTTATTTTATGTTTCAGTGCAAGGTGGATTGTTAACGTGATCAGCATTTTTTCTGTGGGAAACTCGTAACTCCCAGTGTAATTTTTAAATTACCTCTAGAGGGGGCATGTCTTCATCTTGCTTATGAACTCTCCAGAAACATCTGGCTGGCTATTTCCATAAATTTTCATTGGTAGCAGAATATATACATTCTGCCTGTAATTCTGGATTCATTTTCCCCAATGGTATAAGTTCTATTAGATAAATTTTTGATCTTACAGTTATTGCAGCCATTAATCATTTGAGATAATCTATTTTCTGCAAAGTCATGAATTACACACTGCCAGGAAAATTGCATTTTGTATTGCATAAATTGTCTGTTATTTGATCATCTATATATGCCTCTATTCACTTAAGTTACCTTTTAAAAAAAGTTTTCCAGCAACAGTTGCCCCTATTTTTCTTAACAGAATTGTAAACATTTCCGTAAATCACCTACCTGAAATCCTGCTAACGTTCAAGGACTTGCCTATACCTAATATTACACAGGGGAGTTATTCTTGGAGGTATACGTTTCATGATTTACTTCTCAGATCTGCTGTTAGACAGATATTTTTTTATTTCACTGTAGTTTCTGGAATACTGATTTCACAAACATATTTCTATGTACAATTTTAAATCCACTGAAAATGATGCTAGAGCTAAAAATCTTCAACTACAAACACTACATGCTAATTTAATTTTTGTAACAAAACTCCTAAAAAATGGGAAAAAATAGAACTTTAAAATGAAAGGAGCGGAATTATAAACAGTTACTTTTGGACTGAAAATAATTTTAAAGTCAACTAGTATAGGAATGGTTCTATTGCCTGTCACAGCCCATTGAGCATTTGGCTCATCTCACTTTTCTTCTCGAGGAAGTTCCATAAACAGGGTGCTACCGCTAATAAGACCTTGCCACTTAAAAAGGTGTGTCTGCTACAATCATGCAGGCATGGCTTCTACTCCGCTTTTTTTTTCATTTTGCCCATAGATGTGCCTTCATATTCTCTTACATTTTCCTGATGTGCCTAGATTTAGATTTTATAGAGAATTCTGATCCTGCTTTAGGCACAAAGCCAGTTGTTTCTATCCTGGGAAAGCCTAGGGATTGGGCATTGGGACTTCAGATGAGACAATTCCAGGTTTTTAGTCACCCTTAGACAAAATATCCAAGCCATTCCTATGCTTTGCTCCATCTTCCCTTTTACCTTTTGGTCCAAGCCACACAGCACCATTCAGGTGACAGACAGCAAGGCAAGTGAGGAGGATTCTTTCTTTTTGACTGTGCTTTAATGGTTGGATCAAGTCAAGTAAATACACAACCTGCCATTTTAACTGCTTCAGCTTTAGGTTAGCTCCTGGAAATTTTCCAAAAATGAAACACTGAACTTCAGTGTTTAATATGACACAAGATGCTATTCCATACATGGAGAAGAAGAAATCTCTAATCAATTTTAAATAATAAATAAATAGACATTTTATTTCTATTTGGGAGTGTGTTCCCGAGCACAACATTTTAAGGCATTTTCTATGTGGGACCTTGCTTTTTTTAAAAAAAACAAAAAACAACAACCCTCCATGCACACATACCCCTCCATGCAAACAAATAACCCCGTCATCATATCTTCCTTGGGATATTAACGGAAATATCTACATATTTTTTTCGCACATCTGGAAGGTATTCTCATTGAATAAGATTTTTATGAACTTGCTTCTCCTTTATTTTATTTAATTTAATTCATTTTCAACAATGCCATTTGCCTGACGTTCTAATATATCAATTGAAGTTTCTATTCGGGAACACGTATATTATATGAACTTAGAGTGATACCAGTTTTTATTCCCCTGTAAGGGTATTTTCTGCTTCTTTGCAGTCAAGTTGACTAGACAACCTAGGTTTTAGCGAACCATCCTGGGATTAGTAGGGGAAAATGCTTTCATTTTCAGGTGGGAATGAAGCCTTTCTCTTAGAGTTATTGCAGTATCTTGTTAAGCTGTCCAAATTGATGTGTTTGCACTGACACCAAAGGGGTATCCGTGCAGATTATATCAGTGCAGATATAATTGCATGTAGATTCCATACGAAACGGTAACTTTGCAAGCAATGCGGAATAGGAAGTGTCAGGAAGAAATGACAAATGGGACTTTTTTGTTTTTGTTTTTTGTCTCAAAATGACTCATTGATTAATGAGGCTGTGCAGTTGTGTCTTGTGTTCAGGAATCCCTTATTCAGTAATTTCAACCAGAGAATTTTAAGATCTCCTCTGAGATACTTGATTCCATGTCTCCCATCACACACAATATTGTTGAATATCTCCGGTGTTCATTGGGTTACTTTTGTTATTTTTTTAAAAAAAGTTACATTTTTAAAAGATGGTGTTTCCTCGATGTGGTTTTATTTGGGGGTTAGTTTTATTTTTATTTTTTATTTTTTTATTTATTTATTTTAATCCCATTTATATCCCGCCCTTCTCCGAAGACTCAGGGCGGCTTACAATCTAAGCACAAATCAAATGTGCTTAGCAATAGCCTTCATTCTATGTATATGCCTGCTTATTAGGGCTTTCACCCCCCCAAGCGGCATTATTACAAAGTCAGCTTAATTGCCCCCAACAATCTGGGTCCTCATTTTACCTACCTTGGAAGGATGGAAGGCTGAGTCAACATTGAGCCTGGTGGGACTCGAACCTGCACTAATTGCAGGCAGCTGGTGTTACTTAAGGAGGCAAGGCATCAGAAATGTACTTCCACAGTTATCCGAGCTTTCCTGAGTATGCTAACGATACTCTCTTCTTTCTCAAACTCTATTTTGGCTCTGATCCAAAATCAGAGACATAGAACGATTTCCCTTTCACCATTGTGTGTACAGAGTCATAGAACTCCAAAGCGTTGGAAGAAAAACCATTGAGGTACATTCTGCAAACTGAACCAAAAGTTTTCCCTCTTTTTTTCAGTTCAGTTCATTCGGTAATTTTCCTCCCGCCTGTCTCAGTAGACGAGCTTTGAAGGAAAAAGACTTTGATAAACTGACATCTCTTGAATCTCTCTGTCGGGGCATTTACCCAAATGTTCGGGAGTATGGTAGATCATAGAACAAATATAAATTTGCCATTATATGAGAGACATGCACTGAGATACATGTGCTTATTGTTACAAGACTGACAGTTTAATTGGCTGTCTCAAGTCAGATCCCGTAACTGTCACAAATTGGTAGGAGTGCCAGGTACTGCTGAAAAGAAAAAATACTTTAAGATGAATCAAATTTTCTGCAAGGAAGTATTGTTTTAATTCAGATCTCTTAGTTGATGTCAGCCTTCAGGGAAATTGTAATGTCTCAACACTGTAGAGACTGCACGGGAAGTGCAAAGACAGAGAAACGTCTCCTAGTGAATAGCATCTGTCCAGATTGTCAATGGGAATAAAGCCTATAGCACTGGCATAGAAATGGTGCAGACAGATTCTTGATAGGTCCAGAAACTCAAGTGAAAATGGTTTTGTCAACCAACGAAACATTTACTGCAAATCGTATCTGTTATTTATGAGTATGCTGTGCTAATACGTAGGATTAGCACTCAAAGTTGGCCATGAGCTTGATCACACTGCAAAAACTCAAGTTCAAGTGGGAATTGCCAGCATCATAAGCACTGTCAAGTAACTTTACTGAATTTCAAAAGAGACTGAGCAGAGCCCTAACCACCTAGCACTTCCTTGGTCCAGTGCTATCCCCCCCTCCACCCCAAAAAAACTGGGGAATTGCAAGTTACCAATAGATGAGAATTTTTGTAACTCAGGGTTGAACTGTGGGGTCCTTGGTGCTCTCCGAGCTTGATTGTTTTCTTGCAGACATTACATTACCCAACTAGATAACATCATCAGTGAGGTGTTCCCTTTCAAGTGGCTTGCCCTTCGGTGTTGGTGAGAGTGTTCTTGGTAGCTCTTTGATTAGGCTGTTGTTTACGGTTTGAATCTTTGTCAGAGTTGGCAGCTCTTTGATTGGGATGTGGTTTAATTTTAATTTAATTTAATAATTTAATTTGTATACCGCCCTTCTCCCGAAGGACTCAGGGCGGTGAACAGGGCAATACATAATAAAAACCAGAATACAAAAATTAAAAAGTAATTAAACTACAATGCCCGTAATAAATTAATACATATTAAAAGTTAAAACCGATTATAAAACCCAGCCCCAACCCATCAGACCAGGCCAGCTTGTTCAAAAAGAAAAGTTTTGAGATCACACCGCAAGGAGCGAAGGTCGGGGGCCGTTCGGAGCTCAACCGGCAAGCGGTTCCAAAGGTCTGGCGCGCCCACAGAGAACGCCCTCCCCCTGGGGGCCACCAATCGACATTCCTTGATCGGAGGCACCCTGAGGAGGCCCTCTCTGTGGGAGCGCACGGGACGGAGGGAAGTTGACGCCGGCCGCAGGTGTTGCCGTAGGTAATCCAGACCCATGCCATGTAGGGCTTTGCTGCTTGATTGTTGGCCTAGATTGCTTCCTGATGTGATTCCCACCCAGGCAGACAACAGCTCATTTAAGCTCCTTGGAAATTAGTTCCACTAGAAATTAACCATGGCTTCGCAGACTACCTAATAGTTTTCTCTGGAGTGCTAGATAAGGTAGCTATAGTTTATTCAGTTATCATTTCTATTCCTCATACCACCTCTATCTACTGTGAATAATAGATTGATGGCTTGTGCTTCATTTCTTTTATAATTCTTGGTGAGGGAGGGGAGGGCGGAGAGAAAGTGAGGCCTGGAAGGGATCATGGAAATCACCAAGCCTAAACCTCCACCAAGTGTAGGAATCTACTGCTCTAACTTCTTGGACATAAGGCTGTCCATCCATAGTTTAAACATCTCCAGTGAAAAAGAAGTACACCGCCCTCCTGCAGCAATCTCTTCCATTGTTTAATGCTCTGACAATTATGAAAACCTTCCTAATAATCAACCAAGTCTTCCTTCCTTCCTTTCTTCTAGAACAACTCTGAACAAATGTCAAATACCGTGTCGGCACAGTAGTTTAAGTCATTCTTAGAAGGTCAGAAGGCAATGCTAAAGGATGATTTGGCCATTTACCAACTTTCTCCAGAGATTTCTCGTTTTCTACATGATATTTAAGCTGACATTAACTTGCTATAGAAGGTCATATTGGATTTGGGATTCAGTGTCACAATGTGCATAATACTGCGGCTGTCTTCGTGCATACAAAAAGGAAAGTGAGGCAGATAACAGGGTCAAATTGCTGCAACTTTGTCACTTCAACCTTTCTGTATTGACAAAGAAAGTCAGTAGGGAGACTGACTAACTGCATTTTGCTGAATGCAATTACAACCTTTTTGGGAGTATGAACTGGTGGAGTTAAGGTTTGTGCGCCAATGGAGGATTATATCTGGGTTTCACCAAATATGATTACATCCAGCCTTTTTTCTCTTATCAAGATAAGGAGGTAGGAAACAGATTTCCCATCCATTAATTTTTTGAATACATAAACACGTTTTTCTCTTCATTCACTCAGCAAAGATGCACTGAGCAGCTGTTTGGAAGTGGTAATGGACTATTTGGGCAACATATAGGTGTCCCAGAACAGTAGAGCTAATGTCGGGAGTTAGGGATAAATTTGTGTTAGCATTCTCCTGGAGAGATTGTAGTTTTGAGGCTTGACTGAATTGTTCCTAAGAACCCAAAATGATGTTGCTTACATGTATGATGGGAGAAGTCAGATTTAGTCAGAGTGACCCATGTCTCTATTAGACTATTTTCCATAGGACTGTTTGGTCTAGTGCAAGGGTAGGCAACCTTGGCTCTTTTATGACACGTGGACTTCAACTCCCAGAATTCCTGAGCCAGCTGGCTCAGGAATTCTGGGAGTTGAAGTCCACGAGTCATAAAAGAGCCAAGGTTGCCTACCCCTGGTCTAGTGGTTAAGGCACCAGGTTAGGTTATTACTGGTCCTCTGGTTATTTGGGGATAAGCAGCCGTGGTGATGCAATGGTTAGAATGCAGTATAGCAGGCTAATTCTGCCAACTGCCAGTTCGATTCTCGCCGGCTCAAAGTCGACTTAGCCTCCCATCCTTCCGAGGTCAGTTCAGCAAGCACCCAGATTGTTGGAGGCCATATGCTGACTCTGTAAACCGCTTAGAGAAGGCTGTAAAGCACTGTGAAGCGGTCCTATTGCTTTTGCTAATATTTCCCCACTTCTGGAAGGTGAAGTGGCCTGATGCTGATAGGTGCTTGTTTTCAGTAACTTTCCAGAATGACATCCTGTATGATATCATATTAATTCCTATCTTCATTATTTTCTGGCAGAAGATGAAGACTCTATTGTCCTGATTACATTTGCAATATGACACGAGGTTGTTTGGGATCATATATTATATATTATGTCATCTATTATATCAGTTTATGTTTTTTTTTCTGTTTCTATTTTAATGCTTTTATTTTCAACATCATTTATTTGTAAGTCACCAAGAGTCTTAAGAGTTTTATTTGTAAGCCAGTAAGAGATTGCAGGTAGAAATCAAATAAAGTAGCAAACCGTTTATTGATTTTTATTTTCTTCTTTAACTTACTTCTTTACTGTGTGATATAAACCAGCAGGTATTAGGGCATATGATGGGATATAATGACACAACGGAATTATTACAGATATATAAATCAAATTTACAGTAAGGGCATTGTTTTCTACAAAAATAAAATCAATGTTTACAGTATATCCAGCAAGATCACAAATTGTTCACTTGCCAAAATTATGCTTTCAGCAGCTGCCAAAAGTTTGATTTTTTTTTATAATAAAGACGGATTTTGGTCCAGTCTCATATTTTAACAAAGATTTAACAAAGAGACAGGGTTTATGGTAAAACAGCAGTGCATTCAACATGTTTAAAAATTGAAAAATTCCATACGGTTAAAAGAAAGAAAGTAATGGAAGATGGTATAATCTTGCTCAGTCAATCGGAAATCTGTTCTTTACTGACAGCCAGCTGCTAGATTTTGCTCTGTAAGCTTATTTTGGTGTGACACACAAAGTTTTGGTTTCAATAAGGAAACTGTGATCGATGATTATAGGCTTTAAATAATCTTATTAGGGTTGGTACATTGCAGCTCAGAAGGAAATGAATTGCACATTTACCAGCTGATGAATCAAATGTGAATATTTGTTTTCTCTGACTCCGTAATTTAATTTGAATGTTTAACTTAATTTGTGGCATCAGCTTGTAATTTGTGGTTCTGCAGTTTGTAACTGTTAACGCTGATCTTCATCTTGCATCTGACAAAGTGAGTTCTAGTTAATGAAAGCTTACACCAAAATAAATCTGTTAGTTTTTACAGCGATGCTTCATTTGGGGTATACACTATAATTGGATGATTCCACCTTTACTAACTTGTTTGACATGGGAACATCTATGACAAACAGGCACAGCCTGAGACTGAAGATTACACAAGTTTCCAAAATAACTGAATGGACCTCCGTCTCCCCTGAATGCTCCTGAAAAAAAATTCCATTATGCTGTCATTTTTAATGCTGAGGTTATTTAAAAACAGAGAAGTTAAAGGGTTTAAATTAATTTCATGTAATTTTAATTAGAAGTAAAATTAAATCAAGTTTGCCCTGGCCTTCTCTACTTTTTGATGAGGCCAGGACAAATGCTACTTCTCTTTCAGCACTTGAAAGCATATCCTCACTCACATCTAAATATTCCCACGCAGGACGTGGACTTGAGGGATCAAGGGTAGATACGCTTTTGGGAATAGCACTTGTAGAAAGAGTACAGAGAAGAGTAACAATGGTTAGGGGATTGGAGGCTAAAATGTCAAGAACGGCTGCCGGAATTGGGTATGTCTAGCTTAATGAAAATAAGGACTAGAGGTGACATGGTAGCAGTGTTCCAATATCTCAGGGGCTGCCCCAAAGAAGAGGGAGTCAACCCATTCTCCAAAGCACCTGCAGGTGGGACAAGAAGCAATCGAGGGATACTAAACAAGGAGAGAAGCAACCTAAAACTAAGGAGAAATTTCCTGAGAGAACACTGAATCAGAGGAACGACTTGCCTCCAGAAGTTGTGGATGCTACAACACCAGATGTTTTTAAGAGGAGAGACTGGGCAACCATTTGAAATGGTATAGCGTTTCCTGCCCGAGCAGGGGATTGCACTAGAACAGGGGTCCCCAACCTGTGGGCCACAGCCCACTGGGCCGGACAGGCTGGCCAATGCGTGCGCGTGCACACACACACACACACACACACACACACACTCGCTCTAGTGCCGCCGCTATGGAAAAGGTGCCACATAGTGAAAATGGTGCCACACGGTGAAAACACAGCAGTGCTAGTGCTAGGACTGCCCCATTTGCATTGCACTTGCTCACGGGCCTGTTTGTGTGTGCACGCACGCACGTGTATAAAATTCTTCCCCCTCCCTTTCCTTCCAGTCCACCAACCGAGAATGGTTGGAGACCTCTGGAATACAAGACCTCCAATGTCCCTTCCAACTCTGTTATTCTGTTACTCTGATTAGTGCAGAGGATTTTGTTCTTTTCACATCTGTGTATTATATATTAGTTTGGTGAGTTGCCTAAACAGGTATTCCATAACTTATGATTGTAATGGAGCGTGACCATTATGGTTGTCAGTCGTGACAGTCGTAAAGTAGATCATTCATTGACTGACCTAATTTTATGACCTTTTTTGGCATGGTTATGAAGTGAACACTGTGGTCATTTGGCACCCCCATTGTTCACTAGGGGGGCATTCTTGCCGTAAAACTGAAAGAAAACAGTTTTTGCCGAAAATGTTGTAAACTGCAGTCACGTGACCATGATACACTACAACTGTATTTGTATAACTGTACAGATATATATAACTGTAAATTTGGTTGCTGAGCAGCCAAAATGCAGTCACATAACTGTGAAGGGAGTGGCCATTGGAACTGCGGAACCAGGTCATAAGTATCTTTTGGAGAACTTCCAAGTATTTTATAAGATTGGGTTTATTGAGGCAGATATTATCTTTCCTCTTTAGTGTTTGTTCCACTATTCCATTTGGTAGGAGTGGCATTGGTCCTTATAATTTGTTACTGAAAAGAAGTTTGAGCACTAAAAATTTAGATATCCCTTTCAAATGTTAATAAGGCTTCATTTTGGACTTTTGGTTGGCAGAACTCTTATTCATACTACATTTGTCTTGGCTTGATTGATAATATTTTTAAAACACAAAACTAATTTGCCAAATCCAGTCGATTTTTATTTTTATTTTACTTTAAATATGTTCATTGTTTCTTTAGTTTAATGAGCAACTTCTTTAGACAACTGTCAATTTAGTGCATCTGATGAAAATTAAGTGGTCATCTTTATGCCAATGGCGACAAGAAATAGGAAGGCATAAATTATTTGGTACAGGAGTTTAGATTGCTGTAAGTGATATGTAAATCAGACAGTGGACAACCAGGTTTCATAGATTAACAAAATTGAGACCTTTGGTGACAGTTAAGATACAACTTCATTTATGTGATTAAGATTCTTAACCTTACACAGACCTCATGTTTTTTGAATAATTTAAGTAGAAAATGATTGCTCATTTTCTTTCCCTTGTTAAGTAGCTTTATTTTGATAGAAAAAAAGTCACTGACAGATTATTTTCCTGGGATGCCTCTTTCACTGTCAAGGTTGTTTTTAAATGGCAATTTATTTGTTTATTTATTTATTTGGTTGTTTTATTCAATAAAGCTGTAAACAATATACAGTTACAAGAAGACGCATTATTTTGTAAGCCATCCAGAATCTCTTTATTGGGAAATGGGGGGGCAGATAAATTTAATAAAGAAACAAAATATCGATAGCATATTTAGTAGTGATCATTTCATAACATCACTACATAACATCCATTCTGATTTTGGTGACTTAATTGTTTCCAAGTTTTATCAAGTATAATAATCATAATAGTAAAGTTGGAAGGGACCTTGGAGGTCATCTAGTCCAACCCCCTGCTCAGGCAGGTAACCCTATACCATTTCGGACAAATGGCTGTCCAGTCTCTTCTTAGAAACTTCCAGTGTTGGAGCATTCACAGCTTCTGGAGGCAGGTTGTTCCACTGCTTAATTGTTCTAACTGTCAGGAAGTTTCTCCTTAGTTCTAGGTTGCTTCTCTCCTTGATTAGGGGAACAAGCTATTCCAGAATAATGGAGCCCCAATGGATAATGCCCACCTACACCCTTCTTATTTATTTACTTTTATTTCATTTCTATCCCACTTTTGTTATTTTTACAAAAATCTCAAGGCAGTGAACATACGCAACACACCTTCTTCCTATTTTCTCCACAGCATCAACCCTGTGAGGTGAGCTGGGCTGGGAGAGAATGACGGGCCCAAAGTCACCCACCTGGCTTTCGTTGTGTCATTTCTCTGGATGGGTGGAAACTCTGAGCAGGCATCCTATCTGGATTGGGTGGAAGACGTCTGTCTGGCAAAGGTGGTGTCACTGTGAACTACAGTTGGAAGCAAGAGACCAGTGTAGTTAACTCCTCTTAGAACAGCATCAAGATTCTCCAGTGAGCACTTGGGCTGCTGTGTTTTCTTCCAGTCAAAGTATGCATGTATGGACGGACTGATCTGAAATGTAATTGAAGAGACTCTTAGTGATTCATAGTGAGGTTTATTTCAAACTGTCTCATGGAACCCTAAGGTTCTTCGTGAAATTGATGGGGTTTCATGAGAGACTAAGGGCAAAAAAGAAAAGGTCACCCAAACAAAGCCAATTTTCTATCACTACAGCTTTGCCTCTTGAACAGTTTTGAGGATTTCTTTTTTTAAAAAAAACAACAAAAACCCTGGTCTGAAATACCTGATAACCCTTGGTTCACAGCAGCGTCCATCAATTCGAAGTAGTAAAAATCCCCCGGTAAAAAATAAATCAGGGGAAAAAAGAACATAATAAATGAATCCTAACATGCACAGGGCTTGTAGATGGTGACACGGATGGTGTCAACACCTATCTTTCTAGAAAAGCTCCATTTAGAACAGTTTGTGGAAAGCCAATAGCATAAAGACAATTGAGTTCCTGGTTGGGGCAAGGGACGTTCCAAAGTGTGGGCATACCAAGCAAAACCTACCTTTAAGCCACACAGATCGTCCAGAAGGATGCAATAGTCAATGGTAGTGAATGGCTTTAAGGGTTTATTAGGATAAACATGCTCATGATCCCTCCATCCATGTCGGGTTTCATTTCATCAATGAAGATCACCCGTGCATAAGTCCTGACAAACTACTCCATCCTGAATTGTCTGTAACTGTCATTCCACAAGAGACAAGGTTAGAAATGACAAAAGTTGTGCTTCAGCGTTAAACCCAAGGTTAGATCCAAAGTAGACTGCTTGAAGGCCGCTACTACTCTTAGACTCTTAGAAAGCAGCTACTACTTCCTCCTTCTGCAGAGAATTATCAACTATCACTTGGATTCACATCTGCCTACTGAAAGCCAACATGTGCATTTTACAATGCATATCATGTAAGCTATAAAACCTTTTTTTAATTTCCTGCTATGAAGTGATGAATTTACAAGCTACGGCATTTGCATCCACAGGTTATTTTGGAGCTAGTGAAAGATTCTACTAGTAGGTAGACATCAACAGATTCAGCTCCTGCAAAATGTATTCCTGAAATACTTCAAAAAGGCATAAGGCTTTCTGAAAACCCATTTTACTGTCCTATTTGTTTGGACAGATATTTAACAGGTCTATAATCCATCCACTGTCCAAATTTTCCAGGTTTTTTTAAGACATAACATTGGAAATACAATTTAACCATAAGCTAAATGTGTGATGCTATTATTGAATATACATGCTTCTCATTGCAGATTTTTCAATGTAATTTAGCAACAAAGTATAAATAAATTTGCTCAGGCTTAGCATGGGTCACCAGCTCTCAATTTTTCGTAAGAATGTGTGCCTTTAAATAAGATTAAGCAAGAGACAAATTCCAAACAGATGATGCATTTGATCCCGCCCTCGCTGAAGTCAGCCTGGTCGTCTCTTACAGGTTTACCCCGTTGAAGGAATAGAGCAAGTGTATTAATTTCTTGCAATTCAGGTTTACTTGGGCAGCTGTGTAAATGTGATCAATAAATAAATCAAATTAACAGGCTTAATCAACAGTACCACTGCATGTTAAAGAGGCTCTCTGCTATTAAAGCTCATTATTGTTGTAGCTGTTATTGTTGCAATAAGGCACAACTTCTGTTCTAGGAGCAAACATACAATGCCAGAAGTATGCTGTGGCATAAATTTCAGTCAGCGCCAACTGTATGTTAACTGATGAAAGTGATGGCTGATCAACAATGTGAAATTAAAGAGAACAGCAATTTGTGGAAATTAAGGTAATTTAATTTACTTCCATCCCCTCTATGAAACAAGAGTTCCAAGAGTCTTCCTCCCACACAATAAATAAGAATAGAAGTATGTATTTATTTTATTTAAAGCAATTTACATGGTTGCCCAACTCACAGTGTGACTTTGATTGGCTGGTATAATGTAAATGTAATATATTAAAAATACATTTCTCAACCAAGTAAGCGTGAAGTTGTTGAACGTGATGTGCTGAAAACCAGCAGTGTGAGTTCAGTTACGCTTCTGGCTCCTGTGTCTGTAAGAAAATCAGGTCTTCAAGGCTTTTTGAAAGGTGAGCAGAGACTGGACCAGTGACGGACAGTATGGGAGAGGTTGCTATTGAAAGGTCCCTAATGGGATAGAAAGAATGGGTCTGTCCCTAATGGGATAGAAAGAATGGGAGTGAATTAGTTATGATGCAGATTACTGCAAAATGTCAACGCTGCAACGAATTGAACTGAAGCCATTTTCACTTCGTTTTCGGTTGCCACATGTTTAGAAGGGGAGGAGGGGGGGAAGTGTAGTTTTCAGTTAGCCAATAACAATTCTTAGGTATGGGAACCGAGGTCATTGCTGATTACATTTTGGCGGGCTAGAGCAGGGCTTTTCAACCAGTAGTACGGGTACCACCTGTGGTACATTGGCACTTGGCAGGTGGTATGCGACCATCCTAGAAAAGTGGTAGCGGGGGAGGGGAATGAGCTGAACCAGTGGCAGCACCGCACAAGCCAGAGCGAGAGACAGCTGGAGCTGCAGGGCTGTCAGGGCTCAGCGGAAGCACCAGGATCAGCGCCAGGCTCCAGCTGGAGCTCGGCATTGATCCTGGTGCTTCTGCTGAGCCCAGAAGAAGTGCTGACCAGCTGGAATGTTGCAGCATCTCCAGGGTTTTGTGATTTACATTCAGATGCTTGGCAACTGATTCATATTTATGACGGTCACAGTGTCCCAGGGTCATGTGAAGTGACCAAAACCTGCTGCAGCCACCCAGCAGAGGTGGGGGGGCTAAAAACCAAACACCTCCCACCCCAATCCCTCTGCCAATCCTCGACAGAAATGCTCACAACAATGAAAATCTTGGACAGGAGGAAGAACGCTGCCAGGCGGGCAGGCAGGTGTCTTGCTCGGCTGTGGCTTGGGGGGCACTTTTTTCAGTGCCTTTGTAACTTCGAACAGTCACTAAGCGAACTGTTGTAAGTTGAGGACTACCTGTACGTCATCTCTTTTTTTTTATCATCACGTTTTTGACCCCCTTGCTAGGCAACTGGTGGTACTTGGATGTTGCCATATCCTAAAAGTGGTACAATGGGTGAAAAGATCGAAAAGCCCTGGTCTAGAGATCTGGGAGAAGTGCCCGCCTTTAGTAACAATTGGAGAATGTGATTTATGACATCTAATTGGGGGTGGGAGCTGCAATTTTGCAGCTTTGTGACCAGGGGGAGGGGGATTTAGTCCTGGGTTCACCTGTGTGCGTGCTGTTATTTTGTAACCAAATAAACATGTTCTTTGAGGAAGAATTCCTTGACTTGGAAGTTCTTTTCACTGGTCTCATCGATCGGAACCGTGACACAGACGTTACTGCTGAAAAGACTTGTATGTTTCTGCGTGTTTCTACGTATTAGAGTAATTTGCATGAGTGTGTGTGTTGTGTAGGGAAGCCATTTTCTAAACAGCTTACTTTATTTTGTAGGCAATCAATTTTAATCGGTAAGAACAACCATTTTGAGAGAAAAAAAGATCCTATTTTCAGTAACAGTCACTTGAACGTAGGATCTCTTTCTTGAGGAAATTGGTTTACCGAATTTACAAAAATTGGCAGCTCCCAAATCAGCAGCACTCACTTCAGAAGGCATTCTTCTTCCTTTTCTCTAAGCTTCTGACCTTGGTTGCTCCTCCGGTCTTTTTGAGACTTAAAAAATCCCTCTCATCAAGAGAGCTCCCTGCAGAACCCTGCCCACGAAACATAAATTATTTCATTGAATATTTTTTTAAAAGATTTATAAAGTTATTTCTCTTACAGCTTATAATGCCGGGGGCAGTTTAGAAAAGAAGGCAAGAAGGCAAATAATAGAAACCTCCAATCCCCAAGAAAATCAAAAACCTAACACAGAAATTAAGGCTGGGAATTAAAAAAAATGCATATGTATCACAATGTGTTCATCTGCCATCCCCATCTCTGAAGAACCAAATCTTTAAGCTAATGAGGTCAGGGTCACCCAAATCCTGTAGGGAGGGAATTAGTTGGCTGTGGCAGGTGTAGCAGAGAAAGCCTGTCTCCTAGGTTCCATTAGATAACATTGCCTCAAAGAAGGCATGGCCAATTTTTCTGACTTTGTGGGATTCACAGAGATTGTCTGGGTGAGGCAGTTCTGCAAGCAACCACTTCTGTGTCACAAAGGACTTTATAAGTGACAACCAACACTCAAGTTCCTCCTAGACTTCTGTTGGCAGTCATTGGCAAAATAGTGCAGTTGCATGGGAATATTGAAGCACCATTGCCTCATTACTGTCGTGTCATGCCTGCCTTTTGGAATGAGATTACCCCTTGAAATCTGTGTGGTTCCCATCTTGCGGGTGATTTGTAAGGATCCGAAAGACCTGGTCGCTCTCTGATGCCTTGGGATGAATGATGGGGCCCCTTGTTTGGTGTACCTTTGTTACGTTTATGCCTGCATATAGTGACCAGATCCCATCTTCTTTTAGAGTCAGTTGACCTTAGATGGCAGCTAAATTTAAATGTATAAATAATTTAAATCTGGGCCAGCTGTGATTTCGGCATATGGTTTTTTCAAGAGAGCCTCATATAGAGCATATTACAATGTGTCTTCCATTCCCAATCAAATTGAGATGGATACCGTGGTTGATAATGTCGAAACCCACTGAAATCAAAGAGGTCCAAAGAGTTAACTAAAGAAAAATGCACCTCTCTTGTAATTCCCCCTTAGTTTGTCTGCCATAGTTTTCTAGAGCCATCAAACTTTTTATTAACCTGTAACATGTAATTTCTAAGTACAATTCTTAGAAATTCCCTCTATTATTGTTTGGTTTGTCTTTTTTACTGCTTTTATTTATAGATACAGAAAGACTCCGTTATAAGTTAGAATCATTCTTGTTAGGCATATGACGATAGCCTACATATTGGGTTGGAAATATATAAGCCATGATGATGTTGTAACTTTAAGACGTTAATTGGCCAATGGGTGTGTAAGTGTTCTCATGACCATAAGAGGGAGCTAGGAACGTAGCTTTTCTCTCTCTGAATTCACTACTTTCTCTGCTATTACTGTTTTGCTGTACTGTTGGTTTACTACTGTGATAAACCTGAACTGTGTATTGACCTCTGGACTGGTAAAAAGACTTTGTATTTGGAATACTCCTTGGACTGTTACTATTGTGTATGACCTGGACTATTTTCTTTTTGACCGTGCATTTTTGTTTTTACACCACCTCAAAATTAAAGTACTTTTTGCTTTCACAACTCAGTGTACTCTTGTGGTTACTGTGTGACTCTTGCTGCTCTCAGTACCCTTCCTTGTCTGTGCAACTCCTTGGTAGCATGGGGAGACCTCTGCACAACAATCCCTAACAATTCTAGTTCTATATGGAGAATTCTCTGGGTGCTTCTTAAAGGTAGTAAAGGAATAGGATGTACACATTGAGTTTCTGTTTCCTCAGCGAGTGGCCCAAACTCCTGATGTAATTCTGCAGGATGTTTTGTCCCATAATCTTGTCATAAACATTTGAAAAAATAAAAACAAAACATATAAATTGAAAAACCAAACTATTTGATTATCTTTGGTGAATCACTTGTTATTATTCTCTGTACCAAGGAATGTTTTAAACTTTGGGGAAATATAGGGGAGTTATGAATGGCTGGCTGGCTGAGCCTCAGTGGAAGCTACACATTGGTAGACTAACTGTCCAGAATAGAGAATGAGAGAATATCCTTAGTGTGATTTGGAGGATATAATGGATTGGATGTAAGCCAGGCAGACCCCAATTTTCTTCTTTTAAAGTTCACATCTGTGCCTTTATAATGGAAATCATTTTCTTGATTCGGTTGAATATAGTTTCCTGTGTGCATGGCAGGGTGCATTTTTATCTCTTCGCAAGCGTGTTTTTTACACTTTCAGGCCTACTGGGAACCTCAAAAATTAACTATTTGCCTCTAGAGTAATGATGTAGACTTGAATGTGTCACTGAACGATTTTAAATGTTGTACCTTTGGGATTGGCGTGGTTGTACACTCAAGAAAAGGCAGCATCCTTAATGTGTCAGCAGTGAGGTCCTGTGTTTTGGAATTCCAAACCAGGCCTCCTAAAACAAGGCCATTTTGTGGAGTATAGCTCTTGTCAGCTCTTTTATCAGCTGAAAAAAAGATGGTGATAAACCAGCAGTTCCTGAAATAAACTTCCAACTTGTGACTGGCCACATCCCTTCCGGCTTAAGCCCTTTTAGGTAGCCTAAAACTGCCATCTAGAGCAGTGGTGGCAAACCTATGGCACAGGTGCCAGAGGCGGCACTCAGAGCCCTCCCTGTGGGCACCTGCGCCATGCCTCGGAGGTGGCAACTGTCCCTCTTCAACCAGCCACCCCTCACAGGTGTCCCTCCCCACGAGCGACATTGAGGTGACCACACCCACCTTGGTTACATCCACCCAATCTTCCATGACCACCACAGCCACACCCACCCAGTAGGCCACGCCCACCTGGCACCCAGCGATAAAAAAGTGGGTTTTGGGTTGCAGTTTGGGCACTCGGTCTCTTAAAAGGTTCGCCATCACTGATCTAGAAGAAAGAAAACAACCTGGAACAATCCCCAAAATGAGAGTGGGCCCCATAAATCCAATAAAGCGTAGTAACAGGGTTGTAGTCCTTCAGGCGGGTCCTTCATCATCTTTGTGTCCTGTGGTAACCAAAATACGTTTTTTTGCTCTAGACAGGCATCTTAGTGAAGGCTTTTCTTTGGGGTCTCAGAAGCTGGTTGAAACAAGGATTACAGGTAGAGGTTTTGCAGGTCTGTCATCGCGTTCATTCGGAAAATCATTTTGACTCTGAATCTGTGGAAACTTTATAATGAAGCTCTATTGCAGGGGTTCCCAACCAGGGGTGATTGCACCCCCTGGGGGTACAAGGCGATATTCCAGGAGGTGGGAAAACTTGAGTTTTCAAAATTATAACGTAAATGCATAATTCGAACTTTTATAAGGGGTGCGAGAATATATCAGAAGCGTTCTAGGGATGCGGGGTATAGAAAAGGTTGAGAGCCGCTGCTCTATTGGAACATGTGACGGCCTATTCTGAATCTGATAAGCCAGATGAAACAATTTGATATAAACAACCAGCTGCAAGCTTTTTTGTATTACCAGAAAGGAAGCCAATTACTTTGCTTGCTCACAGAAAAGAGGGGAAAATATTATATTTTTGTAACCCTATCCCTTTCTTCTGGCCAATTTTTACTAAAAAGTAAAAACACTAAAAACACCCTTTGAGAGTGTTGTACTTTTAAAAGGCCCTAACTTGCAGTTTTAGGGAGAGCCGAAGAATCAGGTAGAAACTCTGACAAAACTCTTTTTCAATTTCTGTATATCCCTCTATATTTTTAACCCACTGGCAGGCTTGTATTTCACCTTCACCTAATGCTTCTTCTGCAAGTAGGCGGGTTTTTGTTTTCCAAAACGTTGTAAGAAGAACTGCTCTCTTAGCTATGCTTCTGAGTCAGTAGCCAGAGTAACCATTTATGGTAATTATTTGCCAAAGTCTTTCATTACATCTGTAGTGTTGTCATTGTTAGCTCGAAGTCATGTCTGACCCATCGCGACCCCATGGACAATGTCCCTCCAGGCCTTCCTGTCCTCTACCATCTTCCGGAGTCCATTTAAACTCACGCCTACTACTTCAATGACCCCATCCAGCCACCACCTTCTCTGTCGTCCCATTTTTCTCTTGCCCTCAACCTTTCCCAGCATTAGGCTCTTCTCCAGTGAGTCCTTCCTCCTCATTAGGTGGCCATGAGTTTCAACTTCAGGATTTGGCCTTCTAAAGAGCAGTCAGGGTTGATCTCCTCTAGGACTGACCGGTTTGATCGCCTTGCAGTCCAAGGGACTCGCAGGAGTCTTCTCCAGCACCATAGTTCAAAGGCCTCAATTCTTTGACGCTCAGCCTTTTTTATGGTCCAACTTTCACTGCCATACATTGCAAACAGCTGTAGTAATAAGAGCTAATTGACACCTTACATTTGTTTTAGAAATATTGTTGTTGAAGCATTTATTTAAATACTTATTAAATTTACTTGCCACCCATCTCACTGACAAGCAACTCTGATGATATCAGATTTGGTTTGAATCTGAAGTTGAACAAATATATTCAGGAATATACATCCAGGATCTTTGCAATTTTATTACACAGTCCTGCACTGGATATTCATGGGAGTCCTTTAGCAGGAAATGGACATCAACCCTCTCGTCCGTCAAAGATTAATTTTAGTTGGTTTATAGCCATTTTCTCGATGTCAGCTTTAAGATTGGAGAGTTAGTTCTGTAGATTCTAGCTTGGGGTGACAATGTTTTCTGTCTTTTAGAGCCTTGGACTTATGTTTCCTCTATTGCTCATTGAACTTCAAATAAAACCAGATTCTGAAAACCCACCATTACTGCCCCAAATGATACATGAGCAGCTTTTTAAATGTTCTGTATCATATATTGCATCTTTAAGCTGCTGTTGCATATCCAAAGCACTCTGCATCAAGTTTGATCTCTGATGCTCAGAGTCCCCAACTTTATGTGCACTAAATTTCATGCAACTTAAATGTGAAATTTTAATTTCACAGACATTTAGCATGTTCAGAAATTGGTTACCACAGCAAGTACAAACCCAGTCTTATGATTTGTCTTTATGTTGTAAATAATTGACATTTACAACACTCTGAATGAGCCCCCAGCCTTGCTAATAGACAAGGGTCGGTGGAGACAGCAAGGAGTGCCTGTCCTGAATCACCTCTGGCAGTGTCAGTATGTTTACCTGTTGAAACAAGTGCCGGGATTGCTCAAGTTGTTTAGAGTGTGAAAAGGCTGTAAGTGTTTGTAATTTCCCACCTCGGCTTACTTTTAAGATCCCAGCGTTGACCATTCGGGCAGGGCAGTAATCCCAAACATAGTTTTGAGTGCTTTGTTTCAGATTTTAAAGGTTTATTGCCACATGATAAATGAATGAATCCATGAAAATGAGAGTCATAAATTGTCGAAACCCACACGTGCTGGAAAGCAATGTTAGGTACTTGGTCTAAAGGAAAAGAAATGAGTTATTGCGTGTCTGCGTGAAGATTCGCAATACCATGAGGGGGCACATTTCATTTCAATAGAAAGTTCATTTCTCAACAAAGGAAAGGTGCCCCTTGTCACAATATCAGGGTCAAAGATGTTGCTTTTGTGGTGTGAAATGTCACACAGAGGAGAAGCGTTCTGGTTTTGCAAACTATTATTGGCTTCAAATCCTCCACTTTTTTTCTTTAAAAAAAAAAACAGTTGTGATTTGGCTGGTTTTCTATAGAAAGGGAGAAGAATTAAAATGAAGATGGTTACAGTCAGTATTCCTGCAATGTGACTGCCCCTTTGTTCTGACCAGTGCTTTTTTTGTAAAAGAAAAAGGTGCCGGAACTCACACATGTTATACAACCCACCTTGCCTACCCTACAAGCTTCCATCCAAAAAAGGTGCCGGAACTCCATTCTGGGCGTTCTATGAGAAAAAAAACCCCTGGTTCTGACAATCCTATGGCGGCTGCTGTAGGCATTTTGAATCTGTGCTTCTAAGGACATGGCTCAAAATCTGGATATCTGCCTGATTTTTAGACAATTTCCAGCAACCCAATCTACATTTTTTACAACAACTCTTGCTTCTGAAAGTCATAGGAAGCAACAACAGGAAAGCAGAGAAAATCTCTTCCATTAGCTTCCTCCTGTTTATTTTAAGCGTAAGGTCATTATATTAAAAAACGAACTCACCGGGAGCCTTTGTAACTCTGAGCAAAGAAATGCCTGAATGTCTTTTATATGCATACAAATTGCACGTATTTACTTCTTGATATCCCAAAAAAATCTTGCACGGTTTAACTTAAAGAGATGGTTGGGAAGAAAGCTTTGTTAGGGAATAAGGCTAATTCAGCCTTTGAAAGATGCATTGAGACCCCACTCCCAAAAGGGATTTCAGTCAAGAGTGGAAAAGTGCAAATGGATAGTGTTAAATAGCGGGTTCTTTGGTGCAGGAATGAAGACGCGAAGCTGAGTACAGGATATCTCATAGTTTATTTCGTGCTGGAACTATACTGGGGAAATGGCTGCAACTAGCCGCAATATATAGTCTAACCCCAAGGCGGCAGCCAATAGGTTTTGAATCAACCATTGCCGCCTGGAGATAGCCAATTGCAGCACAGGAGACTTAAAGTCTGGGTTCCTGGAGAGCCATTAGCTGCTCCAGCAACCCACGTGGTGTTTCATAAGAGCCCAGTACATAACACCCCTCACCTCTTAGATCAGACTATGACAACACCAATTAGTCTCAACAATTGTCAAGACTCATTTTCAAACACACAAAAGTAAAGTGATAATAATAATAAAAAAACAATGTAGGTTACAATGAGATTAAACAACGTCTCAATGATCAGGCTTCCATTTGCAGTAATAGACAGTTACAACATAGCACTAGTTTCTGTAGTCTAGTGGCAACAGGTTTTACAACAATATATAGCTCTTTATTTTACAACGTAATCTGCAAGATATGAAGGAGGCTTGTGTGCCCTAGAGGAACGTCTCGGAGTTCCCATCACTTTGTGGTCTACCAGCTTACCCAGTGGGCTGGGTAGACTTGTGTCCCTTTGTGCTCCTGAGTCAAGGGGGTTCGATGCACTCTGGCTGGCCTCACCAGGTTGGCCCACCCCAGAGTCAGACTGATTGGCAGAGTAGGTACAGCGGTTGCTGAAGTTCTGTTGGCTTGCTCCTTCAGGGGGTCCATGTTGAACTCCAGAGCTCCCCAGTTCTCCCTTTGGTTCCACCTCAGTTAAGAAGGAAAAGTCCTGGTAGTCCATGTGAGGGCTGGCTTGGCCGCAAGTTTGAGGTCCTTGGGAGGGACTTATGACACAGTCCTCACTTAGTGGCTGTTCTGGAAACCATTTCCTGAGCCGATCAATGTGTCGTTTGACAACTCGCCCTAACTCCACCCCAACTTCATAAGATAGGGGTCCGGATGCTTTGGTGATTTGACCAGGAACCCACAGATTCCCATGACCATAGTTCCTGGCCCAAACCCAATCGCCTATGTGCAGCGCCCACGGGGATTTTGGTCGAGAGGCTTCTGCTGCCACTCTATCTGGATGCAACCTTTCCAGTTTAGTAATCAAATGCCTCCCCCAACATAGTTCTGCAGGACTTTTGCCCGTAGCAGTGCAGGGCGTAGAATGCTGGCAGAGTAAAAAAATCTGCCAACCTGTGATGCCAGTCAGTTGTAACAATGTGCTTGAGTGCTTCCTTCGTTGTCCTCACCATGTGTTCAACTTGACCAATAGAAGATGGATGAAAAAGTGCAGATGTTGCATGTCTGATGAGATTAGCTGTAACAAAGACCTGAAATTCAGCAGCAATGAATTGGGCCCCATTGTTTGAAACTAAGACATCTGGCAACCCATGCATGGCAAAGAGTTTTCTCAGCACCTGGATGGTCCTAGCAGTAGTCATGTTAGGAACTGGAATTACTTCGAGCCATTTGGAGTGGCTATCTACTACTATCAGGAAGAGCTGCCCCTGAAAAGGCCAGCATAGTCTATGTGAACCCTAGACCAGGGAGTGTGCGTCTCCTCCCACCTGTGAACTGGAGCCTGTGCCATTTCAGGCCTAGATTGCTGGCATGTATAACAACCATGGACTTCCTCAATGGCCTTATCAAGGCCAGGCCACCAGAGGTAGCTTCTAGCTAAAGCTTTCATTCTGACAATGCCTGGATGGCCTTCATGTAATGATTGTAAAACCCCGTCTCTTAGGGAAGTGGGAATTATGACTCTGTTCCCCAATAATATGCACCCTTTATGTGCAGATAGCTCATGCCTCCTGACAAAATAGCTTTGAAATTCTGAGCCTGGACTTTTTTCCAACCAGCCTGTGTATACCCATGACAACACTCTACTAAGTATTTTATCTGTGGCAGTTTCAGCAGCAATGTCCCCTGCATGGAGGGGAAACTCAGGTATGTCCTGTATGGACAATATTCTAGCAGCAGGAGCCGGATCTGGATCCATTAGTGGCAGTGGTAGTCTGCTGAGGCCATCAGCATGGTCCATTTCCTTGCCTGGTTTGTGAATTAATTTAAAATTGTATGCAGATAGAAAAATAGACCATCTCAACATTCTTGGAGATAGTATGTGGGGGATTTGTTTGTCCATTTTGAAAAGTCCCAACAGAGGTTTGTGGTCAGTGTAGACCGTGAAATCCCTGCCATATAAATAGTCATGGAATTTTTTTATTCCAGCAACGATGGCTACGGCCTCTTTGTCAATCTGAGCATAGTTGTGCTCAGCAGAAGACAATGTCCTTGAGTAAAACGCTATTGGAACCTGTTTCCCATTTTTTCCTATGTGAGTTAAAACTGCCCCCACCCCATAGGGAGATGCATCACATGCAAGACATACAGGTTTAGACTCTTTGTAGTGAGTTACAGTGGACTTTTCTGACAATAGTGCTTTTAATTCCAAGAAACTTTTTTCATGTACGTTAGTCCATTTCCATGGAGCTTTCTTATCCAGCAGTCTGTGGAGGGGCTCTGCTATTGCAGCCTTATGAGGTAGAAATGTGTGATAGAAGTTTAGGAGACCCAAGAATGCTTGTAGCTCTCCTTTTGATTTGGGTCTAGGAGCCATTTTAATGGCCTTCACTTTAGAATCAGCAGGGTGAATGCCGTTAGCATCAATTCGGAAACCCAGGAATTCTGTTGAAGAAACCCCAATACTACACTTGTTCTTTTTTAATTTGAGGCCTGCTTCGCGAAGCCTCTGCAAAACAGCCTTGAGCCTACTGGCCAACACTTCTGGGGATTCCCCTGCAATAAGAACATTATCAAAAGAAGGGCAGAGGCCCTGAATACCCTTGAGTGTATGCTCCATGATTCCCTGAAAAATGCCCGGTGCAACACTGACTCCAAACTGTAAGCATTTAACTTTGAAAGCCCCCCTGTGAGTCACGATTGTTTGAGCCGCGGCTGTGGCCTCATCAACCTGCAATTGCTGATATGCCTGTGCTAAATCAAGTTTAGCAAAAATAGTACCCCCTTTCAAGGAGGCTAAAATATGGTTGACCGCTGGGACCAGGTAAGCGTATTGCTTGAGGGCTTTATTTAGTGTGCATTTATAGTCAGCGCAAATGCAAACTTCCCCGTTGGCTTTAAGTAGAGTGACTATAGGAGTTTCCCACTCCCCACCATCAACAGGTTGTAACACACCCTGTTCTACCAGCTTATCTATTTCGGAATCAATTTTATGTTTTAAGGCAAAGGGGACCCTACAAGGCTTAACCCTGATTGGAACTACATTGGGATCAAGCTTAAATGAAATAGGTGGGCCTGTGTATGTTCCAAGGGTTGAATCAAAAACATCCGCGTATTCCTTGCACACTGACGCGAGGTCTGTTGTTTGTGTCCGGTTTATGCCAGTAAACTGAATACCTAAGGCATCAAACCAATCGAGTCCAATGAGACTCGTTCTCTGGCCCCCTACTACTATTACATCCAGGTGCCCCAAAAACCCTTTAAACTTAACCAACAAGGTGGCTTCTCCCTTAACTTTAACATGTGCATATTGAAAATCCGTTAGGATTATATCTGAAGGTCTTAGTTTGGCCCAATTGTTACTGCGCCTACACACGAAGTTAAACGTGTCTTGAGAAATGATTGAGACTGCAGAGCCAGAGTCCAATTCCATCTTACATGGAACTCCTTGTAGCTCTACCATGAGCTTAAGTTTGGGCTTGAGGGGGTGTCGAGCCCCGGTGCGGCATACGCTTCTATGGCTTCTGAAGAATCCCACACTAACTGGACCCTGGGCCCCAGTATCTCTCCTAGTCAGTTCTTCCGACTGGTGTTTCTGTGGCCGGTCTCTTTGTCGGGCTCTGCAAATCACTGCAATGTGGCCTGTCCTTCCGCAAGCTCTACACGTGGCTGAACGAAATCTGCAGTTGGCGTGAAAATGGTTGCTGCCGCACCCCTTACATCAGTAAGAGAACTGCCTTGTAATTGTCCTCTCGTGGCTGGCCATTGCGGTGTGGTGAATTGGGTTGCTTTTGGAGTCGATTGATTTCAGGTTCTTCCTCGGAGAGTTCTCTGGTGCATTTGGCGTCCTCACGGTGGACCGTTTCTTCTAACTTTGTCGATTTGGCAGGCTGTACAGTTTGAACGGCGCCCCGGCAGCTTCGTCGGCCATCACCTCATCTTGTGCTTCATCTTGCATGTCTGATGAGATTAGCTGTAACAAAGACCTGAAATTCAGCAGCAATGAATTGGGCCCCATTGTTTGAAACTAAGACATCTGGCAACCCATGCATGGCAAAGAGTTTTCTCAGCACCTGGATGGTCCTAGCAGTAGTCATGTTAGGAACTGGAATTACTTCGAGCCATTTGGAGTGGAGCCAGTCTTGTAGTCACTCCTCTAAATTTGAAAATTTGCATAGGCGTGCGGCCTGCCTTAGGCCTGCTATGAACTCCGACGCTGACTCCCCGGGAAGCTGCACTCTTGGGTCAAACTTGAACCGCCAAGCCATCTCAGACATCTTGGGCTGGAAGTGCCCGGTTCGCCTCTTTTTGAGATCTGTGTAAGAGACTGCTTCAATTGGTGTTGGCGTGAAAAGGTTCTTGGCTAAATCAAAGGTAGTAGGGCTGCACATGCAGAGTAGCGTTGCGGCCTTCAGTCCTTCTGTGATCTGATTGGCTCTGAGGTAGTTTTCTACTTGCGATAGATATGATGGCCATTCCTCCGGGTGTTTCACGTCGAATTCTCGCAATTTGCCAACCTTCGGCATTCTTTCTATCTGGTTCCTGTGGTTCTTCCACATCCTGCTTCAGACTCAGGGAGCGAGTTCCCTGAGCATGAGGTCGCTATCGTAGTTAATAGCCGACCTTGACGGGGGAGAATGCCTCTTCCCTCCGGCGTGTGCTGCCTTTCCTTCAAAGACTTCAGCTCTTTAATCGGTGAAGCAGGATCCCATCCTTGATGCCACTGTTAAATAGCGGGTTCTTTGGTGCAGGAATGAAGACGCGAAGCTGAGTACAGGATAACTCATTGTTTATTTCGTGCTGGAACTGTACTGGGGAAATGTCTGCAACTAGCCGCAATATATAGTCTAGCCCCAAGGCAGCAGCCAATAGGTTTGAATCAACCATTGCCGCCTGGAGATAGCCAATTGCAGCACAGGAGACGTAAAGTTTGGGTTGCTGGAGAGCCATTAGCTGCTCCAGCAACTCACATGGTGTATCACAAGAGCCCAGTACGTAACAGATAGCACAAATACAAAAATTGATTTCATTGGAATTTTAAATTAAACAGCACAGTTAACCTGATTGTTTTCTGTGTATTAGGTGATTTTCTATATTTATCCTGTTAACATTGCAGGATAATGACACCTTGGAATGCTTTGGAGGCTATTTTCAAGGTTTTGGGCAGCCATACAGTTTGCGACCTCAGGTGGTGCACCCAGATGTAGAGTATGAGGGTTTTTTTCCCCCACCCTGGAGGACTAGGATTAGATCATTTAGAACCAGGAGCAAAAAAGTTTAATAATAATAATAATAATAAGTAGGAAGGGACCTTGGAGGTCATGTAGTCCAACCCCCTGCTCAGGCAGGAAACCCTATACCATTTCAGACAAATGGCTGGCCAGTCTCTTCTTAAAAACTTCCAGTGTTGGAGCATGAATTACCTTTTAAAAACATAACTGCTTGATATTCAAATAATAGAGCCCTCTTGAAAATATAGCCAATTGACCGAAACTTTGATTATTAGCTGTGTGGCCTGTCTCTCCTGAAATGCTTTTCATTTATTTAAATGCCTATTTGGATTAACTTCCAACTATATGCCATTGGATGACCATAAAAGCAATAATTTTAATGAACTGTGCTGGAAAATGCCCTTGCTGAGTCATTATAATGATAATGAAAATGTCATAAAGAACATGACCCAACCACAGTTCTAATTTTCATAAGGATATAGTTACTTTAATGTTAAAACTTCATTAAGTATGAATGCTTTTGAGACCTGGGGTTAATTGTTCATATAGCACCTCTCAGGTAACGTAGTTTAATATACAGTCAGGTAGTGTATGATAGCTAGAGGCTGAAGGAAAACTCTTGAATACTGCAATCTTTTTTTTCTCCAAGAAGAAGCGAGCCTGCTTGGAGAAATGGAAGCATCTGAATTGGGGCCATTTTTGTTTTTGTTTTAGTCCCTACAGCTTCCACTTACAGTACACCACTGCTTTATTTAGAAAAAGTCATCATGTGAAAGCTGTAGAACTCAGCATGGCTAGCTGGGGAATTCTGGGAGTTGAAATCCACCACATCTTGAAAGTTGCCAAGTTTGAGAAACTCTGCTATAGAATAATTAAAGCCCCAATGAAATATTTGGTCTTCTAATGTGTTGCCTTTATTTAATCTTTATCCTCTACCATTCTTTGTTTGAGGAAGCTGACCACAGTTCTTCTACAGAACCTACATGCACTAAAATATTTGTAAGATATGCTCTCTGTCTAAATCTGCTACAGTGAATCATCCATATCCATCAGCTTTGGAACCGTCTTGGTTGACCCCAATTTCATTTATGATGAAAACGCAGCAACTCTTGATCTTAGGACACACATAAACTTACCGGAGGTAACTGCTCTAAGAAAGCCACAAATTGCTGATAATTATCTTTCAGCATTGTAAATTTCATTAAGTGTGTGACAAAGACATCAGAGCCATCAGTGCTAAATCTTTCTTAGAAGTGTGTACGCATTTCTGTTAAAATGCACCTGACCTGCATCTATTGATATCTTCTCTAGTTTGGGGTTTATTTCTAAAAGATCCCACCTCTTTTAGTGCTCGTAGGTAGAAATGACTCACCCATAGATTTCCAAATTATGAAACCTTTCAATTATATTTTTATTTATTCATATAAAACTTTTTGTAGTATTATGCTATGTGGAAGCACAAGATTTGACTACAAAATGTATTGTAATGTATTATTTCAGGAGGATTAAGTTCCTTTGGATTATTAACCCGGGGTCCTCAACCCCTGGGCCGTGGCCAACTACTGGACCATGGCCTGTTCAGAACCAGGCTGCAAGAGCAGTGAGCACACACAGCTCCATTTGTGTGAGCCGCAGATACACTTGCCTGTTGGTTGTACCAATGGAGATGCGCATGCTCACCCGCCACTTGTGCGGAACCATCCCCTCTCCCTTGCCATATTCATCTTCATATTCTCTGTTTTTTCCTGTAGTTATGTAAGAGGGGGGGAAAAAACATTAGATGCCATTTGATATTTGTTCTTATGGAGATTGGGATAGCAAATCCAATTAATTAGCATCTGTATGATGTCTGCACATTATAGAATTTCCATAGGAGCATTTTATAACAGCCATGCACTAAAACTGCTAATTAGTAATTATTGGTTTGAAAAAAATGAATTCCCCCCTAATGAAACTTTTAATTTAAAGGTAGTAAAATTGTGCAGTCACTATGCTCTTCTGTCTGTGAAAGATAAAACTGAACTTCATCTTAGCAATTTTATGACAATTTAATTAATTAATGACAATTAGATAATTAATTAGTGACTATTTTAATGACAGTCTTGACACTAAACAAGTAAAAATATTATTAAAATCTCTTCAGCAATTCAGACACAGTCGGGGGTTTGGAGAAGGGCATTGCAAATAGTTTTGAGATGAAAACTTCCTAGAGCTAATAGCTGGAAACCCAAAATTTTCAACCACAGCTGCTATAAATGCCTATAATTCTAAATATCTGCTAAGTGTAAATAATTTACTGGCATTAAGTCAGAAATGCGATAGGATTCCCCTGAGGGAAAAAAAACACTGTTACAATAATGTTCTGGAATTCATTCATCCTTCTTATTTCCAAATAAATTTTAAACAAATATTAAATAAACCATTAAGATACATACATACATACGTGCATTCATTCATACATACATTTTATTTCAAATTGCATTTTTAGAAGACAACAAAAATTCCCTTGGATATTTGCCTGGGGATGTTATATATTAGAACGTTATAATATATTATAATCCTTCACTTGAACAGAGAGGTAGATAGTTTGTTGTTTCAGTTTCAGTTTTTGTTTCTATTCTTTAAAAAAAAGGTCTTCTATATGTGGACAAGCTTGCCCTTAATTATCCGGGGCAATTTGAATGTATTTTGATTGTTGATTGTATTTTACATCATAATTTGGATTTTGGTCTGATTCTAGTACAGCCCAGTACACCTGGTCAGGTTTTTTTCATGAATCCAATATTTGTATTTATAATATTTATTTATGTATATTCCCTATTTTTAAACCACCCCTCTCCCTCAGAGAGGGCCTCTGGATGGTGTATAATATAATCCATATATAAACAACATATGAAATTGACATTAAAATATTAAAACTAGTTTAAGATTATTTTTTTAAAATTAAGCCAGAGCTGGCTCTTTGGCCTTGAAACGGAGATGAGCACCGGCCCCTAGAGTCGGAAACGACTAGCACACATTTGCGGGGAAACCTTTACCTTTACCTATCTTTAAATGAATCAAAAGTTGGAATTAAGATTGCCAGGAGAAATATCAACAACCTAAGATATGCAGATGGTACCACTGTAATGGCAGAAAGTGAAGAGGAACTAAAGAGCCTCTTGTTGCGGGTGAAGAAGGAGAGTGCAAAAGTTGGGTTGAAACTCAACATTAAGAAAACCAAGATCATGGCATCTGGCCCTCTCAATTCCTGGCAAATAGATGGGGAAGAAATGGAGGTAGTAACAAATTTTATTTTCCTGGGCTCCAAGATCACCGCAGACAGGGACTGCAGCCAAGAAATTAAAAGACGCTTGCTCCTGGGGAGGAAAGCCATGGCAAATCTAGATAGCACACTAAAAAGCAGAGACATCACCCTGCCAACAAAAGTGCACATAGTCAAGGCTATGGTCTTCCCAGTTGCAACGTATGGCAGTGAAAGTTGGACCATAAGAAAGGCTGAGCGCCAAAGAATTGAGGCCTTTGAACTATGGTGCTAGAGAAGACTCCTGCGAGTCTCTCGGACTGCAAGGTGATCAAATTGATCAGTCCTAGAGGAGATCAACCCTGACTGCTCTTTAGAAGGCCAGATCCAGAAGTTGAAACTCAAATACTTTGACGGGGGTCAAATGAGAAGGAAGGACTCCCTGGAGAAGAGCCTAATGCTGGGAAAGATTGAGGGCAATAGAAGGGGACGACAGAGAATGAGGTGGCTGGAGTCACTGAAGCAGTAGGCGTGAGATTAAATGGACTCCAGAAGATGGTAGAGGACAGGAAGGCCTGGAGGAACATTGTCCATGGGGTCACGATGGGTCGCAACTAACAGCAACAACATATTGAAATACAGTAACCAGGATTGTCAGACAGAAGTAGGTTGTACACTGATAATAAAACCAATATGATAATGAAGTTTCTTGTTTCCTGAAGCTACGGTGCTGGAAAATCAATACATTCTATGCTAATGTTAAAAAAAGGAGTTTCCTTTGTCCCACCCCCTACTGATTATGGAGAAACTACTTAAAGGTGAACTCAACGTATTCCATTCATTTATTTCTGAGGTACAGACATTTGAATGCCTGATGATTATATATATATATATATATCTCACTTCAGTTACGGTTCAATAGGATCAATGTTACGGTCATCTTTATGATAGTATATTGAAGCTTCCCCCCTCCCCTCATCTGTTCCACTGAGTGAAAAGTGTCCTTTGGAAAGATTATCTTCCCAGGGAGTGGGATATATTGATGATTTGCTGCCTTCAGCTTTGGGAACAACTGTCTCATTTGTCCTGTGCACAAGATAGCAATAGAAATAATGAAAAATAAGAGTCGCTCTTTCTCAAGCTACTTTCTAAATAGGGCTTTAAAAAAATATGGCTGCACTGAGTCAGAACTTGCAGATGGAGGAATCTGAGCATTGGCTGAAAATGTATTAATTTACGAGGGTGCCTAATTTATTCTTCTTTCATATCATTTGCAAATCCATGGGGTTTTGCAGTATCCAACTATGCAGTGCAAATTGGCCTCAGATCTCTTGCTGCTAACTTGGAAGTGCCTTTCCTTCGTAATATAGCAAGTAAAGCAGTTATCTTTGCACACAGATTACTTTTCAAAAGGGTATTTTGTTGCTGTGTGTAACCTCAGCCATTAACTTCCGGAACAGTTTGACAGAGGTTTGCATCCAGGTAAACATTTTATTTACTTTTTTTGTGCAGATTAACATTTATGTAATCGGCTCTCTGCTTCGAAAAAAAAAACCTCTGGTAGCAATGCAATTTGGTACGCATACAGTACTGCCTTAATGCAATCAACCTAATAAAATCTCTTGTTTACTGTCACCGCAATAGCAATAGATAAGATGCTTCTAAAATGGGCATTCTTGTCTGAAAATTTGATTTCACAACAAAATATGGCACACTTATTGGGGAAACAAAGAACTGGCTTCTAGCTATAACAAGTGGCAATCAAAAAAACCCCAAACACGTTTTCAAATTCTGCCCTCTTGCACTAAGATTAAAATAATTTTATAAAACTAGATTCGTTATCTAATAGTCATCACTTTTAATAATAAACACCAGCCAACAAGGAGTATCCTGCTACATGTTATTCTCAGTCAAATTTGTTGGTTTTTCTATCAACGTGTGCAGTTAATGCATCTAAAATACTGTACCCTTCATTTATTTATTTATTTATTTATTTTAATTCCATTTATATCCCGCCCTTCTCCGAAGACTCAGGGCGGCTTACAAGCTTAGCAGTAGCCTTCGTTCTATGTATATGCCTGCTTATTAGGGCTTTCACACACACACCCCCAAGCGGCATTATTACAAAGTCAGCTTAATTGCCCCCAACAATCTGGGTCCTCATTTTACCTACCTCGGAAGGATGGAAGGCTGAGTCAACCTTGAGCCTGGTGGGACTTGAACCTGCACTAATTGCAGGCAGTTTCACGGAAACCAGAGAATATTGGCATGTTCCCAGTGAGTGTGTCATTTACTAACTAGGACTCCATATTGGTGGCCACATAATGTAGCTTTTCAGTAACGAATTGTTCTCATTCTGATGACCTGCTTCTCTGCACCCATAGTAACCCTCCAGCAATACAGTTCCCAACCCATCTCAAGAGTCAGACATTGCATTGTCATTTCTTATTCCAAAAAATCTTTCTTCCCACAAGCCCCCCCCACTTTCTAAGATTCCATCTCTGTCAGTTGCCATGTCTACTTTCTTCTAAGAGCAACTAAACTCAGGTAGTCCTCGACATACGATGACAGTTGAGCCCAAAATTTCTGGTGCTAAGCAAGACATTTATTAAGTGAGTTTTGCCCCATTTTACAACTTACAAAGTGGGTTGTTAAGTGAGTCAGTGTAGTTCTTAAGTTAGTAACAGGGCTGTTAAGTGAATCTGGCTTTCCTATTGACTTTGCTTGTCAGAAGGTCGCAAGAGGGGAAATCACAGGACTCTGGGACGCTGCAGTCGTCATAAATATGAGTCAGTTGCCAAGGATCTGAATTTTGATCACATGACCATGAGGATGCTGCCATGGTCGTAAGTGTGAAAAAATAATCATAAGTCACTTTTGTCAGTGCCTTTGTAGCTTTGAACAGTCACTAAATGAACCGTTGTAAGTCGAGGACTACCTGTACCTTTTTTTGTATGTGCCTTTGAGTCAATTTTGCTTCCTCTTGCAGTTTTCTTGGTAAGTTATCAGAAGTGGTTTGTCAACATCTTTCTCGGAGTGAGAGAAAAATGACTGGGCCAAGGCCATCCAGCTGCTTTGTACCTAAGTTTCACCCGCAACTCCATCTGCTGGTTTCTAGCTTGGTGCCTTCACCACCACACCAGTTCAAAACTACCTCTTACTTTGAACTTATATTTATCGGCTAAGCAGAATAAAAATCTGTTTGGTGATGGGGTGCAAACAAACTATTTGCAAAAGCAGATTTTCACACACACCTTACAAGAAGGAAATATGTTCAGAGGGAGTTCAAATAGCCAAAGATCAAATGGTTACTTAAATTATCTGTCTTTGTAGTAATATATTGTTCATCTCTCCCAGGGTATTGTTGCTGGTAGTAAGTGTTTTTTTTCTTGTTACAGAGATTGATTTATTTACAGTGATATTCAATGATTTTATTTAATGAATTTTAAAAAAAATCTTGAAGTGTCCTTAGCTGAAATCACTCATTTTGATTTTGTTGGATACCGCAAAATCACTAGGATTGGCTCAGCCAATCTCAATGTATATACATGGTTGTACTTTAACAATAAAGGTTCAATTCAATATCATTATTGCTAAGAATAAGTGAGCTAGTAAATTTGTTGAAATGGCTAAATGATGTCTTGGTTTATATGTTCATATTTCTGGCCAACGGTCTAATGAAATACCTTTTTGAAAGAACAATCAAGGGCAGACAAGGGTTTACGAGGAAAGCACCTGCCAGTTGACAGCATAGAAGCAGGAATTAAAGCAAGTATTCTCTCTTTTATAACGTTTTCTTTCACACATGGCCCCAGAATGATTCACCAATATCTTAGTCTTGGATTGAACAGTGTAGTCTCTGGTGACGGGGAATATCTTTGATCTAAATTAGGTAATATATTTATCATTTCTTTAAGACTTTGGTTTTAAGTCAAGGAAAAGTGTTCTTTCACGCGATGGAAAAAAGATCTTACCCCCTGACTTATAGGTAGAAGTAGAGTTAATTCTTTTCTGTTGGATCCATATCTCAGACCATCACTTAATTCATAAAGTCTGTTTGTGCTCAAGGGTACCTTTGTCTTTTGACCCTTCAGTGTTGTCACCATTACACTATCCACTTTGAAGTGGTTCATTCAATTCATCCTTTCATGCATATATTTGTACTTTTGATGTGATTTTGTGGAACCAAGGGCTGCATTTTATGGCTGGGATTAGAGCCAGCCACAAATTGCTCTATGGCAGTTATGAAATCCAGTCCCAGATGATAATGTAACAATATTATAGACATTTATCAACATAGAGATAATCCAATTACGTTATATAACTCAGTTTTCTATGTAGGTTGATGAAATTTCTTTGCCCTCTACTTTCTGCTTCTTATTTCGCTGTTATTGATAATGTATTTCTCTTTCAAGCCTTGATATTTTTTTTCTTTCAAAGCATGCAAATATGCAACTTTTGAATAATCTCATATATCACACAATGCTACCATTATTGCTTGATTATACTAACTTCAGAATGTGGAGGGTTTTGCCTACCAAAGTGTTGATTTTAAATCTGCACTAGTTTTATTTTTAAAAGAAGAACATTTTTATCATATGACTGCAATTTAATGCATGCTTATTAGCAACATTTCAGTTGGGAAAGGGAAAAAGCAATTTTGGAGTATGAGTGACCATTCATGTTGCCTCTGTTAACAACTCATTACAGAAGTTTTAGGATTTAAAGATTTCTATTACAGTCATCCCAGTTGCATATCCAAGGGAAGACACTGCAAATAAACGTGTTTAGGCTTAATTTCTTTTGTCATTATTCTTGTTAATTTTAGGCATCTTTTCCTGACTTCATGGCCTCCAGATATATTAGGACTACTGCTGCCAGAATTCCCAGTGTGGACATTGAGTACCAAAGCAAGTGGTGCCTTTTATTATAATTACTCTGGCAAGTGATTTCTTGTCAACTGGGTGGACTAATGATCTCCCACAGCACCTTTTTAGCTAACATCTCTTTTCCTGTTGCTTGTGATAAATTTTGAACAAGTGTCCAACACGACACTGTTCTATTTCCCTATCTATATTAGGCACAAATTGATCTACTTTATTCAACAGCTACTTATGATTGCTGTACCGGCATATTTAAATTCTTTTGATAGGACTCTGGGTGTGAGGGACAAGGAAGACAGAATAATCACATGTTTTCAGATCTATAGGGAAATTCATGTATTAAGCCATTTCTTAAAAAATCCTTTGAGCGTGCCTCTCACCAATCCCCTTGAAAATGGCACTTGGCTTTTAAAGTTTAAAAAGAAGATCATAATCGTATTGGGACTGTAGATGTGGGTAGCCTGCAGAACGCAAGCATAGAAATGACGTCCTGTATTTCAGCCTGCCATCTGTTTGGGGACAAAATAGTAGCTAATTGAATTTCTAGAACAAACCTTGAAATCAAGCGTGCGGCTGCAGTTTTAGCATACTTTTTTGTTGTTAGCTGCGAAGTCGTGTCTGACCCATCGAGACCCTATGGACAACATTCCTCCAGGCCTTCCTGTCCTCTACCATCTTCTAGAGTCCATTTAAGCTCACGCCTACTGCTTCAGTGACTCCATCCAGCCACCTCATTCTCTGTCATCCCCTTCTTCTCTTGCCCTCAATCTTTCCCAGCATTAGGCTCTTCTCCAGTGAGTCCTTCCTTCTCATTAGGTGGCCAAAGTATTAGCTTTAGGATCTGGCCTTCTAAAGAACAGTCAGGGTTGATCTCCTCTAGGACTGACCAGTTTGATCGCTTTGCAGTCCAAGGGACACGCAGGAGTCTTCTCCAGCACCATAGTTCAAAGGCCTCAATTCTTTGGCGCTCAGCCTTTTTTATGATCCAACTTTCATTGCCATACATTGCAACTGGGAAGACCATAGCCTTGACTATACGCACTTTTGTTGACAGGGTGATGTCTCTGCTTTTTAGTATGCAGTCTAGATTTCCCATGGCTTTCCTCCCAAGGAGCAAGCGTCTTTTAATTTCTTGGCTACAGTCCCCATCTGTAGTGATCTTGGAGCCCAGGAAAATAAAATCTGTCACTACCTCCATTTGTTCCCCATCTATTTGCCAGGAATTGAGAGGGCCGGATGCCATGATCTTGGTTTTTTTAATGTTGAGTTTCAACCCAAGTTTTGCACTCTCTTTCTTCACCCGCAGCAAGAGGCTCTTTAGTTCCTCTTCACTTTCTGCCATTAGAGTGGTATCATCTGCATATCTTAGGTTGTTGATATTTCTTCCGGCAATCTTAATTCCAACTTTTGATTCATCTAGCCCTGTCTTTCTCATGATGTGCTCTGCATATAAGTTAAATAGGCAGGGCGACAGTATACAGCCTTGCCTTTCCCAATTTTGAACCAATCAGTGGTTCTGTGTCCAGTTCTCACTGTTACTTATGCAGAACTAAATTCCATTGAATTTGATGGGTACTTTTGAGTACACATGAATAGACTGTACATCAGCCAATTGATTATAATCTGTTTGATTCACTGTCAGAAGAATGGTTCAGACATAATGGTAATTTGTTGAGAAGTCTGAAGAAACATTAGTTGGTTTTGCATATTTTCCAATAATGTGATGCAAGTTCTTCATATCTGTGGTGGCTTTTAGTGGCTGGAGTCGATAATTGTAATTTATGACAAGTTACATTATAGTTTAGAAGGGTTTTATTTTATTGGTGATTGTTACCCATCTTCAGCCTTTCAAATGGATGATGTGGGGGAAAATACATTATTCAAGTTTCAAGAGTTGTCTGTTAATTTATTGCACAAGTCACTTAAATCAAGTCTAGGCAGAAAGTCTAACCAGATCTCCAGGTGATTTGAACAGATCAAAAGGGGGTTGATTATAGTAATAGCATATTGGTAACAAAACATATAGAAACATATATGCCCTAACTTATTTGGCTGACTCATATGCAAAATTATTTATCTCCAAGCACAATTAGCTACCAGTGAAATAATAAGACTTCAAAATGCTGATGCCAAGCAACTATTTATTTCTTTAAACTGTAACTAAAACAATTTTTGCCTTGACTTGTCTTTGGGCTAATACCTATCTGAAATCTCATAGGAATATTAATTTGTTTCTGTTTGTTGGTTTGTTTTATTTATATCCCGCCTTTAGTATTTTTTACAAATAACTCAAGGCATCGCATATATCCAACACACCTTCCTCATCCTTCCTCCTCCTCCTCCTCCTCCTCCTATTTTTCCCCACAACAACAACCTTGCAAGGTGAATTGGGTCCACAGTGACTGGCCCAAAGTGACGCAGTTGGTTTTCATGGCTAAGGCAGGACTTGAACTCATGGTCTCTTGCTTTCTGGCCTGGTGCCTTAACTAGTAGACCAAGCTGTCTCTTTTCTTAAAACCCAGTCATTTTGTAACTGTTGATCAGTTTGGAAATTTCATATTAGTTCTCCTCATCTGCAAGGAATTTATGCTTGTTTACAACAATCCAGCTTATAGTGCTTATTAGATAATTTGCTCATATCTCTAACTGCCATCCTCTGAATTGCCTTTGTATGTTTGGCCCACCACTGCACCATAGTTTTGCTAGAGGGTTTCGTTTTAATGAGATTAGAACAAAAGAGCACTGTGTGAGATGTACCTTTGGCAGGGCCTAGAGCAGGAGTAGGCAACCTTGGCTCTTTTATGATTCAAGGACTTCAACTCCCAGAATTCCTGAGCCAGCCACGCTGAGGGGAAAGGGAGAGGTTTCCAAGCTGAGCCATAGCTGGCTCAGAAATTCTGGGAGTTGAAGTCCACAAGTCATAAAAGAGCCAAGGTTGCCTACCCCGGGACTAGATGATACAGTACTGGGGTGGGGGTGAGGCATCTAGGATATACAGTAGATAGAGCAATACAATGTTTATAGATCTCCCAGAGTGCATGATTTCTATGAATGGCTGGTTCTACATGTGTTGTGAGCCAGTGTCTCTTTGTAGCATGACATACTCTGGATAATGAATGGTTGTAGGCTCTGCAGCTGCATCAGGCCCCAGAAAGGTAGAGGAACAGTCTATTCACAATTGGCCAGTTGCAAAAATGCCTTATCCTTTCTCTCCAGCAACTAAATAAAGCCTATAATTGTTCTTCTTAAGGCCTAAGTCTGCTACTAAATTAATACCATTTGGCCTCAGTACTCTGCTCCCCAATGTACCCAATATAAGCAGTAGCAGAACAGTTATAATCAGTCCATGGTGCTGTATTGGTTAAGGTAGGATGGTCAAATGATTGCTTAAATGACTGAACATCTACAGCAAAGTACAGGAATGAATAGTTTGTAACGATCTGCACAATGTGATTTGTGTGAAGTTGAGACAAATTTCTTGGTGCTAAAAACTTTTCTTAAGTTTGGATCACTTACTCCTATCGTTTTCATTAGTCATCAGTCATCCAGTTTCTTGAACTTCTCTTTTCTGATATTCTCAGGATGCTTTAGAATTTCTTCCAGTGCTAAACTTTTATTGTTGCAGGCTAGTGAAGGATGCTAACATTATTGCACGGTGATAGAAGGAACAGCAAACATTTTCCATCACCTTGGAATAATATCAGCATTCCCCATCACACTCCAACAATAAAATTAGCTTCCGTATCAATTATATATCTTGGGATTTAATTGAAGCATGGAAGTCAGAATAGCTGCAGACTGTGGAGAGGCAATTGTACAATAAATGACAGGCTGCTTACACCCACAGAAAACATAATGAGAACATGGAGGGGAAAAAATTGAAAGAATTTTTGCACAATATTTTAAACAAAAGTAAAGTAGGGGCTAGAAGTTTGAAGGTTTTCTCCTTTGATTTAAAAGGTACTGCTATTAAAACTCTGGGCAACTACTGTGAACCACGAAGAGCTAAAAAAAAAGTGGGGTTGTTCTGGTGTTGCAATGTTATTTAGAATCGTAAAGACTGGGAAGGAAAAGGCAGCTATGCCCAGCTTATGATATATGTGGCAGTGTGTAACAAAGAGCTAAATGTTATCAAAGCCCTGCAGACTTTTTTTGTTTTAATCAGCGGTTTTCTTGGTGCAGTCAAATCAGGCCAAGCCTTATGTTAAACCTTCTGTTCTCCTTGGTCTACCACTGTCTGTAGCACCTGATCTGCTGAGGGCCTACAGACAGCGGCAGACCAAGTGCTACAAATGGTGGTAGACCAGGGCCTGCAGACAGCAGCAGACCAATGCTGTGGATAGCATTCGAACAGGGCTGGCAGACAGCAAAAACCAAAAAGAGGGATTTTCAAACAACAAACTCATGGAACAGGTGACTGATACCATTGTGGTATGCAGTACATGTTCCATGTATGTGTTTATGCCCAAAGAACACCAAACTATACATGCATTAGATGTAAACTATGTAAATTACTGGAGGAAAAAGTAAGGAACTTAGAGGAAACTCTAGCCAAACTCCAATCTACGAAACAAAGCTATACTCAAACCGAACCAATTAATGAACAGATAACTCCCAGAGGATTTGACCCTGTTGATAAATCATTGGAGGTTTGTCTGCCAAAACTTTCTCATCAGATAAAGTTAATTTGATGAGAAACTTTTTGTCAGAAGCTTTCCAGACACAGGTTCTTAGTCTGAATGTAAAGGTTTTAGATAACAAGATCTCTTTTCCGAAGATGAGAAGAAGGGAGGAAGTCCATACATGTCTTATTCTCAGCGGATTAAACCATAGTTTAACTATGGTATAAGTGTGGATTGGCAGCCACCCACCACAGTGAGTTGGTTCACTTTGATGAGACACATGACATTGTATCAACAAGTGTCAAGACAAGGTTGATGTGATTCAGTCAGTTAGCTCTCTTCAAGAAAAGAGCAGGCACAAAAGTTACTTGGATTGCCTTCTAAACAAATTCCAGTCCATTTCTTTGCAACAGAATCTCCTTCAATGAGATTTTGGGACTCTCTTTAGTCAAAACTTTAATAAACTAAACCACTGCCTTGAAGCATTGGATAACCATTCAGCTCTAATTGTTCCCAGTTTGCTCAGTTGGAATGGCAGCCAACTGCCAGAAACAATGCAATCAAACTAGAATTATAAAAAAACTGAAGCTTGTTTAGAATGAGTAGTATTGGTGAATATGAATATTGCACAATATTTCTGATTTGTTAAAAGTAACAAATAATTTCTCTGAGAAATAAGTCTCACCTAGCAAGGTGTCAAAAACCTGATGACCAAAAAAAAAAAAGGAAAAAAGTGATGAAGTACAGGTAGTTCTCGACTTTCTACCGTTCACTTAGGGACTGTTTGAAGTTACAATGGCACTGAAAAAAGTGCCCCCCAAGCCGTAGCCGAGCAAGACGCCTGCCTGGTGGCGCTCTTCCTCCTATCCGAGGTTTTCATTGTTGTGAGCATTTCTGTTGAGGATTGGCAGCGGGGGTGGGGTGGGGGGTGTTTGGTTTTTATTCTCCCACCTCTGCTGGGTGGTTGCAGCAGGTTTTGGTCACTTCACATGACCCTGGACACTGTGACCGTCATAAATATGAATTAGTTGCCAAGCATCTGAATGTAACTCACAAGACCCTGGAGATGCTGCAACATTCCAGCTGATTGGCGCTTCTTCTGGGCTCAGCAGACATGCCAGGATCAGCGTCGAGCTCCATCTGGATCCTGGTGCTGATCTTGGCGCTTCCGCTGAGCCCTGACAGCCCTGCAGCTCCAGCCAACTCTCGCTCAGTCTTGTGCAGTGCTGCCACCGGTTCAGCTCATTCCCCTCCCCCGCTACCACTTTTCTAGGATGGTCGCATACCACCTGCCAGGTGTCAATGTACCACAGGTGGTACCCGTACCACTGATTGAAAAGCCCTGTTGTAGGTGATTTAAAAAAGCAAATAAAGCAAACAATAACAAGAAAAAAATGGATATTTTTAAATCTTCACTATTATTACTATTCACACGCTTACTCTACTCTTAGTTTAATTATGGAGAAGAAGAACTTGTTGGGGTTTTAGAATAACCTGAACATACTTTAATAAAAAAATGGTGGGAAAAGTAGAAATTAGGAACAGATTATTTTTCATTTGGTTTTTGCTGAGTTTGAATCCATTGGTTCCCAAAATATATTTATCCTTTCTCCTTTCACTTCTAAGGTATAGTTAGTGCACCAAACAAGAAACTTAGCTCTTGTCTCCCTGCATATTGCAAGTATTACATGCTCTTCTTTATACTTAATGCAAATCATAATAGTTAACAAAGCTTTGTTGTAGGAACTAAATCTGCTTAGGTTCCCAAATAGGTAGGAGAGATAAAGGCTTTGTCTGGACAGGAATGCCAAAGATTTGAGTGTTGAGCATAGTTTTACAACCTGTGGAGAGAGAAGAAGAAACTTAGCAGCCCAGTGCACAATTGCAAATAGTGTGTTATCATTGATTGTAATCTGATATATCCAGAATTTACATCCCTTGGTAAATGCAAACATCCATACTATCACTAAAATAACAAATATTCATTGTTAATAAAATACCACCCCCCATCATTTTTGTTCCCCCTCTCCCATGTAAACATCTAAATACACACAAATATATGTAGTCCTCATTTTCAAAACACTTTGAAAAATATGCCACTAGATGATGCAGGGAAATTATGTGGAATGCAAAGTACTGCTCCCAGCTGTTCATCCCTCTGGTGAGTATTTACTTGCTACTTATTTGACCTAAAGCTTGCACATTGTGGGAGGAACTTTTCTATTCGCTCTGCCCTTAATGGATGAATTGGTAGAAGACAGGGCAGTGAAACCTCTGCTAACGCAGGATCAATGTTGGTCTGATTGTTACTAGGGTGTTAAACAGTGGTGTACAGTTAAGGAGTCTGTTCTTTCTTCCTTATCACTGATGTCTTTCATTAAATAATAGGACCAGCCCAATAGGGATTAAATTATAAAATCAGCTTCAAGGCAAATTCTCAATAGCAACCGAAGATAAATAGAAACGGCTTCATTTAATATGTAATTCAGTGAAGTTATGTGCTACAAAAATAGCACATAAATGAAGGCAGTAGAAAGGTATTTTTACCTTTGCATGAGGTTGTTTTCAGAAACATATTCTCATTAGCATAACTTGCTAGCAACCGCATCAATAGATGAAGCATATTAATTAAGGATCCTCCAGATTAATTGGATTAAAGTGCATACTAGATTTATTTTAAAAACTGTCCCGTTGAATTAATCTCGCCTCCCCCCATAAGACATTGGCTTAGTGTTGACTAGGCCAGGGGTCGGCAACCTAAAAAAGAAAAAGAGCCACTGGGAACCGGTTCCATCACAAATTAAAAAAAGAGGGAGCCGCGTGCGTGTGTCCATGCACGCGCATGCGCAAAAAGTTTTTTTGCGCATGCGCGGACGCACACGGCTGCCATTTTTAAAAAAATGAGATGGAACCGGTTCCCGGTTGCCCGATGGCGACGGCCCGTCTGCAAAGCTGCCGCTTTCGGCAGCTTTGCAGACGGGCCGTGGCAGCTTCCGCAAAGAGCGGCGCCCCTGCCCATTCCGAGAGGTGCGCGCGCACCTCTCCGAACGACCGGAGGTGCGCGCGCACCTCCCCAAACCTTTGGGGAGGTGCGCGCGTACCTCCGTGCGAAGGGGCAGCGGTGCCGCTCTTTCAGGAAGCCCGCCGCGGCCCGTCTGTGAAGCTGCCGAAAGCGGCAGCTTAGCAAACGGGCCGCGGCAGCTTCCGCAAAGAGCGGCGCCCCTGCCCATTCCGAGAGGTGCGCGCGCACCTCTCCGAACGACCGGAGTTGCGCGCGCACCTCCCCAAACCTTTGGGGAGGTGCGCGCGTACCTCCGTGCGAAGGGGCAGCAGCGCCGCTCTTTCAGGAAGCTGCCGAAAGCGAAGGGGCAGCGGCGCCGCTCTTTCAGGAAGCTGCCGAAAGCGAAGGGGCAGCGGCGCCGCTCTTTCAGGAAGCTGCCGAAAGCGGCAGCTTCCTGAAAGAGCGGCACCGCTGCCCGTTCGCGCGGAGGTACGCGCGCACCTCCCCAAAGGTTTGGGGAGGTGCGCGCGCACCTCCGGTCGTTCGGAGAGGTGCGCGCGCACCTCTCGGAATGGGCAGGGGCGCCGCTCTTTGCGGAAGCTGCCGCGGCCCGTCTGCTAAGCTGCCGCTTTCGGCAGCTTCACAGACGGGCCGAGGCGGGCTTCCTGAAAGAGCGGCACCGCTGCCCATTCGCGCGGAGGTACGCGCGCACCTCTCCAAAGGTTTGGGGAGGTGCGCGCGCACCTCCGCCCATTCGGGGAGGTGCGCGTGCACCTCTCCAAACGGGCGGTGCCACTCTCCATTTGGAGAGGTGCGCGCGCACCACTGCCCGTTGGAAGAGGTGCGCGCGCACCGGGCGGCTGGGAGCCGCAAGAGACGGCTCAAAGAGCCGCATGCGGCTCCGGAGCCGCAGGTTGCCGACCTGTGGACTAGGCCAAGGAAGGAATAAAACTGAAAAACTCGCAGTCCCTGTTTGTACCAATTTAACAAAGTAATGAAGAGCAATCTGTTTAATTTGTTCAGAAGAGTTGTGAAGTGTATTTAAAATTGGGATGCACTGAGTAAAGTAAACAGCTAATCTATTAAGACTATAATTCCCAAACTGCCCCATAAGGCATTCAGATTTTTTTTTTTCACGCTGATAACTGTATAAAATATATATAAAAATCCATCCCCTCTGAAAACTTTTGGGTTTACTGCATGATGCATTTAGCTGAGAATATTGAAAAGCCACAGTCATGTTTTTCAGCATATGGCATTGATAAGTAAGTGTGACATTTAACATTTATAAGAAGATTAAAGAATTTAAAATATTTCCTTGCTCCATTCCATAAGAAAGCTGTGTAGAAAAAGCCAGTTCTGCCCTTGAAGAAGGTACATCGAGCAAAACATGAGCTCAATCCAAGAAGACAAGAAAACATGAGAAAGAAACTTATTGTATCTAATATAACAGAATTAATCAAAATAAACACTCTTTAGGATTGTTTCTTTTTGTTTAACACTCTTATTTCTTTCAACTGCCTTGGTTGTACAGTATTTTATAGTATTACATCTCTATTTTTTTTTTAAAAAAAGACATCCCCAAAGAACGTTTTGCAGTGATAAAAATTGGGTTCCAGTATGTCATTTAAAAAAAACATCCTTTTTTTATTCTACTGTTAGCATAAAACTTCCATCTGCTTTTGTTTCTTTAGTACAAGTTAATTGTTATAATTTTGTTTGTACCAACGCTGCTAAAATCAGTGATTTTCATTTTTTTTAAAAGATAGAAGACTGAAATGGAAAAACTCTGGTTTGGTGTTTCTCCAGAGTGAATCTTTGTAGCCCAAGAAGATTAATAATTGGAGAAGTTTTTACAATGAAGTGAAAAGCATACATTAATATACAAAATGCTGTACAACCTTATCTAGAGGATTCAGCTATAAGTGAACATTAGGAAACACTAATTTTTCACCTCGTGCACCTGATGCATACATGCATACTAAGTAGTAGACTTTCCTTGAATTAATTTTTGGGTTTTTTGTTTTGCCTAGCTTTTACTGTCAACAATTTTTAATGGTTGATTTTTTTTCCCCCCTTTGCTATTTTTGTCCATTTCTTACAAAGGACAAGTTCATTTCTAGGCATTACCAGGTTTTGCTTTTAAAATGCAAAGCCTTCAGGCAATAGATTCCTAAGGTATTGAATGTAACCCACCCAGGATTGCTGAAGTGGAGGAATTGGGTGGTAAGTCATTGAAATATGTGATTGAATACCTTTATAGGTGTGATGGAGAAGTTTCTAAATAATTGAGCAAATGCAGTGCTGGTGGCTGTTCCACTTGGCCTCTAGGCAGAACAGGAAAGAAAAAGTGATTTCAGCTTACACTGCTTTGCTGCAAAGTAACCCATTGAACAGAAAAGGCAAACCAAGACATGAATGTTAAACAATGTCATGAATGTAAACCAGTGTGTAAATTGGGGAGGATTTTGGTCCTGTACAGTAACATAAAAAGCACCCTGTTAATAACTTAAAAGCATTTCTTTTGATGTACATGCTTTAAAGCTCCCTAGTGAGAACTGTTGCAAGAAAAGAGCTGCAATCTACCCGCCTGCCTGAATTTACAGTATGTACTAATTTTCTCTTTCTGAATATTAAACATTGCCGTAAATTTGCCTAGCAAGCACTAGCAGAACCCAACAAGCATCTGAATCCACATAAATATATATTTTTAAATTTGATCTGTGTAGCCGTTTCCAGTCACCCCCTATTCTCATTCTCTCTCCTCTCTCTCTCTCTCTCTCTCTCTCTCTCTCTCTCTCTCTCTCTCTCTCTCTCTCTCTCTGTGTGTGTGTGTGTGTGTGTGTGTGTGTGTGTGTGTGCTTGCCTTAATCGGAGGACAAAATATTTCTCCATCCCCACCCTGTAGAATGGAAAGTAGGATGAGAGAACTGCAGGCAAGGCGGGGAGAAGCTGAATGAAGTTTGAAGTTATTTCAATTTTTAATTACTGAATTTACAAAGCAAACTTTCCTGCTTTAAAAAAAAAGATCAACTCAAGAGGAGAAATGCGAATTGGAGGGGAGATGCTGCTGCTGAAGTCCAGAAATGTCTTACAGGTAATTCTCAAGATACGACAATGCATTTAATGAATGATTGAAATTATGGTAGACCCCCCATATGGAAGGGATGGGGAACTTTGGCCCTTTTATGACTGGTGGATTTCAATTCCTAGAATTCCCTGAGCTCAGGAATTCTGGGAGTTAAAGTCCACAAGTTGTAAAGAGGCCATAGTTCCCCACTTCTGCCATATGGCCTGCTGTCATTCACTCCTTGACCTACCACAGGATCGCTGCAGCATTGCTGCAGCATCCATTCTCCCATTGCCAGAACTCTGCAGTACTTGGGCTTCCTGTCTACATGCTCATCACGCCCCACATTTACCTCCTGATGCTCTCCTGAGCACATGTTGTAGAAGAAGGGCAGGCCATTTGTCTCTGGGACAGGCAGTGGGAATCCAAATTTGGGTGCCATCTGCTTGTGAGGAGGCACAAAATGGCCACTGCCAGACCAAGTGCTTCATTTTGCCGCCTTAGAGACGGCTGCACAGTATTGCTGAAGCTTCTAAAGCCAATGTGCAGACCTGGGTAAAATAGCAAATAGTTTGTCCCAGGGCTGTGCAGCAGCAACCCAAATGTGCCCGCCATTTTGTCCCCATTCATTTGCCCCATAAGTACAGGAAGTCCTCGAGATATTTTGAGATATGATTGTATTGGAGCCCGCCCATTATGGTTGCATGTTGCGGCCTCCTGTGAGTGGGGTAATATGGCGGTCTCCAGTCAAGCTGCTTCATTCTGCTGCCTTAGAGAAGTCTCCACAGTACTGCACACACCTCTGAATGATGTAGAAAGCTTCTGCAGTACTGTGCAGAGCTTGTCAAGGGACCAAAATGAGGCAGTTTGTCCCTATGTCATATGGCGGCAACTTGAACATGATCACCATTTTGTGAGTGGGACAAAATGGCAGCCACATTTCGGAACCGTCCCATGCAGCCATTCAAAAAAGCAAGTCATTGCAGCGGTTCTGGAAGGCCTATAATCCTAAAAAAAAAGAAGCATTCTTAGGTGATGATCAAGTGTTTGTTGCAGAAACCATTGTTAGTTTTGTGATCGGTATCTCAAACTGGATGGTGGCAGAATTGTAATTTTTATTCTGAAGCTTCTTCTGTCTTGTAAAATCTCTGTTTTTGTTGAGTTAGTCAGCTTCCATGGTAAGTTTTGTGCTTTTGTTTTATGTGATAATAAAAAATTCAGAAGGGAAAAATGATAGAAATTGGGTTTATTATGTCCAATGTTAATTTGGTTTACATTGGTGATAACAAAAAGCTTGGTAAATGTTTTTTATATATTACTTTTTAAGAATATTTTCCCCCATCATTGCAGACCGAGCATTTCCCTCATGGGAGTTTCACTTTAGAAGATTGCAACCTGACACTGGTGTTGTTTAGATATGACAAGGACAATATCTCTATGGCTGGCACAATTCCTACTTGGCAAAGGCTGCTAATAATTCTGTCAACACAATATGATTCCCATCAGACTTTTTTTGCCACAACTGATTTTATTTTTTAAGTAATGGGATGGTGCCTGAAAAGTGCCAGGCTCATTTTAAAATTATTATTATGAACATATGTCTGGATCCAACATATGAGTGTCTATAAGAGTGAGTGGCTGTAATACATTAAAATAATAATAGTAAGAACAACAGTAAGATAGTGTTTATTTGAAAGTGAATATATTTGCCCCTGTAAAAAGGGAAGAATAAAAAAACATGAGTGGTACTGTGTAATATAGAGTAATCTTGTTAATTTTCAGAAATTTGGACTTCAACTCCCAGAATTCTGGGATGCTTTTTTCTGGCTGGGGTATTAGGACATCCTGGCTGAGAAATTCTGGCAATTGAAGTCCAGACAACTTAAAGTTGCTAAAAGTGAGAATTGTTGGTCTAACTGCAAGAGGAAGAATGACCATCCAAGTAACTTGCCTTTCAAATGATCAGTTATAAAACATTTCATTCGAATATTTTATAACTGATCATACTCATAGATAGCCTTTTTGTGTGAGCCTCCACCAAAATTCCTAATGTACCTATGGAACATTTTTCACCAGCTGACTATGTTTTCTAAGAATTAGAATATTCAACCCTCAAACTAGAGGAAGAAATTTTGCAATGTGAAGAAGCACCTTTGAGAGAAATAGGCAAGGTGATGACAGTTATGTCAAGATCTGTAAAGCTAATTTAATTAAAAATATAAAATGGAACAAGGTATACAAATGCTGTATGAGAGTATTACTAATTAGACTTACCAATATAGTACTGTAGCAAGGGCATTCCAACTGTGAAATATTCTTTTAAGATGCGATTTAAGGTGTGAGAACCACTAAACTAACCATGTTACTTGGTTAGTAACATGGCTTCAGAGGCTTGCAGCAAGTGATTGCTGATTCCTACCAGCGTGTTAATAATGTCACATCATAATATCAACTCCAAGGATTCTCTTCTTACAGAAGGGCAGCCTTGTGCAAATGGAAATTCCTGAATGAATCCAAATTTCTCATCGTGCTTGGTGATATTCGAAGATGTCGTTTTCACCAAATTTAGGAAACCTCTATTCTTTTCCATCGTTTTTCTCTGGAAGATTAAAGATTAAGGATTAAGGGAAGATTAAACAAAGCAAAAGTAAAATAGAACAATAAAATAAGCGGGGGGGGGGAAGAAAACAAAGAAAAAGAAAACAAATATTTCAATATGATTAGTAAAGAAAAGATGGGTAAGTGGGAGCAGAGAGCTGGGTGGGTGGGTGGCGTCTGCTATCAATTTAGCAGCCACCTCCAGCGTTGAACTCCCGCATTGGGTGCCAAGGCCAACTTGCAGTGTCAGGCCAGGCTCTTATGGAATAATAGGAGGTTGGGGCACATTTTATCCTGGAAGGCAGAATGTTCCAAAGGGCGAGTGCTGCGGCAGAGAAAAGTCTTATTCTGGATCCGACAGTTGGAGTTCGTTGACTGATGGGATCTGCAACAGGCTCTCTTTGCTGGCCCGAGTAGGATGGGTTAATCTTAGTGGGACAATCAGGTAGTGTGGGCCTATACCATTAAGGGATGCAGCGGTCATAACCAACGCCTTGAAGTGCACTCTTTGGCTAAGACGGGATTAGAACTCATGGAACATCCACTTTCGAGCCTGGTGCCTTAACCACTTGATCAAATTGTCAGCCTTCTTAATCCTTCTGTGTATAGATCTTGTGCAGCTTTCCATTTACTTTTGGACATAATGTTTTTGATTTATTTATTTATTTAGCGTATGGCTGGTCACACACAGAATTAATGTTTTTGAGCCTGTGCTGAACTGTTTTATGAAACGTAATTTTTCGGTGAGCACTATAGTAAACTTTTGAAGGGTAAGAAATAGATACCTTAAATAAGTAAGAGAAAGACAACAGAGCTGTTAGTCAAACAGGATTTCCTGTATTGCCTATCTGATAATAAACAGGACTAAACAGATCCTTTGACCAACGTTCATGAAACTGCAGATATTGTCTCTATTGATAGCAAGCAAATATCAGAGTATCAGGACTGGATGACCTGAAATGATATTAGATGTGACATGGAATTTGTTCTCCAAAAATTTTAATAAGTTCCCTATATACCCATCTATTGTATACTCTCTAAATATTTAAAAAAAAATACTTGTTTTGATGAAGGGCTATGATTAAATAGCCCTGGTAATAAATTCATATTTTTGCAAACATAGAACTTGCAGAAATGTTTTTACTTGATCATATCTGCAGCTGGCAGTAATGGAGAACTTTTAGCATTACTAAGTAATTAAAAAAAACGCATGATGTGATTTCTGTCCATTAAAGAAGTTTTTCCTCTCCACTAGGTAGATAGTCATGAATGGTGGTTTAAATTTGGACTTCATTAGGGTTTTTTTTCAATGCATCCATTCACAAATTATTCTTCCCTATAGATAGCCTCTAATGGATATCTTTGGTATGCAGTATAGTGCAGTAAGAGTAAATGGAATTATTGATTTACTTCTGTTTGAGTTCGTACAAATTCATGAAGGAAAGGGCTTAGTGCAGTGATGGTGAACCTTTTAGAGACCAAGTGCCCAAACCGCAACCCAAAAACCACTTATTTATTGCAAAGTGCCAGGGCCGCATCAGCATTTTGGTTCCCTCAGGGAGGGCGGTGTGTGTGGCCCACTGGGTGGGTGTGACCAGGTAGGCATGGCCACCTGAATGCTCTAACACAGACATGTCAAACTCACGACGTCACATGACATCGCTCAGCGTATCAGAGCTTTTACAGCATTGCTGGCAATGGGGTGGGCATGGTTTCCCGATGGCGCATCCGGCCCATGGGCCGGCAGTTTGACATCCGTGCTCTAACACCTCTAGTTGAGCTTGCTATCCGGCCATTTTGCCTGCTTTGTGCTGGGCGGTGCTGCTGCTCCAGGCGGCGGCAACGATGTCCTAAGGGACCTGCGCAAGCTGCTAGTGGCGGCGGTGCGTGTGCCCACAGAGAGGGTTCTTGAGTGCCGCTTCTGGCACGTGTGTCATAGGTTCGCCACCACTGGCTTAGTGCATTGCTTTTAAATGGCAGAACGGAATCTTTAGGTAACAAAAGGTGATAGGTAGATTTAAAAAAATTAAAAAATCATCATAATTAATTGACATATTGGGTACCTATTCAGGCCTATGATAACTCTGGATTGAATGTCTCAGTTTCTGTGCTCAGTTGTGTAAAAGTACTGTATAAAAAATAAAAACCATCATAATTGACATGTTGGCCATCTGTTTAGGCCTTTGATAAATTAGGATTGAATTTCTCAGCTTCTGTACTCAGTTGTTCTATTTCCCAGTCAAGCTTTCCTGTCTAGCTTATGTCCATTAAGTTTGCAGCTGCTGTATCCTATGCCAAGCTTCACTATCCAACCTATCAATGTTCAGTCTCAATGAAGCTAGGAATTTACAACGTGGTGTGCTTTTAATATATCGATACTGCAACTCTCAGAATACACAATCAGCAGCATGAACCGAATTCCCACCATAATGAAAAGGAGGCTAGGAACTTCATTTTTGGTTTAGCATGGTTTGGTTTGTGTTCATCTTCCCTACAAATAATTAGAAGTAACTAGCAGTACTTCATCTCCAATCTCTTGGCAGCCTTGCTGAGCTACTAGACAGACTGATGGAGTATTGCACAAGACACTGAAGAACAAATATTGCTGGAACAGCCTTTGCTTATCCCAATCCGATGTGGCTGTCAGGAAAACAAAGGAAGCTATCATAGACTTGGCTACTGACAGAATCAAGTTTATTTCAATATGTTTCCACATCAAGTGAGACAATCTATTAAGGGGGAGGGACGGTTGCCTTGACTAGCTGATCTGGCTTAGCGGTTGACTTAATTATAGAAAAGACTCGTGAGATTCTTACTGTTGATGTTTTTAATTTTTCCTTGAATGCATTATTTGATTTTAGTTTATTGATTTGGTCTTTTACTTCATTCTTTTAATCCATTTTATCAGTTTCATTTTTATTTTTATTTTTTAAAAAACGGTCTTTAGCTGTAAATTCACTAAAATAAAGACAGTTTGTTCATCCCTTACATTTTTTGGGCTTCAGTTTCTGACAATCATCTCTGTTATGTTCAAGGAGCACCTTTTCATTCTGTGACAGCACATCTTTTAGGCTCCTTCCATGTATTCATCTGAAATGACACATGAGTGCACCCCTTTATAGCAACCACTATTCTTGGAAATGTCATTACATTTTTAACCAAATTTTTATCAAATGTTGAATTCTCCACTATCATTTAAAGTTTGAGTCTTTCTCTGAATTTCATCTAATTGATTTAAAAACATTTGTTGGATTCCTCCCCGCTTTTTTCCCTAGAATGTTATTACTGATTTTGTCATTGGATCAGATTGGACCACCTCCAGATTGACTATTTTGGGAGCTCCAGGAGAAGGATTGGTTTGTCTTTCTATCCCCCCATTTCCAGTTAGAGGTATGGGTGATAGCAAGCTGTTGTCTCGTTGTAAATTGAAAATTGTATGTCATTTCTCCCAAATGTCCTCCTCCTTCCATACTTTTCTTGTAATCTGTGATTGAATGTGTAGCTGACTTTGGAAACACTGAGGAGGCAATTAAGGGAGGAACAGGCATTACAAAGAGATTCTTACATCCAGAGGTGGAATGAGAAAGTACAAGTTGTATGGAAAAATTACTTTGGTAGGCTTTCAACATTGTTACATTGCCCAATTAGCAATATTCCCCCCCCGCCCCCAGAACTAACAGTGGTTCTTGTTTCTGAGCTTGCCAGCCTCATAAAGCTGGACATTATCTCAGGAGATTAAAGGATCCACAATTGCTTTGCTCAGCTCCATGCTTCTCAAATTGGACTTTTGCAAATAATTTCCTCCAGTTTCCAAAGACAATTGACAAATAGTCATCAGGCACATTGAAATACTGTAAGCAATTAGAAATGGAAGGGCCAAACAGCTAACTCTGACAATGGAGAAGTTATAGCATATTTTGCCTGTATTACCTGGATGTGAAAGAAATAGTGATTTGTATAGAAATGTATAGGAAGTCTCTGTCAATTTTCCCCCCTGTGTTTTCATGTATATTTCAGACAATGGAACATAGGCTATTTGCCCTCTCTTTTGCAATTTCCTTGCTCCTTCTAAATCCTGTAGACTGGTTTCTACTCTAACAGAATAATAAGTAAGAAATTATTCTGAATGAGAACTTATTGTCATGCTGATTTAAAAAGGAAGCCGGCCTACCATTTTTATTTAAGTTGATTGTTTCAGATTTTAGTGGAGGAAGTAATAGAAATGAAAGCTTATGTCAGATTTCTGCTAGCTGGGTTTTTGTCTGCTTACCAATTAGCTCGATCACGTTGTCCACTCAGTTGTGGGTACTTTTTTGATTTCAGACTAATGTGAGGGTGGATGTCTTATTAAAATTCCAGTAGAAAATTCAGTATGAAGACTGGTTGAAAATAGACTAAACAAGTCCATCTCCCTCCACACTACTGCATCTCTTAATTAGTAGAAATTAGGAATTAATAATGACAGTAGCGATTGGGTAAATAGGTTGATTAGGAGAATAGGTAGCATTTTGTTTTGTATTGGTGAACATGGTGTCAATTAAAATTGAGCACTCCACAACCACATGCCAACCATGAGCTGCCCAGCAATTAACTAGCTGAATTGCTTCTGGGAAGTACTGTTGCACTGCAGAAGGCAATGCATTAAGACATTCTAGGGAAGCAAAAATCCAACGATCTGAAACAAGATTCTGGGACAAAGTACAAAACCAGATAGTAAGGAATACTTAGCCAGCCTAGGAAGAGGTGGTGGAAGTAAGAGATATGTTTTTCTTTACCCTCTAACGGTCCTGTTCAAGATTGCTCTGTTTATGTGGCCTCCAGGAACCCCTAGATTTTTATCCCAGTGTGTAGAATGAAAGAAGAGAAGTAGAGCTTACATCTTGTTCCTTGTTACCTTCTTTATGATATAAGAAACTACCCTGGGTACATATTCAAAATTGCTCAGGTTTGTCTCAGTGAAAGATCTCTGTGTATGTATCTGCTTACACAGAAGAGTTTGCATCTGTGCATGTATACATACATTCATACAACCCTAAAACCACCTCTCAACCTTGAAATTTAGTGGGATTACTCAGTTACTGAACTTGCTTCTCAGTTTTTCATATTTCACCTGTTTATTTCCTTGGAACCATGCACTGCTTCTGGAACTGGTCTAAAACAGTATCGACTTTGCTGAAGCCAAAGTGGGGGATTAAGGGAGGAAAGCACACAGAGTTGTTCAGTTCACACATATATACCATGGTCTATATAGTGGTCTATACATAGACCATGGTCTATATAGTGATAGTGACTACATTTTTGGCTGCTGAGAACATAGTTTTTCATGAACAAATATCATGAACTATCTTCCGGTTTATGTTCTTTTTTTTTCTTTTGTTATGTTGTTGCATTGTACAAGGGCAATTCGGAAATAAACCTCCGTTTGGTTATCAATGACAGACACTCGCAGATACAGAACATTTATTATACACATTAGAAAACTACCGCATTACATTACTTGTTGACATAATCGCCATTCAAATTGAGCCGCTTGTCATAATGTTTTACAAGGTTTGAAATTCCTTAGTAGTAGTTGCTCGGCGCCAAAACTGGGCTATAAGTGTGTGTGTGTGTGGGTTGATTAAAACATCCCAACGCAACTGTTTCAAATGTTCTTGGGTGGGTCTAACGGTGTGCAGGCGGGCATTATCGTGAATCAACACCACACCGGAAGTCAGCATGCCCCGACGCTTGTTATGGGATGGCTCGCCTGAATTTTCGTAACGTTTCACAGTAGGCTTCTGAATTGAGCCTTGGTGGAGCAGTGGGCTAATGCCTCCTTAAGTAACACCAGCTGCCTGCAATTAGTGCAGGTTCGCATCCCACCAGGCTCAAGGTTGACTCAGCCTTCCATCCTTCCAAGGTAGGTAAAATGAGCACCCAGATTGTTGGGGGCAATTAAGCTGACTTTGTAATAATGCCGCTTGGGGTGTGTGAAAGCCCTAATAAGCAGGCATATACATAGAATGAAGGCTACTGCTAAGCTTGTAAGCCGCCCTGAGTCTTTGGAGAAGGGCGGGATATAAATGGAATTAAAATAAAAAACTAAAAGAAAATTGATGGTCGAAACATGCTCCATGAACTTCATTAGCAGTACTCCTTTGGCATCTTCACACTTGGCAGGATTTTCTATAGCATCACTTCCAGTGTGGTGTTGGTTCACGATAATGCTCGCCCGCACACCGCTAGACGCACCCAAGAACTTTCGAAGCAGTTCCGTTGGGATGTTTTTCATCATACACCTCCCAGCCCAGATTTGGCACCGAGCAACTACTACTAAGGAATTTCAAACCTTGTAAGACATTATGACAAGTGTGTCAACTTTAATGGCAATTATGTTGAAAAGTAATGTAGTTTTCTAATGTGTATAATAAAAGTTCTGTATCTGCAAGTGTCTGTCATTGATAACCAAACGGAGGTTTAGTTCCGAATTGCCCTCCTATGAAGCCAGATCAAAATAAAGGGAATGTTTTCAGCCTTCTCTTTGATGTTTTTCTTTTAAGGGGTAGAACACATGAGAAGCGCTGCCACTGCTACCTAGAAAGCAACAATTGATGGTTAATTATTAGCAGCTAAATAATAGTTACTTTAATTTTCTCTCATTATGTAGCATTCACCTATCAGGCCTAGTGTTTTGAGATGTGAATTTACCTGGTTGGTTCTTGTGATATGCCCATGGATTGATTCCTAATCTTCCAGATGGGAAGACAGACTGAAAAAGAGGAGGATTTGCTTGATGTAAGGGTTCCATGGCTGATCAGGAAAAAGATATGACTTTTTTTTTCAAGCAGTGAGCAGGCATTGTTAAGTGGTGATTTTACACAGTGTCACATGCGCCAAAGGATAAAATTTGTGAAAATAATTGAATGGCCAAGCTCTTACTAGAGATCTCAGGAGATCTCAATCAAGTAGCTATCTCTATATCTTAAAGGTCATTGGTCGCCATCTAGTGTTGCTGCCATTGCATTGCCAGTTTCATCTAATAGAAATGGCAACGATCCTTCTTCCAGGCCACATTGAAGAAAGGATATTGATTGTGAAGAACCTGAAGGAGGCCCACTCACACACGGTAGCAGAATATTGGAGCAGAATACAATATCTTAAAATACTTGTGTCCCACTTTGGAAAAGGCCAGTATATTACCCTTAATGCTGTAAAAATTAAGCTTGAAAGTTATTTCAAAGTATAACCATTGCCTGGAGTTAATTCAGATACTCCAAAGAAACTGTGTAAAGAATTAAGGTTTCTATCCCAGAAGCAAACTAAAATTTGTTAATATAGCCTTGTTTCCTTAGTGTAGGTTTGCTTAAATTTCCATGAATGCGAATACTTGCATACAACTTTTCCCTTCTCATGGGATGTGTAAAATAGAATTTCCAAAACACAAAAAATGCAGGTCCTAGATGAAGAAAAGAAAAGAAAAAAGAAAAATACACAAGAAAAGAATTCTACATGTTCCCAAAAAATAGAGATTAGGAAAAGTCCAGGGAACTAATTAGATCTTTAATTTTATCATTAGTCCCATCTCACTGTTGCCCAATTTCTCATCATGCATGGCTGTTTTGGGGGTTCATCTGCAAGCTTGACTTAGCCTAGTAATTTATTTTAAGGTAAAGGACAGTAAATTAACTTTTCTGCCTTGTCCTACAACAATCAGCTCTACTATATTTCAGAAAGTGGCATGATAAGATTACTCCTTCCTTTAATCCAGTCCCTTACCTAAAGTATCTTTCTAATCTGTATAGATGTAGCAATTCTTCTATTGTAGGAATTGCCGTTACAGAATTCTTCCTATTCTATGCCCAGTTACAAAAACTTAACAAAGATATTTTAATGAACATAATTCAAAATCTCTGTGCAAATATCTTGAAATTTTGCATGCTTCATCCTCTTTTTTTGGTTTTAACTTATGTGCAGCTATCACCCCACTTACTGGATGCAGAAGGAATGTAATCATTTGTGGAAGAGTACTCTGTTTTCATTTCTTCAAATCTTGCTCCATGATTCTAGTGCTCTTGAATAAATGATACTTGCACACTCCTAGACCATACTTAACCCTGTATAGAATTTGTTCATACATTTCTGTCTGCATGGATTGGATGGCCACACTTTTCTAAAGGACACCAATAAAAAACAATGTAGTACCTAGAAGTAGTGGTGATATATACATTTGCTATGCACTTATATAAAATGTGGGAAATGGGACCAGGAGTTTTCCCCATGCACTTGAGTACAGGTGGTGAACAATATATGACTTTGGTCTCTATTGTATATAATAAATAAATCTGAGTCCATTTTACATGTGTTTGTTTATAAATCTGCCCATCAAGCTTGTGAATCAACTTGAAATTTAAGGATTTCTTTAAATCTCACCTGAGAACTTATGCAATTTTTCCTCTTTAAATATAGCTTCACCGTACATTTTGCATACTTTTTATTTTCTTATTACTGATATTGCAGCATTCAGACAATTGTGTTAAATTGGTTTGTGGAAATAGGTATCATAGTTAGAAATGAAGTAAAGAGCTGAGAGGTGATTAAACGTACGTGTTCAGTACTTTTGTAGTAAATGTGGGGCTGATCTTGAAATTATATAATCACAGGTCCCGAATTGTTTTGATGCACAGATAAGTCAACTTGCCTGAAATGTTACTGTAGGAAGATGGCCGTTTTCATTCTCTCTCTCTCTCTCTCTCTCTCTCTCTCTCTCTGTGTGTGTGTGTGTGTGTGTGTGTGTGTCTGTCTGTGTGTGTGCGTGTGCGTGTGCGTGTAGTGAAATTCTGTTGAAACCAGTCATTACACTTAAGGAAATAGCTGTATTCAGGCATTACTGGAACATAAGCAAAACAAAATGTTTTGTGTGGTTCTAGAGATATTCAGTTCATCGCTTCTCATGCAAAAAGGATAGGAAGTTTTTTGAATTCACATATAGAGGATTCCAAACTGTGCAACATCCCTTTAGGGAAAGAAAAACTGATGCAGAATTTTACTCTCAACAGATGGGGAGGCAGTAGGAATCATGGACCCTTGTGTGCAGAACCATAGGCAACATTTGAGGAGGGAGAGCAATGTTCTATTAAGATAAGCCTAATTAGACTGCTGGCTCATTGTGAGATGAGTGGGAGCAGATATGTAGCTTAAATACTCATAAAGAGCTGTGTCAATCCAGGCTTGAGGTAAGACACTTTAAAAACTTTGGCTAGTGCAAAATTAAGCTTATGGGCAGGGCGTACTCTCATTAGCAATAAGTGTTGTTCTTGCAAATGCCTGCAGACGACTGAGTTTTTCAGAAAGCTGGCAGGAGCTGATGTTCTACGATTTGTTTCTAGAAAATGGATATTCCAGTTCTTAAAATGTCTGCTGTTCAGATAAACCTCCCTTAGAAGTGACGTAACTGGATTTTGCAGAAAAGCAGCATTTTTTCCACCAATAGCAGCTAGTGACTAGAGAATGGATGTATCCGACTTAATCTGTTTTGATAATCAAAAGAACAGTTCTTATTTTGCACTAAGCCATTCAGAAGCAGGGCTCATGGAGAAGTTAGAATTTGGACCTTGCATAATAATTGAGCATCTTTGAGCTTTTCCTCAGCACTTGCTGAGAAATCCATGTACAGTAGGTTAGTAGAGTTTAATTCAACAATTTAGGAACACATTATTCCTGCGCACATAAAATATGTTTTTTTGTTTCTATGTCAGGTTTTAATGAGTAATTTTGCTCTTCATCAAAGCCTGCTATTGCTGAATTTACAGAAACTGAAGTTACTGCTATGAACTGACTTGTGTTAACTCATAATAAATATCTTTGGTATTATTGATTAAAGTAATCTGTAGACCATTGAAGCTTTTTTTCCCTTTTTTATGTTGCTGTGTCAACGTGACCCCTAGAGGCATTCAAGCCTTGAAAAGAACCAGTTTGTTCCCCAAGATAGTTGTGGTGCCTATTCACTTGCCCAGAAGGTGCATGGATATAATGCAGCAACAAGCAACTAGATTAAAATCCCCCACCCCCAGGCTGTTTCTGAAGGTGTCATTAGCTGCATTACTGGATTTAGGCAAAGGCATCTTTAGTGTGTTACTAAAACTACGGAGCAGGACTGTCATCCTTGAGCTACTGTAGAAGGGAAAGGAGGAATTAGATAATTGCCTTTGAAATGGAATGTCCTATCGCTTATCAGAACTTTGAATGTCCTTCAACATGTAGCTGAGTCTTCGATCAGTGGGTTGCTTCTTCACTCTACTGTATTTAATGAGTCTAATGCTGTCAAAATCAGGTAAAAAATAATCTTGAGGATCCTTGGCAGACTCTGGCCTAAAAATACTAGATTTTCAGAGTAATTTGCCTAGGATTTCAGAGTGTCATCAGTTGAATCAAAGACACCATGCAAAAGAAGATTAGGCTTCTTTGGGTCCTGAAAGGCAGCACTCTTTAACCAAGGGCCATGGAGCACATTTAACTTTCCCCAATCTCACTGGATGGAAGGAAGAAACTATTAGAATAGGTCAGGGGTAGGCAACCTCGGCTCTTTTATAACTCATGGACTTCAACTCCCAGAATTCCTGAGTCAGCTGTGCTGACTCAGGAATTCTGGGAGTTGAAGTCCATAAGTCATAAAAGAGCCGAGGTTGCCTACCCCTGGAATAGGTGATTTCTTATATCACCAGGCTTTATGTCACCAAGGGCTTTATAGGTAATAACCACGGCTCCAAAAACCAGCTGGCTACCTACCAATGCAGCATATTCATGGGTCTACTGTGGTATTCCGATCACTCCCCATACCGCCATATTCTGGATCAGCTGTAGCTTCTGGGCAGTCCTAGAGATCAGCCTCCCTAGATAACCTGCAATATTCCATTCAATTAAGTGTCCAGACCAGGAGTGACCATCTAGAAACGGATGCTACTGGCATAAGCAGATGGTTCAAAGGTCCTTATAGCCACAGCTGCCTTCTGTTTGTCAAAGCATGAGCTGTGAGTGCAGGCGGATCCCCAAATTGAACACCTCTCCTGAAGGAGGAAGCGCTAACCCATCCAAGCCTAAAGATGAGAGTCCCCAGATGTAGGATGCCCAAATACCCACAGCTACTTAGTCTTGTCAGGATTGGAACAGTTTGTCTACATCCAGAACTGAACAGCTTTCAAGTAGTGGGAGGATCACCTGATAGCCTAGATCAGGGTTTATCATTGGTTATCATGTGCGTTCTGATGATTCTGGAGGCCGATCCGATACATTAGCAAGACTTCCTGAACATCTAATTTTATTTTATATTTTTTAAAAAAGTTACTTTTGCTGATTTTTGTGATTTCATTAATACTTGGACTAAAGAATTCTTTGATGAAGTGGGAGGATGTAAAAAGCTAGAAAAAGTCAGATAAGAGATTATATCCATCAACAGAGGAAGATTTTGAAAGTTTTATCTTAGAAATCGCAGATGGGGAATTTATTGTCACTGATAATGGAAATTCATACTGACACCTACTTTCAAACAGACTGAAAAGTGATACCCCTTAGCGTTTCTAGTTAGGCAAGTGACAGTATATAAATATGAATGTTTAATGTGCTGCTTAAATTATGGACTCATAGGTGTGGAGTAGCGAAAGCAGAATTGCAGTCTATTCTAATGAAGTATGCAAACTGCATGTCAACACTGATTACCTAATTCGGAGCAAAGACTTTAATGAAATCATTTATTTTATTTGTCTGTCTGTCGCATTTCTGAACTGCCCATCTTCCTCAAAGAGGGACTCTGGATGAAGTGCAATAAAGTGTCAGAATATAGAAAGTGTATGCATGTATATACCGTGTTTCCCCGAAAGTAACCCCCCCCAAGAAAGTAAGCCTCAGCTTGATTTTTTGGGGCGGGCCTAATATAACACCCCACAAAGTAAGACCTAGTTTGGGGCAGGGGTGGGGGTGTTGAAGCTGACCATGCATCCCACATTCACTTACCTTATCGGTAGGACTGCCACAGCCAGGCCAGGCCAGCCCCTGCAGCTCTGGGGTAGCTGTGCTAGGTGGCAGCACTAAGGGTGCTGAGGTGGGGGCAACTAGGCCGATGCTCCTCCCGCTGGAGCGGGGGTCCTTTGCCCTGGGGATCTGGGGAGGCCACCTTTGCAGGCCAGCAGCTCTGTGGCAGCCATGCTGAGTGGTGGGAAGGGTGCTGAGGTGGGGCAGCCAGGCCAATGCTTCTCCGGGTGGAGTGGGGGGGCTTTGCCCCAGGGATCCAGGGAGGCCGCCTTCCTGGCCTGAGAGGTGAGCAGGGAGGCGGTAGCCCAGGACCAAAGCAGATGGAGTGCCTGGAAGGAGGGTGGTGAAGTGGGCAGGTGGGGCACATGCCCTTCCAGTGCCAGGCCAGTTCCTGTAGCCCCGGGGCAGCTGTGCTGGGCAGTGGCCAGGCCGACCAAAAGGGCAGGTGGAGCGCCGGAGGCTCGGGGAGGGAGGCTGGTGAAGCGAGCAGGCGTCCTGCCATCAGCAGCCATGCCGGCTGCCCCTTCCCTGTGGAGCTGGAGAGCTTGCCACACCACCGCCCAGATGTCCTCGCTTAACCCAGGAATTGCATTTCTTTCCTTACCTGACTTCCAGCCCCGTCCCATTTCTCCTTCACGATCCACCGCCACCGCGTGCAGGGAAACAAAAGAAGTTTGTGTGGGGGGGAAGGTCAATCAAACAATTCCAACTTCTTACGAGAAAAAAAAAATGATCTCATGAAGTTGGAATTGATTGACTCGGGGCTGCAGGGTGTTGTGACTCAGGGCCAGCCTGTGGGTCCGACAGCCGGCTCCGATGTATCGGATGACTCAGATGAGGGGGAGGAGGGAGACGAACCGGCTGATGATGGTTTGGAGGCTTTGCAGAGCCCTCAGCCGGGGACCTCTTCTCAGCTGCGTGAGCCCGATAGTGCGGAGGATGATGACCCACAGCTGGCCCTGTTCAAGGACGCCCGACGCAGGAGGCAGTCGAGCAGGAACAAACAAAGAAAGGCTGTGGGACTCCTCGGGAGGAGGCACAGGGAGACCACGCCCTGAGCTCTCAATAAAAGGAGTGTTTGGGGAGGGGCTGGTTGCTGAAAGCAACTCTTTCGCTTGAGGAGTCAAGCTCTAGTGTTTTTGTTTCTTGTTAATTGAGTAATAAATCTTGGCAGACGCCTTTTAGCCTTGGACGCTCTCCAGTCTCTTCTATCTGAATAGGGGTTTGCCTTACTACAAGGCCAGAAGAGGGCTGGTTCAGAACACAGGGGTGGCCTGGCATGGGAAGGACACGTGCGCTGCCCACCAGCCCGCTTCACCATCCTGCTTCCTTGAGCCTCTGGTGCTCCACCTGCTGCTTTGGTCAGCCTGGCTGTCACCCAGCACGACTGCCCTGGGGCTGCAGTTGCTGGCCTGGCACGGGAACGGCAAGTGCCCTGCCCGCACCAGTATCATACCTGGTCCACCACCATGCTCTCACCGCCGCTTTGCTTCACCCCATGCACAGGCTCCGCCCCACCCCCGCAAGCTCGCGGCCTACGAGTACTGGCAAAAAGTAAGCCCTCCTCGAAAGCAGTGCTTACATCAGAGCCCAAAAGAAAGTAAGACCAGGTCTTACTTTCGGGAAAACACGGTAAAGTAATTAAATGTCAAAATTAAAATTTCAAAATTAATTTTTAGAAGGAGGCAAGAATAATCATAAAAAGGCAAAGGGAGGTCTCTCGGCTCATCAATCAGCCCCACAGTTGTGCACTCCTTTGAGCCACAGAGCCCTGTTTTTTAACCCTTTTTCGGAAATTAACTTCTCCCTGGGGCTAGGAATATTGGAGTTGGAGTTCTTTAACTGATGGGGTCTGCGACATACCTTCCCTGGCTGACTGGGTGTGATGGGACAAAGCTGGTTGTGCAGGTAGTCTGGCCTTGTGCTGTAGGGCTTTATAGATCACAACCAACATCTTGATCTGGAAGAAAACTAACACCCAATGCAGTTTGTGAAGCAGGGGTGTTATGTGTGTCTTTCTTTGGGCACCCGACATAGCTCCTGTAGCCACTCTTTTGGATACCTTTGTGTTTTTTATACCAAAAAAAAAGCATCAGCAGACTTGTATTTTGTAAAGGTTTGGTAGCTTCATCATTTTTCATTTGCCCAGCCTACCAGGAGAGATGGAAGTGTCCTTCCAATATTTCTTCCAGGAGCGAAAAAAAAATTGTTTTCCCTTTTCTGAAAAATGTAGCTGAGATTTGAGTTCTAATTTGACTTTTTGTCTGATAGGCTACTTTTTATGCACAGTTTACATTATACCCTTTATTACCGATGCTGCTGAGGTTTCGTCTTACTTGGTTTGGAATACAAATTAGCCCAGCTTGGAACGTCTGGCTGTATAACAGATTCTGCGCAGTGGTGGGATTCAAATAGGTGAACAACCGGTTCTCTGTGTGGATGCCGCTTCCGGAAGTCCATTCTGGGCCTGGGCGACAAAAAAATTAGCTATCGGTTCTGCCGAAGTGGTGCGAACCGGCTGAATCCCGCCACTGATTCTGTGCCATTTTCTCCCCAACGGTTCTCTCCACACTGGAATGTAAAATTAGATTGTGTACAAGTGAGGTTAGTAAGCAACAAACTAGCTGCTCAGAGACAGCTGCTTGGCTGGCATGTACTCAAGATTCCTTTTCTTTTTCTTTTCTTTTTTTCCAAAAACCCACTTTTTCCTCAGAAGGGAATTGTAGTTTGATTTGACCTGATTTGATAGTAACATGTATAGATATGAAAGCTTAGTTCCATGGTGCTCCTTCTGCAAATAGAAGGGTTTCTTTAAGATTCAATAGAATCATTTGATAAAGGAAAAAGCAATTTTCGTCTTTTTCTTTTTTCCCCCCCTGCTGCTTCCCCCCCCCACACACACCTCTTCTGTCACGATAAGTAACACAATGTCCACAAATGTCAGGGTGTCTATCACCACAAATACAAAGTCTGCACACTTCCAAAATTAAAATAATAATAAAAAATGGCTGAAATCTCACAGGATATTAAAAGTGAACAGAGCCATGAAATGAAACAAATATTTTCATATACAACCTTTCAGTATCTCATAAACACTTTGATACCCCAAATCATTTCTGCAAAGAGGATTATCAGGTGGCCAGTAGATTTAAAGAATAATTTTAAATGAATATAATTGATTGTAACAATTCAGTGTTAAAGAATGGGTGTTCACCGGCCCATATATTGCTAAATAGGTGATTTGTATTCTGTTGCTTTTCTAATAGAAACTATGTTTTTTTTTAATTGTGTGTCTGAAAATATTCATGTTATCTTTGAAAATGTCTGTTTTTTCAACCATCTGCCCTCTATGTCTGTGATTTTTCTGTCAGGAATTTAGCATATAAAAATCCTGCATGTATAAATACAGTTGATTTAAAATTTAAGTCTGCTGACACCTTGGCTTAATTCACCCTTCTAAATCACTTCTGTTATGCCTCTGTAATTGGTACCTCAGATAGACCTTATTTTTTCCTATTTAATTTGTCTAGGGATTTTCTCTGAGATTGGTAAATTCTAGGAGCATGCTTTTGTATATGGCAGAATTTAATTTGTTTGCTGGCCAGAAACATAAAAGCTGTGAAAAGCTGGGCATTCTTATAGCTGCAGTTAATTAATACCACCCAATCATGAATGGGCTGACATTTTAGAAGAAAATATAATTTTTTAGTCTCATTGTGCTCATCCATACGGTCCCTATAAGAGTCTTGTAAATCAAACATCTTGATTCAACTTTGATTCTATTAACAGGCAGAAAATAAGCAAAACTAAAATTAAATGCATGATTGAGAAAGAATTAAATTCAATGATATGTCCATGCTCATCCAACTGATATTTTTTTCCCCATAGCACCAGGACATCCTCCAATCTGCTCAGTGGTCTACTCATCCTTGATAAAAGAAGTAGCAATAGGATTAAGAGAGATTTGATCTCGGAGTACCCATTTTGTGGTTTAGTTCTCAGCTATAGTGCTAGGAACTATGGAAGTTCCAAAGAAGTGCTTACTTTGACCCTTCTTATTTAGCTTTTTATCTTTTTCCTCCCTCAGCGGGAAATGCTCTTTCTAGATTTATGCAGACAATCTCCCTCTTCACTTTCAAATAGGCTTCAGACATTTGGTAATGAGGTTTGCTCTCAGCGAAACACTAATTATTTCAATTTGATGATTTTTGGCCTACAGCTCCTTTAACTAACAGCTTTTACAAACAAGCAAATATTAAAGTCATAGTTGCACAGTGATCTTATCTTTAAGCTCTTACTTTCCGGAGAACTGAACACCGCTATTTTTTTTTAAAGTACCGCAGGAGACAATCATTCCCATCCTGTCTAGGGCTTTTTTTTTAAAAAAAAAAAATTTTTTTTTCCCTTTAGGACGATTTCTGTAAATTAGCCAGTTGGGGCTGGTAGTGGGAATAGGTAGAATTCTTTGAAGCCCACACTAAAAGCATCTTCTTATTAAGAGAACGCAGTGCTGAAATAATACTCCTTGGATACACTGAAAAGCTTTCCTTGGTGCCTGAAATTGCTATAGAAATGACTGTATGGGAATGGAAAATTGGAAGTAGATGATGGCAGCTGTAATACAAAAAAAATTATAGGTGCCCCAGTTTTGATCCTGCTTCATTGTGGAGAAAGCTTTCTGTCCCCTTCCAGTGTTCCTTAGTGTAGGTAAGGAGTCTGATAATATCTGAGGAATCTGAAAATGTATAGCTTCCACGTTCCCTGAAAGGAGAAAATGTAGAGGAGAAACCTCAGTAAGAGGTTATTCTTCATTATATTTTAAAGGATACATATATCTCAATATTGTTTATAAGATAAAGCAGGATTTAAGGTAGAATCTCATGCTGTTTATCAATATCCAGTGACATCTAGCAGATGACAACTTCTCAACTCTTCTTTGGGAGCAGAGTTTATCGAATCTCCTCAACAGCTTGATTCGAAATCCTCCAGCATTTCAATCTATCCCCTTTTTGATGACCGATACAAGAAAGCCAGGGTGATGCTGTTACGCTAAAGATGATGCCTGGTTTATGAACAAGCTCCAAGCAGCCATAGGAGGTAAGAAGTGAGTGAGGAGGAAATAAATGATCAGTCAGTGATTTGCAGATGATTTGACCTTTGCGCTTTTTGATTTCTCTCTGCCATTTTTTAGCTCAGCTTGGTTCAGAAACAGACTGACGTGATAGTTTGCTGTTATATGGTAGCAGCAATATTGGCTTTACAGGTTGTCCTCATTTAGCAACCGCAGCTGGGAGCAACCACTCTGTTGTTAAGCAAAAGCAGTCGCTAAGTGAAACCACAACTGTGCTTAGGATCTTACTCCACCTTTCCTTTGCTTTACAGATAAAAAGTTACATTTTATCATAACCGTCAACAGTCACCAAATGAGGCAACTCACTAAAATGCTCATACAACAAATATGTCAGCTAGGTTTCTCACCTTAGAACAGGGGTGTCAAACTCAGTTTCATTGAGGGCTGCATCAGCATTGAGGTTGCCCTCAAGGGGCCGGGTATGGCCAGGGTGGGCGTGGCCTACTGGGTGGGTGTGGCTAGAGTGCGTATGGCCTACTGGGTGGGCATGGCCAGCTCTACATCGTTCGCATCAAGTGTGCCTATGGGGGCCTGGGTAGGGGTGGGACAGATCTGAGGGTCTCTGGCAGAAGGAGGGTCTCTGGGCCAAGGCAGTGGGGGCCATTCCCTCACTTTTTCCAGGATGGGTTCGCGGGCCATATGAAACCACTTCACGGGCCAGATCCGGCCCCCGGGCCTTGTGTTTGACATGTCTGCCTTAGAAGGAAAAGGCAAGAAGGTCTAATAACAGAAAGATTATTGTGATAGCTGCCCCTTGGCTCTTAGTGGGTGGGAACATTTATATTATTTTTTAAGTTATAGTACAAGCAAACTTCATTCATAGCTTGTCTAGAGTTCTTTAAACATTAAAGCATATTTGAAAGCAAGAATATTAATAGCCATTCTTAGTTGATGTAAATTTTGACCTAGACCCAATCTTATCAACCAATCCCAGAGCATGAAAGAGGGTTTGCCTTGCCTAAGATGTCAGATCTATTGTTTCACACTTATGAAATGTCAGAATAGCAAGTTGGAAGTTATTAATATTTATGTGCCTTCTTTTCAGATCATAGTTTTAGTCCCCAGAACACAAGGAACAACATCTTTGCTAATTGGCTTTCATGCAGTTGGGTCAGAAAAGTGTTATGCTTTGGAGAGAGCAGCAAGTCTAATGAGTCTCTTTTACGTTGCTGTGTGTATAAGTCTCCAAGAGGCATTCAGAGAGTCTGGGCTTAATTACAATTAAAAATAGGGGCAGTATCAACGGATTGATAAGTGAACGCCTGTGGCCCCACTTTTTTGACATTAACAATACAACATTGGCGTTTGCTACTGGGGAGGAAAAGGCTTTCATTCTTTATTAAATTTGTTTTCAGCACGCAAGAGCAGTTTTTGGTTTGTGTTTGTCACAAATTGCTCAGAAAGAAAAACCCCTATAATAGATAGATGGAAGATTTGAAAGATAGTTGATTCCATTCTTCGTCTTTTCCATTCCAGTATGAATTTCGTGGCAAAAAGCAGCACTTTTTATGGGACACGCTGATAAAAGCCGGAATATCTAATAGGAGCTCCAACTCTGCAATCCAAAAGCACACCTTTGCAAATTATACACTGTGCAATGAGATTTGCTATTGAAATATAGGATCTTCTAGAAAAGCCATTTTCATTTGTTGTCCAGGTGTGTAAAGACTACAGTTCCTGGAAATCCCAGGCAGCAAACCAATTACACAATTGAGTAGTTATTCTGGAACATGTAATACTAGCACATCTGGGTAGAAGCAAGTTCTGAAAGCTAATGTGAATTCTGAAAAGTTTTTGGATAACGGATTAGTTTCACTCCTAGTTTGCAGGGAAACTTCCTTGTCATGTATATACCTGGATAATTTCAATATAACATTCCATATTTTTATTCCTTGTTGCAATTGAACCTTTTAGGTAAATAATGTAAGGTTATTTTTACATCTGAAATAGCTTGAGATACAGTCTAATTCTGGAATATAAAATGGGATTCAAAACACTTTATTGAAATAAAGTGCCCCATCTTGTGTTTTCAATTCTTTATTTTTCACAAGTCAGGGAAATTGACTTGATGCCCTTCATCCATATATGAAATATAAATACATAAAAAAATAAGAGGATCAGTTTTCTGGAGAATTTAAGACATACGATGGCAAGGAGGTTTTACAGGCTAAGCACTTTATCATTAATACATTGCAAAAGTTGAGCTGGGTAACTACAGAAATCAAATAAATAAACTTCTGATTTGGATATGAAGAAAAAAATCAGCGGAGAGTGAAAAGATATGGAACATTGAATAGCTTTCACTTATTTGAAGAATGAGAAGCAAAGGAAAGTTTATTTTTGTTTGGAGGAAGCCTTTTTGCCAGTAACAGAGGCATTTCAAATATTTTATACTTTTAAGGCTGTATGCCTAATACTCCCTCTTAATTTTCTCCAAATATGACTGTGAGATAGGTTGGACTGAGAAAATATCTGGCTCAAACCTGTCCAGAGAGTTTCATATACTAAGATCTGGTCTTCCCACTCAATTGCAAGGGAATGGGAACAAGAGAAATGCTTGTATATCAGAGTGTGACTTAGGTCGTTTTACTGTATTATTATTTCAGAGCTTGAGTAATTCAAACTTGAATGTTTTCTTGGGTACTGACCCTCATTAATAAGTTATAACTTGTAAGCAGAAATCTATGAAGTTGGAAAAGTCAACCTTTTGACTCAGATGGGAGCAACTAATGAAGTTACCTTTGTACAAAGCATGTACGATCATCTATCCTGACCTGTGGAACTTGTTTCTCAGCTGATTGGCAAACTCCTTATAAAACAAATCATTAATGTGAATAAAGTTGTAGAAATGACAGGTGGCATATACATATCCAACTGTGTCAAATAGCATATTCCGGGCAAGCTATGCTATAGCTGCTTTATAAAACTATGCATCAAACATCAGAACATCATGTGTGTGTGTTTTTTTTTTTTGAAGAACTTAAAATTACTAGCACTCCAGAATACTTTTCTAAAAAGAAAGATAATGTCTTACCTCCAGGCTCACTATATATAAGTTGACTGACATAAGAGAACATCCTAGAAAGGGTTATGTGAAAGCATAAAAGAATCAGAGGTTCACGAGATGAAAAAATGTATAGCTTTATAATATATAGAGGGTAATAAACTATGAAAAACTGAATTTTTCACACCACAAGTACAGGTGTGAAAGATTTCTAAGTATGAGAAGAGGTTACAGCAGGGGTGTCAAACTGCTGGCCCATGGGCCGGATGCGTCACACGGAAGCTGAGCCCACCCCAGCCCCACAAGGGGAATAAAGTCACGATATGTCGTGACACGTCACATTACGCAGCGAGTTTGACACTCTGGGTTAGAGCATATGATTGAAGAAAATGCTGAAGTTATCAGCAGATTAGATTACATGCAATTACGGCCAATAATTTAATTAATAATTTAATTAAATTATTAATTAATAAGATGCTGCATAGGGAAAAATTAAGACAGTTCTTGGACTACAATTCATAACTCTTTTTCAGTGGCAAATGCTGATTGGGATTAAGGGATTTGAGATCCAAAACATTTGGCGGGGTTCGAGATTGTCCTTTTCTTGACTGTTTCAAAAGTAGAGAATCCAATACTCTCCAAAAATATGGGTTTCCCAACTTTCATTACCACAACTCTTAATTAGGGATTAGGGCAGCTGGATCTAAAAATTCCAGAGAAAGTTGGTTCCCCCAGTTTTGACCAAACCTCCAAGATTATGGATATTTTTTTTCTTGAGAGAGAAAAAGATGGCGAGAAAGATTATTGGTAAAAGCGTGCAGGAAAGGAACCATTTTGACCGAAGTTTCTACAAATACCATGTTTTGGTTTTCATCTCAGCCTTTTGATGTGAAAAAAGAAAAGAAAACCTGCTTCTTTTCCCCCCAGAGCAGATTTTTTTTAAAAATTGCAATGGCATAAATGATTTTTTTTGTTTTTAAAAAAATGCATATAGAGAATAGAACTGTTTTAATGTTTTAGGAGGAAATAACTTAAACTCCCTCTTAATTTAATAATGAACAAAGGTTGTCAGCATGCTATGCGTTTAATCTATTGCAAGCTGGACTATTCTCCAGGAGAACACTAATAGAAAAATTAGTTTGAATCTACTTAGTTCAGTTCTAGATTAATATGTTTCTCTGTGGGATAGCATTAGGTAAAGGTTCCCCCGCACATGCCTGCTAGTCGTTTCCTATTCTAGGGGCCAGTGCTCATCTCCATTTCAAAGCCAAAGAGCCAGCGCTTGTCCGAGGACGTCTCCGTGGTCATGTGGCCGATATGACTAGATGCCAAAGGCGCACGGAACACTGTTACCTTCCCACTGTAGTGGTCCCTATTTTTCTACTTGCATTTTTACGTGCTTTTGAATTGCTAGGTTGGCAGAAGCTGGGACGAGTAACAGGCGCGCACTCTGTTACACAGCACTTGGGATTCAACCCGCCAAACTGCCGACCTTCTGATTGACTAGCTCAGCGTCCTAAGCCACTGAGCCACCGTGTCCCTTGGGTGTTCCTATAGAAATCCCTGACTTAAGGGAAGTGCAAGAACTGCTAGGTTTTTGGCTCTCTCAGAAAATAATTTGTAGCTGATGCTTTATTGCAGTTATATTGCCTTCATTTCTTTTATTGAAAAAATATTATATCAATTAGTATTAACCAGTACTTCTTTATCTTTCACGCAAAATTTCACTGATGGCAAAATTTAGAATCAAAGGGGAGACTGCTGCTGGGATGAGATACCAGAGGAATGTCAAACACTCAAACCAACTTTTGCTAAGGCTGCCAGCGTTCCTCAGGAAGTTCTGCACATCTTAAATTAAGAACCTTTTTATGTGCAGTGCAAGATGTGTTCAGCAATGGCCTACTTGTTAAAATGGCTAACAGCAATGGACTGAAAGAAAAAGCACGTATATAATTCAAACATCCTGTCATATACCAGAAAGACAAGTGTTAAGCGTGCTCTCCTGATCATCGTATTTATTATAAATTAATTGGATTATGACGGAGTGAGAATATCTGTTTATATATAGGGAAATGAGAGGCATGCTTAATGAGGATATGGCTGTCAGGTCCCTTTAATGAGGAAACTAACGGATAACTGTTATAGTTTCTTCCTTCCTTCCTTCCTTCTTTCCTTCCTTCCTTCCTTCCTTCCTTCCTTCCTTCCTTCCTTCCTTCCTTCCTTCCCTTCCCTTCCCTTCCCTTCCCTTCCCTTCCCTTCCCTTCCCTTCCCTTCCCTTCCCAGCAGTGGCTAACTGCCAGATGGGGAGAAGGAAGAAGAAACTGCACATGTGGAGGACCTTTCCTGCTGGATTGACTTTTTCCCTGCAAACTTCCCACAAGCAGATTTTGCAAGTGGGAAGGTGGCAAGAAGGGAAGGAGCATCCCCAATTGTATCAGTTCCTCCTGACTTTCCCATCAATTTGTGGGAAAGAAATTTGAGGATCATGTGACTGCAGTTGACCTTGTCAGTGTGGCAGCCGTGTTGAACAGCAGCAAATGCAGTGGAGCTGAAGCAGCAACCACTTTCACAAATGTCACTGCCGTCCCAGAACTGTGTACGTTAGTGATTTTGAATTAACATTGGTTCAATAATTCTTGCCCCAAAACGCCCAGTTTTGCTCAATTGAAGGTTACAAACAAACAGACACAAGGGTTTTTTTTGTAATATGTAGAAAGCTATTAATTGGAGTAGAGGCAAACATATTCAGAGGCATTGTTTCAATTAAGAATGCAAGAGGTAGTAGAAATCACGTCAAGTCTGGTTTCGGAATCTGCATTAGAAATAAAAAGCAAATAGAGCAAACTAAGGATTAAATACATTCAGAGTTCAATTTTGGTTTAGGAACAGCTAATCCATCACTGAATCAACTTTTTATTAGAATTTTGTTTTATGCCTGACTTCAAAAGTTTGTTCTCTATACTTCAAGGCATAAGGGAGGATAGGCATAGTGTTGAAGGGCTGAAGTTATTCATAGATAGACAGGTAGCATCTATTTTTTTCCACATAAAGTCTTAAATTAACTTTTATCCCAGATGTTTCCCTACAAACCTGTCAACTTATGTAGAGAATTGTCTAAACTTGGTGAATCAACTTTTAAGTCCAGTTTTATGGTTTCATTTCTGACTCCCCTGCTATTTAAATATTAAAACTGCTGTCAGTTGCATGGTCTTGTTTCCTCAAATGTTTTGTTACCCTCCTGTTAGGAGTTCAGTTCCCCTCTCTCGCTGGAGATTTCAGAAGGGCGAGTTCCTTGGATGTAAATGTCACCTCTTATCTTTGACAGTGGGACGTTTTTCTTTTGTGGCACACAGCTTTCAGCCCTCATCTTATTCTGCTTCTTTCTGTCTCTCCCATGATGACTGACTTACTTTCCAGGCTTGTCCCACATAATATCTTAAGGGGCTGTTACAGTTGTGACAACCATTGGCATCAGAATTTCCGATGCCAAGCAAGGCGGTTATTAAGTGAGTCCTGACTGGATTTTACAACCTTTTGTGTTATGGTTGTTAAGCGAAACACTGCCGTTGTTTAAGCGAATCGTGTAATCTTTAAGCAAATATGACTTTTCTCCCTGACTTTGCTTTTGACAGATCAGAACTAGGAAAGTTACAAATCAATAGAATCCTAGAACCGGAAGGGATCTCAGAGGTCTACTTGTCCAACTCCCTGCTTAAGGCAGGAAGGAGTCTTATACCATATGGTTGTCCGGTCTATTTTTGAAAACCTCCAGTGATGACAATCAAGAATGGTGATCAGGATGCTTCAACCCATTGTAAATATGTGTTAGTTTCCAAGCACTCAAATTTTGATCATGTCACCGTGGGGGGATGCTGCAATGGTTGCAAATGCGAGGACTGGCAATAAGTCACTTTTTTTCAGTGCTGTTGTAACTTTGAACAGTTGCTAAACAAATGGTTGTAAGTCAAGGACTGCTCCTATGTTCTAGATTCAAATGTTCTAGACCTCTCCATTCACATTTCCACATGCCAGCATCATCAGTCACGCAGCAGTTTAGCAATTTGGCTCTCAGCCCTCCTTCTGTTTCTCTGAGTTAGCAGCTGGCAAGCAGGCAGACATGCAGACATTCCTGGTTGGTTTTTTCTTCTAGAGCAATTATGAAGCTGTTGCACAGAAAAGACCCTTCAGAAGTTTGGCTTCTCTCCAAACACTAGCCAGGGCTAGAAAAAAAAAATCTGTATTTTTCCAATCTATTAAAGCTGCCCCTCTCTGCATACATACTATATTGTGTGAAAGGAGTTTATGTTTTCTATTCATTTCTGTGTGAGTTTCCTTTCTCAGCTACTCCACAACTACTGGTAATTTATGTGTCTCTGACTTTGTACCATTGCAACATCCAAGTCTCCTTTCTTTTTAATTTCCTTCCTGTCTCTGTAATCCCTTTAATTACATTAGAGTGTGTATAATCTACACCAGATCTCTTTGGTCATCACACCCAGACATTTTTATGTCTTGCTACTAAGGCACAACCTTTTGCACCTTCTTTGAAGATATTGATGAATAATTATTGAAATACTCTACTAATATGGGCTTCCGGTTTGCCACATGGACGCCTGGAAGACGAGCTCCGTCTTCCTCATCCAGTTTTGCATCGCTGGGGGCCCCTGAAAAGGGTTGAAAGTCGCCCTGTAGGGGCGACCAGCAAGGAGGGACCCTCGCTGGATTGCAGGAGAGCAGTAGCTCTCTTGCTAGAGCTGGCACAACCCTCCAAACCGGTGAACAAAAGACCCGCCATAGTAATATGGTTCGTCACTAGGCTGCAGACAGCTAAAGTCACACTTTCCATCAGGCAACTGTAAAGCAGCGTGGAAGAGACTAGGTGAGATCTACCTCTCTTAAATCCTAATTATCTTTTGTACCTGCATAAGCTGCTTAAGTACTTTCCCCTTCCCCCCTGTGAAGAGGGAAGGGGGGAAGCCCTCCCTCCAGAAAAAGCAGTGACCAACTACCCAGGAGAGTTTTAAAATGTTGAAAAAAATCTAATTGGATCCCATTCGGAATTTTATTTCCTAAAATTTGTGGACTAAAAGACTTTCTATTCTCTATTCTCTATTTTTATTTTTACTGAAGATCTGGGTTTTTCTTTATAAAACAGAAGCAAAACTGAAAAGATTAAAATAACTTTGGGGTTTAAAGGTAGGGGCGACATCTTGTGGCCAAACCTGAAATTTCAATCTGTTATTGTCTAAAAGAGACTTGGCTGACAGTCCAGAAAATAGATAAAACACCTGCAACCTTGACATTAGAAGCTCAGCTGTGCTCCTAAACCAGTGGGGGGAAAAATGTTATTTTTGAAATCCCTGACTGCAAAGCTTCTAGCCTAGCACACTATCATAGAGGAAAATCAGGAACAGACTTTTCTGATGGAGGAGAATCAGGAGCAAATTCTTTATATGTTGAAAGAATTTCTCCAAACTCTCATTATAGCTGGTGAAGAAATAAGAGGCTACAGAAAAAAAAACCAAGAAGGCAGATGGGACTTGCAAACCCAAACTTTAATCACAATTAAAGAATTAACTATACAGAATGTAACAGAAAAGGTGGAACAATTAAATACTATGACAGAAGACTTAATTACTCAACATACACAGATAATGGAAAATCCAGAAAAGAAACAGATAATATGGGGAAAAGAAGATTTTCTATATAAACCAGAAGGAACCTGAGGTTCAAGAAGAACAGACGGAAAAAAAGACAAACAGTTCAAGACAACCATGTCGAGATGGAAAAACAAAGAGACGACCTTCTAGAATGGCTAGTTCTCTCAAAAAAATGGCAACTGGATGGTATCCTCAATGTCAAATAAAAAAAATATAACAATACAAGGAGATCTGTTTGGTGACTCAAAAGCATGGACATAGAAGACGATCTGGCAAAGAAAAAAAAGCTAGAATAAGACTGAAGAAGAATGGCATTTCAGCCTACTTATGAGAATTAAAATGGAATAGACTTAAATAGATAAGATGTGCACTTCGAATATGAACTGAGATAAAGGAAAGTTTAATCATTTAAAATTTAGTATGAATATTGATAATTAAATTTGAATATTGATTTGTTCATAATGGTCATGTAAAGGTGATTAAGATATATATATATATATATATATATATATATATATATATATATATATATATGCTAAAGAAAATTAAATGTAGTAAATGTGTTTATATGTAGCATTAAGAATAAACATTATTAGCTTAAATACAAGATAGTAGATACAAAGAGGAGGAGAGGAAGTACTAAACATTGAAATAAAAGAAATGTTGGTTACTAATTTAAGATATTTAGAAATGATTAAAAAATAAGAATATTATACTGTATTATTAATTTGTTGATGTAAATGCAAGAATGTAAATAGATAAGATGTGTATCCTGAACATCAGATTTTGTGAGGAATTGTGATAAAGGGAATTGGGGTCATTAGGCCTAGTTATGAGAATTAAAATTGAATAGACTTAAATAGATAAGATGTGCATTTTGAATATGATCTGAGATAAAGAAAATTTTAGCCATTTAAAATTTAGAAGTTTAAATATTGATAATTAAATTTGAATATTGATTTGTTCATAATGGTTATGTAAAGGTGATTAAGATATATATAAGCTAAAGAAAATTGAAGAATGTAAATGTGTTTTTATGCAGCATTAAGAATAAAAATTACTAGCTTAAATACAAGATAGTAGATACAAAGAGGAGGAGAGAGGAAATATTAAACATTGAAGTAAAAGAAATGTTGGTTACTAATTTAAGATATTTGGAAATTATTAAAAAAATAAGAATATTATACTGTATTCTTAATTTGTTGATGTAAATGGCAAAAACGTAAATAGATAAGACGTGCATCGTGAAGATCAGATTTTGTGACGAATTGTAATAAAGGGAATTGGGGTCATTTATAATTTGGAAATGAACAATATTAAATGTTAAATCTAAATATTAATGGTAAATTAAAATTGGGAAAAAGTCATTAGGTTGTTGTTTGGCTAAAAGATTGAGTGTTTTGTTGTTGTTGTTAGCTGCGAAGTCGTGACCGACCCATCGCGACCCTATCGACAACGTTTCTCCAGGCCTTCCTGACCTCTACCATCTTCTGGAGTCCATTTAAGCTCACGCCTACTGCTTCAGTGACTCCATCTAGCCACCTCATTCTCTGTCGTCCCCTTCTTCTCTTGCCCTCAACCTTTCCCAGCATTAGGCTCTTCTCCAGTGAGTCCTTCCTTCTCATTAGGTGGCCTAAGTATTTGAGTTTTAGCTTCAGGATCTGGCCTTCTAAAGAGCAGTCAGGGTTGATCTCCTCTAGGACTGACCGGTTTGATCGCCTTGCAGTCCAAGGGACTCGCAGGAGTATTCTCCAGCAGCACAGTTCAAAGGCCTCAACTCTTTGGCGCTCAGCCTTTTTTATGGTCCAGCTTTCACTGCCATACATTGCAACTGGGAAGACCATAGCCTTGACTATATGCACTTTTGCTGACAGGTTGATGTCTCTGCTTTTTAGTGTTCTGTCTAGATTTGCCATTGCTTTCCTCCCCAGGAGCAAGCATCTTTTAATTTCTTGGCTACAGTCCCCATCTGCAGTGATCTTGGAGCCCAGGAAAATAAAATCTGTCACTACCTCCATTTCTTCTCCATCTATTTGCCAGGAATTGAGAGGGCCAGATGCCATGATCTTGGTTTTCTTAATGTTAAGTTTCAACCCAACTTTTGCACTCTCCTTCACCCGCAACAAGAAGCTCTTTAGTTCTTCTTCACTTTCTGCCATTAGAGTGGTATCATCTGCATATCTTAGCTTGTTGATATTTCTTCCGGCAATCTTAATTCCAACATTTTATTCATCTAGCCCTGCCTTTCTCATGATGTGCTCTGCATATAAGTTAAATAGGCAGGGTGACAGTATACAGCCTTGCCGGACTCCTTTCCCAATTTTGAACCAATCAGTGGTTCCGTGTCTAGTTCTCAATGTTGCTTCTTGGCCCACATATAGGTTTCTCAAGAGACAAATAAGATGGTCTGGTATGCCCATCTCTTTAAGAACTTGCCACAGTTTGTTATGATCCACACACTCAAAGCCTTTGGCATAGTCAATGAAGCAGAAGTAGATGTTTTTCTGGAACTCTCTAGCTTTCTCCATGATCCAGCATATGTTGGTAATCTGATCTCTAGTTCCTCTGCCTCTTCGAAATCCTGCCTGTACTTCTGGTAGTTCTCGATCCACATACTGCTGGAGTCTAGCTTGTAGGATTTTAAGCATAACTTTACTAGCATGAGAAATGAGTGCAATGGTGCGATAGTTTGAACATTCTTTGGCACTGCCTTTCTTTGGAATTGGAATGTAAACTGATCTTTTCCAATCCTGTGGCCACTGTTGAGTTTTCCAAATTTGCTGGCAAATTGAGTGTAGCACTTTTACTGCATCGTCTTTTAAGATTTTGAATAGCTCAGCTAGAATACTGTCACCTCCACTAGCTTTGTTGTTGCCCAGCTTTTTTAAGGCCCACTTCACTTCACATTCTAGGATGTCTGGCTCGAACTCAGATCATTCTGTCATTTTGAGGATTGTATCCCAGTATTGCTTTTCCTACTCTTTTATTGACTATGAAGGCTACTCCATTTCCTCTGAGGGATTCTTGCCCGCAGTAGTATACCTGATGGTCATCTGAATTAAATTCACCCATTCCTGTCCATTTTAGTTCACTGATACCTAAGATGTCGATGTTCAGTCTTGTCATCTCTTGTTTGACCACGTCCAGCTTTCCTTGATTCATGGATCTTACATTCCAGGTTCCTATGGAGAAAAAATCTTTACAGCATCGGACTTTCCTTTCACCACCAGACACATCCACAGCTGAGCGTCCTTTCGGCTTTGGCCCAGTCGCTTCATTCTTTCTGGCGCTACTAGTACTAGCCCTCTGCTCTTCCCCAGTAGCATATTGGACGCCTTCCGACCTGAGGGGCTCATCTTCCAGCGCCATATCGTTTTGCCTTTTGGTACTGTCCATAGGGTTTTCATGGCATAGATACTTGAGTGGGTTGCCATTTCCTTCTCCAGTGGATCACGTTTTGTCAGAACTCTCTGCTATGACCTTTCCGTCTTGGGTGGCCCTGCACGGCATAGCTCATAGCTTCATTGAATTACGCAAGCCCCTTTGCCACGACAAGGCAGTAATCCATGAAGGGGATTGAGTGTTTATACATATATAAACTAAAAACTTGATAAAATGTAAGAGTTGCTTCTATGTAATTATTAGAATTAAAATTGTGTTAAATTCAAATACGACACAGTGTATATTAAGAGGAAAAGAGGGGATATTTACTGTATTAGGTTAAGATTTGTACCAATCATATTTGTATGTAATTGGATTATTGTAACTAAGTCGCCACGTTGCTTTTCAATTTTGTAGTTGTAATATTAGAAAACCAATATTTTTTTTAAAAAAGAAATACTCTACTAATATATAGTGTACATCAGGGGTGTCAAACTGCCGGCCCCCGGGCTGGATGCATCATGCCAAAACTGTGCCCACCCTATTGCCGGCAATGGAAAAAAAGTCGCAATATGTCGCGACATGTCATGTGATGTTGCGAGTTTGACACCCCTGGTGTACATTAAAAAGTTCCACGCATCAGTCCTTATATTTGTAAGCTGCTCTTAGCAACTGTAAGAACATGGAATGATAAAGTAATAAATTGATGACTTGCATTGACAAACAATATTTAAAATGATAGAACAACCATTTGGTTTGGAGGAAGGGACCACTATGGAATTATGCATTGAAAGGTGTACTAAAAAATGGTTTTCCCCATTGGAAGATTTTTAAAAATAAAGGTTTGTTTTGCAAGAAAACATGAGCAGGGAGAATGGAAATAAAAGCAACATTGTGTAGCGGGTCTGACAAACCATTCTTTCTTTAGTGGCAATAGCATGAAAGTAATTTGAAAGCTTTTACAATATGCATAAATCTTCTCTTTTTATGAACTACTATTTTATGAAATTGTTTTCTCCTAAATTTTGTTACATGTTGTGTTATAGCTTTTACATTTACATTTAACATTTTGCATTTATATGATCTGAAGTGAAACTAGATTTTTTTCCTCTATGTAACTTTATTATACTCTATTACTGTTGTATAATTTTGTAGTTGAATTATCCCCCTTGTTCTGATCATTGCTCAACTCATTTTCCTTTCTTTCATTTTCCTCCCTGTTTTCAAATTGCAAGTTCTAGTCTGCAATTCATCTTAAGCCTCTTCCTTGGATTGAATATTGACTTATGTAGGTGTAATATGAAGAGCAGATACATCTCTGGCTAAACAACAAATGTTTTTTTTGTAACTTTGGCAAAGATGAAGAAAGATCCATATGTCCTCAATAATTGGTATCACCAGTTTTGCAACAGTAATTGACTTCAGTCCAAAAGCATTGCCAACTTGAGTTATTTTTAAAATAATAAAAGCAGGACACAGAATTAATTAAATAAATAATACAGATCCATTGGTTACATGGCCAATATGCCAGAGCATCAGATTTATGGAAGACTGTGACTCCTCATTTTCTTTGTCAAATTCCCAGAAGAAAAATGTATATGACAGTTGCTCAACCCTTCCTCCATCTGTCTTTCATACATGTGGAGGCCTATGTACTCTCAGGACTATGATTACATTATATCAGTTTTGCAAGCCCTACATTGGTTTCTGGGTACAATTCAAAATGTGGATTTTAACCAATAAAGGCTTTTATGTCTTAGGACTTAAGAGTTCTGCAGGTTACCTTCTCCAATCAGATTTTGTATGTATTTTTTTAAGAGTGGAGCACAGAGCATCCAGTACCCGAAAAAGTTGCCAAACTTAAGTTTGGAAGGCACAGAAAAAATAATTTATTGTTTGCTTCTTTCGAGTGAAATCAACTTAAAATTGTGTTTATGTGCCTGTGGTATGAATTCTTTTTTTATTATTAAAGAGTTTTACAAAAACAAGATTTTACAATATATCCCCAAATCCCCCCCACCCCAAACCAAATCTACTCATAAGCTAAATGGAACTTTTTAGTCCCATATTTATTCTGAATATAATCTATCCATCTCCTCCAAACTGAAATATATCTTTCCTGTGAATGATCTTTCAAGTAAGCAGAAATCTTAGACATTTCTGCAAGATTTGAAACTTTAAACACCCATTCTTCTATAGTAGGCAAACTATCCTTCTTCCAATATTGTCCCACCAGTAACCGTGCTGCTGTTATCATATTCAACATCAAATTGGTTTCTTTAACATCACAATCTACAACAATACCCAATAAAAACAATTGCGGAGAAAACTTTATCTTTCTCTTAAAAATCTTTTGAATGTTCCGCCAAATTTTAATCCAAAAAGCTTTTATATTTCTACAAGTCCACCACATATGAAAATAGGTGGCTTCTAAACTACCACATCTCCAACATTTAGACTGTAGGTTAGGATACATGTTAGACAACTTTTTGGGATCCAGGTGCCATCTATAAAACATTTTATAAAAAAAATTCTCTTAAGTTTTGAGCCTGAGTAAATTTAACATTTCTGACCCAAATTATCTCCCAAGTGTCCAGTGAAATTGGTTCCTGAATATTTTGTGCCCACTTTATCATACAATCTTTAACTAATTCCGTTTCCGAATCCAATTCAATTAAAGCATTATATATCCTCTTTATATGTGCACAATTTAAGTCTCTAATTTGTTTTACTAAATTTTGATCTATAATTGTGATGCCAACCTTTTGATCTAACCTCCACCTACCTTTCAATTGGGTATATTGAATTCTTAAGATATTTTTTATTTCCTTACAGAAAATATACTGCCAAATTAAGAACTGTGCTTCTTGACTGTCTCTCAAAATGTTTCCCTGCTTGAAGGAGGAGGATGAAAAGAAATGTTGCTTTAGGGTAAGTTCATGTAATTTTCAGTGAGGAATTTTGGATCAGTATTTAACAAACAATATAAGAAGTTGGGGAAAAACATCTGCCATAGGATCGGCCTTGTAGCAGCCTTTATATAACAACCTTATCTATAACAGGTTTAAACAGGTTTTTTTTTCCTGAAGTTATCTGCTTTTACAAAGAATTATTTGGATGCTTTTGAGATTTGTACAGTTGCTTTTTGTGAAATGGTGTCTATAGATAGATGTGATAAGCAAATAAATAAGGTAGATAACTAAGACTCTTGTTGGCTTGGATACAAAATTTGTAAAACTCCACGTGCTTCTTTTTCATTTTTCAAAAAAACTGGCAGAATTTTGCTTGACCTTGGACTAAGGGGAAAAAACTCTTTCGTTTCAGCATTTGCATGATGTACTGATGTAAATATATCACAGTTGTCTCATCTAACAAAGAATTTAGGAGTGGGAAAAAAAACCCAGACTTCATTATCTAAAAGGCTCTTTTTACACTTAGCACCAAATGTTTCTTTTCGTAATAGTAGGTTTGTAAATTGTAATTCTGTACTTAGGGAAATATTCATCTTTTTTTTTTAAAAAAAAGGCTGTTAATTTATTTATCCCTCTTCTCCTTCTGCAGTAAGTTAGATATTCATTGCTTTATTTTGGTTTGGCAAGATTTTTTTTTTAAATCATAGCAGTATCACCTTCAATAGTCTGCACTAATAATATGATTTCATTTCACAGTTAGAACACAAATATGACAGTTAAAGTATTGTCTGTGAGGGTGCTAAAACACACGATTACCTATGTGCATACCCTGAATCAGTTCAGTTTTCAACAAGCATTTGACGATGATTTCAGTTCCAGAATGAAAAAGCTTGATATGGGTTCTTCATGGATTTAATCACTGTCCAGTTTGGTGTTCCATAGTGCCCTGCTTTAGCAACTCAGGTAGTTCTATGCCAGGTGCAGGCCTTTGAACTATGGTGCTGGAGAAGACTCCTGCGAGTCCCTTGGACTGCAAGGCGATCAAACCGGTCAGTCCTAGAGGAGATCAACCCTGACTGCTCTTTAGAAGGCCAGATCCTGAAGCTAAAACTCAAATACTTAGGCCACCTAATGAGAAGGAAGGACTCACTGGAGAAGAGCCTAATGCTGGGAAAGGTTGAGGGCAAGAGAAGAAGGGGACGACAGAGAATGAGGTGGCTGGATGGAGTCACTGAAGCAATAGGCGTGAGCTTAAATGGACTCCAGAAGATGGTAGAGGACAGGAAGGCCTAGAGGAACGTTGTCCATGGGGTCGCGATGGGTCGGACACGACTTCGCAACTAACAACAACAAAAAAAAAATATTAGAGAATAAAGGCGCTCTTCAGAGACTAATTCATGCAGGATTTTTGTTTAGATAGATGTTCTCTGATCCTTCCAGCAGTGCTCCCCCTCCTAGGACACTATTTTTTCTGTATTTTTCTCAGAGTATGTCCAGAGACTGTTTTTCAATATGGGAGATTTTTTAAGAGAGCTTGAAGCGGGAAGAAAACAAGGCCATAGAGATGGCCCTGTTCCTTCCGGTGTCCAAAGGTTCATGCAGAGGTGAAAAAGGTGACCTCATTTTCTCGAGTGCAAAGACAGCTCACCATCTAATTTGGAGCCCGAATAAAGCAAGTGTCCAGAGCAAATAAATTTGCTTTAAAGCGAACTGAACGTTTGTTTTTTTCTTGACTCTCCTGCCTGGAGAGTTTAAAGGAGAGGAAGGGAGAAGGCTGCTTTCGTAGCCTCGGTTCTTTCCCCCATTCTGATTGATCACATACTCACGGAAGTGCAAGCATTGAGTTTTCGGGACAAGCCCAACATTTGTAGAAGGACATTAGATGAGTTGTTGGGATTCCAGCCTTGAATACATAGTCAGACACTACCACAATTGAGCCCAAAATTCCCTTGCTCAGGAAGAGAGCTGTTCAGTGAGTTTTCCCTATTACACAACCTTCCTTGTCACAGTTGTTAAGGCAATCACTGCAGTTGTTAGGTTACTCACATGGTTGTTAAGTGAATCTGGCTTCCCTATTGGCTTTGCTTGTCGGAAAGTCACAGAAGGGGATCACCTAACCCCAGAACAACTGCACCCACCATAAATATGAACCAGTTGCCAAGCATCTCAATTTTGATCACATGGCCATAAGGAGGCTGCAATCTTAAGTGTGAAAAACAGTTATAAGTCACTTTATGCAGTGCCGTTGTAACTTCAGCTGGCCACTAAATGAATGGTTATAAGTCAAGGACTGCATCTAAAGATGGGGAAAAAAGGAATCTGGAGCAGAGCTTTAGCAAGGGCTACTGAATAATTTTTATATCCTTTACCAGAGGTTGTGATCTTAGGCAAGATGCTTTATACTTCTGTTTACTTCCTTTGTTTTATCTTTGGCTGATAAGAATACTATATTAGATCCCACTTACCACTCCATCTTTGGAGCAGCCATGATAAGCATGATTGTGAGATAGTTGGTATAATTAAAACTTCTGCTGTGAATGCCAAATGTGATTTCCTGTTCCTTTGGGGATTTAAAAAGAAGATCAGGACTTCTGGTCATGTCTCTCTGTCTCTGTCTCTCTCTCTCTCTCTCTCTCTCTCTCTTTTTCTCTCTTATTCCCTCCACCTCCCCTCTCTGTCAGATATATCACAGCTCAAGTTCTCTCTGCAATGCTTTGTCACTCCACATTTCCAAATGTCTCACCTTATGCCTCATCATACATTCTTCCCTGAAAAATACATATACTGTACAGTACATGCATGCACACAGAAAAAAAACCCCACAACCCATTAAGATTAATATCTAAAACAATACCTTTTTTCCTTCAAATGTATTTCAGGCAGAAAGAGAATAATAAAATTAATTTCCAAACTCTCTTGGGAACCTGTCATAGTTCTGAAGAACGTAGACGATATAATTGGCGGTATGTATTCAGACGAGCCTAGGCAAGCAGCCAGGACCCTTAAGCTGCCACTTAGACGGGATAAGCGTCCTGCTAAGGAAATGCCTGTGAATGGTTTTGCCCTGATTATCAGAGGCATTGGACGGATGGGTTGAGTTTTTCTCCTGTCCATCTAAGGCTGTCAGTCTTTTGATCGGGAGCCTTTCCTGGTTTGGTTAAGTGCTTTTATAGGACCCAGGTTCGATTTCCTAACTCTGTTTACACTATGCCAGTCAGGAAGTGATTAAAGCCAGTAGATGTGCATGTGTGAACTTTTCATCCCTTTGGTTGCAGCTTCAAGCGCCTTCCTCCTTGTGCTGCAGTGTGTTTATGATACTACGTGTTAAATGTAGACATAATTTCTGATGTATAAAGCCTAAACCGAGCAAACAGAAGTGAGGTTGCACCCTTTCCCCCCCCCGTCAAATCCCGTCCATATTTTTGCCTATCAGACTGAACCTGACCCTCCCTGTGCCAGAACTTCCCCCCCCCATCAATCTCATCTAAACCAAAGAAGAGAAGCCTCCTTACCAGCTCAAGGAGAGCCCCAAGTGAGAAATTGAAGATGGAGCAACTCCAGCCTTCCACCCTGTATCAGCTGATGACCTCAACATTCCATCTCCTTTAACAATGGATTTCCTCAGCTCTGTTGCCTTCTGGAAAGGCTCATTTTGCCTAATGATAGGACTCACCCCAGATGCACAGATAAAGGCCTACCTAGCTTTCCAAAACTGACCAGTCAATTAGATCCTTAGGATTTCTCGCCTTGCAGCCCTCAACGTCTACAAAAATCTTTGCTTTCCCATCGTTCATCCCAAGGGTCCCTCTTGTAAAGCAGGGATTCAACAATCATTGCAGATAAACACGGTTGTCCTCCTCCTCAGTGTTGTGCTTCTTTTCAGACTGAATCCAGACAAAGTCCAGCCCTTCAAGTCACTGAAATTAAGCCCCGAAATGTAGCAGAAATGCCTTCAGGAAACCGATCTATTCTTTTACCATAGATTTAGCTCATCTTCCCCAGCTTAGCGCTCTTCTGTTGGGTTGGTTAACAACTGCTATAATTCCAAGTCAACCTGACCTGAATTGGAGAAAGTGGTATTATTTAATATTACAGACAATTCTACCTATAATATAAAGACGAAATTGGAAAATTGTAGTATTCTTATTTCGTAAGATATTTGAGCCGGCTAACAGTCTAAAAAAGTATAAAATACAGAATATAAAAAGTAAAATCTACTGCAAGCATATAAAATCGTTATTTATCCAACTCCAAAGAACTAGCTGGAAAAAATATTAGAATATTAATTGTTATTTACCACTATTGTGACATGTTGTATAGTTCTTGTCTACCTTCAGATTTTCAGCTCAAGTGATTTAATTATACAGTGGATTTTTACAATTGTGCTGAGAAACATAGTGAATTTATTATCATCATTATCTTTGGCTATTTAATCTCAAATTTAATCCCACACTGTGCATTATCCTTATGATAGTTATTCCAGCAGGAAGTATGAGATTTACTGTTAGGTGCAACATATGATTTCCATGGTAATTTTTTTACAATTTTACATATTATCTCCTAAGCTTATTATTCTTGCTCAGAATTAAGGCTCATGTTCAATCTGTGCTATTGAAGGAAATTATTAACTTAAAGAAACAAAAACCCTGTAGACAAGATTCTTCCATTGTCTTTAAATCAATAGGTCACATTACCTTAAAATTGAGCTCATTAAATCGCTCCGCTTTAAAGTTGCCGTTAAATTTTTGTTTCCATTCCTTTCACTTTGGGAATTTTTCATGGAAGTGGATTGAACATATTATTAAGAAAGCCAAGGCAACTTGAATTATTCTACTTGGATTAGAGCTGACTCCAAACAGAATTGTCCTTTTCTGATGACATTGCAGACCTGGAGGGACATTACTATGTTCTTCTATGTCAACATTTTTGGGGGTAAAAGTTAAAATCTACATTAATTTGTGATGAAATTACAATAATTTTAAAATTTTGTAATACCAAGGAGTTCTGTATTTACTGTAGAACTTATATAGTGCTATATTGAAGAAGAATGTGAGGGAAGGGATCTTAACTTTTCCTTTAGGATTTCCTTTGTTGCCCCCCGAGGGAAGAATTTAATGCAGAAACTTTAGTATTGAAATTGTTTCTTTACTTCTAAAATGGTTTGTTGGTCTGTTTTACCAATTAAGCCATAGTTAGACATTCAACTGAATGCATGGAGGGCTTCCAGTTGAACAGACAAATCATACAGCCTCATATTTCCCTTGGTTTCCACACATTCAGCTGATGGTCTGAAGTTGAGTTATATCTGAATTCAGTGCTTTATTTGTAAAAGAAAAAGGTGCCGGAACTCAGACATGTCATACAACTCGCCTTGCCTACCCTACAAGGTTCCATCCAAAAAAGGTGCCAGAACTCCATTCTGGGCGTTCTATGACAAAAAAAAAACCCTGTCTGAATTAAAGTACCCTTCTTCCTGTGATCCAGGTGCCTAAGAAAGTGGGATTCTAGATCTCGCTGACACCTAGATTCATATTGAAGCTAGGATAGCTCCTCTTCAGATCTTTCAGCTGAATGTATGGAGTTGAGGGGAAGAAAGGTGGGGATGCGGCAGGCCAGACTGCATGCCCTACTACACGATGTTTAAATACATAGTTTACTTACTATTCCGTTATGAATGTCTAGACGTCTTTGAAGGAACCTGTGACCCACAGGCCCAGTGAGTTGTTCTAGGTTTTATTTATTTTAAAAGGTGTATATGGCAACTCATCTTATATATAAAAAACATGAGTGGCTCTGAAGGGCACAATTCAACATTAAAAAAAACCCAAAGTATTAGCATGAGAATAAGTTCCAGTGTCTGAGATGCAGCACATGAACATTTAGTGGGCTCCAACCTTATCTTAGCCCAATGCTTGGGGGAAGAGCCAACTCTTTAAAAGACTTTTTGAAGGCTACATTCAGGGTTAAGGGAGACAAGCCAATGCAGGACCATTGTATTCACTTGTACTATAGTGCTAGCTGATATAGTTCTTTTGTTAAATTCATACACCTAAATACGGTTGCCTTTGTAATTTTACACCTCCAAAGGTTGTCATGCAAAAAGAAAAGGTGAATGAAAAAATGCACAAAAATGGGGGAAATTCCTCTTGATGGTCTAGATATAGGCAAAATTTCTGTGATTTTTGTGGGACTCTTAAAAATGAAACCCTACCAAATCTTACCTCTTGAAGGACAGAGGCTGATACCAATAGACTAAGATAGGTTGTTCCTTTTATTGGCTTCCATTCTTAGTAAAAAGTGACTGGGGAGAGGCAACTGAGAAAAGGTAAGTAACAATAACAATAATAAAGTTGGAAGGGACCTCGGAGGTCTTCTAGTCCAACCCCCTACTCAGGCAGGAAACCCTATACCATTTCAGACAAATGGTTGTTCAGTCTCCTCTTAAAAACTTCCAGTGTTGGAACATTCACCACTTCTGGAGGCAGGTTGTTCCACTGGGTAATTTTTCCAACTGTCAGGAAGTTTCTCCTTAGTTCTAGGTTGCTTCTCTCCTTGACTAGTTTCCATCCGTTGCTTCTTGTCCTGCCTTCAGGCGCTTTGGAGAATAGCTGGACTCATATTTAAGTGATTGTCCACTTAGAACTCCAAGATCCCACTCACAGTTACTACTATTGAACAAGGTACCACTTATAGTGTACCTGTGCATTTGGTTTTTCTTGCCTGCTAAATTTTTATCCTCTTATCAACTGTATGCCCATGTCACCCACTTCCATGTACTTTCAAGTAAAAACACGCAGAATCTCGTGTATTGCAGGTAGCTTGGTGCATAAAGGCTGAGTGAATTTCCCTTTTTAATACGGAAAGTGATCTTTTTTGCTGATATATTTCTTGCCACTGTAATTTTTAAATGGTTGCTTTGTATAAAACATGCCACATGAAATAACAACCCTTGTTAATGCAGTACGTGCCGTGCACTATTATGAAAAGGTACATGAGGCCTACTTTTTTTTCCTTGAGAAATGAAGCTCTCATGGCTAGTAATTTATAATACTGGAAAAAAGAATGTAGCTTGCTGTGCAGAAGCAGAAAAATGCTAGTCAAGCAACAAAATGTATAGCTAAAACAGCAGCTGAGACAGTGCAAGTTGTCTATTGGTGTTTAAAAAGAAACTGGGAATTAAGAACTGTGAGTTGTTCCATTGCTATCTTCTAGTTTTTATTAAAACTCATTGGTATATTTTAAAATGTAAATTATTATTATGCTTTTGAACACATGACATTTTATAAAATCAACATGCAACATGTTCTTAGCTTTGATTGTAGCCTAAATCATTTAAAAATTAATCTGATTAAAACAGAAAAGCCTGGGTTTCTGAGTTTGGTCATAAAGCCATTCCTCATTTTTACATCATACGAATTTAAGATAGGAAAGAATTCATTCAGTTTTCACTGAAAACGCTATATATATATATATATATATATATATATATATATATATATATATATATATATATATATATATATATATATATATATATATATATATATACAGAATTTGCAATTGTTGCAACATTTTCATTAATAACCATATTTACTATTTGAATCCTGTTAATTAAGGAACAGGGATTCTTTGTTGTCTTAGCTGAAGTAACTTCACTGACTTCCTATTTTTTAATTGGCTGAACAAAGAGAACAGAAATGCATACATTGGGAGAAAGCATATAAAATATGATTATTAATGAAAATCTGGTTTTAGTTATTAAGAGTAAAATAGCACAATATTTTCAAGGAAAGAGGCTTAATATGAAAGAAAGCAGCATGTCTAGATTTACAGTTGGACTATAAATCTTTTGGGATCTGTGTATTTGGGAAAAGCAGAGTTGAATGTCCATACTTTAACGGGTGTGCTAGTGTTACCACCTTTGCCTTCTTTTTCAAGAAATAAAACCTATCTTTAAACTGAATTCTGTAAAACCTGTCTGAGTTTGGAAATTAATCAGTAGCAGGTCTAGTTAGCATTGGATAACAAGGTGTACCAGGCCCGCAGGCCCGCAGGTGAAGTACTTAAGATGCTGAAGTAGGAACTGGGAGACTGTGAGTTCTAGTCCTCCCTTAGGCATGAAAGTTGGCTGGGTGACTTGGGCAAGTTACTGTCTCCCAGACCAACTCACTGTAAGAGGTTGTTGTGGGGGGAAAAAGAAAGCAGGAATATTATATATGATTTCTTGAGTTGTACGAAATAAAGATGGGATATCATCAACATCTAGAAAGCTGGATCAATTCAACTTGGTCTCTCTCCTCTTTCAACTAGGTGTAACTCATACCTGCTCAGTAATTTCATACTGGGTAACATTCTGAAGAGCAGGGTTGTTTTTTTGTTTTTGTTTCGACCAAGCTCAGATTACCATAATTTGGACACATTATGTGAAGATAGCTCTCTTGAGAAATCTACAAGGCTGGGAAAGATGGAAGGAAAGAAGAAATCAACTGCAGTAGCAATGGGTGTACCACTGAAAGACCTGAAGGGTCAGGTTGGGGACATCCTGGAGAACATATGTCCATGCAGTCAACACTGACCTGTTGGCATGTGATCAATCAATAACAGAATATTAGAGATGGAAGGGACCTTGGAGGTCTTCTAGTTTCCTGCTCAGGCAGGAAACCCTATACCATTTCAGACAGATACTGATTTGTCATCAGTGAATCAAAGGAGCTTTTTATGATTTAATACTGGCAGCTAAGATGACAACTTGCTTGTTATTAACTCCGTATTGTCCCCAAGATAAGTTTCATTTCCAACTCTTCCCATTTTCTTGACATGTTTTGCAACCAAAGAACAGTAAAATTAGAAGATGCAAAGGACTCCTACCACTCCATTTCAATGTCCTTACTATATAGAGCAGCTGTTCCCAACCTTTCCACCTTGGCGGCCCAGCCTGGCAAGTGGGAGGGAGCATGTGAGTGACTTGTCTAAAGAATGCAAATGAACAGCTGTCTGCAAGGAATATAAATCCTTCCATTCCCCACTATCCAGTCAGAGCTGAAGAAGCTTCTTGGGTGAGAAGCGAAATGTCTTCAAGGAAAAACAAAGAAAGTCCAGTTGCCTTGTGAAAAAGTGCCTTTGGGATAACTATGACCTGGATGACTGAGAATCTCCATAGACATGTGCACTGGTGTGAGCAGATGGCGCGCACACCCTCCACACCTGCAAATGGAGCTTTGCATGGGAGTGGAGGGCTCTTGTGCTTACGTATGAAGCTGCATTTGCACGCAAAGCTCTACTCGCACAAGCAGAGGGCGCTTGAGTGGAGGGCGCTTGTGGTTATGCGTGAAACTCCACTTGTGCGAGCAGAGAGCACTTGTGCATAGAGCTTTGTGTGTGAGCACAATGGCCCACCACTCGCACAAGTGGAGCTGCGCACATGTGTGCTTGCCCAGTGCTCACGCGGCCTGGTTTCAAACAGGCCGCGGCCCACTACTTGGGGAACCATGATATAGAGATATACACACACACCCTCAAAGAATTACCCTAATGGCTTCCCAAAGGTAGAAAATTTTTGGAATTGCCTCTTTGGCAATGATCTCATTGCTCCAGGGGAATATATCTGGAGAGCTGATGAAATCTACTGAATGGTTTCAGCAAAATGGTAGTTCTAGGCCTTGTTTCCAGTCTCAGCAGCAGATAGAGGAAGATAGAGGCAAGGAGCTGGATAAGAAAGCCAAGAGAAATAATGAGATGGAACAAGCAGTTGTTGCTTTTACAACTTTTTTTCACCGCCCGCTCCGTCTCTTATTATTTCCCTTGGCTTGTTTTATAGCTTTTCAAACTTTACAATATTCTTGTTGAGTTATGGAGAAATTGTACTGATTGTGGCACAGATTTGTAAAACAGGAGGTGGAGGGGGGAAGGCAATTTATTGGCAATTTATTTTTGATGTATTTCAAAGTCATTCCCAGCGTGGAGTTTGCCATTTTCTCAATAGCTATATGCTAAGCTGACATTCTCATTGCACCAATCTCCGCACCCCAGGATCATTTTTTCTGGTCCATTGGTGCTGCTTCAGAGGGTCTTAAATATATGTGAAGTTAGGCTTTTTGTTCATAATTTGTACCAGTTCATGCAGTCGTTGATGACACAGAATCATTTTCACATTTTAACATCTATCTCACCAGTTTGCAGAGATCCTTTTGACAATGTGGTCTCTTTCTCTCGCTTCCCCTCTAAATAATCTGTTGTCAGCAGATTTAAACAACTCACTATTCACGCCTAATTCATATTATAAACAAATGAAAACAGTCACAAAAAAGCCCAAGACAGTCTTAAAAACCCACATTTCTCACAAGAAATGGCAATTATCCATTTGTCTTGTTTCTGTTTAAACAATTTAATAACAACTTGAAGACTAATCCATTTAGAATGAATGAAATTTCTATGAGTGATAGTACTATAGTAATACTACTAGTACTATAGCAATGCTACTAGTACTGCAGTACTGATAGTTTTATAGTACTACCATAACTGAGGATTGGGTCCATGTACATCAAATACAGCTTGCATAACTCAGTTGTGTGGGCAGGTTAATTCAGCCATTGTGCCTTATTTACCATCCAGGATGTTAACATCTTCTAGATAAGAGAGGTGGTGGCGCAGTGGTTAGAATGTAGTATTGCAGGCAAACTCACTGCTCACTGCCAGGAGTTTGATTCTGACTGGCTCAGGGTTGACTCAGTCTTCCATCCTTTTGAGGTTGGTGAAATGAGGACCCAGATTGTTGGGGGCAATTAAGCTGACTTTGTAATAATGCCGCTTGGGGTGTGTGTGAAAGCCCTAATAAGCAGGCATATACATAGAATGAAGGCTACTGCTAAGCTTGTAAGCCGCCCTGAGTCTTCGGAGAAGGGCGGGATATAAATGGAATTTTAAAAATAAATAAATAAATAAAAAATAGTTTTCAAAACACTTTGAGAATATATAGTAGCTGGGTACATTTTTTGAGGACTAAAAAATCTTTTGTTTTATTGACTGATACATATCCCAACATTTCTAATTAATCAGACAAATATTAAATAAATAAACAAACTGGGCTTAGCAAGGGAATGAATTATATCTTAGCTATGTAGCATGGGAAAAGTCTGGGCAAAGCTGCATAATCAGATTTCTTTAAAAAGCAAAGGAGAGAAGACATGCATACAAGTCAACTCAGGTGCTGAAATAGAACTTAGCATTAATTTCTAAAAACATTTCAGCAAGTGCTATCTTAATGAATGTAGAAGAAATATTGTCAGTTGTGATTAAAAAATATTTAAGCTAAAGTGTTGGGCAATTTCATTTGAAGTAAGAAATGCCCCTTTATTAGTTGCTTTAAATATTATGCTTTTCACTTCAACCATTGAAACGTTGGAGTTTTATTCCCCTGACTTTCTGGAGAAGTTCCAGATGCTTTGAAACTGCATATTCCAGCAAATCCTACCAGCAGAATCAGTGGTAAGGAAGGCTGAGTATTATAGTTCAACTATATCCTGGGGAATCATTCTTGGATTGGTTCCAATAGGTTTACTGTTGTTTAGGTCTGTTAGCATCTTTAGAAGAGGACTGTGTGAGTAACTTCCTGTGCTTTTTTATTTTCTCTGCAAATAAAAGCATATTTCGGGGCAATTAAAATCTAGGATGTCTATCATTCCTTTTTGCAATCATCTGGTATAAGATTATATCTGATTTAGTTCTTTCTATTGTCTAAGTTGGATTTTACTTTAGCATGCATTTCATCCCATGCCAGCCTAAATTGAAGAATTGGTGTCGTTGACCAAAGAGGCCACAATGTTGAGTCATAAGACATGCCCAACAAATCATTCACCTTCACGGAGTTAATAGATTTTTGGAAGCCAAGAAAAAGAAGGACAAGGCACCAATTCAAGTTTCAATTTCCTGCTAGCACTTACAAAGAATCCTAATGTTGTTTAAGGAGTTTTATTTAAATGGTGTTTCATGCATATTATAAGGGGAAAATATGGATTACGAAAATCTATTTGAGCAGTGAGTTGAATAAATAAGCATCCTAGTTCCATTCCAAGTAATTCCCTCTTCTTGCTTTATTACAAAATAAATTATGTAGCAATAATTAATGGTAAGTAATTAGCCTGCATATTAATTGATTCGGTTGTAATCTTGAAAGGAAGGCTAGCAGTTTTGCCATTGTTCAATGTGATAAGACTGACATTTGCATTTTGAATGATGGCAAATTGAGCGTAGACCTTCACATTGCTACATAGACTCTAAATATGTAATACTGAAAGGAAATTGAAACTTGAATTGGTGCCTTGTTCTTCCCCCTCTTGGCTTCCAAAGAATTATTAACTCCTTGAAGGTTTCAGTCGTGGGAAAAATCAAGCTGCAGCTGAAAACATTGTAGTTTCTCCTGAAATGCATTTGACTGGATCAGTCTTTATTCTGACTTTGGAACAAGTGAGCAAAATAGGCAATGAAATTAGTAGGTAGGCAAACAATTTGTCATAAACTGAGGGAAAAGTGTTCTTCCTAGGGAAAATCTTGCTTTTAATTTACAGTTTTGCCATGAATTTTGATTGGAGTGCCAGGAGAAAGGACCCTTTATGTTAATGGGTTTCTTTAATGTGCCTGGCTGGCCATTTCATGACAAAGCTAGAATAGACAAACCATCATCCATTCAGCAGGACTTTTTCTATTTTTACGTTAAGAAAATCTTTTTCTTTCATTTTGTAGAGTGACTAAATGACTAAATGAAATGATCAGATATGCCTGTAGATTAATGTGGGGGGGGGGGGAGAAGGGGAAAGTACACCCTATTGAATTTGGTGGTTCCTTTTTAATAAACTATGCTAGTTTAGATGAACAGTAAATATCCTACAATGGGCTCTTTGGTCAATGGAAAGTCATCTCTATAAGCTCACATTTGAACCACATTTTTTCATGAAGCATTGGGAAACATATAATGTTGTTAGTTACATGATAAAAATTTAAAGAACATGTTTTTATTTCCTGGCAGACGATTCCCTCCTATAAATATTTCATCTGTCTGCTGAGAGTCTCTCTCAGTATCTTCTCAAGACCCCAGGGCTAAAGAAGAATGTTTGGCACGCCTGCTCTTTCTTCAACTTTTGAACTTCAAAGTCAATAAAGAGTTCCGGTAGTTCTACTAGAACTGGCGTCTGCAAGGACTTTTCCCTCAACTATCTTTTTGTTTAAAAAAAAAATAGTATGCCCCAGATTCCTTGCATTCTGGGGCCTGTTCTAACACTGTTGTCTTGTTATTGTTGCTGCTCCTATTATTATTGCTGCTGCTGCTTACTCACAACTTCAGCTTTTCAGCCACCTTTTCTTCTCCATCACACAATCACTTTGCAGCTGTTTTCTTCTCTTTGAAAGCTGCTAGCCTACCTAGAAGTGCCAATTCAGCAGTTTCCATAGCTTACCTCCAGCTGTCTTCCTGTTATCTTGTGGAAATATCTTTGCTGGCCTAAAATAGCTCGCTGTTTGTTTTTTAAGAGCATCGGAAAAGAAAAAAATGAGCCAAAGTGCAGACTTTAATGTGTGCTAGTTCTTGAAATGTTAATATCTGGAACATCCTAGATATGTATGCCGGCCCTTTGCAAAGCTTTAAAGAGATGTGTCACTTTAACAAAGCTCTGAAAGAAGTGCCCCATCAAAGCTGCTTTACTAAGCAGTGAGGAAGTGCACAGCTAGACTATTTCTCAAATATGACAGCTTCAAAATCCATGGTTACTTCATCTAGGATTTGGTCTAAATTTGTTTCCTCCATCTATATCTTAGCAACTTTTAGGAAAGAACCTCATCACCATCTCCTGTTTGGCCCAAGATGTAGATGGGCAGTTGAATTTCATATGTATATTGATCATACCTCATTCTATGTCAGCATATGACTTATCCCAGTAGCTTAATGTATATATTAAATAATAACACAGAACCTGCAGAGAGTCTCTTGCATTTGTACCACTGCCTGAACTACCCACTCAGAATGAACTACTCTAAATACAACTCTGTGCTCCTGACCTCTTCTAGTAGTCCAAAAAGATACCCTCAAAAAGTCAAAAAGATACTCTCAAAAGACCCAGCTGAAGAGTGAATAATGAGCTCATCCAGGGCTCTCCGCAGTTGCAGCATCATCACTTTCTCCATTATCTTCTCTATGAAGCAGATTGCTGTCCAAAATAACTAGCTCGAGTAGTAGGTTCATAAGGGTGGGACGTACCACTCCCTCCTTCAAGTTACATGGCATTACTCCCTCACTCAAAGTTTAATTAATCACCACCCACAGTGAGACTTCTGTCACCATCCTGCTGCCTTGTAATTGATCATCTGACCAAGCTTTGCCTAATAAGGTCTGAGACTGTTCAGACTGCTAAGTAACCTCAGACTAAGATTGCTGAACTACAGTTTTAAATGTAATAAGGATAGAGAAGGTCTGGTGCATGCTGTAACCACTGCAATGGAGTAGACTTAAACCCAGGCTGTTAGCAATGTTCAGCTACATTTGCCCTTTGTCAAATTCCAGATATCTCTTCTGCTGTTTCATCTCTTGGAGCTTCTTGGTATTCCAAAGGGGTCTTCCATGCAGGACAGCAAATCCAGAAATAAATCTGCTAAATGTGTGGTGGGTGGATCTTAGTAAGTTCTTCCTTTCTGAAAGAGATTACAATAAACTGACTGTTAGAATATTACCAACATTCGTATTCTAAATGTATCGTCCATTAGGCTTTCTACTACTGTGAACTTACTGTGGAATTTATGCCATTTCTAATTTATATGTGAGGAGTACCTTTGTTTCAAATAGCCACAGAGGATCACCAAGGAGGGATCTGGGAATGAGCTGCTCAGTTGGGAGGAGAATTGCTTACCCTACACATTCACATTGCTTATGGCAAGGATGAGCAATCTGCAGCTCTAGAGTGCTCTTTATATGGGTCCCCTGTGCTGTTTCTAATTATAACTTCTGAAAACTGAAGAGAATTTCCTGCTGCGTTGAGGTAGGGAACATAGGAAAATTATAATTTCAACCCTAAGATAGGCGTAGAACAGGAAGGAAGAAAAGCTCTAAAATGCTTCTCGAACTTAGTCCCACCAACATAGATGCCAAGATGACCTATGGAGAAGAACAACTGCCTTCTGACTGAAAAGTTCAAAGCTGAAATTTATCCTACTGACCAAGATGCACTAGAGTAGATGCTGGGACACTTTTCAGCCTGTGAGCTCGGCCACCTATTTGTCAGAGCCAGGTATCTCCTGCAATATTCATTGGCCCCATGAAGTGAAGTCTTTTTCTCTAAGGGAGGAGGGGTCTCCTTCAGCCAGGAAGGAAGCTAAGGTGCACCTTCTCTGGACTTAACTATGGTGGACAATACTTGCCCAGTCTTCAACCAGAGGTTGGTATTCAGGCTTTAGCTCCAGAGGACCCTGGAGGAAACAGATTATCAGTCAGGGATCATTATAGAGGCAGCATTGGTTGCACATGCTGAGAACCAGTGGTAAGATGGTATCTATCTGAATTGCCTTTGATCTATCAGTGGCTTTTGATACCATTGATCACGGTATCCTTTTGAACTAGCTTCATGAACTACTGTAATTCAGGTTTAGTTGGGGCTGCCATTGAAGATCACCTGGAAGTTATAGCTAGTCCAGAAGGCTTGGTTTGGGCATGGATGCACATATCATGATATACCGATGTGACTCCACCTTTTCACAATTGTACTGCCATCTGGGTGCAAATCAAGGTGCTGGTTACCACTTATAAAGCCCTTCACGATATGCTCATCAAGGTCTATTTGAAAGGTTGTCTGTTTCCTAACCTTTGCCTGTCCAGTGAAGTCAGGCAGAGCGAGCATGCTTTAAGTCCTGTTGATTGAATATCATTTTACAGATCCTGGAGGCATACCTTCTCTGTGGTAGCACTTGCCCTCTGGAGTCATCTGTGGCACCACTACCACTGCTGGCTGTCAGCCAACAAGATAGCTGCACAGCCCAGTGATGCACAAGCTTAGGCTACCCTTTTAGAAAATAATAAAAATCTGTTTTAGCAATATCTTAAGATGGCAACTACAAATTGTGACTTGGTCCAGGCTGGGATCGGGACTCCAATAAACAAGCAACAAATAAAAAAGAAAAAGGGGGGAGTCACAGTGAGGTGGAATCTGGAGTTCAAAGCAAGGCAAGTTAAACCCAGCAGAACTGAAGCTTGAAAAGCTGTTTCTCTCAGAGCAGGAGGCCAGTAAATATGCCAGGTTGAATGCACAACTGAGATACCTTACACAGTAGAGTGTCCTGTCCTGATTTTTGACCAGTCTTATCTGATCTGTGGAGAATAGTCCTCTGCTTCTTTATATGCCTCTGCTTGGATTCGGTGGCTGAATTTTAGATTTGAGATGCTGTCAGTGGGTGCAGGCAGGGAGTCCTGGGGGCTTACATTCTCACCCATAATTTAATAATTGATGTCAGCACTGCTGGAATTGCAGAACCATTATCTCTATATGTCCCACCTCAATTTCCTCTTTCTCCTCCAAAGACCTGGCCATAATATCTGTTCCCTTTATTGCTCCCACATTCCCTGTTATTGTAAGCTGCCCAGAGTTGCTCTGTAAGGCAGCATCTAAATTGAAATACTAATAATACTATAGTCTAAACATCTGGCTGACTGTGTGACCAACCACAATAATACCATTCAATATGGTGAGAATACGCAATTTGAATTTCATGCTGGATGAACTGTCACCCAGATTAACAAGAGTCGTATCAGGTGCTGTGGCTCCTGGGCATTCACTGAAAAATGTACTGCATGTTCAGGTCCGCTTGGGGCATGGAGCTAGCAGGCTACTAGAAGGCAATGAAAGTAAAGAATTTGATAAAATGAAGAAAACTATTCTCTTAGAATAGAATAACACAGTTGGGAGGGACCTTGGACTATTTCGAACAAATGGTTGTCCAATCTTGTCATAAAAACTTCCTGTATTGGAGCATTCACAACTTCTGGAGGCAAGTTGTTCCACTGATTAAATGTTCTAACTGTCAGGAAATTCCTCCTTAGTTCTAGGTTGCTTCTCTCCTTGATTAGTTTCCATCCGTTGCTTCTTGTCCTGCCTTTGGGCACTTTGGAGAGTAGCTTGACTCCCTCTTCTTTGTGGCAGCCCCTGAGATATTGGAACACTGCTATCATGTCACCCCTAGTCCTTCTCTTCATTAAACTAGACATACCCAATTCCAGCAGCCGTTCCTTATATGTTTTAGCCTCCAGACCTGTAATCATCTTTGTTGCTCTTTCTCGGGTACTCTTTGAAGAGTCTCAACATCTTTTTTACATCATGGTGACCAAAACTGGATGCAGTATTCCAAGTGTGGCCTTACCAAGGCATTGTAAAGTGGTATTAATACTTCACGTGATCTTGATTCTATCCCTCTGTTAATGCAGCCTAGCAATATGTTGGCTTTTTTGGCAGCTGCAGCACACTGCTGGCTCATATTTAAGTGATTGTCCACTAGGACTCCGAGATCCTTCTCACAATTACTACTATTGAGCAAGGTACCACCTATACTATACCTGTGCATTTGTTTTTTCTTGCCTAAATTTAGAACCTTACTTTTTTCACCACTGAATTTCATTTTGTTAGATAGAGCCCAGTGTTCAAGTCTGTCCAGATCCTCCTGTATCTTAAGCGTATCTTCTGGCCTGTTGGCTATTCTTGCCAGCTTGGTGTCGTCTGCAAATTTGATGAGTTCCCCATCTATCCCCTCGTCCAAATCATTGATGAAAATGTTGAAGAGCACTGAGCCCAGAAGAGAGCCCTGGGGCACCCCACTACACACTTCCCTCCATGTAGATGCAGTTCCATTGAAGACCACATGCTGAGTACGGCCGGTCAGCCAACTACGAATCCATCTGGTGGTGATGCTGTCTAACCCACATTTTTCTATCTTATCAAGTAGTAGTTTGTGATCTACTTTATCAAATGACTTACTGAAGTCCAAGTAAATTATATCCACATAATTCCTCTGGTCCACTAATTTTGTCACTTGGTCAAAGAATGCAATAAGATTTGTCTGGCATGATCTGTTTTTGACAAACCCATGTTGGCTTCTAGTAATGATTTTGTTTGCCTCTAGGTGCTCGCTGATTTGTTGTTTGATTATCTTTTCCAGAATCTTCCCAGGTATTGAGGTCAGGCTGATAGGTCTGTAGTTTCCTGGATCTATTTTTTTCCCTTTTTTGAAGATGGGAACTACATCAGCTCTCTTCCATTCCTCTGGTGGTTCCCCAGTGCTCCAGGATCTTTGAAAAAGATAGTTAAGTGGTTCCCAGGTCACATCTGCCAGTTCCTTGAGAACCTTGGGGTGTAATCCATTTGACTAAAACAGTAAAGAATATTAACAAAGCAGTCAAAATTATTACAACTGAAACATTGGCCCACACAAACAAGCTGATATATTTATTTTTATTTATTTTAATTCCATTTATATCCCGCCCTTCTCCGAAGACTCAGGGCGGCTTACAAGCTTAGCAGAAGAATTGGAACTTAAAAATACAAAGGAAGGAAGCAACTAAGAAGGGAAAATCTAAATGAAAAAATTGCTTTGAAATAAAGATAGAGAAAACCCACATGGATTTGACCAATTTGAAGAATCTGAGGCAAGGAAATTGAAAGAATAAGAAAATGAAAACTACCCTGTGTGTGAAATACAACCAGAAGAATAAAGGGATTGCAGAGATTATAGACCAGTTGAAACAAAGAGCTACAGTCATTGCAGAGAAGATCAAGCAATATGAAAATCAAATAATCCATTTCTAGCAGAATTCACAGTTTAGAGCAAATCAGCATCAATTCTTCAAAATTCTTGTAAATGGGAAAGACTCTACCAAACTAAGTCTGATAAACCAAAAGCCCTACAATTTTGGACAAGTTTGTGGGAAAACAACAGGTGACAGAATAGGAGTGCAACATGGATCAAACCAGTTGAAAATGAAGTGAAAGTACCTGACATAAAGACATTATGACAACTGAGGAAATGGTGTAAAAGCAGTCAAAGATGGTCAAGCACTGGAGCGCTTCTGGATTCTGGCTAAAATTTGCTTGGCAGAGCAGTTGAATAGACTTTGCAAGCAGTCAGAAAATGAAAAATGGCTAACAACCTGAAGGACCTAATGAAGGACACAATGAAGGATATAATTCAGAAGGATAAGAGGGAAGGAAATAAGCCTAGAAATTACAGACTCCTAACTTGTTTTCCAACAAAATACCAGCTACCTGTAGGCACTATTACAAATCAATGCTACAGGATATGAAAAAGATTGATTTAGTCATATATAAAACAAAAGGTATGCTGCATAAATTTGAGGGAAATGAATGACCAGTTATTGATTGGCAAGTTGGTTTTGAAGAATTAAAAAAAGAAAAAAAATGTTTATGGCTTGGGTAGACTTTAAAAAGGCATTCAATCCTGTTCCATATAGCTAGATTCAGAAATGTTTCAAAATTTTTGAAAACAGCAGAAACATTAGACAATTTATGACTACTTTGATGAAGTTTTGGTGAACAAAGATGATGACTAATGAGGAAGAAATTGAAATTATATGTGGAATTTTTCAAAGTGGCTCATTATCACCTTTGTATTATCAACTGTCCCATTGACACCAATTTTGAACAAGGCGAAGTGTGGATAGAAATTGGCAGAAAATGGAATAAAATATTGCTCTATATGGATGACATAAAACTATTTCAAAAAACAAAGGATGAATTGGATTACTTGCTAAAAACTACAAAATGTTCGGCAAGGATGTTGGAACGGAATTTAGCATCAACAATTGTGCAACAATAGTTATAAAGGTAGGCAAAATAATTGACAATGATGGAATACATTTTGATAATAAATATTTGATAAAGACAAGTAGCATCAGAAGGCGGCCTACAATATTTGGGACTTTTGGAAGCTTCTCATTTATTACAGAACCAAGTCAAAGAAAGTACTCCTACCAAATATATTAAACAAGGTTTAAAAATTTTGAAATCAGAATGGTGTAAACATCATCAAATCAATCAATACCTAGGTAGTCCCTATTATAGGATATATAGCAGGAATAGTTGACTGGATCCAGTTGGAACTTGAAAACCTAGTACAAAAATAGGAAAACTATTGACAATATAATTGTGCTGTGCACAGATATGTCAAACTCACGACGTCACGTGACGTCGTGCAGTATATTGGAACCTTTTCCCCATTGCCGGCAATGGGGTGGGCGCAGTTTCCTCATGATGCTTCCAGCCCACGGGCCGGCAGTTTGACACCCCTGTTCTACACCCCAAAAGTAATATTGATTGGCTGTATTTTCCAAGAGCCAAAGGGGGCAGAGAATTCCTACAGGTGAAAGGAATTGTGGAGAAAGAAAACTGGTTTCTATGTCTGTATTAAAAGCAGAGAACCCATATTGAAGGAAAGCTTTTGAAAACAGTAAGGGTGTATAGAAAAGAAATAATAAAAAAACTGATTGGTTAGTTCAGAGTTCAAACCAATGCATAGTCAGTACTTGAAGGATATATAGAAGGGTAAGGTGATAAACACCCCACCACATGGAGCTGCTTAAGATGAGGAATGTTAAAGAAAGAAACTGAAGGCTTTGTTTAAGTGGCTCAAGACCAAGCTTTGGCAACTAATTGCATGAGGGCAAAAATTCAACATATAACAAACAGCAAATGTTGACTTTGTAATGAAAAGGATGAAACAGTTGATCATTTGATCAATGGTTCCAGTAGGATTTCATACCAAGTTGCCAAAATTATTCATTGAAAACCTTGCCAGAGATTTGGCTTTGAATGTAGCAAGAATCACTGGGATTATTAAGTTGAGAAGGTTTTGAAAAATGAGTGGGTTAAGATCCTGTGGGATCCAAACAGGTAGGCACCTTGTTCATGACATATCTGATATAACAGCCATTGAAAAGAAGAATGGTTTATCAATATTGTTACACCTGGTGATGCCTGTATTGAGGAAAAGCAATAGGAAAATATTACAAATTACTGAACATTTATGAAAAAGGAAATTGGCTGTTATGCCAGTCATGATTGGAGCCCTTGGAGCAATACCTAAAGGACTCCCTGGATATTTGGTAATGTTGGAACCCTAATTTTATAAAATAAAATAAAAATATCCTGCTTGGAAGTGGCTATATCCTCAGATACTACCAGTGCTTTTTTTGTAAAAGAAAAAGGTGCCGGAACTCACACATGTCATACAACCCGCTTTGCCTACTCTACAAGGTTCCATCCAAAAATGGTGCCGGAACTCCGTTCTGAGCGTTCTGTGAGGAAAAAAGCCCTGGATACTACCTTAATAATTTTTAGGCCCTTGGTTAGGACTTGAATTATTAAGTTTCCATCTGTCTTTGACTATGAAACTAATTGTAGATTACCTATGAAAACAGCACCAGCAGCAGGAACAACAACTCAAAAGGTACTAACAGCGACCTCCATCACGCCATTCCAGGTCAGATGCTTTCAGAATCTTACTATTAGAACACTGTTTTTAAAAAAGAGTTCATCATCCTGAATACCCAAGAAAAAAAGTCACAAGCTTGACTCTTACCTTTGCAAAATCCCTTTAGGCAGTCAGTGATCCTGAAAGAACGGAATTAAGAGAAAACCCAGCACATGAACTGCGAATGCAACATGAAGACTTTTTCAGTTAAAGTTCAAGCACACCCTTGGAAGAGATTACTTCTTTCAAATGGCTGTTATTAGCAGAATCCTTCTGAGAGAACAGGGCTCTTTTCCCCCCAAAAGAACTCTCTTCACAAACTGAAGTAGGCCAGTTAGCTCCACTTTTGTTTTTATTGTTGCTTTTTGGCTTTCCTACCTTTCTCTCTTTGAAACCAGGCTCTTGATGAATTTGTGTACCATCCAATTAACATTTATAGGCTTTCAAAGAAGATTGTGGAACTTGAAATATTCTTGTAATGGGGCTTGTCGGCAACTCAGAATTATTTTTATAATATCTGTGTTAATACTTTACCTTCTTGTGGGGTTTGTTTGAAGAAGTCAAGAGAGCACCACAGAGTGTTCCAGTTCTCCACTAACCTTACTGAAGTATTCTTTATTAACCACCCGACGCAGATTAAGAACAGGGAGTTGAGGTTTGTGTCACTTCAGTAGCTCACTCTGGGGATTAAAATAGGCTTAAGCGAGTGTTTAAAAATATCTGTAGTAGAATGAAAACTTTCTTGAAAAGAGGAACAGCAGCATAAGACAGAATGGAGCTCTCTCTGAAAAGAATGCCTGATTATTATTATTTTGATTTTTTTTGTCTGTACTCTGCCTTTATTATTTTACAACTAAGTCAAGGCAACAAAAATATCCAACAAATTTTCCTCCTCCTATTTTCCTCACAATAACTCTGTGAGGTGGGCTGAGAGAAAGTGACTGGCCCAAGGTCACCAACGTTAATGGCTAAGGTGGGATTAGACCACACAGACTCTCACTTTCTAGCCTGGTAACTTAACCGTTAGACCAAATTGGCTATTATTTTATTATATTATTATTATATATTATGAGATATTTGTGTTTTTTCAAATTTTTCTATTGCCAAATGAACAGGGAGAATAATGTTTTGGCATATAAACATTGAACCTATGTGTCATGGAGTGTGTATAGGAATACAAAGGAAGCCTTGAAGAAAAGATATTTCATTCATTACAAAACATCTGTTTAGCCCAGAAAGACAGGAAAGGGTGAGAAAGAAAGTCAAGAGTGTCCTGTTTTGACTCTCTAATACAGACATGTCAAACACAAGGCCCGGGGGCCGGATCTGGCCCATGAAGTGGTTTCATGTGGCCCACGAAGCCATCCTGGAAACAGTGAGGGAACGGCCCCCACTGCCTTGGCCTGCCCCAGAGACCCTCCTTCTGCCAGAGACCCTCAGATCTGTCCCACTCCTGCCCAGGCCCCCATAGGCACCCTTGATGCAAACATGTAGAGCTGGCCATGCTCACCCAGTAGGCCATACGCATTCTAGCCATGCCCACCCAGTAGGCCACGCCCACCCTGGCCATACCCACCCGGCCCTCTCAGGGCAACCGCAATGCTGATGCGGCTCTCAATGAAATTGAGTTTGACACCCCTGCTCTAATATAAGAGGGAATGGAAAAGAAACTCTGGCAGGCTTTCAAGATTCTGTTAGTATAGGTCAGGGGTCAGCAACCTGAAACAGTGAAAGAGCCACTCGGAACCGGTTCCCTCACAAAATGAAAAACTGGGAGCCGCAATAAATATGTGCGCATGCGCATACATGCAAGCATATGCAGAACAGGGTTGGACTGAAGAGTGGAGCCAAGGCGAGATATGCACCTACCCTGCATATTTGAATTGATTGATCTTTTTTAGTCCCACTTTTTTTTTTTTTTTGACTGCACATGGCAGGACTGGGAGCCGCAGGAGACGGCTGAAAGAGCCGCATGCGGCTCCGGAGCCGCGAGTTGCAGACCTGTGGTATAGCTCATATCAACAAATTAGAGTTTTAATATTTCTTGTGGCGGTGACCTAGTCTGCCTCAAAGAGCTGACAAAGAAAGAACTTACTCTAATTAGGAAAAAGAAAACAATAGAGCAAGAATCTTTGGCAATTTCAAAACTAACACATGTATTACAACTTAGACTTTCTTAGAATACAATTCACCTCACTGTTGGTTAAGATCAGATAATTAAATTTGTATGAATTCTGTTCTAGTGTAATATACGTTTTAGTATACTGGTGCTTGACTAAAATAAAATGAACTGAACTATGGTAATATTCAAATCTACTAGAGTTTTTCAAACAAATTTTTAAAGTTCCATTGGAAAAAAATATCCTTACCATTTAGAATTCCAGTGTACTTTTTCTGCAAATATGCATTGTTGAGTTGCTTGACAGTCATGCAAGTTCTCTTGGTGTTATTCTTTGTTGTGTAATTTTCTCTACTATTAGCTCTTTGAGGGGGGGAAACTACCAACAGGATTTTGGATGCAAGCTTTTGCAACATTTTTTTCAGACTGGTCTAGTGTATCTTTTTCTTTTTGGTTTATTAATCCTCAAAAATGGATAATATATGAAGTACCATGTAGAAGCTAAATCTTGTAAAACGTTAACCTCCAGGATGTAGAACTATTAATTGCATCATTGGCATTAAAACTAATCAGTGTATATACAAGTTAAGGATTTTCGCCTCTCTGTATGTCAGATTTTGTTGGGCTCATCCCAGATACCAGTCCCATAAATGTTTCTTTTTGTCTCTTTTTCTTAATGACCAAAACCCAATATGTCTGCCTATCTTAAAGAATTCTATTTAGACATTCTTGAAGTTTGTAACTGCTGTAAGATGTTGTTAATATGAACCAGCACTTCAGAAACTGAAATTTTCTTTTTAACGTGGCAGTGAGACTTATTAATAATTTTAATTAATTGTTTGGGTTTTTTAAAGTAATATTTTTTGGGTTTTTTTAAGTAATATTTTTAGATTGATGATTCATAAAATTTAAATTCATAAAATTTAAATGTCAGTGATATTGTATTGTGGCTTGGTATGCTGGTCTGACAGCCGTGGATAGGAAGGCATTACAGAGGGTAGTGAGCACAGCACAAGACATTGTGGGCTGTCCCCTGACACCACTGGATGACATCTCCAGGGCTTGCTGCCTTGGAAGAGTGAGGAAGATTCTCAGGGATTACTCACACCTTGGACGGTATCTCTTTACTCTCCTACCATCCGGTAGGAGATATAGGAATATAGCCAGCCGTACCAACAGGCTGAAAAATAGCTTTTATCTGTGGGCTGTTAGGCTTTTGAATGGGAAATAGTTTTATAAACTTTATGCGTGACTGACTTGCGAGGCCGGTGTGTTGTGCAATTAGCTCACATGGTGTAATAAGATGGAGGGTTTGTGTCACTGTGAGTTGGGGGTGGGGGCACGAAGGGAGGCTCAGCCAATCTCAATGTATATACATGGTTGTACTTTGACAATAAAGGTTCATTCATTCATCTTGGCAACAATAATAATATTCTAAGCAGTGATGTGGACATCTGGTGCAAGAATTGTGATATTTCTATAAGTTTCATAATAGAAGTTTTCTCCCACTTAAGCACATGTATTTTCCTAAAAGGCTGTGGTGGATAATGATATAAAATAAGAAATGTGTCATGTTGAGAACAGATTATATATTTTTCAGATTTCCTCTTCTTGACAATTCTCATCAGACTGCATCAGAGACAGGTTTTGGGGCTCAATGAAAAAATCTTTCTAAGCATTTCTGATCTTATTCTGATTTTCAGTATTCTAGTTTTCTATAATATCCTCATCATACTTCTTGCGCTCCTGTCCTCTTGTCATAACTTATTGATTTACAATTCTTACAAGCATGGAAACATCCACAGGTAGCACTTAGTATCTTAAATGGAACAGAGAAGAATTTTCAGAGGAAATGCATGTATTAATTAAATTCATAAAGACTAAGTATGAAATATATCCCACCTCTGTCTTGAGACACTTTTAAAAATTATTGGACTTTTTCGGCCAATCATTGCAACTTCTATCTTGTGTTAGGCTTTTAAAATATGTTATCAATAGAACAAAGGGAGGACAAAGGAGTTGGGGGATTTTTTTTTAAATTTAGTCTTTTCTCCCTTCTCTCCCGCTATATTTTTTTCTTGAGAATGATATAACCTTCCAGAGCAAATTTTTAAGAGGTTTATTATAAGGGAAGTAAAGAATCAACAACAACAACAACAAATAATTTCTTCTAGGCCACCACATCTGTTTTCTCAAATTCTAGATGACCATTAATGGGCAACAAGATAGAGTTTTACGTGTCTCTTGACGACCATCTGGTGGTTCTCCAGATTTTTGCATTAAATATAGGATAAACCCAATCTCCTTTCTTCTAAAAGTTACATTTCATCTCACCACTACAGTAGACTTCTATGGGTATAGAAAGAATCTTCCTATGTGTTGAAAGCAAAGTTTTTGATTCATGCTCCCCTTCTAATGTCTCTCCTGGAACATAAACAATTATTCAAAGGACAGAGATTCCAGCTAAATTATTGTCTTTCCCTGGAAGTTGTACCAAGAACTAGGAGGTGGTGACTCTTTGGAGCAAGGTAAATTTGGTATCCAACTTCATAATTGATTTCAAACTCTCAGTTGGAGTATGATCTGCAGAACAGCTGCTATCATAGCGTCATTGGCAAGAATAAAGATCACTTTATGGAAGTGATTCATCATTGTCAATTTGCACATCCACCTTCACATCAGCTATTACTTTATATAACTGTTTATTAAGCATTTTCACATATCACACAGGCTGTGATACATTAACACACAAGGATATTCTGAGATGTTTGAAATTAAAGTTCTGTAGTAGGGTACTGCAGGAATTGTTCAAAATATGAAGAGCTGCTGTTAAGGATATTTCTGTTTTCCAGGATAGTAAAATTTTGGATGTTTAATGAATCTCGGTATACATTCTGTGAGCTTCTTATGTCAGTTGCAGTACATGAATATGGGACACGTTATTCCAAAAAACTTCAGGGCAACTGTATTGATGGTTTAGGTTGTTTTGCTGTGTGCTTCAACTTCAAAAAGTTTCAATTCACAAAGCAACGTTTGATAAAGATGAATCAATTCCACTTTACTTTAGCTGTGAGGGAAAGGCTTACAATTTTTCTGAGGCAGAATCGTTTAATAATCTAGTTATCTGCATCTTATAGTATTTTAGATAGGTAGACTAGCTTCAAACAGACAAACTCGAGGAGAGGAGAGGTTTCTTGTTAAGCCCTTAGAGAGGGCATGATTGGAAAGTGTCTTAATCAGTTGTGTTGGAGGAAATCTTAGGTGGAAGTAAATAAAAGTGTTAGAACAGGGGTGTCAAACTGCCGGACCACGGGCCGGTTGCATCATGCGGAAGCTGCGCCCACCCCAGCTCCGGCAATGCAAAAAAGTCACGATACGTCGTGACACGTCACGTGACGTGGCGAGTTTGACACCCGTGTGTTAGAACCATCCATTCCCTACTTTCACAAGAGATTGCAATAATATAGAGCAGGGGTGTCAAACTCAATTTCATTGAGGGCCACATCAGCATTGCGGTTGCCCTCAGGGGGCCGGGTGGGTATGGCCAGGGTGGGCGTGGCCTACTGGGTGGGTGTGGCTAGAGTGCGTATGGCCTACTGGGTAGGCGTGGCCAGCTCTACGTCGTTCGCATCAAGGGTGCCTATGGGGGCCTGGGCAGGAGTGGGACAGATCTGAGGGTCTCTGGCAGGAGGAGGGTCTCTGGGCCAGGGCCAAGGCAGTGGGGGCCGTTCCCTCACTGTTTCCAGGATGGCTTCGCAGGCCACATGAAACCACTTCGCGGGCCGGATCTGGCCCCCGGGCCTTGTGTTTGACATGTCTGATATAGAGCAACAGTCTATTGAAAACCAATCGGCATTTTATCTATGGCTTTACAGGAGATCTCAAAGATTTGAAGCTTTCCTACACCAAAGGATAAACTAACCAATAGGTAGAATTCACATTCTCTTGCCTGTTTGTTACTCGTCGTATCCTTAAATGAAAAGAGTTTCTCATGTCAGATCACACCAGCTGCTCATGAAGTGAGGGAACCTTGGTGGGTTTTTTAAACAAAATTGTATCGTGTGTTGTATTCCCCCCCTTCCCACTTCCATGTGTCATTGAAGAATATTTGATTAAGCATGCCCACATAGGGTACACCTTTAAAAAGTATACCAAGGGACTTGTGGAAAGAAATACTTTCCCTATCTCATGATAGTGGTGTTGACTAGGATTGGGCTACATGCTTTTTACAATTAAAGAAATTGAGAGGAAAAGTCGAGCAGGATTATGCAAATTCTATACTGTACTTTGTGTATCGTTAAATGAACTGGAAAAGAAGTCCTTCTCAGACCGAAACAGAGTTCTCAGGATATTATGATAACCTCTTCCCTGGATGATTAATTACTTTCTCCTGAGACCTAGTCTGCATCAGTAATTTAGTGTGTGGGGTTTTTTTTGGGGGGGGGGAATTAAGTAGTGGTGATTCAGCAAAGGATTTAGCAGCATTCACATTGAGTTACCTACCTTCTGGATCCCTGTCGGTTATTGCTCTGCGACTCTAGAATCAATCCGTCTCCCAAGAGGGCTGCCTGATTAATATTGGTAGTAGTGTTCAGATATAGAGCAAAGGTTACTCAGGCATCAAAAATGGTTTTAATTTCTTCTTGCTCTTTCTGATTACCTAATAAATTTTGATGATGTCCATCGGTTTTCAAGAGTGATTTGTTTTCGACTTTGATTTAATTAGGAGCAAATGGTGTCGTCAGCAGAAAGTTGCACATAACTACACAGCGCAAAGACAACTCTACGTATAAAATTCCTTCCTTCTCTCTCCCTCCGCCCACCCACTGATATACACCAAAATAAAAGTAATACAATAAACATAGCATAGACAAGTGGGCTAGATTTCCTACATCATTCACTCCTGCCACATAGATGTTTGTACATGATTCGCAGATAGGAGTATATTCCTTTAGGTACAGTACTTGTGAATACACTGTAATGACAATTCTTGCTGGAAGCCTCATTCCCCCCAAAAAAGGGGGGACAGGGAGAAAATAAATCTATGTTAATTAAACTAATAACTAATTAAAATGAACTGCCTGTATGATAAGATACTTCATTCTTTAAAAAAAAGCATTGATTTCCTCAGCTGTATATACTGTGTGTGTGTGTGTGTGTGTGTGTTTGTGCGTGTGTATATGTTAAGAATTTGTCAAGGCTTTTAGAATGCACCTTGCTAATTAACACTTTTTTTCCTGCTTTGGCCTGACTCAAGGCTTATCCACAGGATATAGTCAACTTTTGACAGCTCATTATTTGTGTAAATTATTCAAATTGCTAATAAAGAATTTGGGAGGCTGAGATGATCATTTCGAACTTATTATGTTCTCATCAGTCAGTCATATCCTTTATCTGAGATTCGAACCTGGGCTGATTATATATTAGGCAGTTGTTTTAACTTCCTGAGCCACAGGTTCTTTCTCTCTTTTATTAGCTAGAAGGCAAGGGAAATATGTGTTAAGAATTTGTCAAGGCTTTTTCAATGCACCTTGCTAATTAACTCTTTTTTTCCTGCTTTGGCCTGACTGTATATATATCAACTGTATATATATTAACTGTATATATATATCAACTGTATATATATATCAACTGTATATATATCAACTGTATATATAGATAGATAGATAGATAGATAGATAGATAGATAGATAGATAGATAGATAGATAGTTACATGTAGTAGTGGCAAAAATAGGATAAGAGAAGGGAAAAAAGAACTGAAAAAGTGAAAGATAATCAAATGAAAGTAAAGGGGGAGGATAACTAGAGAGGGAATGGATTAGAGATCTACCAGTTCACAAAAACATGGTAAAAGGAGAACACTGCCTCAACATTTATTTATTTATTATTGGGACTTATATGCCGCCCTATCTCCCGAAGGACTCAGGGCGGCTAACAACAATAAAATACAATAATACAAAAGTTAAAAAGAAATTAAATTAATGGCCCCAGTAGAATAAAATAAAATTAAAATTAAGTTAAAAATTAAAAACATAATTAAAATCCCTGTGAGTCCAGGTCAGCCTGATGGAAAAGGAGTGCTTTGAGGCCGCGGCGAAAGGACCAGAGATCCGGGGCCATCTGAAGCTCAAGGGGGAGTTGGTTCCATAGGGCTGGCGCTCCCACAGAGAAGGCCCTCCCCTTGGGGGTCACCAGCTGACATTGTCTAGCCGACGGCACCCTGAGGAGGCCCTCTCTTTGTGAGCGCACTGGGTGCACTGGGAAGTCGTTCCCGGCAGCAGATGGTCCTGCAAGTATCCCGGGCCTAAGCCATGTAGGGCTTTAAAGGTAAGTACCAGCACCTTAAATCTCACCCGGAGGACAACCGGTAACCAATGCAGCTCACACAGGAGGGGTATAATATGGGAGTATCGGGATGCTCCCATCCCGCGCGGCCGCATTCTGCACCAGTTGAAGCCTCCGGGTGGTCTTCAAGGGCAGCCCCATGTAGAGAGCATTGCAGTAATCTATACGGGAGGTAACGAGTGCGTGGGTGACTGTACGTAGGGCATCTCGGTCCAGATAGGAGCGCAACTGGCACACCAGGCGAACCTGGGCAAATGCCCCCCTGGCCACCACTCCAATATGATCTTCAAAACTGAGTCGTGAATCCAGGAGGACGCCTAAATTGCGTAAAGCCACTCAGTCTTGGCCAGGTTGAGCCGGAGCCTGTTCTTTCCCATCCAAATCTGTACCGCTTCCAGGCAACGGGACATCACATCGAGGGCATCACTGGGTTGGTTCGGGGTGGAGATGAAAAGCTGGGTATCATCAGCATATTGATGATACCTCACCCCGAAACCACGGATGATCTCACCCAGCGGCTTCATATAGATGTTGAACAGGAAGAGCGAGAGTACCGACCCCTGAGGCACCCCACAACTAAGGGGCCTAGGGGCCAACCTCTGCCCCCCTGCCAACACCGTCTGCGAACGGCCCGAGAGGTAGGAGGAGAACCACCGTAAAACGGTACCTCCCACTCCCAATCCCTCAAGACATCGCAGCAAGATACCATGGTCGATGGTATCAAAAGCTGCTGAGAGATCTAATAGGACCAGGACAGAGGAATAACCCCTATCTCGGGCCCGCCAGAGATCATCCACCAGCGCAACCAATGCCGTCTCCGTGCTGTACCCGGGCCTGAAACCCGATTGGTACAGATCCAGGTACTCAGTTTCCTCCAGGACCAAAGGGAGCTGCCCTGCCACCACGCTCTCAACAACATTCGCAAGAAAGTGAAGGTTGGAGACAGGACAAAAGTTATTTAAAATAGCTGGATCCAAGGCAGGTTTCTTGAGGAGGGGCCTTACCACCGCCTCTTTCAAGGCGGCAGGGAAGCACCCCTCACTCAATGAAGCATTGATAACTGCTAGGAGCCAGCCTCGTGTAACCTCCCGAGCCGCATAAACCAGCCAGGAGGGACACGGGTCCAACAGACACGTGGCGGCACTTAATTTCCCCATGATCCTTTCCACTTCATCCGGAGTCACAGGGTCAAACTCTTCCCAAATGTTCTCGGCCAAACCCATCGCTTCCCCCTCGTCAGATACTGCCTAGTCAGAGTCCAGACCAGCCCGAATCTGAGCGATTTTGTCCACCAGATACTCACTAAATTCCTCGGCATGTCCCCGCAAGGGGTCCTCCCCCGTCCCTTGATTTAAAAGAGAGCGGGTCACCCTAAGCAGGGCGGCCGGGCGGTTATCTGTGGACGCAATGAGGGTGGTGAAGTAAGCACGCTTCGCCACCTCCATTGCCACAAGATAAGATCTAGAAAAGGATCTTAACTGTGTTCGGTCAGACTCGGACCGACTGGATCTCCAAATGCTCTCTGGGCTCCTTCTCCGGCGCTTCATCTCCCGCAGGTCCACGGAAAACCAAGGAGCGAGCCGGGATCTGCGCCGGGTCAGAGGCCGCAAAGGCACAACGTGGTCGAGAGCCTCCGAAACAGTCCGTTGCCAGGCATCAACTAAAATCTCGATCGGGCTGTGGAAAAGGGAGGTAGGAATCAATCCAAGCGCCATCTGGAACTTATCTGGGTCCATGAGGCGCCTGGGGCGGAACCACCTGGTCGGTTATGCCTCCCAGCAGCGGGGGGTGGCATGACGGAGGCCCAACCACAGGAGATAATGGTCTGTCCATGAAAGGGTTTGAGATGTTGGAGTAACCCCCCCAGACCATTAAGCCACTGCCCAGAGATAAAAATAAGGTCGGGCGTGTTTCCCCCCTCATGAGTCGGATCCTGAATAATCTGGGTCAGGTCCATGGCCATCATGGAAGCCATGAACTCTCAGGCCACCCCCGACGCACCGCCCAGGGAAGACAGATTAAAATCTCCCAGAACCATAAGTCTGGGAAACTCAACCGCCAACCCCGAGAGGGCATCGAGTAGCCTGGGCAGAGCCGTTGCTACGCAGCTGGGAGAGAGGTATGTAAGCAACAGGCCCAACTGACCACCAGGGCCCCACCTTAAGAGGAGGGACTCACATCCGCCTATCTGAGGGGCAGTGGCATGTTTGGGTTAATTTTTTTTCTGTTACCAGAATTGATGTTAAGGTGGAATGAATTTTTACACATCTGCACAGGTGATACTCTTACTTTTCATTGGCTCTAGCATGGCTAAATCCTTGGCAATCTTCACCTGAGTTTGCTGCTAGGAGTATTTAGATACCTATAGCAAAGGTGCTTCAGTGGAAGGGTTTAAATTATATTAGAATTATGTTATATTAAACTATATTAAAAAGTTCAGTGAAAGAGAGCCAGTCTGGTCTAGTGCAGGGGCCTTCAAACTTGGCCCTTTTATGACTCGTGGACTTCAACTCCCAGTTTGCCTGGCTGAGGAATTCTGGTAGTTGAAGTCCACGAGTCATAAAAGGGCCAAGTTTGAAGGCCCTTGGTCTAGTGGTTAAAGCACTAGGCTAGAACGCAGGAGACTGTTCTGGTCCCACCTTAGCCATGAAAGTCAGCTGGGTGACTGTAGGCTGGTCACTCACTCTCAGTTCTACTCACCTTCTGGGTTTGTTGTTATGGGAGGAACACTCTGTGTGTGTAGAATACATTCAAAGCCTTGAGTAATAAAAGTGGGATGCAAATAAATAAGTAAAAGTGCCCAGTATATTTTGTAAAGTAAATTAATAATTGGGAGCCATGATAAAACACATTTCCATGTTGTATTGATAGATGAATCTGGATTTCTTGTTTTGCATTGTGCAAAGTATGCAACAAACTGGAAACCTAGAATGTGAAGAGGCCATTTTCCCCCCCAGCAAGTTAGCTATTGACCATGGGGATACAGCAAAAGGAAAATAGTACCAATAGTGCCTGTGGATACTGGAGACCAGTTACTTGGCCTTGAAAAATCTGGGGCCGATGTAGCAGGTAGCTTGCCTATGACCATAACCAGGAGAATGCTTAGCAAGCCACTTGCTTCAAATAAAGTGTACCTTTCAAAGAAAGTGAGAAATGTCAGGCCATTCCTTCGTAACCCGCATTGCAAATAGAAATACAAAAGTACTCCAGCGTGGATTTCTTTTACAATTCTGTGGCGTGGCTGACAGTACAAGATTCCTTTGCAGCACAGATGGCAGCAGTGCATGGCATCTGCTAGCATCCGTCATTCGCAGCTGAGAACTTCCATACAAAAGCAACATATATTTGCCAAAAAAGTGTGCAAAGTGTATTTTAGGAGACGCTGCCTTAAAAATAGGCATTAGAGAAAGTTACAAATAAAACCATATTTTTCAATGATAAGCTAGCTATAACAGCCCTAGGTGCATTTTTCTTTCTTTCTTAAAAGCAGAGAATTGGATGGAGCAGAGAAATACGTAAGCACCAGTGAGACTTCCTCAGTCAAGGTTTATCCTGATCTACACATCCAAACTGCAAATATTCCCTGTGGCATGCCGATTATTGATATCATTATTTCCTGTGTGTGTTTGTTGTTCAATTTGCCATATAAGACCAGCACATCAATATTCTACACATCTTGGTTGGATTTCCTGTTCTGAAGAGTGCATTTACTTGATGGATGCTGAGTGCCTAGAAGCAATCCATTCTGCTGTGGTGCATAGAATTTGAGTGTAACATTGCTTTTTGAAAACATTAAAGGGTTGTATTTCCCCCCCCCCCCCCCCTATTGATTCTAAACTCCTTTCCAGGCTGAACCTGGCCATGATGTAAAAGGGACACGAAAAATAAGCCATCAAAAGAATAAATGGATTTTTCAGGCTATGTGCAAATCCCAGATAAACAAGCATATATTTTCAGTGTATCAAGCCTAGAGCACTTTTTCCCAGGGAAAAGCAAATGATAGCTGAATGATAAGTGTCTTAAGCTTCAGAAAAAGAAAATCTTGCATAGCAAATGCAGCTTGTCAAATCCTGGCATCGTTTGTCTTGGCCAATTCAAAATAGCAAGTATTCTAATATTTGCATATCGTGTCTTCATAGCATTGTTGTTGTGATTGCTGTGAAACTAAATTTAAAAAAAACACCTTTCTCCATATGCTGTTTTCATATTCTTAGATTCTGACAGTCTGAGGGAAGTTGCAATTTGTTGATTTTTTTTTAATTGGTGACTTATGTCCTTCCCTACGCCAACATTTTAATCATGTTACCATTAAATTGGTTGATTTTTTTCTCCTTTATTTGTTGCCATCAAATAAACACACACACATATCACTGTCAGCTATGTTTAAAAGTCTGTTTTTGCTCTGATTTTGTGTGGAGAGCATTGATTTTATGTGGAAACTGCTGCATCCAAGAATGATGAAGAAAAAATGGGAAACCACCACTTTGCAGTGCCATCTTTGATAGGGAATTTTGACATTTTCATTAAACAGTCCAGTGAAATTGGCCATTTCTAACCACAGACTGATCATGGTACTTGGCAGGAATCACATCGGGAACTTCAGAACCAAAATGGCCAACTGGTGAAAACTCTTAGTGCTTCGCTGAGGCATTGTGGCTGGCTTGTTGCAAAGAGGCAGCTTAAAGCGTCTCCATGAAACACAAGTGCCCTATCATCAAGGCAGAGTGACTGTGATGTGTCAGATTCTACTTTGTATCTTTTCTCTCTATTCCAGCGATTTCCCCCCACAAAATGCCAGTTGACTATCTTTAGGTTTTTATTTTATCACATTCTGTCGACTCAGATGAATGCCATTTATCCTATATCAGGGACTTATGGTCCTCATTGGTCTTTCCATTCACAAACTGTGAAGGCATGTGGTAGGCCCACCATTTTGTCCCCTTTTGGGTGTGAGGCCTGGATGTAGGAGTGGATTTAGATATAATAAGGACTCAACTCATGGGAAACTGTTGAGGTTCTATTGACAAATACTAATAAAGAATATGACTGTGTTACAAATGAACCTGGCAACAATACTGCCAAGATACATCACAAACCCTTGATGGGGTTTGAATAGCAGGTATGAATAGATGCAGGAACAAAGCATATCTTTTATCAGGTAGCAAGGGCCAGACAGGAGGGCTTAATTCATTTATTCATTGTTCAAAGTTACAATGGCACTGAAGTGACTTATGACTGTTTTTGACAATTACAATTGTTGCATCCCCATGGTCACGTGATGAAAATTCAGGTGCTTAACAAACTAACATGTACTTATGTCAGTTGGACTGTCCCAGGGGTCATGTGATCACCCTCTGTAACCTTCCTAGCTGGCTTTTAACAAGCAGTGTCAGTGGAGGAAGCTGGATTTGCTTAACAACCACATTGCTAGCAACCATTAGCAACGGCAGTGACTTGTTTAACAATTACGGCACTAAAGGTCGTAAAATGGGGCACTGCTCTCCCTAAACAATTGCCTTGCCAATTTTGGGGCTCAGTTGCGGTCTATCTGTATCAAATTATAATGTAACTCCAATAAATGGGGAAAAAAATCCTTAAATTTTGAGAGACACCCCCCCTCCCCCATTTTCAAGGCTGCAGCTTGTTTCACTTATGTCTAAATACGGCTTTGCTTGGAAATATGTGTGGCTTCATGGGGAGCAATTTGTAAAGCAAGCAGACTTTGTAACAGTACAGATCCATTCTTGATTGTGACCCACAGCTGTTAAGACATCAGCCTTAGTTCCCAGTTTCTTGATTTTATGAAGACAGGCTTAACTCATTCAGGGCAGTGCAAGTAAATGCAAGTAAATGCAAAAAAAAAATAAAAATCCCTTCTCTCTAGATGGGCATTTTTTGCTCTTCTACGGATGTGTCTGATAATACGTTTTTTATTATTAGCAGTAAAAGGATATGTTATAGTTTAATTCTGCACTCTGCCTTTTAGCTTATATATTACAGTAGCTTTTAGCTTTTTAGACTTGTGGTTCTTTGCTTTGGAAATGCCATTTTGCTGTGAATTCTAAATACCATTAAGAAATGCTGGGCAAATCACACCCATCTTTTTGTCCTGCTATTTCTGACCATATCCGTGGTAATCTCCCTCCAGCTTCCAAATTGGCTGCCAAGGACAATTAGATGACTCTTTAGGCTATCTTCAAAAATATGCAAAGAAATGACAGATTATCTACCAAATGGCACCCTATTCATCTTTTTTTTGGGGGGGGATGAGAATTAGGAGATCCCCTGAGCTGTTCAGAAAAAAAATGGTTGGGATTATTTTTATAATACTATCAGGGACTGCATACTGAAATGAAATTACTATCCATCAGCAGCATTTTGGTGAGCTTTGAGATATAAAGCCAATTTTGACCCCTTAAAATGTGAACTTGTTTTGCTGATCCTATTCCTGCAGCTAGTTTATCGGAGTTGTCTCCTGGGGCAGCCAAGGAAATACTTCCTCTGGGTGAGGAAGCCTGCTTTCTGCTTTTTGACAGCTGGCAGACTTCCCAAGTACTCCATAGTGTACCATTCAGGACCTATAGGGTGGTCAGCCAGTATGTGCATCTTTGGCAAAAAAGGGAATGCCTCCAGTCGGGTGGGAGGTTGGCTCCATTCGCCCCCAGCCACCCATCCTGCCCAAGTTTATTTTATTGTATGTATTGGAAGGTCATTCCCTCATAATCTACAGGGATTAGGGTTTCCTCTGCTTGATAAGAAAACAATGCCTCTGAGACTTCCGGTTTTGCGTTGCAGTGGAATGAATGCAAGAAGGCAGGGCTTTGCCTTCCACGCCTGATTTTGCCCTGCTGGGGACCCTAAAAAGGACCTAAAGTCGCCCCAAAGAGGCAATCAAGAAGGAGGGGTGTCTCGTTGATCACGGAGAGATGGCGGGCTTTCCGTTCAATCTTAGAAAAGCCCTCCAAACCTGCAGGGGAAAGACTGGCTACATTCCTGTGGCCGGCCATTAGCTGCTGACAACCAAAGAAGAAAAAGCACCAATTAGCACATCGTAAACAGCATGTTTGGAACTTTGGGTGAGAATATTGATCCTTTCTGTATTATTTTACAACTGAATTTCCTGGGAAAGGCTCCCAAGAAGCTAAAAACTCCAAATGTGAATGGAAGCAGTGTTTTAATTTTATGGGGACAGAAATATACAATACTGAAGTGGAAGTAACATAAAGCTACAGTTTTGATAAATTTGAGGACTGAGATAATTGTTAAGATTTTCTCTTTGAAAAAAAAAAACATTGAGGTGAAATATAAGAAATCAATTCTTTGTCTTAAGAGTGGAAAATGGAGTTTGAGTGACATCTAGTGGTGGATTTGTGTACAGCACTATAATTTGCTTCCTGGCTGCTTGATGATTCCTAGTTTGGGAGAACAGCTGGCAATAAAGGAAAATATTTTGGCATACTTATCACTCTGACCTTTTTGGACTATAAACACCTACTGAGCTTGGACTTTTAATCTCAAGAGTTAGTGGGAGAGAAAGAAAAAACTGACTTTGTTCTATGCCTGGCTGGGAGAGATTTTTGAACTGTTTTCAGGGAGGCTGAACATTTTGAACACTTCAAACATTGTGGATTACAACCTTGCCTGACTGACAATTGTTGGATACCTGAGACAAAGGATCACTATAAAATATTACTTTCAGGATTGGACCTATACTCTGGAACCTATTGGATTGTAAAGGCTACTTATAAAGACCAGAAAACTAGATGAAACTTTCATCCACTCTTACTGAGTCTGGTGATACTAGAGGATCTCCAGGAATGATGCCTCAAGAAAAAAACAAACACCTTTCAGAAAGAAATATACTCTATGCTGCAACTAATTCACCAAAGAATTCTTGCATACAAAGAGGACATAAAAAACCATAAATAGACTAAAAACAATTTAGATAATATAAATGAGCAAATCTTCAAATTAAATCTACAACTAGAAAGTTCCCAGATAACGACTACAAATAAACCAGAAATTAGAAGGCAAAACAGAGGAAATGGATTTAGAGATACAAGAGATAAAAGAAGGGAAATATAAACAACCATATACAAACAAAATACTGCAAGACGTAGCCATAACAATGAAAATGCAAAAGACCCTTTACCCTTTAAGCTTGCAAGATGCATCTGATGACAAGGAAGAAGATTTTTTTAAAATGTAATATAGAGCTATTAGGGGAAATGTCACAACTTGGGAGACAAGGAATGAAAAGAGAAATTGAAGGAGAAGGAAACTGGGAGTTGCTTAAGGAATATAAATGGGCGGAATTCCCCCCCCCTGAAAAAAATACCCTCATGCCAAGCAATTTGCACAAAAATAGAAAGAAAATTCCTGGGCCATTTAATTGCCCTGGCTTGGAAGCTTACTTGGCATAGAAAGAAAGCGAGAATTAGATTTTAAAAACAGAAGATTTGACTTTTTAGAGGGATTATATGTTTAAATACTTGTTTGAATAAGATTAAAAGAACGGATGACCCTTAATTAAATAAAATAATTATTAAAAATAAAAAGTAATTGAGTTAATTAATTAATTAATTAAGGAGAAAGCTGTAGCAGGGGGTCATGTGATAAATCTGACTACGGTAAAACATATCTGAGACATTGCCTCTAAATCTAATATCTGTGTTTGCTATCATAATAGTACCCATTGATTAACAAATTCTTGGAGGAACGTCAAGGATGTGGTCTTGGTTTTTTTTTGCCATTTTTTGAACTGAGTACTTTTTAAGAAGCTGGGAACAAATGAGAAATTTATTTAAGAGCATCGAGGTAGTGGCAACATGACTTTTTTGTGTTCTTTTTCTGATACTGCATAACAGGGGTCCCCAGTCCGTGGACCGGTACCAGGCCTCGGCATGCCCGCAACCGGTCTGCACAAACAAGCAAAGACCCATCCGTGGGATGCAGACAGCACACAAAACCACGCGCTCTCCAGTCTATGAAAAAGCTTTTCTCCACAGAACTGGTCCCTGGTGCCCAAAAGGTTTGGGACCTCTGTTCCATAACACACAAAAATGGATTTTTTCATAACTATTGCTCATAATTTCATCATGGTTCTAGTAATTATCATTCTTTACAATTGACCAGTAAGTCAAGGACTACCAGTAAAATAGAATCAAATTGTTCTGACCAAATAAATTTAATAATAATTTGATATTTTCAAGTGGGCAATATTTCTGTTGTACTAATATAGAATTTCAGATTAGAGTATCAGTATTACAGGTTCCATGGGAAAGAGATGGTAAGCAGGGATTCTTGCTTGAGCAAGACTACCCATGCTGTTTGTTTTGGCTTTGATATATGGTTGCAGCAGTCAGCCATGAGTGATTTTAATAGGATTTGATCATATGTCTTCATTTTAAAGAGAATTAAATTGACCCATATAAATATTTGGTACAAACCTGATGTGATAAGTCGTGTCAAACTCATTCCACGAAATGAAATGGAAAGATGATGTGGTTTAAAATGTAACTCACTGTGAAAGTGTGTCAAGAATCCATAAAATCACCAGTCTAGATGAAAAGGAGACCTAGGAATTGAATGAGATGGAGAAAACTATATCTTTGTGTTCAGTGGGATGAAAACTGATCAAGAAACCAGTACAAATAAAAACTGAGCTGGTGTAGTGCTTCTGATTTAAGAATCAGCAGAGAAAATAATTAAATAAACATGCAAATAATGGCTGAGAGTCATGAGTGAAGAAGGTCTTGATTCAAATCTTGCTTGGACCATTAAATCTCTATAAAACGTCCTATGTGGTCAAAATTCCTTTCGTTGTCAAAGCCAACCCCAATGATCTAAACCAGGCATGTCAAACTCGCGATGTGACGTCACGCGATGTATCACAACTTTTTCCCCATTGCTGGCAATGGGCAGGGCACGGTTTCGTCGTGATGCATCCGGCCCGTGGGCCGGCAGTTTGACATGCCTGATCTAAACCATTCACAGGCATGAGATAATAGATAAACAGAACTTTTCTGAACATATTTGTTAGAATGGTCTTAATATGATTTTTCCTAGGCAGCTATTTACAGAACTATTTAAAAAGATTGCATTCATATTTGTTCATTTCATAGTTAACTAAATGAGATTGATAGGAAACCTGAATCAGTCCGAGCTTGTTCAAGTAAGACTTAACCTACTGCAAAAGTGATGGTTTAGATGTCCTTCTAATGACTCTTCCAAAATAGATGACCTACTTTAGTCTAGACATAAAACAAAGTTATTATATGATTATGTTGCTCAAAAAAGAAAATGTTTTTCAAATATTTACAGCATGTTGTACTATCCTGATATTATCCTTATTCCCATTTGCAAGGATTCATAATGGAAACAAGGTAGGTGCTGTTGCACAGGATAGAAAATCACTGATGAAGCTTCAAACAAGCAGTCAATACTATGAATAGGGGCTGGTTCATTTTCCCCCTCCCTCTTCCAAAAAGAAAAACCATTTTCAGAGAGTTTTATAGCAATAGCAATAGCACTTAGATTATATACCACCTCACAGTGCTTTACAGCACTCTCTGCACAGTTTACAATGTCAGCGTATTGCCTCCAACAGCCCGTGTCCTCATTTTACCAACCTCGGAAGGATGGAAGGATGAGCCAACCTTGAATCGTTCAGGATCGAACTGCAGGCTGTGGGCAGATTTTGCCTGCAATACTGCGTTTTAACCACTGTGTCTCCAGAGCTCAAAGTTTCATGCTTTTCTTTTTCCCCTTTTTTTTCCTCAAAAGAGAAAAAAAGGGAAAAGTGCAGGCTTTTTTTTTAAAAAGGTACATCATTGTTATCCCAGAATGGAGAATGGAGAGGCCTGCATTTTTCCCTAATATCTACTTAGGTGGCCTGTTGAGTGATGTTTATTGGCCCATTGTCATACAGTACATCTTATGCATGAGTGATGTGGACTCAGCTATCCCTAGGCCCAGTATTTCAGAGGCAGAAATAGCCAGGTTGCTTAAAGAACTGTGAGTGAAAATAATAGCTTTTTGAGACAATTGGGCAAAATATGGAAAGCAGAATCTTACCTATATTTGTTATAGGGAGCAAGCAGTACAAGATCACTCAAGCTTGTTACTTCATCACTCTATATGATTAAATATTGACATACTCCATCAAACTCCATAATGCAGTCTCAGTATAATAAGCATCGGGATTATCAAGATATCAGATCAAATCCTGATGACATGTGGATGCTAATTGTCATGATCATCGTACCTCATCATTTCACATCCTGAAATGTTTCCACTAATTAATGTTGATTGCAAGTTTGGACTCTTAAACGCCATCAGGCTCTTGATCATTGGATGGAAAAATTGTGGCTTTCATGGGCATTTTATTAGGAAGGCTTAATTAGGCTCAAAGAACAGGGTAGCAAATCTTTAAATGCTTGAGTTAACTGGAAAATGGCACCATCATCTACACCCAACATTGCCTTATAATTACTCCCCTTTGAATTAAAGCTATTGGTCATAATTAATTTTATCCTTCTCCCTTTTTTAACAAAGGTAGTATTGCAGGAAACAAAAAGAAGAATGCATAATTACTATACATTAAATTGATTCAAGTGATAATTAATTTTCAGGAGGTTATACGAATTAATTTAATGCAGAATATAGTACTTATTATTGACCTAATTTAACCCCAGAGGAAGTGGAAGCCTTTGCTCTTCTAAAGATTTCTTTCAAAGATAATTACATTAAAAACTAAAATCTCTTCTCTTTTGCAGTTGATGAACTGGAGTGAGTAATATTGTGAAGCTACTGAGTTTGCCTTTTGTGTAATATTAAAATGAATTACAGATTACAGCTTATTTCACAGACCTTAGTTATAAAGCAAAATATTAATCACATCCAGTTGCCATGTATAATGGTCACTGATAGTGGAAATTATACATAAAACCTGCTAGAGGTAATCTAGTTAGGATTGAATTTGAACTATTCAAAGCAAATCTACAAGGTTTAGGGACTGGAAAGGACACAACAATGAGTTTACTCCACTGCGAATTATCAATCTTTCCTAGAAAAATTCTCTTAACATTATCGTGTATTTGTGAAATTTGCATAAAATAGAATGGCTTTTGAAAAATGCAAGAAACATTGTGTAGATTGTGTATACAAGGAATATATTTTCACAGAGATAAAATACGTATTACAAAAAATTAACCTGATTATAGAATTATAATCTATTGTCGATTTTGATTAAAAACTCCAAATTTTCCAGGGAATTGTTAAGACATTTTATTTGTCCCATAGTCATAAATGAGCATTCTTGGTTGGAGGTGGACATGAACTTGTTTTTCTCCAATCCTGATCATATATAGCATTCCAATTAGATTCCTCACCACATTGGGCTCAGTAAATAATAAGTGAGCTTCTGTTTATTGACGTAGATCAGACTAACAAAGAATATTCTCCAATATATGCCTCATTCTATGAATGAAGAGGTATTCTGGCTGTTAGTAAATCCTGTTGAATCTGTAAATGATAAAGGACTTTGCCCTGCTTCTGTCTACTTCATTGTCCTTCCAGTGTGGACTGAATAGCTTTAAAATCTCTGCACTTCTGTTCTGATTAGATGTTAACCCTTGGCATATTCTGAGGGCAATTTATTACCATCGCCTTGGTATCATTCCCGTATGTTGAGATTTCGGTTCCCAGAATCCTTAGGGAAGGCTAAACCAGCAAACAGAAGGTTAAAGGTCTTCTATGGCATCATCATATGACAAGATGGAAGAGAGGCTTCCTAGTGCTTCCTGTTGCAGACATTTACTTCTATTCCTGGGCTTTCTCTTTTACATTTGTTAAGCCTGAATACCCACTGATGTGATGCCAAAGCTAGCCTAGCTCTCTGTGCAAGTTTGCCTGGAACTGAAGTCAAACTGTCATTGTGACACCTTGGCATTTTGAGGGTTGACAAGGATGAAGGAAACAGCACACTAATCAAAAGAGAAAATGTAGCGACGTCAGGCTCAGATGTAGATTTATATTACTGAATTTTATTATGTTTCATTTTTTTTTAAGAATGGGCTGAAAAGACATCAAAATCTTCCAAGCCGAGCCTACTACAATCACATTTCTTTCCTGGTCACAGGCATAACTGATGTGTAACTCATGAAAGTTTCACTTACGCAAAGAACAAAACCGACGCTAAAGATGGAAAGTTTGCTCCATTGTTCCGTCAGGTTGTGGCTGACTCCTAGTGACTCTATGGATAATAGCTCTCCAAGCTCTCCCGTCTATTGCTTCGTTATCCTATTCAAGTAGGAGCATCCTGATAGCTAACAATTCTTCATCTATCAACACCATGTGTTATCTGCTCTTCTCCTTATATTCAACTTGTCGAATATTATCTTTTTCATAGATACGTTTGGTCTCATGATGTGTCCAAAGTGTGATTGCTTTTGATCTTTTCTTTTTTTAAAAAAAATCCTTCTTTCCAACGAACACTCTAGCTTGAGTTCCTTTAGCATTGCATGGTTGGTTCTCTTTGCTGTCAGAGGAATGCAAATCAGCTTTCTCTAGCATCGTAGTTCAAAGGAGTCAATATTTTTCCCTCCTGCTTTTGTGCAGAATCTAGCCTTCTTATCTGTACATCGTACTAGGGAATAACACTGAGTTAACTTTCCTGAGTTTATCTAAGCCCCGGTGGGGTTTTTCCCCCTCATTTTTCTGTGAAACTCTTCAGCATACCAATCAACTTCGCTAATTCTGGAGCCCAGAATGTTATATCTGTCAACTAACTCTACTGTTTCATTATTTACCTTACGTTCCTTCAGTTTTCCAATTGACATCATCTTTGCTTTGCTTTTCTGACCTATTAAAATGATCATTCTTCAGTGTTTGCAACCAGAGGAGTGTCACCTGCTTATCAGATAACAACTTCCCTCCTAAAATTTAAGTTCTTCCAGACTTGTGGCCATTATGATGTACTCACTATGTAGACTGAACCGGTATGACCAATCTTTATGGGATTATGGGACCTTTTCTAATTCTGTTCTCTCTCTGTCTCTCTCTCCCCCCCCCATATTTATTGTCACAGGGCCTCTCATGATCTTTATTATTTTCACACAGATGACCTCCTTTAAGAGCTCTGTGGCTATTTCATCCATCTCTGGGGCTTTCCTGGCTGGCTCAGGAATTCTGGGAGTTGAAGTCCACAAGTCATAAAAGAGCCAAGGTTGCCTACCCCTGGTCTATTGAGTCCCAGTTCCTGACACTGAAGCAGGTTTCCTCCCTAGAATTAGAAGGTGGTTCTTTTTTGGCCATGTCTTCTCACTAGAAATAGAGGTAACAGTGTCTTGCTGGGTCCATCCAGTGACTTGAAGGTATCTGCAGATACCCTTCTGTTGTATTTTACCCAAACTATAAGATATCCTCTTGCAGGAGATGTTGTCTTTCTGATCCTAGAAGAGAAAATTTTAGCCAAGTCTTTTCAGTATAAGTGGCTTTAACTCTTAATGATATTTGAAGTGAAATTCTCACTGTTGCACTGTCTTAAATGTTTTTCGGGTGGAAAGGTGAGACATACACTAAAAAATGGTATTCCCTACATACTTTCACCCATGCACATACACACATAACTTGGCTCTTGCGGCAGACCAGCTCAAAGTCAAGAGTTTTGCCCCTTCTGTTCCAGGTTCTTTGGAATCCATCCATGTTCTTCATTTTCTGCAAACTGAGACGGAGCGAGAAGGTGCCAGAGAGACCCAAGAACCGATACTGCAGGATCAAAAGATGATTCAGGAAGAGGGGTGGACAAACAAAGAAACAGTTCAGCAGCTATGAGACAATGAGCTGAAAATAATGCACAGTTTTGAATGGCTTCTCCATTCTAGTGGTGCACAACTCCATGAGTTTATGGGAGGTGGGAAGGAAAGTTGAAAAAGTGCAGAAGCTGCTTCCACATTAATTATAATCACTGGTTCAAGATATGTTAAGATATTGCTTGTGGCTATTCCAGGACCCTGAGAAATTCTTTCATGCTACAAGATTCTTGCTGTTAACTTAATTAGTATTGCCTCTGAGAAATGAGAGTTTCATCGTAGTGTCTGCAGGATACCGTAGGCCACATAACATGCTGTAACCAAGGCTTGATATAAACAGCTCTGAATCCCAAGAAATTCCATAATGGCAATAGCAGTAGGCACTTTGACTTATACACCGCACCATAGTGCTTTTACAGCCCTCTCCAAGCAATTTTACAGAGTCAGCATATTGCCCCCAACAGTCTGGCTCCTCATTTTACCAACCTTGGAAGTATGGAAGGCTGAGTCAACCTTGAGCCTGGTGAGAGTTGAACTGCTGGCAGTCGGTAGAATTAGCCTGCAATACTTGCATTCTGACCACCACGGCTCCTATGTATGCTATTTCATCCACTGTATCTATAGACAACAGCCCTCTATCCATGTTTTGATTTTCTCAGGGCACGTTTTACTACATCTGGAACTGCACGTACGATTTTTTTTTACTCCAAAGCAACCACCAAATTGTTGAGAAAATTCCTATGTTATTGGAGGAGAAGCAACAGCAGTGTCCTGCAGCAACAGCTAATCAGTCCTCTAGTTTGACTGGGTTATGCAATGTGTATCAGGAAACCCATCCTCCCTAACTTCCATTGTAAATTTAAATCCACAGATGTGACATCTTTTTTGGCTCATGTTTAATTAGCCAACTTTATACTATTCTCACACCCTTCTCCAACGGTGGGAGTTGTTGTAAAACACAGGGAGGCTCAACTTAGACCTTACAGTACTTACAACGATTCATTTAATGATTGTTTGAAGTTACAGTGGCACTGGAACAAATGGCCTATGACTGTTTTTCACACTGATGACCATTGCAGCATCCCCATGGTCACGTGATCAAAATTCGGAGCGGGCGTGTATTTATGACGCTTGCAGTGTTCCTGGGTCATGTGATGTCCTTTTGTGAACTTCTGACAGGCAAAGTCAGTGGGGAAGCTTAAGAGCTTAACAACCATATTAGCAACTGCACTGATTTACTTAACAACTGTGGCAAGAAAGGTAAAATGGGGCAAAACTCGGTTAACAACTGCTGTCAATGCTGCTAACATTGAATGTTCTTGCTTTGACAAAAGATGAAGAAGCAGCTATTTCATATGTTAAACTTGTGTGTTACGGTTAAAGCTAGAATTAGTTATTGCTGGGAGGGAGGAGGAAGAATGTCGCTCAAGGCCATTATGAAATAAGAGAAGGTAAGAATTTGGCGGGTTGTCTTAACAGAAGGGAAAACTGACCCTTCAAATTAATTGGAGAATGTGATTAATGACAGCAATGAAAAGGGGGAGAATTGAACTTAACAATTATGCTAAGGGGAAGGGGAATTCAGACTCCAGCTTCTCTAGCAAGGATTGCCGATGTTATAGGGCTAATAAAAGACTTTTTAAGGTAAACAATGCCTCAGAGTCCTTTGAAAAGCTCATTCCATTGGAAACTTGACAACTGCCTTGCTAGCAAAAGAAATTTGGGGCTCAATTGTAGTTGTAAGCCGAGGACTATCTGTACAACCTAAGATGCACTGAATCTCACTCAGGGAATCCACATGTTACGTTTCAGCAAGTCACAGTCTAGTTAAAATGCTGCCGCACACCACATTTTTTTTCTACACAGGATGTTGTGATTCAGGGTCAGCCTGTGGGTTCGGCAGTTGGGTTGGACGACTCAGAGGAGAAGGAGGGGGGGTGTTGAAGAGCTTGCTGATGATGGCCTTGAGGCTCCGCAGAGCCCTCAGCCAGGCCCCTCCCACCTGGTCACGATGGAGACTCAGCTGTGTGAGCCTGACAGCGTGGATGAAGATGACCCACAGCTGGCCCTGTTCAAGGACGCCCGACGCAGGAGGCAGTCAATCAGGAGTAAACAGAGGAAGGCAATGGGGCACCTCGGAAGGAGGCAGAGAGAAGCCACGCCCTGAACTGTATAAAAGGAATGTGTGGGAGGGCTGGTTTGCTGAAGGCAACAGCTTGAATAGTTCCTGTTTCATAGCTCCTGTTTCATGGTTGGTGTCTTGTTTTGCTCTGTTTTATGTTAATAAATTTGGCAGGCTTTATTCCAGCCTCCTGCCGTTTGTAAAGGGGTTGTCCCTGCTTTTTCTGCAGGGCCGGTAGCAGGCTGGTACAGAACAGATGTGAGGGTATGTTCCCTCTATCCTGGCTTTCCTTGTCCACCTTTGCTCTAAGCTGGAGCAGGCCTTTTCCTCACATAGTAAATACTGTAGCCTCTGCGTCATTTTTATTGCTCCTGTTTTGCACTTTTTTCCAGTCTTCGCATCATTTGTCTGCTTTTAAAGAGGGTGTTGTCCTTTTCCTACTCATTGCTTTTGCTATTGTATTCAAGTGGACTGTTGTGGATCCAGTTTCCTAGTGTGGGTGTACAGTTCTTTCCTGCAGTCCCGGAACAGCATTTTTGTGAACCCTACAGTTGCTGTGTGTTCCCACTTAATGTTGCTTAAAGTCTCTTGTCTCTAGAATATGCTTTGTGATTCTGTCAGAATACAACCCAACTTCCTATTTTTTTAAAAAAAAATGCATCAAAAGACAAATTGCGGGAGAATGTTGCCAGAGAGTATAATAAATTCATGAACACTGTGAGTGGTTAATAGCTTTACAAATCACATTGAGGGAAAACCAAGAACCTATTTCAACACCTCATTGGTTATCTCTGTTAAGCCAGCAGTTTCCATATCCTTCCATTTCTTCCTTTGCACGTGTTTGTTTTTATCAACTGCAGTATTTTAGCTAAAATTATTATTTTGGACAATATGATTATTAATTTTGTTCAGGAAGGGAACCAATACCTATTTGGCATGCACATGAGTTGATTGTAATACAATTTCTTTACAAATATTAAATCACTCTCACTTTGGAAGAATTGCCTCTGAACACCTGTTAAATATAAATTGCAGAACATCATGAAAGTGTTTTTGGAATATTATTCAAGTTAAATGCAGTGTAAATAAGGAAATAACATTATGATTTCCTTTATGTCACTAAACATAGTTCGTAATATTTTTTTTTTATTTGTCCTGGAATACTTGATACCTGATCCAGATTACAAGTGTGGCTTTAATCTTATGTTCATTAATCATTTTTATATCAGGTAAAGATGTGATCAGAAACTCTTTTTTAAGAAAAAAAAAGTACTCTAAGGAGGTAGCAACTCCTTAATCTTTTGAATTCAGATGAGATGGCAGGGTGAGGTCTTCCGGACAAAAGCTCAATAGCCCCAACAAAACCTAATTGCATCCACACTTTGTTTATTCCATCTTTGACATCTTCAGATCACACCTTCATTGTGATAACAATGCAATCCTCAATAGTGTTAAATCCCACTAAACATAGACATTATTGGGCGAGACAGACCAATTATTATTATTATTATTATTATTATTATTATTATTATTATTATTATTATTATTATTATTATTATTATTTGGAAGGTACCTTGGAGGTCATCTAGTCCAACCCCCTGCTCAGGCAGGAAACCCTATACCATTTCAGACAAATGGCTGTCCAGTCTCTTCTTAAAAACTTCCAGTGTTGGAGCATTCACCACTTCTGGAGGCAGGTTGTTCCACTGGTTAATTGTTCTAACTGTCAGGAAGTTTCTCCTTAGTTCTAGGTTGCTTCTCTCTTTGACTAGTTTCCATCCATTGCTTCTTGTCCTGCTTTCAGGTGCTTTGGAGAGTAGCTTGACTCCCTCTTCTTTGTGGCAGCCTATGAGATATTGGAACACTGCTATCATGTCACCCCTCGCCCTTCTCTTCGTTAAACTACACATACCCAATTCCAGCAACCGTTTCCTATATGTTTTAGCCTCCAGTCCCCCAATCATCTTTGTTGGTCTTCTCTGTACTCTTTCTAGAATCTCAACATCTTTTTTACATCGTGGTGACCAAAACTGGATGCAGGATTCCAAGTGTGGCCTTACCAAAGCATTGTAAAGTGGTATTAGTACTTCATGTGATCTTGATTCTTTCCCTCTGTTAATGCAGCCTAGCACTGTGTTGGCCTTTTGGGCAGCTGCAGCACACTGCTGGCTCATATTGAAGTGATTGTCCACTAGGATTCCCAAGATCCCTCTCACAGTTACTACTATTGAGCAAGGTACCACCTATACCAGGGGCAGGCAACCTTGGCTCTTTTATGACTTGTGGACTTCAACTCCCAGAATTCCTGAGCCAGCCATGCTGGGAGTTGAAGTCCACAAGTCATAAAAGAGCCAAGGTTGCCTACCCCTGACCTATACTATACCTGTGCATTTGATTTTTTCCTGCCTAAATGTAGAACCTTACTTTTTTCACCATTGAATTTCATTTTGTTAGATAGCACCCAGTGTTCGAGTCTGTCCAGATCCTCCTGTATCTTAAGCCTATCTTCTGGAGTATTGGCTATTCCTGCCAGCTTGGTGTCGTCTGCAAATTTGATGAGTTCCCCATCTATCCCCTCATCCAAATTGTTGATGAAGGAATGATTAGGCATCATCATCAGAAGCTGTCTGGATAGGTTAAGGCAGGGCTCTTCAAACTTGGCCCTTTTATGACTTGTGGACTTCAACTCCCAGAATTCCTCAGCCAGGCATGCTGTTGGTGCCTTTCAATATCACAGGTGACAGTTGTGATCACTGGATTTCCCCCCCCCCCTATTTATAAGAGCCTTGGTGGAGCAGTGGGCTAATGCCTCCTTAAGTAACACCAGCTGCCTGCAATTAGTGCAGGTTCGAGTCCCACCAGGCTCAAAGTTGACTCAGCCTTCCATCCTTCCGAGGTAGGTAAAATGAGGACCCAGATTGTTGGGGGCAATTAAGCTGACTTTGTAATAATGCCGCTTGGGGGTGTGTGTGAAAGCCCTAATAAGCAGGCATATATACATAGAATGAAGGCTACTGCTAAGTTTGTAAGCTGCCCTGAGTCTTCGGAGAAGGGCGGGATATAAATGGAATAAAAATAAAAATAAAATAAATAAATAAAATGCAATAAAGTCCATTCAGATATTCAGAAAGGATCATATTTTAAAAATCTTTATTAAAATTTATTTATTAACATAACTCTAATTCTGCTTTATAAATCAGCGTCCAAAGGGCAAGAACTACCAAAATAAGGAGAGAAATGAAATATGTGTGGTTTCTATTTTAATGTGATTATATCCTATTTGCATTTTATAAATTTGAATGCAAAGCAGTATACAGTTATTCTTTGAAGTCTATTATTTTGGAACAAGCGGGATTCTTTTAATGTGTAAACAAAAGAATATATTACACAAGCATGCAGACAAAAATGTACTATATTATAGAGGCGCTTGTAAGAAATGTGTGCACAGAAATGAATATATTACAGAAACATTTGTAGAAAATGCTACATAATGAAAGAAATGCATGTATAAATCTATATGATTTAAAGAAATGCAAGCTATAATGGAGTAAACTAAAACTAACATGACTTTAAACTGAGCACAGGTGTAAAATCTTGGTCTTCCCCATTTAAGAATACATGGAACTTTATGTTGACAGATGACAAAGTATTAATTAATACACTCAAAATGTAGCAAACTTAAATTATATAAAAACAATTAAGCCAAGTGATAGCTTGCAAAAATTCTACGTACAGAACATGAAGCCAGCCATTTGCTTGCTAAGCTTTTTAATGAGGTATAAGAAATGCGGTAGTGTTTTATCTTTGTCATTTTGTATGCTCAGCCCATCTTTATTTAGAAACTAGTTCATCTTTAGGGCTTTCATCTCTACCTTGAAGTCAGAGAAAAACAAAATCCATGGAAGATGTTCAATAGAAAAAGAAAAATAGCACTGAAGCAGCGGAGTACCGGTTAAGTGGATTTTGGAGATTCCTAATATATTCTCTATAATGAGCCTACTCAATCAACTTTGAGTTACTTTGCAGGCAAGTAGAATTAACTCAGTTATAGACACCCAAAAGCAAACACATGCTCAGAAACATAAAATTCAGTTCTAATGAATTGATCCATTAATCTTTGGATCCGCTACAGAATATACTCATGTTCTGGAGAAAACCCAACATCTACTATAAACGCTGATTATACTAGTTTAATGTTCTGAAAGTCTGCAAAATGCACTTTTTGGGGGGGATGAATACAGTTGAAAGCAACCAAATCAGTTCTCAGCGACATTTGGATTTGGTGTTTTCAGATGTTAGAATTCCCATGTTGATTTTGTTATTTTTTTCTCCTTATTTTTATATTCCAAGTTTTTGAGAAAGTGGTAGGTGTAGACTTAAAACAGGGGTCTTCAAACTTGGCCCTTTCATGACTTGTGGACTTCAACTCCCAGAATTCCTCAGCCAGGCACGCTGGCTGAGGAATTCTGGGAGTTAAAGTCCACAAGTCTTAAAAGGGCCAAGTTTGAAGACCCCATGACTTAAAACATTTCAGCTTTTCATAGTCATTAAAGTGCATCTGTTGGCAAGGGTCATCTGAAGACATTCATAAAAGCTTGGAAAAATGTTTGGCGGTGGGGGCTTTATATAGGATTTTAAGCTTTTGGAGGGGAAACTGAGGGAGATATTGATGATACGGTGATACCCCACAAGTAGGTAGAAGTAATTTGGGAGTTCTTGATTTGGGGGCTGTTTGGCCAGTGAGCAGAACTTTGAAGGGTTTCATCAAAATGACAAAAAAGCAACACTGTGTTCTCATGAGACAAGCTCCACCCCTTCCGTATGTGCCTGTGATACCAGGATGTGCATACAAAACTTACAAAGTGATAGTATATTTCTGCTTCCATCATTTGCCTCCTTACCTCCTTGCTGTCATCTCTGGTGGGGAGGTTCCTGCTGTTTCAAGGCTATAAAACCCCTTTTTGATGCTGGCAGGAGTTCACCTGGCCAATTTCCACTTTTCTGCTGATTTTGCAGAGTTCTTAAGGATTCAGAAAAGAATTAGAGGCACATGTGGATTCTGAACAACGGGTCGTGGTAAATAAACACATACCCTTCTCTCAGCTTGACCATTAGGCCATTTTGGACTCCCCCCCCCCTTTTTAAAAAAACAAAAAAAACCCTTTTCTTTCTTATCCTGCTTTTCTAGAAGAATTCCAAAGATCTCACACAGTTGAGATCAAGTGTGCAAAACCCTTGTTTCTAATGGAACGGGACAAATTTACATACAGTTATAATGGAACGGGACAAATTTACATACAGTTAGTGACCAGCGTCTAATGTGAAATAGGCTGTTCTGATTATTTTTGTAAAACTGCCAAACTGGTGATAGAGTGTCATGAAATGAGAGTTTCCCCCCCCCACCCCAGCTTGAGACGCTACTGAAATGACCCTAATAGTCACCTTTGCACTGCAAACAGTGCTTTGCTTCTTGGGATGGTTATGTGTCAAGTTCACAGTGTTTTGGATTGAAACATTCAGACCTAAAAAGCAAAGAAAAGCTGAAGTAAGATCATAAACACAGTCATGGTTTCTCTTCACAACTGCTTCACTTAATGACCAAGTTGCCAGACCCAATCATGCTAAGTGAGAACTAACTATATTACTGTAATCTATAAGGTCGTTAATTTACCCAGCTTTCTCTGAATGGTGGGTGGTGTTTTTTCTTCTCCTCTATGGATTTTTATTTGTTTCATAATTTGGAACAGCAATAATCTTTGTCTGGTGACAAATTTAGACTAAAAGATTTATAAAGCCAAAAGACATTCAGTCTGATATACAGTACAAGCTAGATTCTTATTACTTTAAAAATGCTTCACTTGGTTTCAGTTTGATGCTATGGGCAGAATTACCTGAATCTTATTGCATTTCATTTGCTTTGCAAATCTGGATCAATCAGTGCTAGAAATTGCTCATCTAATCAGGAGATGATTACATGAGCAGTTTCTAGCACTGATTGATCCAGAAGGTAGAAAATCTTTTTTAGAAGCAAAATTGCTCTAGTAGCTCCAAAATTTTACTTTCAGCCTGAATTGACTTGACTGGTTTTACCCAATGGAAGCAGAGAAACAGAAATGTGATTTAAGGAATTTTTCTTTCTCTGTTTGTACTGTACTTATCCCTATGGGTATTTGAAGTCATGCAGAGATGTAGGTGCACACCTGTTCAGATTGAGTCACATCAAATACATGGTCCCACAAACACATTAGCACACATTCATCTAACCTGCTAAATAGGAAGCTTGCTGCTTGTTTACAAACATACATACAGTACATACATACATACATATGTATATGTATATTGTATGGAACATTTTCAACAATGGGGAGCATTTCGGGGTATAAAACTACTCCTCAACCCATCAATGCCACTGGTCCTCAATTTACAATCATTCAATTAGTGACGGTTCTAAGTTACAATGGCATTGCAAAAAGTGACCTACCATCAGTTTTCTCCGTAGGACCCTTGCAGCCTCACCATGGTCACATGATCAAAATTCGAGCACTTTACAACCGACCTGTATTTATGAAAGTTCAGTTGCACTGTCTCTGGATCATGTGATCAGCAGTTGTAACCTTCCCAGCTGGCTTCTACCAAGCAAAGTCAGTGGTAGCTTTGCTTAACAGTCATGTTTCACTTAACAACAAGTGATTTACTTAACCACTGTGGGGGAAAAGGGATAAAACTCGCTTAACAATTGCCTTGCTTAGCGATGAAAATGTTGCACTTAATTGTGGTTATAAGTTGAGGATTAAGTGTATGTTTTATCTTTGCTTTGGTTGATGCATTGACATTCTCTTTTCAAGTGAATTTTGCTATGCATAATATTGATTAGATTGGGGGATATTTTTTTGCGTCTTTCCCATCCAATCTTAAATTATTGTTTCCTCCAACATGAATCTCTTCTAGCATCTGCCCTTCTTTTAGATGTCCTCGTGATGCATGAAAAGATTGAAATAAAACTTTTTTTTCTTTTTCTTATGATGTATTTTGTTAACAAAGAGAAAACATGCAATACTGTATGATTTCTACAGGTACAGTACTGTAGGTATAGATACTTCTTATTTATTTATTTATTTATTTTATTACATTTATATACCGAAATGTGTTGATGTGAAAACTTAATTTAATTTAATTATTTCATAACATTTAATTATTAAGTTTGTACTAGTTGTGCCACAGAAATCTTTCCTGGAACAATCAGTCTCATTGCTCATTTGTCAGGATTATTGTTATTCTAAACACTACCCAAGTGTGACAAGAACATGCTTGTTGGTAATTTCCTTTGTTAATGCTGTTGAATATTCTTGCCAGTATTTCTCCTGGTTGCAATTTTCCATCTTGGGGAAAAATTGGAGGTTAATGAACTGTTTCTCTCCCCACCCCAGCAAAAATATTTTGTAGTTTCTTGATTTTGGTTGCTGCTTGGTAAAATATATTCTGTTTCAACCTGACTATATTACGCACATTCCTCAGAAATGATTGACATTTCATTCTTTGACCTAAATGAAGTATTTGATATTGATATAAATATTCCAGTATTTGAGGGGCTGCCATAAAGAAGAGGGCATCACGTTATTCATCAAAGCACCAGAGGGCAGGACAAGAAACAACAGTTGGAAACTGATCAAAGAGAGAAGCAACCTGGAATTAAGGAGAAACTTCCTGACAGTGAGGACAATTAACCAGTGGAACAGCTTGCCTCCAGAAATCATGGGCGCTCCACGAGATTTTTAAGAAGAGGCTAAACAGAGATGGTCCAGCTCTGATCTATTCTAAGTGCTATAGAGCCACAGAGGATTTTACTTCAGAATTTCTCTGGGTTTTTTCCTGCTTTAATTATTGCCATTTATACAATGAGGAGGAGACTCATACTATACTCTGGTATCAGGATTGATGTCCTTTAGGTGCATCAGACCACAATATACACCAAGGGTGTCCAACTTTAGCAATTTGAAGACTTAAGGACCTCAACACCCAGAATTCCCCAGGTAGCATGGGTGGCTAGGGAATCCTGGGAGTTGAAGTCCACAGGTCTTAAAGTTGACAAGGTTAATCACCCCTGACGTATCTTGTCCATTCCCTGTTGACTTTTCAAAAACATATTTTCCTGGAAAAGTAAAACTATTTTGCAAGTCCAGAAAAAGTCACTACTTGTTTAAGGAGTTACAAAGTCCATGCCTATTTCAGCTTCAAATCCAAAGCATAACCCATCCCTAGAATACAGTAGGTGCTCTGCCTGAATTTACCTGATTATCCAGTCTCCAATTTCTGCAAGATTTAATCGGGCATTCATACCACGGTTTAGAAAATGACGGCAGATATCTTTTGACCAAGAGCTGATTCTCTTTTCCAGAAGATCCTTCATTAGAATCTTCTGCCACAGGTTGAAAAGGACAAAGTTTTGAAAGTCAGGACATTTGGATTTTGAATCTCTCTGTGCGGCTCAACATTTCAAGATCACTTGAAAAGGGATGTTTTAATCCTTACTAAAGAAGGACAAGGATATTATCTTTTATGACCCCACTCTTTGCTTCTCCATTAAGACTGATGTTATTCATTTCTCTTGGATGTTCTATTTCATTATTTTAGGATTAGTTTGATTAGTTTAAAATTCTTTTTTTAGATTTCCCCTTAGCTACACAGAACCAGTTGGGAAGAGTACTGCATTTTAAAAATATTTTTCCTCCATGCTTTGATAAAAATAAGTTATTGCCTGATCTGTATATTATTAAAAAGTACTCAAATACTATTTTTATTGCAATTGTATCTGTTTTCTTATACTGACGTATATACGCTTGTATGTAAAAGTCAGTATTTTGTAATGCTTTCTTTGAGAGAAGTTACAGGCTCCAAAATCCAAAACTTTATCCTTCTGTAAGTGCTTAATGGTTGATTTGGAGGTATATTTTGGACTGTTACCTTGAATTCAACCTCTTTTCAACATTAATTTAAATGCTGCCGTTTATTATTTTTTTACGAGCAACTCAGGTAGCGAACATATCCAAAAACATCTTCTTCCTCTTGTTTTCCCTACAGCAACAATCCATTGAAGTAAGTTAGGCAGAGAGAGAGAGTGACTGGTCCAAGATCACCTGGCTGCTTTTATGCCTAAGGTGAGAATTGATCTCAGAGTCTCCTGCTTTTTAACCTAGTGCCTTATTCTCTGTCTGTCTGTCTGTCTGTCTCTCTCTCTCTCTCTCTCTCTCATCATGAGACATTGCTTTGTATAAAAAAAAATATCTTTGCTAAAATTGCCCCAAACTGGTTAGTTCTGTAAACAGAAGACACTGGTTAACTGATATTGGATAATTGTGTGTATACTGTATATGACATCTATATTCCCATAGTTATCAGATCTTTTCTTTGATTTCATAACAGAAGTAATCTTGTAAAATAATGCAAAAGGAATTCTTGATAAGCCTGAAAGCATTTTGGAAGAAAGTGCTTTGCGGATTAAAGAAAAAAAATAAACTCCAGTCACAATGCTCAAGGTGCATTTGTTGAACAGTGGATGAAACAGTTGAAAAAAATAACATCTTGCTCACCATTTAAAATTGTACCATGCATCATACAGAGGCCATGCCCACCCCAGCTCCGGCAGTGCAAAAAAAGTCACGATATGTCACGATACGCGGCGAGTTTGACACCTGTGATGTATAGGATATGTCAGGTTTTTGTTTTTACCAAGTGTTTTTTTTTAAAAAAAATAATGCAGTTTGACTATGGGTGTCTAAACATTTATATACAACTATACCAATGTGTTTTACATTCTTGAAAGTGGCTCTGTAAGCTACAATTTCCCAAGGTCACTTTGATGAAGAAAGCTGCCTACATTTCATATAGTCATGGATATATTTTGCCATAATTTGTTGTCAGTAAAGACATTTTCCCCTGTATTTTCCACAGAGGAACAAAAAAAGAGAAATAAAGGTTTGCAGATGATATGTGATCCTGACTTTTTCATATTTCATTTGACGGGACACAGTAACATGTCATAGTGAATTTCCAAAATATGCGTATATATTAGTGCAACCTAACTATCACATACCTCACGGCTCACTGAAGTGTCAGAAGAATTGTTCGTTTTGTGGAAAGCAAAATAAGTTTTGAAATCACAATTGTGACAGGTTTTATTTTAAAGGTCTATCAGCAAGAAACGTATGTGTGTGTGTGTGTGTGTGTGTGTGTGTGTGTAAAGGTAAAGGTTCCCCCGAGAAATATATATATAAGTCTGAGATGGCAAAATCTAAAATAGACTTGAATTGGTACACTACCTATTATGGAAATGATAGGCAAATATACTATGTATAATAATCGCATGTGTTTGTGCTCAAATATATGGAATCAGTTCTACTGATCAGTAAATCCATGTATTGTTACACTGCCCGTTGTACCATCTATGATGTCTGGCACTCGTAAACCCAATTATCAGAAAGATTTGTGGTCTTTCCTGATCAAGAAATTTTAACTGTCTTTCTGCAAGTCCCAGGTTAGACATCCATCCACTACAAAGGTTGCCAAGGTTCTTGCAGTAACTATGACTTGTAAACACCAGGTAATATCTTCTTATTATTATTAACTGCTTCACTTTTTTAAAAACTTTTGTCCCATGCTTTAAATGTTAAATGTGTGCTTTGTTGTTATTTCTGTCTTTTAAATTCAACACTTGTGTTTTACTGGTCTGAAACTGTAAATAATGCAGTTCAAATAATAATAATAAAAAAACCAGCCACAGGCAGTATTTTTGTAGCCAAAGCCCATACTGTTTTTTATAATGCTGTTTTGACTAAGTCAAGGCCAGAGAGAATATAAAGGGACTCACTGTAACCACTAGAACAGGGCTTCCCAAACAGGGGTGCGAGACGATATTCCAGGGGGTGGGAAAACTTGGGTTTGTTTTTTTTTAATTCCATTTATATCCCGCCCTTCTCCGAAGACTCAGGGCGGCTTACAAGCTTAGCAGTAGCCTTCATTCTATGTATATGCCTGCTTATTAGGGCTTTCGCTCCCCCCAAGCGGCATTATTACAAAGTCAGCTTAATTTCCCCCAACAATCTGGGTCCTCATTTTACCTACCTCGGAAGGATGGAAGGCTGAGTCAACCTTGAGCCTGGTGGGATGCGAACCTGCACTAACTGCAGGCAGCTGGTGTTACTTAAGGAGGCATTAGCCCACTGCTAATTATAGTGTATATGCATAATTCGTTGCTGTTATTTCGAACTTTTGTAAGGGGTGCGAGAATATATCAAAAGCGTCCTAGGGGTGCCGGGTATAGAAAAGGTTGGGAGCCGCTGCACTAGAAGAAATTAGGTGGAATGTTCATCTTTAAAAAAAAGAAAAGAAAAATAGCTGTTGTGTTAACCTCATCAGAGCTTTAACACAAACCACCTTAATATATGGGGCTACAAAAAAGTTATAGACTACCTAAGATCATAGAATTATCCGCTCCAAGATTATGACTTGGAATAACTAAACTAGAATATTCAGTCATACTTATAAATAAAGGCAGAAGAAAAAAAAACCATTAAAAAGGTTCCCATGGAAATTTTTTTACTTCGGCTAACAAAACGGCTATAAATAAACCTGAATCTAAAAGATAAGGTTAGGTCAGAATATGTAAGCCCAGTGAAAAGATTCCGCTCACCCCACCCCACCCCACCCCTTCGACAGCATCTCTCATTCCATAGTACAGGGGTGTCAAACTCAATTTCATTGAGGGCCGCATCAGCATTGTGGTTGCCCTCAAGGGGCCAAGTGGGTGTGGCCTGGGTGGGCGTGGCCTACTGGGTGGGCGTGGCTAGAGTGTGTATGGCCTACTGGGTGGGCGTGGCCAGCTCTACATCATTCGCATCAAGGGTGCCTATGGGGGCCTGGGCAGGAGTGGAACAGATCTGAGGGTCTCTGGCAGGCAGAGGGTCTCTGGGCCAGGGCCAAGGCAGTGGGGGGCGTTCCCTCACTGTTTCCAGGATGGCTTCGCGGGACACATGAAACCACTTCGTGGGCCGATCCGGCCCCCGGGCTTTGTGTTTGACATGTCTGCCATAGTAGGACAAGTTGCTTTTAAGAGTCCTCTGTCTTTCTAATTTGGTGTGTAGGGCATATGGCGTGTCTGCATGAGCGCACGAAGGCTTGCATTCATTTGGGAACAGGATAGAAAATGAGATTCTGCTTTCTACTGTTGTGCATGAACATATGTGCAGAGACTAAGAGGTCCTTCTGGCTTCCCCATTAGTGTCAGTTGAATAATGGCTGTGGAATGATATCTAATAAATTAATAATTCATCTGAGAAGCAATATTTAAAAGGAACAGGAAGAGGGGAGGGTTGCCGTGGAGCTTTTCTCCCCACTTCTATGGGGTTCACTGGAGACAAAAGTAGCCCAGATCAAACCTGGAAATCAGTGAAAAAGCAAAAGGATGAAGGCTGAATTAGCGTGCTGTATTCTGTGCACCTAAATTGTGATTATCTGTTTTTGATTTACACATCTGTTTTTTTTTCCCCCTCGTACATCATTGGACCTTGTTTCTGCTTTTTAAAGCACAGTTTTACAAGTAGTTTTTGGTGTTCGGAAGGAAGGCTAATCAAGGAGAAATTTAAGAGTAAAGAACATTCTGTAGCAGCGGTATTCATTCTCTTTTTAGCAGTGCTGCTTCATATCCATAATCCATAAGCCGTCTTTTAAGTGCAAAGGAGCCAGCCAAGCAAATAGTGCATTTCCAGAGGGGCAGTGCTTAAGGGAAAATGAGGGTGTGTGTGTGTGTGTGTGTATATATATACTGAAGCCTGGATTTCTTTCGGTTCCAGTTCAGCTGACTGATTTTCTTTGGTAAAGTCTACGAGGACAGGTTCTTGCAACAGAATCTTTTTCAAAGGATCCTGCACTGAAAGCCAAAATACGTAACAGAATTGTGCCTGCTAATTCCTACGTTACAAGAAGTATGAAAACCAGAGTTACCAATATCTGTGGTCTATTGCCAAACATTAGTCTTGTAATTCTGAGAAGGCCAATTGCTTGCCACTTACGTAACCCTTCACAGGGTTTGGGTTATGTTCTCAGTTATTAGGAGCTTGTATGTTTTCTTCTTTCATTTATATAAGTAGCCTGGACCTGGACATCGTTAACAGTTAGCGACATGCTGGGAGATCCTTCTTCTCCGTCAACCTTAATAAGAGCTTTCAGAATCGCCTCTGAAGAAAATGGACACCACACCAGGTCATTTAATAAAACTCCACACCTCTCTCTGGGTCTTGTTCTTCCAATTGTGGTACATATACAGTTATTCATTTAAGAGGGGAAAAGGGAGGAAGATAAGTAAATTCAATTAGATTTTGTTTTAATTGGGCCTGTGTTTAACTAAATGTCAGGTTATAATGGGACACTAATGAGGTCAATATCAGGAAAGATAAAAGAGAATGGAAACGGGAAAAACACTTTCTGAGCCACAAAAGAAAGGGCCCACCGCCTTTGGGGCTAGAAAACAGGGTGGAATTTGAGAACATATTGTGGATGCTCTCACAATCTAGCTGTTAGGGAGCTTGTCCATTTACAGAAGTGGCCATCATGAAGGATGTTAACCAATTCCAAAGCCTCAGAATATCCCATTGCTGTTATTTTACTTACTAGCCCCCCTTTCTGTTACACTCCTGTCAAAGCTCTCTTAAAAAAAGAAGGGGGGAGGGAAAGCCATTGAACCCATTTGGGACCCAGAGGCATTATGGGAAATAAAAACAGAGCTTTATGTTTTGCTTTACCATCAGCCAGCTGCCAACTTTATATATGTATGCGTATATGTATTTATGTCGAAATTGGTTGGGCTGGAAGTCAGCTGTATCTTTTCTCAGGTTTAATATCATTCAGTGCAAACAGTTGGTACCTGTTTGCTCAGAATGTAGACGCGTGGAATGCGTGGATGCACCCATTTAACCCTCTGTTCATTTTCAGCTAAATATTCAACCACTGAGAGACATTGAGAGAGTGCTTATGGAAGAGGTTGCTGGTTGTGGTATCTGATCCTCAGAAGCAGTGGAAGTTCCTGGTAAAGCAGGAGAGGCAGATACCCACATGTATACACACACTGTTTTGGGTCTGGGGCTAACAGATGACTAAAGCTATGAGGCTAGCTCTATACCAAAACTACTTTCTTCCTCAAACCCAGGCTCACCCCCACATCAAGGTAGGAAATCCACCCGATGACATTCTGAATTTGTTTCGGATTAAGAGTGTCAGAAGAGTACCACTTCCCAGCTTCATTACTGATAGAGGTAACATTATCAGCTGATAGGGCAAATTACTCTGATGTGCTTTTGTGCCTCCCCACCTACAATAGGAAAGTATGTTTAATTGGCTGTCCGGAGGTGCCCTCAATACATCTAGACCAGGGGTAGGCAACCTTGGCTCTTATACGACTCGTGGACTTCAACTCCCAGAATTCCTGAGCCAGCCATGCTGAGGGGAAAGGGAGAGGTTTCCAAGCTGAGCCATGGCTGGCTCAGACATTCTGGGAGTTGAAGTCCACGAGTCATAAAAGAGCCAAGGTTGCCTACCCCTGATCTAGACTCTAGATTCTAGAGTTCTAGCCCCACAGGGAACTCAAAAGATGGCAAAAGGAGCTCAAAAGTGGACCAATGTGGGGAAGAAGGAAAACACCCACACAGAGAGAAGAAACGAACACTGAAACTGACTCTGTTGGCAATATGACAATGTCTTCAGCCATTTTTGTTTTAGAGATGCTGGATGGGGAAGAAAGGAGTTGGCAGATTGTATTGTAAAATTTATCCTAAAGTTGATGGGAGCAACCAGAGGCTCAGTCGCTCTTGTAAACACGAGCCTTTTAAAATGGTGCTAAAATGTGATGGAGGCCATTTGTGACAGGCTAGGTTGTAAATCTTTGTAGATCTTTCAGTAACTTCTGAAGGGAAAATAATTTTATATGAATTTTAAGATAATTGCATGGCATTAATTTGTTAGTCACTACTCATAAGCTACTAAAGAATATTTCTTCCATATTTCAGCATTTTTAAGGGAGGTTATGATGTATATATTGATTATCTTCAGAAATTTTGAAAACCTTTACAATAAATTACTCAAAGATGGGTGGCGTATACATTCAATAACTACACAGATTGTGAACAGTGCTATAATATAAAAAGGTAAAGGTAAAGGTTCCCCCGCACATGTGTGCTAGTCGTTTCCAACTCTAGGGGCCAGTGCTCATCTCTGTTTCAAAGCCGAAGAGCCAGCGCTTGTCCGAGGACGTCTCCGTAGGCATGTGGACAGCATGACTAGTTGCCAAAGGCTCACGGAACGCTGTTACCTTCCCACCGTAGTGGTCCCTATTTTTCTACTTGCATTTTTACGTGCTTTTGAACTGCTAGGTTGGCAGAAGCTGGGATGAGTAACAGGTACTCACTCTGTTACGCGGTACTCGGGATTCGACCCGCCAAAATGCCGATCTTCTGATCGACAAGCTCAGCGTCCTAACCCACTGAGCCACCTCGTCCCTCGTGCTATAATAGGCCTTTTTTATCCTCTGATTTTACTGTTTCTTTTTTACTTAATACTACTTTGCACTCTGCTTGACCTCTACCACTTCAAACCAGAGGAGATACGAATGATGAAATGTTTCTCCCGACATTCAAAAAAAAAACATATCATTACCTTGAAAATAGAACATGTGATGTCAGGTAGAAAAAAATCTAGCTTAATGTTTTGCTGGAAGTGCTAATGGATTTTGCTTGTGTTTTGATTTCTTTTGACAAGCTTAGTCTGAAAGCACTTGTGTCCAAAGACAAGTTTAAAGGGATTCTGCCTTTAGACATTAAGACAGCGTGAAACAATTTAGTTTGTAGTTTCATTGCTATGATGTAACTGTAGCAAGGAGACCTCAAAAGGATTTAATGTCATCCTTCAGGTCCTTTTTATTTAATGAAAATGATTTATATGCTGATGAAACAAAATATCAAGCCCTCTTATTAATTGCCATTCTAAACATCCAAGGACTGTTATAACAAGTATTGAAGAGCTTTTAAGTTTGATAGGCTTCTACACATTTGTTGTTGGTATAATTTTTCTGCTCATGAATATATTATTACAGTTGTAGCTAATCTCATTGATTTATTGTGTTAGCAGATAATACAGTGATTAAAAAAAACAAGAGTGAAGGTTGTCTCTCTATCAGTGCTTATAAAGCTAAAGCTTCTGTATTAACACATCGATTCCCTAACTATGACTTATGACCCCAAGAGATCCTTAGTAACCAGAAATAGTCGTCGTTTTTTTAAAAAAATGATCCTCCACTGATCAGGCAAAGCTGGAGAGCTGTCAAAAGCCTCTTACCACTTTTCCTAGCAAAGCAGAGGACAAACCATCCACAGGGTTCTAAGTAAGGGCTAAACCAGGGGTAGGCAACCTTGGCTCTTTTATGACTCGTGGACTTCAACTCCCAGAATTCCTGAGCCAGCTATGCTGGCTCAGGAATTCTGGGAGTTGAAGTCCACGAGTCATAAAAGAGCCGAGGTTGCCGACCCCTGGGCTAAACCAAGCAGATCAAGCCGTTGGTTTTCGTAGCAGTTGTATGTATTATTATTTTTTTAATTGTTGTTTTTCTTCACTGGGGGAGAGGGTCTCACAAATCCACTCATAATTTCAGAAGGTTGTGGTGCCAGGGAGCTTAGGAACTATCTTGCTATTAAAGGTGTTGCGCAGCACCATGAATGTTTTTGAAATTGGTATTTTTTTTATATACGTCTTCAGTCTTTTAGGCTCAGCCCAGAATAGGGAAAAAAGAAGTGCCACAGAGAAAAATAAGAGCCAGTTTGGTATAGTAGGCTAGCAACTAGGAGACTGTGCATTCTAGTCTTCTGTTAGACATGCCAGTCACTCTCTCTCAGCCCTAGGAAGAAGGCAAGGACAAACCCCTTCCAAAAAAACCTTGCAAATACACTGCAGTGTCTAATCCAGGAGTGAAGCCTGATTTGAAGGGGGTGTTGTGATTCAGGGTCAGCCTGTGGGTTCGGCAGTTGGGTCAGATGACTCAGAGGAGGAGGGGGGTGTTGAAGACCTTGCTGAGGGGGTTGAAGATCTTGCTGATGAGAGCCCTCAGCCAGGCCCCTCCCACTTGGTCACCACGGAGACCCATCTGTGTGAGCCTGACAGCGTGGATGAAGATGACCCACAGCTGGCCCTGTTCAAGGACGCCCGACACAGGAGGCAGTCAATTAGGAGTAAACAGAGGAAGGCAATGGGGCTCCTCGGAAGGAGGCAGAGATAAGCCAAGCCCTGAACTCTATATAAGGGGAATGTATGGGAGGGCTGGTTTGCTGAAGGCAACCGCTTGGATAGTTCCTGCTTCCTTTCCTTCCACATATAAAATTCTCCCGATTTCCAACAACCTCGGGATTGCATTTGGAATACTAAAGCACAATTTTCTACGTTTCTACCTATCATCTTGCCTGTAACATTTTGACAGCAATATTATCTGCAGCTTTTTACCTCCTGTCTTGCTTTCCCAATACGTCTCATGAAGTTCCTGTTTCTGAATGTGATACTCTCACTTGGCAGAAAGATCAGGGGCAAAGCTGGCTAATTTAATTAGGATTTAGATTTATTGCCTCCCTTTATGCTGAAGGTCTATCATTATTGTGGACTTCCAGGACCATTTATGTCATATTATGCCATTTCTAAGTGTAGTTTATTATCTGTCCATCTGTTTATTCATGTAAGTATTGATGCTCCCTGACAGCTTAATGGCATTTCTGGATTTTGAAGGAAGTAGTTGAGACAAATTTGCTGTTGATACAACCACTCTCTATTGTTATCTCCAGTTAATTAGAAGAGACTAGTTGGAACGCCTGTCCTTGAATACTAAAAGAAGAATTCATTTTGCTGTTGGCATATGATTTTCTTTTCATTTGATAAATGTTTACTGTCATGGCTCAGGAAGATGAGCCGGTGTCTGCTAGTTCTGGCAGTTTATGCTTAGCTTGTCCTCTCTTATTAAAGCTCCATTTATTTTATTTGCCTTCATAAATTTTTTTTTTGGTCGGGAGGGGGGGGCAATTCCCTGGCTAGCAATACGGCCTCTGCTCGTGACAATCAGGGAATTAATTACATGGAAGCTGTTGTAATAATTTTGTGAGCTGAGAGTTTTTGCAGTGATGTTTGGTATGGAAATGCAGCCATTAAAATGGTTAGCTTTTGGAATTCTACAAAGAGGCAACTGCTGTGATTATTTTGTCATCCTTGGTCAGGGAATCTTTTGTACCCGCTGTTAATATTCCCAGTTGCAATCTTCAATCATTTTTTTTCCAAAACAGCAAACAATAATACAATGCATAATATTTGTGCAGTGCACAGTTCATATACATTCTTACTCGTCCTTGCCACAAGTACAGTGTCTTCCTTTCTGGATGCTGTATGTAGGGATGGTTTGATGGTTGAGTGCTACTATTACACTGGGTTTATAAAACACACATGAGTAATGAAACTAGTCTTGTGGGTTCGAGGATCAAAGTGGGGGAATCCAAACAGAATGCCCCTGCATCAATTTCCTTTGGAAAAGTGGTTTTGTTATAAAAATGCATTGCTTTGATTGCAAAAGAAAAGCTAGCTATTGCTTTGCAGCTACAAATTGCTTGTTTATCTTGTGTGGTATCTGATATTTTTAGAGGCTACTTCAGTCTTCTAAACTCTGTCCTGTTTTCTTTCTTTACTTTTATTTTATCTTCTGTTTCATGGCTCATCCCATAGCCTTATCTAAGTTCTAATTACCTGTCTTGTCTCACCTTCTGCCTAGAGATCTCTGATCTTCCCAGGCCTAATATTCTAATCAGATAAAATCTGTACCCTGTTCTACTTTTTAACCCTCTGTTAACTGTATGTAGCCTAATTCCAGTTCCAATTACTACCAGTCATCTTTCCCCTTGGCTACCTTTACTGCTAACGTTGGTCTGAGTTGTCAGCTGGCTAAGCTGAGTTTCTGGCATCTGGAGCCTCTTGCCAACTTATCCAAAACTCACTGCATCTGGCTCATTCCGGCTTCTCCAAAGTCAGAGGCGGCTGGCTTGGCCTTTGCAATCTCTGCCATTGTCTCTTCGGGTGGGAGAGCTACTTGTATGACTGGCTTTTGTTGGCATGCTGGTGCTGAGTGACTGGATGGGAATGGGATCAAGCCAATCTTCTAAACCAGGGCTCTTCAAACTTGGCCCTTTTATGACTTGTGGACTTCAACTCCCAGAATTCCTCAGCCAGGCATGCTGGCTGAGGAATTCTGGGAGTTGGAGTCCACAAGTCATAAAAGGGCCAAGTTTGAAGACCCCTCCAGACGTTTCTCCAGAAAGCCCTCCAACCTTTTTTAACAGCAGCACGGCTTTGGAGGGAAGGTAATGATATTCTGTACACCTCGGCATATAGTCATGCCAGCCCATGACCAAGGAAGTGTCTTCAGACAGCGCTGGCTCCCTTGGTTAAGAAACGGAGATGGGCACTGCCGCCCAGAGTTGGAGACAACTGGACAGAGGAAACCTTTACCTTCACCTTTGCTTTGCCAAGTTTTCCTTTTGTCACTTTAGTAACAGATCTGTCCCAAATCTGTCAAGGCCATCTTCTTTATTCTCTATTGGCTTTCATCTAGCCTTCTCAGCTCTTTCTTCTTTGCTTTTTATCTGCTAATGCATTCCCAAATGCAGCCACACTTCACAAATCTGTAAACTTTTGGGATAGTCCCATGCTGTTCCTCCAAAACATCATTTGGCTTTAAATTTTAGGGCATGCTAATTTGATGCCCGTTTTTTACAATGGAGGATTTATTTTCCTCTTGGTACTAGAAGCGCAGTCTTTTCACAGTCAATTAAGGGCAAACTCAACATGATAACGGTAAGTGAACAAACACAGTCAATTACTTCCCATCTGCAGTTTAGGGCTGATTGTTGTCTTTGCATCCAGGCCTTAAGGAGTTTATGATTTGCTTGATCAATGGCTAGAAGCAGAAGTGTGTACTGAGATTTGGTAATGAGCCTAGCTATCTTAGATGCATATAGTATAAAACATTTACTTATGGATGTGTTGTTCCTGCATGTTGTTTCCCCCCCCCCCAAAAAAAAACCTATGGGTTTGGATCCCTTGTATCCAGGCTCTGGATTTTTACAGGAAAATGGTGACAAGCGTGAATGCAAATATAGATAATATTCAACTTGCGACAGTTTGTTTAGCGAAATTACAACTGCACTGGAAAAAAGAGACTTAGGACCATTTTTCACACAACCATTGCGGCATCCCCATGGTCATGTGATTCAAATTCTAATGCTTGACAGCTGACTGATATTTTTGACGGTTGCAGTGTCCCGGGGTCATGTGATCACCTTTTGCAACCTTTTGACAAGCAAAGTCAAAAGATGGCGGACGTGCTGGGGAGAGCTCCGTAACCCCCGGTTGTAAGGCGTCCCCCCAGGAGCCCCCCAGGGATGTCAATAGACCCCTGGGGTGGGGTGAGTATTTGGGCAACTGAGATGGGCAATGTGCCGTCCGCGGCCGCCCCGAATCAGCTGTAGGGCTGCCGGACGTCTCCGCCCCACCGCCTGGGCCGTTGGTGGCCGTTGGCGGCTGTTTTTAAATGGGGCCATCATCCTCGCTCAGCCTCAGCCTCAGCCGCTTGATCTTCTCTGGGCGGCAGCGGCGTCTCCGATGGATCAAAGGGGACGCCGCAGACCATCTGTGAGGCGGAGGCTGCAGAAGATCAGCTGTAAGGCGGAGGCGGCGAAAGTGAAAGTAAGCACAGCAACAGTCGGTGAGAGCGCTCAAAGCCCAAGCCGGTCATCTTCCCCAGGGAGCTGGAAACAGCATCTGGGCGGCGGCGGCGGTGGCGTCTCTGAAGGATCAAGGGAGGCGCCGCAGATCAGCTGTGAGGTGGAGGCGGCTTAGCGAAAGCGAAAGCGGCGAGAGCACCCAAGCCCAAAGCCGGCCATCTACCCAGGGGGCTGGAACAGCGGAGGCGGTTGGCGGTGACATCCTCGGCACACCCTCTGAGCCGCTGCGGCTGCACAGCCAGCAGACTTGCAGCCGACGCCTCCGCTCTACCTCGGCTCACTTAGCCCGCTCCCGAGCAACGGCGGCGTCTCCGTGGATCAGAGGAGGCGCCGCGGATCATCTGTGAGGCGGAGGCGGCGTAGCGAAATCGAAAGCGGTGAGAGCGCCCAAGCCAAAGCCGGCCATCGTCCCAGGGGGCTGGAAACAGCAGAGGCGGTTGGCGGTGACATCTTCGGCACACCCCCTGAGCCGCTGCAGCTGCACAGCCAGCTGACTTGCGGCCGACGCCTCAGCTCTACCTCGGCTCCCCTGGCCCGCTCTCCGGGCAACGGTGGCGTCTCCGAGGATCAATGGAGGCGCCGCGGATCAGCTGGGCGGTGGAAGAGGCGGCAGTGGAGACGACGGTGACCGGGACTGCCTCTCCAGGCCCAATCATTCGCCACCCAGGGGCCTTGACAGCGGCGGTAGCGCTGACGTCGTGGCATCTCCAGCCCACCCCCTGTACCGCTGCTGCCGCTACAACCATCCTGTGCGGGGCCGGAGTTACTGTTCGGCCTCGGCTGCCTAATCTACTCCCGGATAGCGGCGGTGTCTCCGAGTGATCAAGGAGACGCCGCAGGCCAGCTTTACGACGGTAGCGGCAGCGAATGGGTGCCAACGACTCCTCTATGCTCTATACGGCGGAAGCGGCGGCAACGGAGGCGAGGACGGCGGTGACATCCTCTCCGGGCCCCGGTCGACCGTTTTTGCCCAGGGCCCTCTGACAGCGGCGGTAGCGGCGGAGGCGAGGCATCTACGGCTCACACCCTGAGCCACCTCTTTGAAGCGCCTTGATCGGAGACGGCATGACACCAGGGACTCCCATACCTCTGGGAGGCCACGCTCTGGACGGTCCCCAACCAATAGGGGCCTATGGAGCTGTGGCCAGGAACAACGCCCAGAGGATCAGGGAGAGAACTGTTTGGGCGGCTGAACCACCAGAGCTGACGCCAATTAATGAATCCCTCCATCTTGCCTTCTACCCACTCTCAACCACCCTTGCCCACTCTCTCCCCACAGGACATAACGGGCCTGGGTGCAAGCCACGGTGGCAGAGTGGCTTGGCCTTACACCTGCAACCCCATAAAGGTGAGAGCTCTATGGGGTTTGCTTCACCCAGAGTACGTTCTGGACCACCCCCGGAAGCAGAGTCACAACCCATTGTGAGAGGATGAGGAATGGCCTGCTTCTGGGGGTTCGCCCGGCCAAGTGGCAGTGGCAGGGCGACGATCCAGAAATGCACCTACCCGACTCGACCCTCCTACAATTCACCATCCAGGGGACTGCCTTCCTGGAACCCCTTATGACTATGCTCGTTCAATACTCCAGCACAGTACTACACGCCCTCAGGGGTTCCCCACTCTCCTGGGTGCGACCCGCCTGCATCACATCCAATCTCGATGACGGGCCCAACCACTGGGCCTCTGAGAGATGGCCGGGCAGGGTCAGGGGCCTCCAGCATAAGCCCAACAAGAGGCCCCTGATTAAGTTCTTAGCTAAGTTTTTTGTGGGGTTAGGGAGGGGGGAGGGAGAAGACTATGGTTGCGCGGGAAAGGCACGCCTTCCAGCCACCATAACGCATGCCAGGCCCACGACCATTCGCGACGGCGTACAACGAGGACCAGTCGCCGATAACACCCAGTGGCGTATTGACAAACATCCCATCCCTAGGATGGTGGGGAATGGCAGAAGGTGCACAGACAGAGGGCCATATCATCACCGGGAGTGTCATCTCCGCTCTGTAAAAGCGGTGAGACGCTCCGACCCTCTGTTCTCCCCCGGAGGACCCGGGAGCAAAGGTGCGCCCCCTCCCATGCTAAGGCTGGTCTACCTGAATGCAAGGTCCGTAGCTAACAAAGCCCACCTCATTCGTGACCTAGTGGAGAGCGAGCATGCGGACCTGGCTTGCATCACGGAAACCTGGCTGGGCCCAGAGGGTGGTGTTCCTCTGGTTGACCTCTGCCCGCCAGGTTTCCAGGTGCTGCACCAGCCTCGGGCTCATGGGAGGGGTGGGGGAGTGGCAGTTATCATCAGGGAATCCCTTAGCCCGCGAGAGACCACCGTCCCTCAGATGGACGGGTGTGAGTCTCTCCTACTGAGATACGGCCCAGGGGCGCAGTTGGGCCTGCTGCTGGCGTACCTACCACCTAATCGTGCAGCGGCGGCCCTGCCCGAGCTACTCGATGCCCTCTCAGGGTTGGTGGTTGAATTCCCAAGACTCATGGTCTTGGGCGACTTTAATCTACCGTCCCTGGGAGGATCGTCAGAACTGGCTCGGGAGTTCATGGCTTCCATGGCGGCCATGGACCTGTCGCAAATAATTTCTGGACCGACTCATGAGAGAGGCCACACCCCAGACTTGGTGTTCTTGTCTGGACGGTGGCGTGATGATATCGGTGGGGGCACCACAACTGTTACGCCCCTGTCATGGACCGATCACCACCTCCTGCGGCTAGACTTCCCCCTTGCCACCCCCCACCGTGGGTGCACGGTGCCAGTCAGATGGTACCGCCCTAGGCGCCTAATGGACCCTGATAAGTTCCAGGCAGCGCTTAGGGACACGCATGCACTCCCTGCTCACAGCTCGGCGGATGCCTTAGTGGAAGCCTGGGAAAAGGCAGCCACGGAGGCTCTGGACCGAGTTGTACCCTTGCGGCCTCTGACCCGGCGCAGATCCCAGCGAGCCCCATGGTTCACCGAGGAGCTCCGGGAGATGAAGCGTCGGAGACGGGGCCTAGAGAGCCATTGGAGATCCAGCCGATCCGAATCCGACCGATTGCGACTAAGAATCCTCACCAGGTCTTATCTCGCTGCGATAAGGGTGGCAAAATCCAACTATTTTTCCACCCTCATCGCGTCCGCAGATAATCGCCCAGCTGCCTTGTTCAGGGTGACTCGCTCCCTATTAAACCAAGAGGTGAGGGAGGAACCCTTGCAGGGTCGAGCCGAGGAATTCGGTCAATATCTGCTGGATAAAATTGCTCGGATTCGAACTGGCCTGGACTCCAACTGGGCTGAGATGGAAGAACAAGACATGGACAGTCTTGTCGACGTCATCTGGGATGAATTTGATCCTGTAACTCCTAAGGAAGTGGACAGGATTATGAGAAGGTTGAGCTCCTCCACATGCTTACTGGACCCGTGCCCTTCCTTGCTGGCCTATGCAGCTCGAGAGGGGACACGTGGATGGTTCCTAGCGGTCATCTCTGCTTCTCTGAGTGAGGGTCACTTCCCCACCGCCTTGAAGGAGGCGGTGGTGAGACCTCTCCTCAAGAAGCCCACCTTGGACCCATCCTCTTTAAATAACTTTCGTCCAGTCTCCAATCTTCGCTTCCTTGCGAAGGTTGTTGAGAGCGTGGTGGCGCACCAACTTCCTCAGATCCTGGATGAAGCGGTTTATCTAGACCCGTACCAATCGGGTTTCAGGCCGGGCTACAGCACGGAGACGGCATTGGTCGCTCTGATGAATGATCTCTGGAGAGCCCGGGACAGGGGCTATTCCTCTGTCCTAGTCTTTTTTTTTTTATATATATATTATTTTTATTAAATTTATTATTTAAAAACATTGGACACAGTACCAGCGAGCTGACAAACCTTTTTGTCTACAATGTTTAAATATATATATATACATGTATATATGTACATCAAAAATACACTTAAATACACTTAGATTACAAATCGGTGAAATACCACAATATTTAAAACAGTGAGCTAGTCTGTAAAACCTAATAGAGACCTTTCTTTTTATCCATCCAAAGATACAATTTGTCCCAAATTCTATAATAGTCTGATTGATCTTTATTCTTTAATTCCAAAGTTAATTTGTCCATTTCAGCGCAATCCCAAATTTTCCTAATAACCTCTTTTTGTCCTGGGATCTCATTCTTTTTCCATTTTTGCGCAAATGATATTCTAGCTGCTGTGATAATATGGATCGTTAAGTATAGCACATCTTTAGGATATTTCTCTTTCGTGATTCCCAACAAGAAAAGTTCTGGACTAAACTCCAGATCTTGTTTCAAAATTTCTTTCAGCCAAATCCAAATCATTCTCCAAAATTTTTGTGTTTTACTGCAAGACCACCACGTGTGGAAGTATGTGCCTATCTCTTCAGAACACTTCCAACATTTGGGAGATGCTGTTGTGTACATTTTTGCTAAGCGGGCTGGGGGAAGATGCCATCGGTAAAACATTTTAAATAAATTTTCTTTATACGATGAGGCCAGTGTTATCCTTTTATTCCTATCCCAAATTGTTTGCCAAGTATCTAGGTCGATGTTATGTCCTAAATTGTTAGCCCAGGTCAACATGGGGTCTTTCACTTGCTCTTCAAACAGCTTATATCCCAAAAGTAATTTATAAAAATTCCTTATTTGTTTAGAGTCCGGTCCCAATAATATTTTGTCCAATGCTGTTTCAGAGGTATATATCCCCCATTCATTTTTATCCTTCCTAAATCTCGATTGGATTTGTAAGTAGGCCCACCAATCGAGTTTTATACCTTGTAATTCTAGTTCATTCCTAAGTTTCAATTCCCCCTCCTCATTCAGAATATCCTTGTATGAGATTATGTTACCCAAATCAAACAGATTTGGGTAAACTATCGCTTCAAGGGTGGATAGCCAGACCGGTATTTTGGTGTAATTGTGAGATCTAATTTTTTTCCAAGTATTGAGTAGCGCTTGCCTGATCCGGTGTCTTTGAAAATGCGAGAAAAGACCTTGTTTCTCCGTCCATAGGAAAGCATGCCAGCCATATTGCAAATCGTGACCCTCTAAAGTTAATAGTCTTCTATTTCTCAAGATTACCCATTCTCTAATCCAGCTCAGGGCCGCGGCGTGGTAATATAATTCCCAGTCTGGCAATCCAAAACCCCCATTTTCCTTCGTGTCTTGTAAATATTTCAATTTAATTCTTGGTTTTTTCCCCTGCCAAATAAAATTTAGTGATAATTTATCCAAATTTCGAAAAAATTTAGAGTCGAGTTGAATTGGGATATTCTGAAACAGAAACAGGATTTTAGGCAGAATATTCATCTTAATGACAGCAATTCTTCCCAATAATGAGAGTTTTAGGTTTCCCCATCTTTCCAGGTCACCTTTTATTTGGTTCACTACATTATCATAATTATCCTTTTTGAGTGAAGTGCATCTAGCCGTAATGTTAATCCCTAGATATTTTATTTTCTTGACTATTTCTATATCCGTGATTTCGGCCAGATTACCTTTTTGTTTATTGATCATATTTTTAACAATCATCTTGGTCTTATTTCTATTTATTCGCAGTCCGGCAACCTCACCATATTTAGATAATTCTTCCAATAGCTTTGGTCCCGTCTGACATGGATCCTCCATAATAAAAACTAGATCGTCCGCGAAAGCTTGCAATTTAAAGGTTTCCTTTTTAATGGTTAATCCTTTTATCTTTGGGTCATTTCTTATAGTTCTCGTTAATACTTCAAGAGTCAATATAAACAGCAACGGTGATAAGGGGCAGCCTTGCCGTGTTCCCTTTTGAATTTGAAACTTGCTAGATGCTTCCCCATTAATAATTATTTTTGCTTCCTGATTGTCATAAATTGCCCTAATTATATTTATAAATTTTTCTCCCATATTCATAAAGCTAAGCTGTTGGCACAAAAAAGACCATTTAACATTGTCAAATGCCTTTTGGGCGTCTAAGAAAAGTAATGCCATCTGTTGTTCGCTATGTAATTCATAGTACTCCAATGTATCTAATATTATTCTAATGTTGTGCTTAGTGTGTCTCTTAGCGAGAAAACCATTTTGATCTGCGTGTATGAAATCATTCAGAAATCGTTTCAATCGTTCCGCTATAATTGATATAAATATCTTGTAGTCCGAGTTAAGAAGTGATATGGGTCTGTAATTTTGGATTAATGTATGGTCTGTGTTATCTTTCGGAATAAGGGTTATGTTTGCCTCTAGCCAAGATTTAGGCGTCCTTGCGCCTTCTAATACTGCGTTAAATACCTCCACTAGGGGTTGAGCTAGGATATTTTGTAATTCTTTATAAATCTCTGATGGAAGACCGTCGGGTCCCGATGCTTTATTATTCTTTTGTGCATTAATAGCTTTTATCACCTCAGATAGTCGAATTTCCTCGTTTAACATATTTCTGGTATCTTCTGTGACCTTAGGTAGTTTGGCTCTTTGAAAATATTCCTCCATTTTCTCCACACTTGCCTGGCTATCTTCTTTATATAAACGTTCATAAAATTCCTGGGCTATAATTTTTTTTTTTCCTCCTGGTGGAATATTCTCCCTTCCTCATCTCGTAGTTCGTGAATCCAGTTTTCCCCCTTTTGTTTTCCCAATTTGTATGCGAGCCACCGGCCCGGTTTATTTGCATTTTCAAAAAAATTTTGTTTCGTGTTTCTCAATTGTTGTGCTAATTTCTCTTTGTCTAGAATGTTAAGTTTGTGTTTAATCAGATCCATAGATTGCTTGATATTCTCTTTTTGTGGATCTTGTTGGAGTGTAACTTCTAAGCTCTTATATTCCTCTTCTAATCTTTCCCGTTGTTGTCTTTTCCCCTTATTTTTATATACCATATATGCCCTCGCTACCCCTCTCATCATTGCCTTAGCTGTATCCCAATTGTTTTGTACTGAGGTGTCTATAGCTTTATTTTCCTTAAAGAAAAAACTTAGTTCTCTCTCCATCTTAGATTTGAATTCGTCTTCTTTTAAAATTGCTCTTTGAAGCGTCCATCTGGGTATTTTTTTGGAACCTTTCCAGATAAGTTTAATAGGATTGTGATCTGCCCAAGTACCTGTCGCTATATGTACCTCGTCTATTTCTGAACTAATTTCTTTCGTCATCCATACCATGTCTATTCTAGACCATGAGTTATGTCGGTTGGAGTAATATGTATATTGTCTAGCCTTACGATTTCTTTCCCTCCAGACATCTTGGATATTTAGTTCCTCAGCCAAGTTAAGAAAAGATCTCGGTAGAGTTCTTCTCTTCTTTTTCCTAAGCGTCTTTCCCATATAATCCAAATTTATATCTAGGATAGCATTAAAATCTCCTATTAAACAAATCTCCTCATAATCAATGCTACATATCTTATTGTGAAGTGTTTTGAAAAATTGTTCTTGGTTATGGTTTGGGGCATATATCTCTACCATCATGACCTTCCTGTGATTTATTATAACCTCGACTATCAGTATTCTACCCTCTTTATCGTTATAAATTTGTTTTGCAGTCAATTTTGGGTTTACATATAGTGCCACTCCTCTCCTTTTCTTGTGTCGGTCTAAGGAAACGAATAGGTTCCCTATTCTTGGTTGTACTAACAAATATTTTTGTTGTTCCTTTATATGGACTTCTTGTATTGCCACGATATCCAATTGTTGGTGAATAAGCCTATTAAAAAATTTCCGCCTTTTCACTGGCGAATTCAATCCATTAATATTCACAGACATAATACTACACTCACCTCCCTTCATCTTACTTATTTCTGGTTTTTGTGGATCTCGTGATTCGGGGCTCTCTCTCTTCCTTGTCTCTAGTTCCATGTTTCTCTGTTAACTCACCGGATTTGTTCCTTCTATCCTCTGTAGCTAAGATCTTCCCATCCATTGCCACACGTATTGTATCTCTTTCTCTTACCTCCCTTCCATCTTGATCTTCTAAATCTACTTCCTCTTGGCTATGGAAGTGGCGTTTGTAAAAATCTGTCCTAGTCTTATTAGACCTCTCGGCGGCTTTCGATACCATCGACCATGGTATCTTGCTGCGACGCCTCAGGGGACTGGGAGTGGGAGGCACGGTTCTGCGTTGGTTCTCCTCCTTTCTCCAGGGTCGCTCGCAGTCGGTGCTGACAGGGGGACAGAGGTCGACCCCGAGGCCTCTCGCTTGCGGAGTCCCTCAGGGGTCGGTCCTCTCGCCTCTCCTGTTCAACATCTACATGAAACCGCTGGGTGAGATCATTCGCAGTTTTGGAGTAGGGTTCCATCAGTATGCTGATGACACCCAGCTTTTTATCTCAACTCCAAACAATATCAGTGATGCCCTAGACGTGATGTCCCGCTGCCTGAAAGCGGTCCGGGAATGGATGGGGAGGAACAGGCTTCAACTGAACCTGGACAAGACTGAATGGCTGTACGTTCCGGCAAACCAGGATATTCAGAATGTCCCATTGCTTAACATCGGGGACATGTTACTACCCCCTGTTGATAGGGCCCGCAACCTGGGTGTCCTCCTAGACTCGCAGCTCTCCCTAGAAGACCACATAGGAGCTGTGACCAAGGGGGCCTTCTCCCGGGTTCGACTAGTTCGCCAACTACGGCCAACTACGGCCTTATCTAGACCTGGATTCCTTACGTACAGTCACCCATGCCCTTGTGACCTCTCGCCTAGACTATTGTAACACTCTCTACATGGGGCTGCCCTTGAGATCCACTCGGAAGCTTCAGCTGGTGCAAAGTGCGGCGGCACGGACACTCTTGGGAGCCTCCCGATACTCCCATATCACACCTCTCCTCCGTGCGCTGCACTGGCTTCCGGTTGCCTTCCGAGTGAAGTTCAAGGTGCTAACAATGACATACAAAGCCCTACATGGCATGGGTCCGGACTACCTACGGGAGCACCTTCTGCCGATGTCAGCACCCCACCGTCCTGTGCGCTCCCACAGAGAGGGCCTCCTCAGGGTGCCACCGCTCAAGGAATGTCGGCTGGTGGCCCCCAGGGGGAGGGCATTCTCAGTGGGTGCGCCGGCCCTCTGGAACAGTTTACCAACCGAAATCCGGATGGCCCCCGACCTCCGTACCTTCCGTCGCGACTTAAAAACTTTCCTGTTCCAGCAGTCCGGCCTGGCATGATAGCGTTAATTGGGGTCCCAGTTTGTTTTCACTATTGTTTTTATTACTTTTTATTGTTCATCTGTATACCTTCCTTCCTCTGTACACCGCCCCGAGTCCCTCGGGAGAAGGGTGGTTTATAAAAACTAATAAATAAATAAATAAATAAATAAAGTCAATGGGGAAGCCAGATTCACTTAACAACCACGTTACTAACTTAACAACTGCAATGATTCACTTAACAATTGGGGCAAAACTCACTTAACAGCTGTCTTGCTTAGCAACAGAAATGTTGGGCTCAGTTGTGGATATAAGTTGAGGACTATCTGCACTTTAAGGGGATTAGAGACAGAGAGAAACTTCACTTTACCTAGATCAATTCAATATTTTTTTGTCTTTACCTGTTCGGGCAACTCAAATCAGTCACACACACATTTTACTTTTACCTATTTATCTCACCTAGTGTAGTATGGATTTAACTATGCCTTTGCTACTTAACTGTCCCTTATCAGTCCTTTCTTATGGTAGGCCTATCTCTGAAATTTACATAGAGATGGTGAAATTTTGCCGCCTTGTCGTTCCTTTATAATAAAGACTGGTTAAACCATTCGTGGTTTTATATATTTTCTATCCCTCCCCCCACTCTATTTTTATCCTTAATTGCATGCAATGTCTAAAGCACTGGACTCTTGACTTTAAATTAAAATTTTTATTTAGTTACTATAGGGAATTTGTTAAACATTTGGCAGGATGCTAATTGAAAGGGGAGAGATGGTGACAGTGAGTAAAATTTAGGAATGCAGGGTGGTTTTCTACTGTACAGACAAGATTTCTTTATTCAATTTGTGAGATTGCCCTTTTCATAACTGTGATTCTGAGTGACTCAAAGGTACTTAAAATTAAATGAAAGCATACAAAAAAAACCTATAAACAACATACATTGGAACCAAGCAGGCAGAGCTGGGGTGGTGGTGGTGGAGTTAAATGTACCATAAGCTTAGAATCATTGCATTGCCATTAACTGTCACATGTCCTCCAGTCACTGGACAGGGTAATCTTTTCTTCAAGGGGCTCCTTAAAGGCTCATGTCATCCTTCCCCTGTTCACAGACATTGCATGCTCTATGTTCCCCAAGATCACCCCTAAATTTCTTTACCATCCTTAATTAACTCACAAGGAAGGGTTTGCTGAGGAAAGAGGATTTGCAAGAACATTTAACAAAAACATTCCTGTTTTGTTGGACTTCTTGATTTATTTTTTTCTAAAATAAAAAACCCTTAAAACGTGTATTCATTTTTAAGGTAGATTTATTTATCAACTCAAAAAAAAATAGGATCCCATGGGAGGAAACCTGATGGGAAAACAAGCTTACGGTGAAGTTGACGTTCATAAAGAAGAAGGTACTAGAAACAAAATTGCAAATAATTCCAATAGGGGCAAAAAAAAAAGGAAAATAGCAGAAGAAACCAAGGTAGCTGCAGAATAGCTAAATGAGCCGGCTACTAAAGACAGTACTTAAAAGTATCTCTGAACTGCAGACGTAGATTCATGCTAAGAATACTAAGAGTTTTTTAAAAAATATATTCCAAATAAAAGGAAAACAAAATCAATATACCAGTTTCTTAGTGAAGACAGCAAAATGCTAGCAAGTAACAAAGAAAAATGCAGCGTTATTGAACTATTTTGGTTCCGTCTTCTTCCACCAGACCATTACGAAAAGATGAAGAGACAAGATTGAAGCTTAACATTATTATAAATATAATCAGGGAATATTTGTTTATTGTGAATGAATCTGAGACGTCGTGTGTGCTTTCAAAAGGAGAAGGGGGTGGGAAAAAGGCTCAAGCAAGCAACAGACCAGTCTGTCGCTGATACCCAGGGAATTTCTAGAATCAATTCATAAAGCAAACAAACTCTGAGCACTTTGAAAGTAAGAAAGCAATTAGCAGTATTGGCATAGATTTGCCAAAGATAAATTTTGCCGGACATGTTTCCTTTTATATTCTGATTGGAAAACTTGATGTGGGGTCATGAAATGATACAGACATAGTAGTCAGCAAAAAATTGGACAAAATACCCGGTGATATTTTGAATAACAGTCTAATTACATATGCACTAGAGGGCATGACAACAAAGAGGCTGTATTGTTGCCGTGAAAAGCAGGCTCCAAGACTGCTCATCAGTGGGTCTGTATCAAACAGAGGAGACAAATCAAGGGTGATGCTGCAAAGACAAATCCTGGATCGCTCTTCTCATTATTGTTATGGGTGATTTGAATGGCAAGGAATGCTTAAGTGATTCCCGTATAGCACAACATTGGATCGAGCAAATCATATCCTAGAAGACAGGATGGCTAGACACACTCTTGTGCACACGCACATCCACACACACACACACAGATACAAGGCAGTTTAGATCAAAAGATGTTACTCTGAACAATAGCAACAGGTGAGGCCGGACATATATGTAAGATGGATGCCCAGTCTCAAACAGTCCCAAATCCCTTACAGGCAGTTTCCCAATTAGCAGAGTTCCAAGGATCAAGCACAAGCACCGTCAGCCCACCAGTCAGAAGGTGTAGCATTGTTAGTAGGACATCAGCCAGTTTGAGTCTAAAGAGCTGTGTTTCCACAAGCAGCCATTCAGGACACAACAGACAGGGTTTTACTTGTGAGTTTTGGTAAATGGGATGCGGTGGCTCAGTGGGTTAAGATGCTGAGCTTGTCGATCAGATGGTCGGCAGTTTGGCAGGTCGAATCCTGAGTGCCGCGTAACAGAGTGAGCGCCTGTTACTCGTCCCAGCTTCTGCCAACCTAGCAGTTCGAAAGCACGTAAAAATGCAAGTAGAAAAATAGGGACCACTACAGTGGGAAGGTAACAGCGTTCCATGCGCCTTTGGTGTCTAGTCGTGCTGGCCACGGAGACGTCCTCGGACAAGCGCTGGCTCTTTGGCTTTGAAACGGAGATGAGCACCAGCCCCTAGAGTCGGAAACGACTAGCACGCATGTGCTGGGGAACCTTTACCTTTACCTTTTTGGTAAATGGAGGGATTTTTCCCCCCAATGCAGGATAGCTTGCTAGCAATAATTTTCAAATAGAGTCCTACCAATGTAGGCAATCACTCGTGGGAATGCCCTTCCTTGCTTGGTGCTATGCAGACTTCCTTAGTTTTGCCCTTTGCTCAGCCCTACGGGTGTTAGGGATAGCAGGAGGTCCTGGACCAGATCTTTCATCCCCTACTGTTTCCATCTGCTTGGCATGCTGTGAAGCCAGATCAGCTCCAGATGTCTTCCTCCTTTTCTCAGAGGCATATTGCTCTTCTTCTGAAGCGATCTCAGACTTCTCAGAGTCAAAGCTGGCCCTGACATGGGAAAAAATATCAAAAGAATGTTGATGGGTTAAACGAATTTGCAAAAGGTAACAGACTGAAATATAGCAGAGACTATAGTCCAAATGCATTCCCTTCTTAAGTTTAAATCAAATTAAAATTGATCGAATGCAGAGATGTAGAATAGGAAAACCCTTGACGTAGTCATAGTGCTTGTATGAAAGGGCTTGGAGCTGTACTTGATTGCAGAATAATTTAGAACCCATAGGATGATGTCATAACAAAACAAGGGACATAACAATTTTAGGTTACATCAGCAGAATAATTGTAATTGCCAAATAATCGGAAGTGACTGTTCCACTTTATTCTGCTTGGTTATTCCCAGTTCAAGTACCATGTCTACCTTTGGATGCCATATTTTACAAAAGAGTTTAGACAAACTGAAACAGATTCACAGAAGGGTGTCAGGGGACGGGAAAAGATGGAAAAAAAGATGAAAGAACAGCTGCATGCATTTAGCTCTGAGAAGAGAAAATGGATTGAGAATGTGATAGCACTCTTCAGATAGTTAAAAGGATGTCACGAAGAAGATCAAGAGTTGTCATCCTTTCTGAATGCAGGACACCAGATAACCAATGTCAAGCAGAAAGGGAAGTGACTGAATTTTAGAAAAAGATATAAGACCAGCTTGACGGTGGAACCAGTTTCCTTGATGGACAGTGGACTCCTCTTGATGGGAGGTGTGGACTTTTTCATATGACTTCCTGCAGTGAGCAAGGGCTAATCTGATGGTCTAAGTGGCCTTCTTCAGTTCTAGGACTCTGTAAGTTTCATTTAAATACCATCCCCTTTTATTTCACTAAGACTGTCCATTCCTTTCAGCCATCAGAACCCTTCACAACAGCGAGGAAGGACAGCCATCTACAACCAGAATGCACAAATATGGTCTATGCATTCGTTTACAGGCCCAGTGGTGCAGTCACATTCAGCTATCCCATAATAGGCAGAAACTGAGGCAATTAATTTTTGCTTGGAGAATGTTTCTGTGCCACAGTCAATCATATCAGATGTGTCCACGTGGACTGCAGACTAAAGAGAAGTGGTCTCGTGGTGCCTTTCAAAACCTGACATCCGTGATAGCCGTAATGTGTTTTGAGATGAAGAAGAAATCCGGGACACGCTACTAAGCGCTAGGGAAAACTCGGAGGTAAAATTGCTCATGACCTTGAATGCACATGCTCATTTGACAAACAAATGTCCATTATCTGCAAGAGTTCATCCTGATGCATGGAAGTAAATAGCTGAAGGATTGTGCTGTTGGCTTGTAGGTTTTCCAGCATTCTTTGATGTTACATATAACTCCTTAAATTTTGAATGATCATGCGCTTAATTCCAATGCAAATATTAATGCTTGATTTAATTTAGACTTGAAAGCTATTGGCCATTAACCTTCTCTTGCACTGTATACAGTATATTGCTGAGTACACTGAAGCCAGTGCTGGTTGGGAACTTTACGCCCATTTTTCAGCTTCTGCTCTTCTCTGATGGAAAGAACAGGCTTTCTGTTGTATCTTGTACCTATGTATTTATTGTTTGTTAAATATACAATCGATTGGTTTCCCTGAGAAGGTGAGGGGGGGGGGCGGCACGTTGGGTCAGCATTTCTGAATGCGAAGAGTGAAATACTGTAGCTCAGTTCTTTCCCATTAACTTGTACTCAGAATCCTGTCTTCTGTTTTTCATTTAATCTAAAGCAACAGATTATTATATTCCTTAAAATGATGAAGTAACCAGTACAAAAAATCCTAGGCAAAATTTAAAAATTGCCTATGGAATGTAAGAAGGGATTCTATTTTTTAACATAAAGTAGATTCTGCTAGGAGCAATTTTCCCACAAAGCAAGCTTAAAAAAAAAAGTGAAAAAAATCCCTACATTCTTTAACATACAAGTAGTCCTTGTTTGACAACTGCTTTGTTTAGTGACCATTTGCAGTTATGACAATGCTGAAAAATAACTTTACAACCAATCCTCACACTTATAACCTATAAGGTCTGTAAAGCAAAGTTGAGATAAGATTGTAAGCACAATCGTGGTGTCACTTAGGAACTGCTTCACTTAATGACTGAATTACCAGTTCCAATTGTAGTCACTAAATGAGAGGTCCTGTACTTCTCTAATGTTCATCAGCCGTTATTTTATCTTATAGACCACAGAGGATTTTTCATGGACAATTGGATCAGTTTCCTTCCCATTACGGGACATGAACATTATACCACATTTTAGAATTGCTGAGAATGGGTGGTTTGAAAGTGTTTGAAGAAAGGCGAATGACTTATTTCTCTTCTCTGCTCCCCCATCGTCGCTCACGCTAAGATGCTAGTTCTATTATTTCAGTCCTCCATTTTCTCTCTCTGAACTTTGCAAACCTAGATATGGAATTTATTTTGTGAAGGGTTGAACCTCTCAAATTCAGTTTCCTTTGGGGGAAACTTATTCAAAATCGCATCATAGGCATGGCTTCTGGGATAAGCCGAAAAGTTGAAAGTCCTTAACCTTGTCGAATGCTCTATTGTGCCCTCAGTGGCTGAGGCTAAAGGAAGCCCGAAGACCAGAAAACAGAAGTTGCTGGCCCTTTGAAAAAGAAAGAGGGAATTGTTGTGTGCTTCAATAAAAGGCGCGTTCAATAAAAGGCACGTTATATATATAATTTCCCCTAGAGTTAATTTTATATTACTGGTCCCTATCCTCGCTGCTAATGGCTGTACGGTTTTTCTGTCATTTTCTGTGCATTCTACTCTTTTTGGGTCAATTGTGTATGCAAGATAAATTTTGGGAGAGGGTGATGGGCACGTGAGGAAGGAAAATTGCCTAAATCAATTGGCTGTGGCTTAAGAGACCATTTTCTCACCATCAGTGTCAAGAGCAAGAGGGAGGATTTACAAGAATATATTACCTAAGCGGCAACTAGGGTATAGTGACTAGAATGCAAAATGTTTCTGTGTGCAATGTTTCCTGCACATATTCTTGTGTATTTAAATTTCTGCAAGAAGTTAACAATCACGGTAATCACCAACGCCATCCTCATCTTGGACTGAACGCTGAACAAACATGTTCTCCTAGTCCAGGGATAGGCAACCTCGGCTCTTTTATGACTCATAGACTTCACCTCCCAGAATTCCTGAGCCAGGAATTGGTTTTTATTGTTTCTGGGTAGCCAATTATGCCTCAAGGTCTTGAAAAACACACCTTTTGGCACGATTATTTAAGATACTCCGGTGTATTTAGAAGACCCTGAAAACTTGATATAAATTAAAGTACATTTGCAGAAACTAGAAAAACTAAAATCTGTGAACAAATTTGGATGATTCTCTGTGGAAACAATGCTATAATTTATCTTCAAGTCATGGGGGTTCATGGGGGGGTAAACATGTAGATGATGACATCATCAGCATCATACACAAATGCTATGACTTAACTTGTGTGGGATCTGATTGCATCATGCTTTAGGGTACAGGTACAAAACCTGATCTGATTTCCTGGGAGTTGAAGTCCATGAGTCATAAAAGAGCCGAGGTTGCCTACCCCTGTCCTAGTCATTACTGTTGCTTGCTTTACTCTTTTTTTTTTTGGTGAGTGAATAAAGGCTTTTCCTTTGTAAATCACGTTTACCAGTGTGATGAATAAATGTTGAATTATTAGTAATAGATCCTCAGACATGAAACGCTTTATACCAGACCGGTCTAAGTTAACAATGCCCTGGCACCTTCATGTTAGGATTAGCACAATGCTTCACACCTGACAACTGTTCACAATCTTCTGATAGTACAGAATACAAGTACCTGAATTTCACAGAAATCGTACAGTTTGCAGAAAATTGCATCTCGCCATTGAAACACAAATACACAGGCTGTATTGACTAATGTTTTGCAGATAGTTCAAAGGATTGATACTAAACAGCCTCTGATGTCCTCCTTTATTATAGCCTGCCTGAATGGTAATGTCGCTGGGTAATGCTCTGTTTCAAATGCCATTTCCATCAGTCTCAATCCGAGTGTAGCACACTGAACCTCAAGCCAGAACTGTGTTATATGTTAAACTAATGTTAAGAGTTAAAAGAATGTTAACGTTGTATGAGGTAAACACGGTGACAGGAATACATGCGGGAGCTTTTGACAGCTGTCAAAAGCTGCCGCCAGCAGAAGCGCATGCGCAGCCAGCTGACAGCTCTCCGCTGTCAAACAAGTTCCCCACCACGCATGCGCCACCGCCATGAGGATGCGAAGCTGTCAAATACACACCGCAGCTGATTGGCTCAGCAATCCTGGCGGGAGAAGAACAAACAGCGGATTGGCGCAGCCGGCTGGCTGCCGGCTATAAAAGAGCTGAAGCTGAGCACCTACTTGTCCGGTACCTCAATAAGCCTGTTAGAGCAAGCCAGCTGTCTCCGAGTGGTCTGTGAGCCACTTTAAGAACGATCTTCTAGGCTAAGGATGAAGAACTGAATCCAACCTTCCCCCACGTCTAGAGGGTCAGATCCAGGATCTTTTTAACAATCTGAAAGTCCAGAACGGTTGGAACGGTTAAGTTTTAACCCATCATCAGAAAACACCATGATAGCAAATCTGGTTGTTACTGAAAGAAAGGACAAAGAGAAACAGGCTTCAAAGGAGATAAAGTAGTCCTTGATATTGCTTGAGTGTCCTCCATATCAGGCCTGCCTGAAAAATGGCCAAATCTGTCATTTTTATTTCTCCAGATGCTGATCTTACCATTTGGGCTAGCTTTGTTTTTGCATCAGTGCATATATTATTGCCCTCAAAGTTTCCACAAATATGTAAACGCATTTCTACATTGTGGCATGCATTTTCTTTTATGAAGTTTTCATAATGTGCCTGATTTTTTTCAAAGCATTTTTGCTGAAAGTATAATGCAGTTTTCTCCAAGGTTAGCACATTTGTACCTTAAAATGAACTGCTGCATGCAGGTTTTTATTGTTTCTGGGTAGCCAATTATGCCTCAAGGTCTTGAAAAACACACCTTTTGGCACAGTTATTTAAGATACTCCGGTGTATTTAGAAGACCCTGAAAACTTGATATAAATTAAAGTACATTTGCAGAAAGTAGAAAAACTAAAATCTGTGAACATATTTGAATGATTCTCTGTGGAAACAATGCTATAATTTATCTTCAAGTCATGGGGGTTCATGGGGGGGGTAAACATGTAGATGATGACATCATCAGCATCATACACAAATGCTATGACTTAACTTGTGTGGGATATGATTGCATCATGCTTTAGGGTACAAGTGCAAAACCTGATCTGATTTCCTGCTGTGGGAAGTCACACACACACACACACACACACACACACACACACACACACACACACACAAAGAAATATTCTTGGAAATATTTAAAAGGCAGAGTATATTTTCCTAAAGGATATTAAAGACAGAAACCACACACCCCCGCAAGTCTCTCTGTCCCAAACAGAAACCAAGTCTCCAGAAATGCAGGTGTGATAATCTTGTCAGAAAAAATGGAGTCAGGAAACCGCAATTAGGAAGAAAGATCCCTAGAATAAACAATCCTTCACACCAAAAATCTAAGAGTCGTCAGCCACAGCCTCAGGGAAGCAGGATATGACCTTTGGGACATAATAGGATTAACCCACCACCATCAGAATACCAGAAAGGCACACTCAGACTCAAGTCAAAGTTCGTGCCACAGGAACAACTCCAAACAAAAGGCTCCAGTGGGTATGAAAACCCACTCCCTACACGTGCTCACTCTCTATTTCTTCCAGAGCCATCTTTCTATCTGGCTGTCCTCTTCAATGAATTGCAACCTTCTTTCTAAAGCAGTCACCATGTTGTTTATTCTCAGATTGGATTGAACCATGATGAAGACTTCAACACTGCTTATGTTGCTGATTGAAATATGACTTACATCTGAGTAATTATAGTAGGACTGTAAAACTAAATAACCTTTAGGTCAGTGAGCTGTTGGTAGCCAGGCATTGGACACAAAATATTTTGGAGATATTAACTACAGGTGGTGCTCAACTCATGACCACAATTGAGCCCAACATATCTGTGGTTAAGTGAGATGTTTGTTAAGTGAGCTTTGCCCCATTTTATGACCTTTCTTGCCAACAGTTGCTAAGTGAATCGCTGCAGTTGATAAGTTAGTAACCCGGTTGTTAAGTGAATCTGGCTCCCCCATTGACTTTGCTTGTCAGAATGTCATAAAAAGGGATCACATGACCCCTGGGACACAGTAATGGTCATAAAGAGGAACCAGTTGCCAAGCATCTGAATTTTGATCACATGATCATGGGGATGCTGCATAGGTCATAACTGAAAAACGGTCATAAACCACATTTTTCGGTGCCATTGTAACTTTGAAGGGTCACTAAATGAACTATTGTAAGTCGAGGTGTAGCTGTACTGCAGGTAAGTAAGACGCAGACAAGGTTATCCATTGATGCCAAGATTTGAGTGCAGAGCTTTCTTTCTTTCCACGCTTAAACTGTTTTAGGATTACACTGCTGGTTTTATATCAAAAATTGATGGGGAAATCATAGGAAGCTATCCATTTTTAATAACTCAAATTGCAGAGTCCACTGGAAATCCCCATGTGCTTCTATGGCCTCAGGTTGCCAATCTCTGATTTCAGCCATCTAGGGAAGGACACTGGGTTGGCTAAATGGATTAAATAATATTCCTGCCAACTGACTCGTACACAATTTGTTCCTGATGTTTGTCACCCACAGTTCTTCTCAAAAGGCAAGAGAGTTCTTGTTTGTTTTATGCTTATAGATTAAAATAATCTCTCTCTCTCTCCCTCTCCCCCCTCCCTCCCTCCCCCCCTCTTCCTCCCCCCCAATCTTTTGGGTTACTTTAGGGTCCACGTGCATTGAAAATAAAATGGGGAAGGAACATACCATACATAGTATTCATTTTCTGCTTTGAACTCAACCAGTGAATGTCCACCTGCAAGAAAGCCATTTTTCCCCACTTCACTGGAATGACTACGGAGGGCTTGAAAATGAACGGCAGTTTTGTTTTTTTTCCCCCCCCCATCTTCATTTCGCTATGAGTCCATTTTGTAAAAGGCAAAAACAAAAAAAACTGCTGACTCTCGTGCGATCTCTTTTTCTTAGCCGGACTGTAGTTAACAGCCTTTAAAATGCAAGGTATTGTTTTTATTGCTTCATGGACACAATTGCTCACCGAGTTGCTTTTTTACCTCTTCCTTATTTTTAAGATAATGCATTTTCAACACATTTGTTTACCATCCCCCCCTCCCCCCTTTCCACTTATTTTAATATGTCTTCTGACTGCAGAAAGTCGGCAAGTTGTACTTTTATTCTAGGTTCTCGGTGTTAATAGGTTGGACCCTGCTGGGAGAAAGAAATATAAAAATGCTCCCAAACAGTGTAATTCCCCCAATATGTGCAGCCTCTCTATGGTAACTGACCCTACTCTTTTATGTTAAAATATTTCTAGGTTTCTAGTTCAGAAATGTGCTGTGGTCTCACATCAGAAAGAGGGAAATGAAAGCATGTGTAAGAGATTTGTATGGGGATAAGCAAGAATGCGGCTTAGCCAAGGATCCTCACCAAAGGTTCCAGATGTTTGCATCCAGATGTCTGACAGATGGGGGCACTTCATCATGGCTTGTATTTCTGCTCCCACTTTTCAGCCTTCAAAGCTGAAGTTCTAGCTAAAATTCCAAAGTCTCTGAAACAAGGCAGGCTTTTTCAGTCATTCCATATTGAATAAGGTTGGGGCAATTACCTAAGACGGCATTTTTCAAATCATCAGTCTGGATTCAGCACCCCGATGTAGGAGAACTTGTCAGAAATTGGTCTGAAGTTTGCGGAAGAAGTTAGAAAAAAATAAATAAAAAGTTGATTTGTTTTTAATAACAATAATGATTTCTTAAAAAAAAAACACCAAATGTTCTTTGTCAGGGGTGTCAAACTGCCGGCCCGCGGGCTGGTTGCATCATGTGAAGGCTGTTTGCGCCTATCCCAGTTGCAGAAAAATGTCACGATACGTTGCGACAGATCAAGTGACGTGGCGAGTTTGACAGCCATGTTCTTTATGAAAGAGATGAAGATTCTTCCCATGGTAATTGTTCTGGGCTCCCACTTGCTATTATTTTGAGAATTTAATGATACATTTATTATTGTTAGCTCCCTAAAATGGGCCTTGGGCGGGGGGGAATTAAAAACTGCATGTTTAAGGGTATCTCTTAGACTAGAGTCACAGAAACTGAGTGTTCATAGTAGTACAATAAAGAGTCCATTGAAGAATTTCAAAGGTACTCTGAGTCTACAGTAGAATATCCACAAAACTGCTGCATTGGTTCCACATTCTGTCAGGGCACACCAGAGAGAACAAGCATTAAAAGTTTGCATTCCCTGTAGTGCAGGCATTGTCAAACTGCCGGCCCGTGGGCCAGACGCATCATCCCAAAACCGCACCCACCCCATTGCTGGCCATGGGGGGAAAGTCGCAATACGTCACGTGATGTCGCAAGTTTGGCATGCCTGCTGTAGTGGATTGTGGAGATAACCTTGATGACGGAATGAGGAGATATTAAGAGAGGAGAAAGGACAACTCAATCCTAGAAAATGAGATGGGATGAGAAAGAACTGAACAGAATCAACATGACACCATCTTAATTTTATTTGGTATAAGTGGAGAGAAAGGGAAATTCGAGCAGGCTTTCAAGATTCTTGTCAATTTTCGAAGCACAGTTGTTTTTTTGTTTGTTTTTTCCCATTAAATTGGTTCATTTTCTTTTTTAAAAAAATGTTTTATTATTATTATTTACATAATCACCTTAATATTTGGTAAACACATAGGTTTTGCTGTTGTGACAAATAATGCTCCTCACCTTGCCAACGAACATGGCGGGGAGGGGAGAGGTTTGGAATGCAGACTTCAAAGATTAAGAAGCCAGTGTTGTGATTCCGTGCCAGCCTGTGATCCTGGCAGCTGAGTCCGGGGAATCTGAGGAGGAGGAGAGAGGGGCCTGGGGAGCCATCGGAGTCGGGGGAAGGCTCTGATGAGCTCCAAAACTTACATTCCAGTGAGGAGACTGGCCCTTCCGCTCGTGCTCAGGATGAGACGCAGCTGGGTGGGGAGGCTGAGTCGGACTTGGAGGCGCACAGCTGGAAGACATGAGAGATGCCCGCAAATGAAGACAGGCCAGGAGAGTAGGCCAGATAGAGGCAATGGGGTGACTCCGGAGAAGGCATTGAGAAGCCGCGCCTTGAGGACTGAATTACAAAAGGGGAATATGTGGGCGGTGCTGGTTGCTGAAGGCAACCATTCCAAAGTACTTCATGGGACCATGTTCTATTTGTATTGTTGGTGACTGCTTCTCTGTTTTGCATTGTGTTTCATGTGGACAGTTTCCTCCGTTTGGATTGTGTTTTGTTGCTTTTGGTTTTGGACCATTTGGCAGGTTTGTTACCAATATTAAAAAGGGTTTTGTTTTCTTCTGATTCTCCAGCCTAATTGTCAAAAGGGGTTTTGTCCTTGTGCCTTTAACAAGGATGTCCATAAGCTGGGACAGAACAGCCAGACCCTGAGACTCAAGGCCATTACACCAAGGGTCTGACCAGAGCTAGAGATGCTTTCTCATAACAATATTTTTCCACTTGATCGGGCAACGTAACCTGACCCAGAGGGAGGAGGGAGAATTCAGTGCTTTTACTATGTAGGTTTGGGAAGGGTTCTTGCTAGAGCTGGTTTTGCTTTCATTAGTTCTGAAATGTACTCAATAAAGTTTTACATTAAAAGATCGAAATGTCTCATAGCTGGTTGCTAGATGGGGTTCATCAGTCAGAACCGTGACAATTCTCTCTTCTTTAGCATTGTCATTTTTTTGGGGGGGCCATCATTATATCTTTTGATAGGGACACGGTGGCTCAGTGGGTTAGGATGCTGAGCTAGTCATGCCGGCCACATGACCACGGAGATGTCCTCGGACAAGCGCTGGCTCTTCGGCTTTGAAACAGAGATGAGCACTGGCCCCTACAGTTGGAAACGACTAGCACGCATGTGCGGGGGAACCTTTACCTTTACCTTTTTTATCATTATATCTTTTGATAGGGACACGGTGGCTCAGTGGGTTAGGACACTGAGCTTGTCGATCAGATGGTTGGCAGTTTGGTGGGTCGAATCCTGAGTGCCGTGTAACAGAGTGAGCACCTGTTACTCGTCCCAGCTTGTGCCAGCCTAGCAGTTTGAAAGCACGTAAAAATGCAAGTAGAAAAATAGGGACCACTACGGTGGGAAGATAACAGCGTTCTGTGCGCCTTTGGCATCTAGTCATGCCGGCCACATGACCACGGTGACATCCTCGGACAAGCGCTGACTCTTCGGCTTTGAAACGGAGATGAGCACCGGCCCCTAGAGTCGGAAATGACTAGCACACCTGTGCGGGGGAACCTTTACGTTTTACCTTATATCTTTTTTGGACGGTTACATGTAATAAGAATCAAAAATAAAAAGCCGGCTGGGTGACCTTGGGTCAGTCAGTCTCTCAGCCCAACTCACCTCTCAGCCTTGCTGTTACGGGGAAAATAGGAAGAGGAAGGGCTATTAGGCACTTTCCTACCTTGAGCCCAAGTCAGCATAAATATTTTGGCTGAGTCAAATACCCTGGCAACTTCAAGGTAACTTTAAAAGGTTTTTTTTCATTGTAGAGCTTAGAAGTTATCAGAAAACCCTCAATAACACATTGTGCTATTTATTTGCCCTCTACCCACCCACCCCCAACTCCGATTAAAACCACGCCCATCCTTTTAGCATCAGAACAAAGCGTATAAAAGTAATCTTGAAGTACCAGATTTAGCCGATGGTTTCCCCAACAATAAGCTTTAGAGAGCATTCAAAATGGAAATCGGTGCTTAAGGCCCCTGATATCAGAGTGAGAAGATGAAAAGTATTCCACGTTCCTGTTTCTGAAAAGTGACGACGCTGTGAGCGAGCAAGAGAGTGATGCTACGTCAATTAAAAACAAATAAATATGGTAGCAAGAGGAAATCTTGTCACGAACAGTGGGATGGCAATTACTTTGAAGGCAAATGTGCCCTTGCAAAATCTGAAATCAATTGCCAGCTGTTTGTGGAAATAGTTTCATGTAGATATGGAGCATCAATGCCATGCAGAATGGAAAATTGGAGAAGGACTGGAAGATGATTTAATAATATAGGCAGGATAGCAATCCTGTTTTTTTTTAAAAAAAAATTATTAGTGCATGATATATTTAGAACATGGCAACCAATTGATTGGAGTTAATTGGCTAATCAGTTGACTGTCTAGGATTTATTTGCTGAATCATTACACTGGTAATACCTTTTGCTTCTGCTGCAATATCTCATCCCCTTAGTGAAGGAACAGATAACATTTCAGAGATTATACTGGCTGTTTAAACTTTTTAAAATGATTCTTGAGGATAAGAAATGATTGCATCTAAACAAGGCCCAAGCATAATTTATTGCACAAAATATATTTTATATCTTTTAAACCTTATTTAAACCTTACTTTAAACCTTATTTTGTATCTTTTAAACCTTATGTCAATGCTGCCAACATCAGATGTCCTTGCTTGACAGCATAGGGAGATGTAGCCTTTTTCTTTAACTTGTGTGTTACTTTTAGAGTTAGAATTAGTGGACGCTGGGGCGGGAGTAGGAAGAATGTATCTCAAGACTGTTTGTAATAAGAGAAGAGAAGAATTGGGCCACTGAAGAAGGGACAGAAAGTTTGCATTTCAAACTAATTGGAGAATGTGATTTATGACGTTTAATTAAGGGAGGGAATTGTGCTTTGATACGATGTGTTTAGGGGAGGAGAATTCAGATCTTGGCTTCAACCATGTATCTGCCGAAGCTATGCTACTCCATTAAAAAAGATTCTTTAAGGTAAACAGTGCCTTGAAGTTCTTTGAAGTATTGCATTTATCGGAACCATGACACCTTATTTAAATAGATAAGCAGCTAATCAGTGAATAGCTTACTGTAAAATGGGGGAAAAAATCCAGCCTATCCCCCAGATCATCTAGAGCAGGGGTGTCAAACTGCCGGTCCATGGGCCGGTTGCATCATGGCGAAACCGCGCCTACCCCATTGCCGGCAATGGCAAAAAAGTCTGTGATACATCGTGACACGTCCTGTGACTTGCGAGTTTGACACCCCTGATCTAGACCCTCACATGGAATAGCAGTCACACACCATTTTTGAAATTGCAGGAGCTTCGGTATCCCCCTTGTCATGGTTAGATGACGCCTTGATTCCCATGAGATTCTCTTGTGCCACAATCAACTGTATTGGGGCTGAATTCATTATATCGGACCATCTTCTATTGACTGATGGACCCAGGCGGTTTTCAGAGGGAACTGGAGATTGATCCTGCTGGTTTGCTGTATGGTCCATCTGTTGCCTTTGTTGCCCCTTGGAATAATTTGGCAGATGGGGTGGAATCTCCAGCTAGAATAGAGAGATGAGTGAAAAGACTAGCAAGCTTAGAGTTTTTGCAGGGAAGGATGGTGCTGAAGGCCACCATCTCCTCCACCAAAAAGGTGGTTGCCTTCGGAAAATTCTGAAGCCTTTATCTGACTGTTCCCAAGAGAATGTACTCAATCTATTGAGATTAATGCCAAGCACAAGGAACCAGAGCAACACAGTGAGCTGATCAGAGTTGCTTCTTTATTGTTGTTAACCTATTTAGAAGAATCTTGTCAGAATTGGGAGATTCCCCTACAGCAGCTAGGGCTTTGGATCAGATCACAGCTTTGCAGTCTCTCCCATCTTGTGGATCCTGTCACACCCCTGCATAAGGGAGATGAAAGAGATGTGGCATTCTACAGGGAATGGAGTCAACGAAAGATGTGTGAGAGCCGCTATGAAGGCCTCCCTTGTGGTAAGGATGGAGGAGCATCCGTATTTCTCCATCCTTATTCCATTTGCAGAGAGCTATCTGGTGGACCTGTTTCAGGTGATCCAAGCCCTCTTGGTAGAGGGGCTTAGGGAACTGCTTGCTGGAGCATGGAGAAGAATTTGTTTAGTATCTGTTAGAGAAAGTCACTCAGATTGGATAACAGTAGCAATAGCACTGAGACTTTCTGCTTCAGAGTGCTTTTATAGCCCTCTCTAAGCAGCTAACAGAGTCAGCACATTGCCCCCAACAATCTGGGTTCTCATTTTACCAACCTCAAAAAGATGGAAGGCTGAGTCAACCTTGAACCTGCCATGATTGAAATCCAGGTTGCCTGCAATACTGCATTCTAACCACTGTCCCTCCAGGATGCTGGACTTGTTACAGATCTTCAGAAGATACTCAGGGTGGAGTATTGCCCAGTTATCTGGGATTGGTAGTACCTGTAATTAGAGTCTATTAGGGCCATTTGATAGTGGTCAGGTTAGAGGATTAGATGAAAAGAAGTAGATCTAAGATAGGTCAAGTCACACAGTTTTCAAGTCACATGGTGAAGATTCAAAACACACTGGGCAAAGATTGTAGTTATATACCAAATGGCAGAGGAGGTGAAATTAATGAAAAGTATCCGTCTCCTAGTTCTGCCGATAGAACTCTTCCAAAAACATTCCAGAATTCCTGGATTCAGACAAACTTCCCATCAAAAGGGACACAGAAATAAACAATATTTGCATACCGTTCGTACATAGAAACAAACAATATTTGCATACCGTTCAGTCAAAAAGCTAAAAATGAAATAAAACAACTAAAATACCCCTTTGTCGGCAATCGGTATCCAGAGAAGTAGGAATCAACACCAGGATCAGTACCAGACCAAGATTGATGTGGTAAACAATACCCCAAGTAAGGAACCACCAAATCAGACAAACAATCAAATAGAAAACAAGGAACTACCAAGAAGAAGAATGCTCCAACCAACACTGACAGGGTAAAACGCTGTATATAAACAGAGAGCACCGCTTCCTTTCTAGCACTGAAAACGTTACCCGGTTGGGTAGTGAAATGTCTGGAAGAAAACAACCAAGCTCAGAAAGCATCAAGGACTCTACAGATCTCTTCTCTTGGTAGAGGGATCCTAGTCTGATATCATGCCAGATGGAAAGAATGGAGGCATTGCAGGTAGAAGAAGCAATGGCCTTGAGCAAACGTATGGCTCTCTCGCCATTAGTTATTTTTCGTGAAAGGCTTATGCACTTCCACTATCCCCAAAGCCCAAAGTGAAATGAAGAAAGATTGTGCGCAATCTTAGTAACAATATTAGCACTTTTGTTTTACTGGTTTAATAGCGTTACTGGCTTTTGCTAAGTGAATTTATGTATAAGCAATCATGAACTGAGTTAACTGAATAGCCAGCTTGGGAAATAAAGTGTTGTGTAGAGCCTTAAGTGTTTAATATCTAAATCTTTAATCTCTTACGTGCAACTTTTGGTCGTTTGTATTTGCAGTTACAAAGTGAAACGTACTGGTCTGTTCTTGAGAAATTTGGATCCAAAGTTAGAACGTTTTTCTCTGGTCACCGCTGTCAATTTCAAATATCCCTGTAACATCTTTTAGTAAATAGATCCAAGTGTGCATTTCTGACAAATGCAGATATAATCCTTGATTCACAACCGCAACAGAGCCCAAAGTTTTGGCTGCTGAATGAGATCTGTGTTAAGTGAATTTTGCCCCGTTTTATGACCTTTCCTGCCAGAACAGTTGTTAAATTGTTGGAGATGACGGCGGCTAGACCACCGAGGCCATCAACATCTGGCCTCCTCCAGCTCCGAACCCCCCTGCCCTCCCTCGCCCCACAGGACATGATGGGCCTGGGTGCAAGCCACGGTGGCAGAGTGGCCTGTCCTACACCTGCAGCCCCATAGAGGTGAGAGCTCTATGGGGTATGCTTCACCCAGAGTGGGTCCTGGACCACCCCCAGAAGCAGAATCACAACCCATCGTGAGAGGATGGGGAGTGGCCTGCTTCTGGGGTTCACCCAACCAAGTGGCAGTGGCTGGGTGACGGTCCAGATACCCACCTACCCGACTAGACCCTCCTTCTAATGCTCCACCCAGGGGACCGCCTTCCCAATGCTCCCCAATGCTCCCTATGCGGCTTCAATATTCTTGCATAGATCTACTCGCCCTCAGGAGTTCCCCCCTCTCCTGGGTTCGTCCTGCCTTCAATACATCAAACCTCGATGACGGGCCCGACCATTGGGCCTCTGAGAGATGGCCAGGCAGGGTCAGGGGCCTCCATCACAACACCAACAAGAGGCCCCTGGTTAAGTTTCTTGTTAAGTTTTTTGTCGGGTTAGGGAGGGGGGCGGGAAAAGAGTATGGCTGCTCGGGGAAGGCAGACCTTCCGGGTGCCATAACGCAGGCCAGGCTTACGACCATTCGCCATGGTGAGAAACGAGGACCAGTCGCCGACAATAACCGATGGCGTACTGACGAACATCCTATTCCCAGGATGGTGGGGAACGGCAGAAGGTGCACAAACAGAGGGCCGTATCGTCACCGGGAGTGTCATCTCCGCTCTGTACAAGCGGTGAGACGCTCCGACCCTCTGTACTTCCCCGGAGGTCCCGGGAGCGAAGGTGTGCAGCCTCCCATGCTAAGGCTGGTCTACCTGAATGCCAGGTCCGTAGCTAACAAGTCACACCTTGTTCGTGACCTAGTGGAGAGCGAGCACGCGGACCTGGCTTGCATCACAGAAACCTGGCTGGGCCAAGAGGGTGGTGTCCCTCTGGTTGACCTCTGCCCGCCAGGTTTCCAGGTGCTGCACCAGCCTCGGGCCCATGGGAGGGGCGGGGGAGTGGCAGTTATCATCAGGGAATCCCTTAGCCCACGAGAGATCACCGTCCCTCAGATGGTCGGGTGTGAGTCTCTCCTACTGAGATACGGCCCGGGGGCGCAGTTGGGCCTGCTGCTGGCATACCTACCACCTAATCGTGCAGCGGCAGCCCTGCCCGAGCTACTCGATGTCCTCTCAGGGTTGGTGGTTGAATTCCCAAGACTCATGGTCTTGGGCGACTTTAACCTACCGTCCCTGGGAGGATCGTCCGATCTGGCTCGGGAGTTCATGGCTTCCATGGCGGCCATGGACCTGTCGCAAATAATTTCTGGACCGACTCATGAGAGAGGCCACACCCCAGACTTGGTGTTCTTGTCTGGACGGTGGCGCGATGATATCGGTGGGGGTGCCATGACTATTATGCCCCTGTCATGGACCGATCATCACCTCGTGCGGCTAGACTTCCCGGCGCAGATCCCAGCGAGCCCCATGGTTCACCGCGGAGCTCCGGGAAATGAAGCGTCGGAGACGGGGCTAGAGAGCCGTTGGAGATCCAGTCGATCCGAATCCGACCGATTGCGATTAAGAATCCTCACCAGGTCTTATCTCGCTGCGATAAGGGTGGCAAAATCCAACTACTTTTCCACCCTCATCGCGTCCGCAGATAATCGCCCGGCTGCCTTGTTCAGGGTTACTCGCTCCCTACTGAACCAAGAGGTGAGGGAGGAACCCTTGCAGGGTCGAGCCGAGGAATTCGGTCAATATCTGCTGGATAAAATTGCTCGGATCCGAAACGGCCTGGACTCCAACTGGGCTGAGTTGGAAGAACAAGGCATGGACATTCTTGTCGACGTCATCTGGGAGGAATTTGATCCTGTGACTCCTAAGGAAGTGGACAGGATTATGAGGAGGTTGAGCTCCTCCACATGCTTACTGGACCCGTGCCCTTCCTGGCTGGCATATGCAGCTCGAGAGGGGACACGAGGCTGGTTCCTGGCGGTCATCTCCGCTTCTCTGAGTGAGGGTCACTTCCCCACCGCCTTGAAGGAGGCGGTGGTGAGGCCTCTCCTCAAGAAGCCCACCTTGGACCCATCCTCATTGAATAACTTTCGTCCAGTCTCCAATCTTCGCTTCCTTGCGAAGGTTGTTGAGAGCGTGGTGGCGCACCAACTCCCTCAGATCCTGGATGAAGCGGTTTATCTAGACCCGTACCAATCGGGCTTCAGGCCGGGCTACAGCACGGAGACGGCATTGGTCGCTCTGATAAATGATCTCTGGAGAGCCCGGGACAGGGGCCATTCCTCTGTCCTGGTCTTATTAGACCTCTCGGCGGCTTTCGATACCATCGACCATGGTATCTTGCTGCGACGCCTCAGGGGACTGGGAGTGGGAGGCACGGTTCTGCGTTGGTTCTCCTCCTTTCTCCAGGGTCGCTCGCAGTCGGTGTTGGCAGGGGGACAGAGGTCGACCCCGAGGCCTCTCGCTTGCGGAGTCCCTCAAGGGTCGGTCCTCTCGCCTCTCCTGTTCAACATCTACATGAAACCGCTGGGCGAGATCATTCGCAGCTTTGGAGTAGGGTACCATCAGTATGCTGATGACACCCAGCTTTTCATCTCAACTCCAAACAACATCAGTGATGCCCTCGACGTGATGTCTCGCTGCCTGAAAGCGGTCCGGGAATGGATGGGGAGGAACAGGCTTCAACTGAACCCGGACAAGACTGAATGGCTGTACGTACCGGCAAGCCAGGATACTCAGAACATCCCATCCCTTAACATCGGGGACAAGTTACTACCCCCTGTTGATAGGGCCCACAACCTGGGTGTCCTCCTTGACTCGCAGCTCTCCCTGGAAGATCACATAGGAGCTGTGACCAAGGGGGCCTTCTCCCAGGTTCGACTAGTTCGCCAATTACGGCCTTATCTGGACCTGGATGCCTTACGTACAGTCACCCATGCTCTTGTGACCTGTCGCCTAGACTACTGTAACGCTCTCTACTTGGGGCTGCCCTTGAGATCCACTCGGAAGCTTCAACTGGTGCAAAGTGCAGCGGCACGGACACTCTTGGGAGCCTCCCGATACTCCCATATCACACCTCTCCTCCGTGCACTGCACTGGCTTCCAGTTGCCTTCCGTGTGAAGTTCAAGGTGCTAACAATGACTTACAAAGCCCTACATGGCATGGGTCCGGACTACCTACGGGAGCACCTTCTGCCAATGTCAGCACCCCACCGTCCTGTGCGCTCCCACAGAGAGGGCCTCCTCAGGGTGCCACCGCTCAAGGAATGTCGGCTGGTGGCCCCCAGGGGGAGGGCATTCTCAGTGGGTGCGCCAGCCCTCTGGAACAGCTTACCAACCGAAATCCGGATGGCCCCCGACCTCCGCACCTTCCGGCGCGAATTAAAAACTTATCTGTTCCAGCAGTCCGGCCTGGCCTGATAGCTCTAATCTGGGGTCCCAGTTTGTATTTTACTATTGTTTGTTTTCACTATTGTTCATTCTGTATGCCTACCTTATTCTGTACACCGCCCCGAGTCCCTCGGGAGAAGGGCGGTTTATAAAAACAAATAAATAAATAAATAAATAAATTAGCGACATGTTGAATCGAGCTTCCCCGTTGACTTTGCTTGTCAGAAGGTTGCAAAAGGGGATCACATGACCCAAGGATACTGCAGCCATCACGACTCAATTGCCAAGTGTCTGAGTTTTGGTCACGTCACCATGGGGATGCTGCCACAGTCATAAATGAAAACAGTCGTAACTCCCTTTTTTCAGTGCCGGGGTAACTTTGAACAGTCACTAAACAAACTGTTGTAAGTTGAGGACGACCTGTATAATAAACATTTCCATGAGGCTCATCTGAATTTGTTCTAATATTAGTCACAATCATCTAGATCAGGGGTAGGTGACCTTGGCTCTTTTATGACTCATGGACTTCAACTTCCAGAATTCCTGAGCCAGCTGGCTCAGGAATTTTGGGAGTTGAAGTCCATGAGTCATAAAAGAGCCAAGGTCGCCTACCCTTGATCTAGAGGTTTATTATTTATTTATTTATTTATTTTATTACATTTATATACCGCCCTTTCCCGAAGGACTCAGGGCGGTTTACAGGGTAATTAAAAACCAAGATACAAAAGTTAAAAACAAGTTTAAAAAAATTATGTTTGTCCCTGTATAAATAAAACCCCAGTTAAAATAAGATTAATCCTCAGCCTGGGCCAGAGAGCTCGAAGAGCCAGGTCTTCAGGTCCCGGCAGAATGAACGGAGGTCGGGGGCAGTCCTCAGCTCCACTGGTAGCTGGTTCCAAAAGGCAGGCGCCCCCACTGAGAAGGCCCTATCCCTGGGTGTCGTCCACCGGCAATCTCTTACCGGTGGCACCCTGAGAAGACCCTCCCTGTGGGAGCGCACTGGACAAAGGGAACTTGATGCCGGCAGCAGGTGTTCCCTCAGATATCCCGGACCCAAGCCATGTAGGGCTTTATAGGTCATCACCAGCACCTTGAATCTCACCCGGAGGGCAACCGGGAGCCAATGCAGCTCGCGGAGTAGAGGTGTTACATGGGAGTATCAGGAGACCCCCATCACAACTCGCGCGGCCGCATTCTGCACCAGCTGAAGCCTCCGAGTGGTCCTCAAGGGCAGCCCCAGGTTAAGCATGTAAATTTTGCTGCAGTTTTCAATTCACATATATAACTACAGGTAGTCTCCGACTTAACAACAGTTCACTTAGTGACTGTTCAAAGTTACAACGACACTGGGAAAAAAGTGACTCATGACCATTTTTCACCCTTGCGACCATTGCAGCCTCCCCACATTCGCCTGATGAAAATTCAGACGCTGGGCAACTGACTCATACTTCTGACCGTTGCAGGGTCTCAAGGTCAAGCGATGGATCACCTTTTGCTTCCTTCTGACAAGCAAAGTCAGTCGGAAAGCCTGATTAACTGAACAACCGGGTTACTAACTTAGGAACTGCAGTGATTCCCTTAACGACTGTGGCAAAAAGAGGTCGTAAGAGGGGGTAAAGTTCACTTAACAAATGTTTCGCTTAGCAACAGAGATGTTGGTCTCAGCTGTGGTGTTAATTCAAGGACTCTCTGCATTTTCTTACCGTAGTTATGTATATTGTTTAAATCACAATGGAAGGAAAATATCCTTCATTCTGTTGGCACCTAAGACGTAGGGACCTTGCGATCAATATTCCCGTAGCTGCTGAAATACTGAAATAGCTTAAACATCATCCATATATTCGTTGCTTCCAGCATATCAATTTTCAGTGAGTTTGCTCAATCTCATGGGAGCCATAGTCTTCTGATTATTGGACTTCTTTATGCTTTTGCTATGCTGATTTACAGCAGTCTTCATTTAGTGACCAAAATTGAGGCCAGCAGCTCCATTGCTAAGTGTCACAATCCCTAAGCAGAGAATCACATGCTTGCATTGGACCCATTAGATCAGGAGTGTCAAACTGCCGGCCCATGGGCCGGATGCATCATGCCGAAACCGCGCCCACCCCATTGCCGGCAATGGAAAAAAAAAGTTGCGATACGTCACGACACGTCATGTGACGTTGTGAGTTTGATACCCCTGCATTAGATCACTGCAGGATCACAACTTTTGCATTTCCCCCTGATTGACACAAGCTGGTTGGGAAGGACCCAAACTGTGATCACGTAACTGTGGGATCGTAAATATGTACCAGTTACGAAGTGCCTAGGTGGCAATCGCATGACAGCGATCCTGTAATGGACATAAAAATGTGAGGATTGGTCACAAATCCTGTTGTTTTTTCCCCTCTCATTCTCGCAACTTTGAATGGTTGCTAAACAGGGCAGACGATAAATGAGGACTATCCATATCCCTTCACATACCTTTGCTGCAGAGTCACAAAAGCTACAGATGTCATTCAGATATGTTATAATTCGTAAACCGAGTTTGCAATGCACCCAAATTTTCAGGGTTTGTAGGCTAGTGGTACCTAGTGTCATACTGGACTTCTGTTTGGAATGCCAGAGAACATAAATGGTCATTCTGTTTACTTAACAATTCTAATACTCTGAGGTATCAGAACGAATCCTATAACAAAAAAAGGAGGACGCATCCATTGCTCTTTCTTAATTAAATTTGTTGAAGTATTTTGAAGATAAGCGAAGATTCTGTATGGAATAAAAATAAGACAGTCTCTGCCTCTTGTTTGAATGACATGAAAAAGCAAAACAATAATAGGGACGGAAAGAAAAGAAGGTCAGATAGGTAGTAATTCTTGAAATGATCGTCTGGAACTATGAACAATTCAAGTGGCAAAGGCCCCAGAGATTGGTAGGTGCTTGAAAGCTGAGCTAGGAGGCGGGACTCAAATGCGCCACGTGATTCGTTCTAACCCAATCAGCTGAAATTACTATAGATGGAATTACAGGTAAAGGAAAGAGAATCCTAGTAAGAAGCTCTGTATTTTGACATACTGACAATCAGTAAGGAATATTTCATTATTGCAAAAGCAATAAGGAGATGGGATGTATCATTCAGGAATATGAAAGGGTGGTTCATATCATTCAGTGTGATTGCTACTGTTTAGATAAAGTCAATATCTCTGCCGAGGCCAGCTCATTAATACCATCTCCATGACAGTCCTTGCCAGCTTTTCAAATACGTTAGAATGACAAGTCTTCAAAACCCAGCTAACCTGTCAGTTCTGGAAGAAATAATCCCCAAACATTTGGAAGGCTTTCCTGTGTTCTTCCCCTTGAGAGATGATAAAACGTGAGCTGACCTTACCTATGTCCCAAAATCATAATACAAAAATGAATGAATCACATGGGTGGCTAGTCATTTTTTCAACTGTAGTACTCTACAACTAAAAGGCATGCCAATTTATGTTTTTGAAAAACCCTTTAGGTGCTGATAGCCTGATCTCAGTTAACTGCGCTCGGCTATGGTTTATTTTACTCACTTATGAAATCAATGGGACGTAATCTTTCTGAAGCAGTTTGAAGGCTTGAATGTAGGGGCTAATGAGAGGTTGCCGAAGTTACTTAATAGTCGTATTCACGTTCTGGAGAAGCTCTCATTCATTGTTCTGTCTCTGTATGCATATAAATATATCATTATTAATTTAAGCAGGACCACAGACTTTTCATGAAAGTCCCATTGAGGGACACTACCAGAGACTGTTATCTGGAGATGGCTCTGTCATGGCCATAATGGCCTCAGGTATCATTAGCTGTGTGGGTACTAAGTGACATACTTAGGGTACAGCTACGGTTGGTTATCTGGACTACAAAATCCAAATGAGCATTAGCATTTGTATTTTTCAGTCATTTGGATTTCCTCAACTTAGATTTGGTAGCTGCATGTAAGATCTACCAAAACTCATTTGCCTATAACAGGGCAGTGGAGCAGTACAATTCAATAGCCAGTATCACCAGCTCTTGTATTTGGGATAGGAAAGAAATTATCCTGTGTTTCATATCCAGGAACAAAATATTGGGCTGGTTCCACCGACATCAGTTTAACTCTTGGTAACAGACTGCCTTACTAAGCATCTGAGATCTGGTGAGCAGTTTCAGCCGGGGGTACCTGGAATGGGTGGGTGGGTGGGACCTAAGCTTGTAAAGCCTCTCTTTTCAGAGGCTTCATCGTTTTATTTTGTGAGCCTTCTCTTCCCTCTTAAGTGATAGGCCACTCATTAGACTCTTCTGCAGAATTTAGAATTGTAATCCGCAGTCGTTCTTTGTCAGGTATGTCAGATAAGAGCTTCTTTATCTGGTGTTTGATGAAGAGGCAGCAATCCACAAAGTCTTGGGTCCTTATCTCAGAGTAATGTTAATCTCGGGTCAGACAGAGACTGTGCTCCAATATCAAAGAATTCTCACTATTCTAAACATTTTGCTAGCAACAGCTGGAGGGGATAGATATAAGAATGGAAATATACTTGTATATGTTTATTCTTTACCTTCCCCCCCCCGCCCCACCTTTCATATTAAATATTTCAGGGAATGTAAGCCTGTCCTTGAGCTTCTGTAATTTTCGCCATCAGAAATCAGAGGGAAGCAGGTATATTAGATTTTCTTCCCTATCTCTTCACTCCCTTGAAGCAGAGAAACTGACATATTTTATAACCCCTAGGGGACTATCCTAGCATTTGAAGATTACAGCCTTAATCTGTTAATCAACTACTGCCAGGTTTTTTTCCCAATTCTAGATATATATCTGCAGATTATATTACTATGTTATTTCTGAGGAAAAATAATTTTAAATATAGAGTTGTTCCTTATAGGAATTATTAGTGAAGAGACCCTTGCTATAAAGCAGGCAGGCTCTGGTGTGCGTTTGTACATAGACACACAAAACAGATGTTCTCAGGAAAAAAACAAACATGCTGACAAGCCTAATCAGCTATAAATCTCAAAGCTTGTCAAAGAATATTAATCCCCTCGTAATGTTCAGAATATCTGTATCTGTAATTATTGCAAAAAGTGGCATTCGTTTAAATGCAATGTTAGAAATTGAAACGTTAATATTTGCAAATGTTCTTTATATTTTGGGGCAGGCTGGTGGACTGAAGAATATTCCAGAATTATCCTTTGCCATTCCTAAATTCAGTCCAGAATCTGTAGTTTCCTATGTGCATAAAAAACAATATGGTTTTATTCTCCTGGACTAAACAAGAAAAGTAGGAAGAAAATTCATGAAAAAATAGATCAAAAGACTGGTTGGAGCACTTGAGAATGAAGAATATGGTGGCAAAGGCATTTGTCTCAAGCTAAAATGATAAAATGCCCCTTCTTATTAGTATGCAACATCACAATGAGGCCACAAAAGAAACAGAATTTGTACTGTTGACCTCATGATTCTTGATTACTTGTTCCTTTGCCAGCTCTTTGACAATCTCTCATTGTGTTGGGACTGGGGGTCCCAGATTCCCAACTTGTGGTATTCCTAATTCATATACACCAAATTGGGATAAGGGTAGGTTTGGTTCCCCCTTGTTTTCATTTTACTTATATGTTATTATATTAAACTTGGTTTTATGATATCTGGTTCCCTGGAAAAGCAAATGTTTTATCTGAATAATCTTGGAGTCTGTTTTATATTATAAATAATCTGGGAGGGGGAAAATTCATAAACTTTGATTACTCAATCTACAACTATTCTTCGGAGACCATTTTAAAGTAATGAAGGCGTATTGCACCGATCTACCCTTATGGTCATTTATATAATAGCATAATTTCACCAAGTGATTAACTTGAGATTTCTGGTCTTCAATCAGAAATCCTTTCAGTGGAACGGAATGACTTTCATCCAGTGGTGGGATTCAGCCAGTTCGCACCAGTTCGGCAGAACCGGTAGCTAATTTTTGGTTGCCCAGGCCCAGAATGGACTTCCAGAAGTGGCATCCACACAGAGAACCGGTTGTTTACCTATCTGAATCCCACCACTGCTTTCATCTTTTAGGGTGGCTGTCTTATCTGTCTTTCTATCCATATATGTGTGTGCATTACACAGGTTAATTTTTGCAAAAAACGCTTTATACTTTAAAAGGAAAAAGAAAGAGGTTTGAGATTCAGACAAAAAGCGTAATTTAAATTTTGTTTAAAAGGCTACTTAGCTTTTCTCAAATAGGGACTTGTTCATATCAGTTGTAAAACTGTTTTGCTGCCTGAGAGTGTTAGCAGCAGCAGTTCTACAGTATCCACTGCTGATCTCTTCTTTGTTGTCCCAATTTCAGCGTGCTTTTTGATGGGGCTCCTTATTAAATTATCCTTCTTAGAGAAAATAGCTCTTTGCAAGGAGAACAAGGGAACAGCGGTTGATTACAAAAGCTTGATTGTTTACAACTATTGACTTGTTTCCTCCAAGGAGCTTATTAATTTTCAACTTCCAATCCCTTCATATTCTTTCTGCTTCTGGGTGCTCTTTCTGGAGATGCCTGCAATGAAAGTGGCACAAAAACCAAACAAATGCAGCCATCAGCGTAACATATAATAAGGACATGGGGAATCAAAAAAGCATCCATAATTCAGGATGTGTTTAAAACATTTCTAGTTGCTTTTCTTTATTTCTATGACTGTTTCCTTCCATTCAGTGTCAGACTCTCAGAGACTGCTGAGGCAAGGTTTTTTTCAGAAAGGGTTTGCTCCTGCATGGCGCTGAGAGAGGTGACTAGCCCAGGGTCACCAGCTGGCTTTTTGCCTAAGGCAGGATTCAAACTCAGTCTACCTGTTCCTAGCTGATGCCTTAACACACACACACACCGTGGCCCCCATGGCAAGCTGATTATTTATATGAAAGTTTGGTCTATTTTAAAATGATTGTAAAAATATTTGTTCTGAACCAGCCCTCTTCCGGCCTTGTAGTAAGGCAAACCCCTATTCAAACAGAAGAGACTGGAGAGCGTCCAAGGCTGAAAAGCGTCTGCCAAGATTTATTAGTCAATTAACAGAACAAGAAACAAAAACACAGGAACTTGAATCCTCAAGCGGAAGGGTTGCTTTCAGCAACCAGCCCCTCCCCAAACACTCCTTTTATTTAGAGTTCAGGGCGTGGTCTCCCTGTGCCTCCTCCCGAGGAGTCCCACAGCCTTTCTTTGTTTGTTCCTGCTCGACTGCCTCCTGCGTCGGGCGTCCTTGAACAGGGCCAGCTGTGGGTCATCATCCTCCGCACTATCGGGCTCACGCAGCTGAGAAGAGGTCCCCGGCTGAGGGCTCTGCAAAGCCTCCAAGCCATCATCAGCCGGTTCGTCTTCCACACCCTCCTCCTCCCCCTCATCTGAGTCATCCGATACATCTGAACTGGCTGCCGGACCCACCGGCTGGCCCTGAGTCATAACACTATCCCGCACCGCAGGGCCCTTCCCCCGGGGCTGCCGATCCGGATGCGGTCGGGATGGGAATTGTTCGTGAAACGCTGTCACCAACGCAGGGGCATGAACGGCGGTCGCGTCTTCCCATGTGAAATCCTCCGGCCCGTACCCTTTCCACTCGATCAGGTACTGGAAGCGACCTTTCAGCCAGCGGGAATCCCGGATGCTGGCGACCTCATACTCGGGGGTGCTGCCTCCATCACGAGGTCCTGATGGGGGAGGTTCCGCTTGGCGAAGTGGACAAGCCGGTTGTTCGGGGACCAACAAGGACCGATGGAAGAAGGGATGCACGCGCAGGGAACGTGGCAGAGTTAAACGATAGGCGACTGGATTGATGACGGCCTCGACTGGGAACGGTCCAAGGTAACGGTGGTCCAGCTTCCTCACCGGCCGAGTGGATGGTAGGTTCCTGGTGGACAGCCAGACCCGATCCCCCACCGATAGTGGAGGCGTATCCCTTCTCGACCGATCGGCGAACCTCTTGTAGTCGGCCTTGGCCTTCTCCAGCTGCCGTCGCACCAACCGATGGATCGCCTGTAACTCCGCCATGAATTCGTTCGCTGCCGGCTCCGGTGAGTCCACAGGAGAAAGGGGGAAAAACCGGGGGTGATAACCCACGTTGGCCAAGAACGGTGTCATCTGCGTGGAGGTGTGCTGCGAGTTGTTAAAGGCAAACTCGGCTATGGCCAAATAGTCCACCCAATTGTCCTGCTGCAGGTTAACGTAGCAGCGCAGATACTGCTCTAAGATACCGATGACCTTCTCGGTACCCCCGTCGGTCTGAGGATGGTGCGCGGACGAGAGGCAAACCTTAATGTCCAACGCCCGCATCAACTCCTGCCAGAAGCGGGCTGTAAACTGGGCCCCCCTATCGGAGACGACTCTATCAGGAAGGCTGTGCAGCCGGAACACCTGTTGGATGAACATGCGACTAGTGGCGCGAGCTGACGGTAAGCCGCGACAGGGGATGAAGTGCGCCATCTTGGTCAACATGTCCACCACCACAAACACTGTCGTGAAGCCGGAGGATGGAGGTAGATCCGTCAGAAAGTCCATGGACACAGCCCCCCAGGGTCTCTTGGGTGTTGGCAAAGGCTGCAGTAAACCAGGCGGGGCCCCTGTCGCTGACTTGGCCTGCCTGCATGGAACGCAGGAGGTGACATAAGACTGGACATCGTGTCGGACTCGGGGCCACCAGAAGGTACGGGAGACCAGGTTCAGCGTCTTGAACAGACCAAAATGCCCCGCAGCCGGGTTATCATGACACTGGCTGAGGACGAGTCCCCTGAGTGGCCCTCCTGGAACATAGAGCCGGTCACGATAATACAGGAGTCCATCCGTGACCGACCAAGGCGAATCTGGCCCCACCTCTTCCTTCCGCTGAGCCACCCACGCCTCCTGCTGCTGCGCCTCCCGGATCCGAGCCCGTATATCCACCGGCTCCCGCACCGCAGCAAAAGACTCGACAGGGATCACTGTCCTGGGCGGAAGCTTGTCTTCCACTCGGGTGTACTCGGGCTTCCTGGACAGAGCATCCGCTCTCTGGTTGTGCCCGCTTGGTATGTACCGCACCCGGAAGTCAAACCTCGCAAAGAAGAGGGACCACCGGATCTGGCGTTGGTTCAAATTCCGAGCGGTCTGCAGGCTTTCCAGATTCTTGTGGTCCGTCCGGACCTCGATTTGATGCCGCGCCCCCTCTAGATGATGCCTCCAAGCCTCGAACGCCGCCTTGATGGCCAGCAGCTCCTTCTCCCAGATGGTATAGTTGCGCTCCGAGGGATTCAATTTCCGAGAGTGAAACGCGCAAGGGAAAAGGGTACCGTTGGGCGTCGCTGCCTGGAGTAACACGGCCCCAATGGCAATGTCGGAGGCGTCCGCCTCCACAACAAACGGCCGTTGCGGGTCAGGATGCTTCAAGATGGGCTCCTTCATGAAGGCGTCCTTCAAAGCTTGGAACGCCTGTTGTTCGGGGGCGTTCCACTGGAACCGAGTCTTCTTCTGCAGGAGCCGGGTGAGGGGGGCTGTCAAGGCAGCAAAGCCAGGGATGAATGTTCGATAGTAGTTGGCAAATCCAAGAAGTCGCTGAACATCTTTCACGCGACGCGGGGGTTGCCAACTCTGCAACGACTCAACTTTACTCGGTTCCATGGCGATGCCCTCAGGAGAAATGCGGTGACCCAAGAAATCGATGGTCACCTGGTAGAACTGGCACTTCTCCAACTTGGCAAACAGCCGATGTTTCCGGAGGCGCTGCAGGACCTGACGGAGATGCTGATGATGCGCTTCACGCGATGGGGAGTAAATCAGGATGTCGTCCAGGTAAATCACGACAAACTGGTCCAACAGATCTCGAAAGATGTCGTTCATAAAATGCTGAAACACAGCGGGGGCGTTGGTCAGGCCAAACGGCATCACCGTGTACTCGAAATGTCCATAGCGAGTACCAAACGCCGTCTTCCACTCATCACCCGGCCGAACCCTGACGAGGTTGTAAGCTCCACGCAGGTCCAGTTTCGTGAAGATCTTAGCCTCCCGGAGTCGGTCCAAGAGCTCGGGGATGAGGGGCAGCGGGTAGCGGTTACGCACCGTGATGGCGTTGAGTTTCCGGTAGTCACAGCAGAGCCGTAACTCGCCCGACTTCTTTTTGACGAAGAGCACGGGCGCAGACACTGGCGAGGACGAGGGCCGGATGAAACCACGAGCCAAATTCTTTGTCAGGAAGTCCCGCAATGCAGCCAACTCGGGCTCCGACATGGAGTACAAACGCCCCACTGGGAGAGGCGCATCAGGGACTAGATCAATGGAACAGTCATAGGGCCTGTGCGGGGGTAATTGGTCCGCCTCTGACTCGCTGAACACATCAGCAAAGTCGGACAGTTCGGGAGGCAAGGAAACCCCTGAGGAACCCTCCACCTGGCCGGCACAGATATGGCGGGTGTGGTCCACGCACTGCAAACTTGGGAAGGTGACCAAGTTCTGAGAGCAATAGATCTGTGGATCATGCGCCCGGAGCCACGCCAGTCCCAGGACCACGGGGAAGTGCAGATCCGAAGTGATGTAGAACTGAATGGCCTCCACATGGGAACTGATGGCCATACACACTGGTTGCGTGGCGGCCGTAATAGGCCCGGACAGGAGCACTCGACCATCAATAGTCTCCACTAGCATGGGCGGATCCACCGGACACTGGGGAACAGCCCATTTGGCCACGAAGGCCGAGTCCTTAAAGTTAGTGGTAGCCCCAGAGTCAATTAAGGCATGGACCGGAATCCCCTCTGGCTTGCCAGGAAGGATCAGTTGTGCCTCCAAAATCAAATGCCGTGGAGGTTCACAGGCACCGTCGGAATGGCGTCGCTCGGCGTGGTCGTGGTGGGTCGTCCGATCTATCACACCGTCTAGATCGGGCTCGGGCCATTTCCCGACAGCAAAGCAGGGGACTTTCTCGGGGCCAGCTTGGTCACTGATGCCCGCTGACGCTTCTTTGGACAAGAAGCAGCCAAATGTCCAGGGTCCCCACAGTAAAAACACAACCCCTCCGATCGTCGTCTGTCCATTTCCGTCACCAATAGACGGGACCTGGCGGCACCCAGCTCCATTGGCTCCTCCCTCTGGACTGGGGGCACACGCTCAACAGGAGCGGCAGGGGTCTGTGGGGTGGCACGGCGACTCTTTCGCTGCTGCAGCCGGGCATCGATCCGCAGACAAAGATGGATCAGCCCATTCAGGTCTGAGGGAATGTCCACGCGGGCCAGCTCATCCAACATCTCCTCTGACAAGCCATCCTGGAAGGCATCCACGAGCGCAGCCTCATTCCAGGCGGAATCCTGGCTAAGCAGCCGGAAATCGCTGATATAGGCCTGTAGGGGGCGCTGACCCTGCCTCAAAGCTTTCAGGCGTCGGGTGGCAGTCTGCGCCTTAATCGGGTCCTCGTACATGAGGCGCATATGGTCACAAAACCCCCCAAAGTTATCCAACAAAGGGCTAGGCTGTGCCAGCAGAGGCGTGCCCCAACGAGCTGCATCCCCCGACAGAAGGCTCAACACGAATCCCACCTTATCTCGGTCAGTGGGGAAATCAGCTGCTCTCACGCTGATAAAAAGCTGGCATTGTCCCAGGAAGGCAGGAAACAGTTCTGGATTGCCAGCAAATTTATCCGGCATAGCTATCTGACATTTCCTCCTGGGTGGGGGTGCAGCATGTACCTGAGCTTGCAGTTGAGCCACCTGAGCTGCCAGCAAAGTGAGTTGCTGGGTGAGCTGAGCATTCTCGGCAAGAAGCTGCTCCATCGTAGTAGTAAGGGGTGGGAGGCTGAAAGCAAACTGTTCTGAACCAGCCCTCTTCCGGCCTTGTAGTAAGGCAAACCCCTATTCAAACAGAAGAGACTGGAGAGCGTCCAAGGCTGAAAAGCGTCTGCCAAGATTTATTAGTCAATTAACAGAACAAGAAACAAAAACACAGGAACTTGAATCCTCAAGCGGAAGGGTTGCTTTCAGCAACCAGCCCCTCCCCAAACACTCCTTTTATTTAGAGTTCAGGGCGTGGTCTCCCTGTGCCTCCTCCCGAGGAGTCCCACAGCCTTTCTTTGTTTGTTCCTGCTCGACTGCCTCCTGCGTCGGGCGTCCTTGAACAGGGCCAGCTGTGGGTCATCATCCTCCGCACTATCGGGCTCACGCAGCTGAGAAGAGGTCCCCGGCTGAGGGCTCTGCAAAGCCTCCAAGCCATCATCAGCCGGTTCGTCTTCCACACCCTCCTCCTCCCCCTCATCTGAGTCATCCGATACATCTGAACCGGCTGCCGGACCCACCGGCTGGCCCTGAGTCATAACAATATTTTGATCTGTTCAAAATTTGGACATATTCTATGGGAAGGCCCCTGTCAGAAGGAATTTCTGGAATCGTTACATAGCACAAGAGGTTCATGTCCTATGCCCACCTCGACTGCCATTGAACCATATCTAGTCTTACCTAGGTGCAAACTGCCAGTCTGGGAAGATTCCTGTGAAATGGCCATTGAGCAATAAAGTAGCTAGTCTACTCTGTGGTCTGCTTGTTCGCTCCTGACAGGAGCTAGATATTCTTAAGAATTGCTAAAAGTCTATCTAAGCTATCTAATTTATCTATTTATGAGTTATATATCTGCCTTTCTGTCTCTCAAGTGAAATGAGATATCCATGTGTACATGTGGGAGACCCAGACATATGCTTTGTATTTGCCCAGCTATTGAGGTTACTATAATGATTTGTAAACCATGGAATATTCTTTAATGTTATGAGTGAATAGTGCCAAAATGGCTTTGCACACTTATGTGATAAACACTTATGTCTTTAGTACCCTTACGTACAGTTATATGAAGTACACTTACATGATTGGCACATCATCACTGTTCTAATTTTATATTTATTTAATCATTACAAATGTTTTAGGCCATTTTCATCAGACTCTAAGTAGCTGACAGCAAAAGATAAAATATATACAGGACATTATAATAATTCCAATATTTTCTAATAAATTAAAACCACAACATTAATTAATGCTATCAACATACATTCAACACAATTGTATCATCATAGAAACCTTAATATCTTACAACATCAAAGCAGCCGAGTGACTAAATAGTAACATCTGTGATTTTTATGTATTAATAAGTTATCTTTGCAAATGCTTTTATGAAGAATTAAATATCGGGATTTTTGTGCAGCATATTAGTAAGAATTACACATATTCTGTACAACAGTAGAGTATTATCACTGATTCTGTTTAATCAAGAGCTTTAAAAAAACATATTTTTGGTGGATATGCGATACATTTAGTTTGTAATCTTTTCTTCATCCTTTTTTTTGCTGTTTAGTTTTTGCCTTCTGTTAAAAAATTTTGTATCTTGTTTTGTTTTGTTTTTCCATTGGAAAAGTTTGGAAAATTTTTCAAAATAAAATAATTAAAATGCAAGAATAATTTCTTTAGAAATAAATGTTTTTGTGTGTTTTTTAGGTTTAAGTGCTTCATTTTTTAAATAGAAGTATTCTTTGAAAAATGAGTCCTCGTCTCTGGATATTTTCTATTTTCTTGAAGACTGCATCTTCACTGTGTTTTCAAGAGATCTAATTAGTGTTGAGAAATAAGTAGGAGAAGAAACAATCATGCCAAGCGTTTTCAGTAAGGATAGTTTAAAGGCATTTCTGAAGCATTTATCAATAAAATTGAAAATGTGCTAGAATTCAATCACAGCATCTGGAAATCCCTCAAATGCCTTTTTGAGTAGAAAATGCTGCCAAATTGAAGAGACCCCGGGTGAAAAAAAGGTGCCAATGACATTCACTTATTGCATAAACTGTTCTGCCACTATGAGACAATTGTGAGTTAAATCAGAAATTACACATAATGTGGTAAGGGTCTCACCCTTTATGCAGCCCGTGTCAAGTGAAGGTAGGTTAAATGGATCCTACTCTTCCATTTCTTAAACACCAATAGTGTATGGTGGGTAGATTAGAAGATTTGCCTGTAAAGCCTTGCAGAAGCTTATTTCGCTTAAGGACAGGCAATTGAAATGGATTATCTCAAATGTAACCCACTTCCTGCAGGTATGAAATTAATTTATTATGTATATGTAACATTAAAAATAAAAGAGAAGACCCATTTTTGTGATGCTGTGGTTATGCCCAGAGTTTTCCTATTAATTTTCACATGGTTGTGGATTGAGAATTTCATTTACAGGTGTATTTGTGTGTGTGTGTGTGTGTGTGTGTGTGTGTGTGTGTGAGAGAGAGAGAGAGAGAGAGAGAGAGAGAGAGAGAGAGAGAGAGAGAGAGAGAGAAAGAGAGGGAGGGAGGGAGGGAGGGGCATGGTGAACATGTCATGGGATATGTCATATTTGAGTAAGATCCTAGAACGGGGTAGGCAACCTTGGCTCTTTTATGACTCGTGGACTTCAACTCCCAGAATTCCTGAGCAAGCATGGCTCAGCTTGGAAACTCTCCCTTTCCCCTCAGCGTGCCCCTCAGTTGAAGTCCATGAGTCATAAAAGAGCCAAGGTTGCCTACCCCTGTCCTAGAACAATAAAATCAAACCTGAAATGCAGACTAGTGATTCTTCGTATTCTTCTTTTAAAACAACTTGAATAGAGTGTCTTAGCATCTTCAGCTCTTGGTTTTGGCTCCTCTGTGTGAAAGTCCATTAAATATTTTCTGGCATTCTTGTACTACAGATACACCCTCTGTTTCAGTGGATGAAAGGGGTGTGATTCTTTTGGAGTGCTTCGTTTTCCTCTTACTGTTTTCCTCTGTTCCGTAGATGCAGCAACTGTCTTCATCAGTGTCATCCCGTGAGAAGTCTCTTTTATCTGTCCCTTCTTGACAAAGTATAAATATTTGGGGGGGGCATAATTCTTTCTGATTATCTAGGCTGCGGTGTCTCAGTTTCTCCTTCTGGCGCCAACTTGCTATTGAATTTTGGGTGAGTGATAAAAGTCAAGTCCTCCTTTGAAGCCCACACCTTGTTGCTTATCAGGGGACGGGAAACAAAGATCTGATGTTTGAATGCTATTTTCATTTTTCCCCCCTTTCATCAGAATAAGCGATGGGCTGTGAATGTTCACTTTCCACTCTTTCTTCACATCTGTGATTCTCTTTCGTTCTCTTCCCTTTTGGTGCATAAAGCTTAGAATCAAACACTTGAATGAGTCTTAGGCTGGGCTTCTTTCCATGCCATTGTTCATATGGGGTAGCATTTACGGCCTCGGTTGCGTCACAGATCAGCGGCAGATGGCATTTCATCATTTGTGATAAGAGAACACGTTTTCCTTTCTGCCGTGTAGTCTGATGTATAATTTCTTGCTTCTTCAGATATTTGTTCACGTCTGCTGTCATATAGTCATCCCCTTTTGCATAGAATTTGGGGTTCTGCCACTTCTGTTGCTCGTAAAAACTACAATTTCCTTGAACGTGTCTAATACTTTACTCTTCCGAAGCAAGTACATTCTTTGTTTGTTAATACCTGACTGATCTACGGAATATATTCTGATCTATGAAATATATTCCAACTAGTCTTCTTTTATTATGGTTTGAATAACCCTCCCACAGCATTCTTAGGGACGTTTGTTTTCCCGATTGTTTCTTTTCTACCAGACTCTGAAACTCATCCTTTTCTGAAGTCAAACCCTGCATTTAATTGCATTTTATTAGGAGGCAAAATATGCACAGTGCATTTCCTGAACTCAGGACATACTTTTAAGGGGAGGAGCTTCTGATTGTGTTGCCAATGTATGAGCCAACCCAATGTATGCATTTCTAAACACAGGTGTAGCTATGATTTAGTTAGAAAATCAGGAAGGAAGATTAAGTCTAAATAAACAGAGGTTAGTAGAGGTTTGTGTTTAATCTCTGTGTGGTCCGTGTATATTTGTTCCCCTCACCCACAATCAATAATCCACGATGGCAACATTTTCCTCAGTATGAAAAAATATTTTCTTAGAAATTATTGGAACTCTTCAGTGCTAGCTTAGTCATCAACAGTTAACAAATTTGTGTTACATGTATGTATCCTTCCTTTCTTCCGGCATTTCACGTTGGGACATACAACAGCATCCTCTCAGAATTTTCTCTCAGAATTAACAACCCTAGTTTAAAGTGTGGGACAATGAACATAGATCCTAATCAACTTTACATTAAACTTCATGACTTGGTAAGATTATAAAATCTGGGACTCGACAAATTCAGACAACCATTAGACAGTGACAAAGAGCTAGAGTTTTTTGCATATCTTTTCTGTCATCTCATGGTAACTGTTATCACATGGTAGTTATAGTTGCCCTGAAGAGGCCAACACCAGATCCTGTGGCTAAATGGGGCAAGCATAGGTTTACCACAACTGAAAGAAGCAGTTACTGATCTGTCAAGAACAATTGGAAGTGTCTCAATCTCCCCTTGTCTAGCACTCTAATTACAACCTTAAATAACAATACATGAAGGATTAAAATGGGAAGATCGGAAATGACACACTAAAATCACACTACTTTCCTTCCCAATATCTTGCTCCATGTAACTTTTGCTTTAGACCAGGGGTAGGCAACCTTGACTCTTTTATGACTCGTGGACTTCAACTCCCAGAATTCCTGAGCCAGCCATGCTGAAGGAAAAGGGAGAGGTTTCCATGCTGAGCCGTGCTGGCTCAGGAATTCTGGGAGTTGAAGTCCACTAGTCATAAAAGTGTCAAGGTTGCCTACCCCTGATTTAGACACTCACTTTTAACATGGAATCTACAGAGAATTTCTGGCCATATTTGGCTAAATCTACTTACAAATATCACGGAATCATTTGGGTCACAGATTTCTAGACCTCTCCCCATGTAAGCCTCTGGTGCTCAGGAGGATAAATCAACAGAGTTGCTAATTGGTTTTCTTTTTATCTGCTCCAGAGACAAGAAAGTATAATTAAATTCCTAAACCAGCCATTTTTTTTAACCCAGAGAGCCAGTAAGACCAATCAGTTGTCCTAGGAAAATATAAGATGTGCATGTATTGTTCAGAATCAATATTCTTTGTTCCAGACATCTGAATTTAAAATGTATTGGCAATTACATTATTCAGAGGCTAGCTTTTCCTCACTTTTAAAAAGTCAGTCAACTACCACATATTGATTTTGATTCTTTTTAATGCAAAGATACCCTGCTATTTTCATGTGCAGCCACTCTGTCAAAAGATTGATTCAAGCACAGTGAAAGATGGTGCATGCCGCCCTGAGTCTTTGGAGAAGGGCGGGATATAAATGGGATTAAATAAATAAATAAATAAAATAATACTGGAAATCCTGGGACAGAGGAAGAAGTACTTATACTGCCGAGTGTTAATGTTGGAATTTAAATGTTGGCTCAATAGTAAGTCACCAGATTTCTTGCGCTTCGTTCTTAGTTCAACCTGAAGCAACATGCAACAGAACTGGCATGGGTCCCATCAGTTGTGATAGATTCTGTCCCTCCTGTTTGCTTAGCTGGGTCATCACTTGACTGAACATCTGGAGAATAATTTAGCTCTGACACTGAAGCAAAGCATTAGCAACTTTTTTTTTTAACAATCAGTGATTTTGCTAGAAGTTACCTATTTACTGACATTTCACACCAAGCTAAACTTCTTGATGTGAGAGAAGACTCCCAGACATGGTTCAGTGTTGTTGTCAGCATTGGCTAAACTATGATGTGCATGCAGTCTTTCCCTGGTATTCTCCATGCTGGTATTGAAGGTGTCTGAATTAAGAGCTAAAGTGCCTATTCATCTCCTTTCATTAAAAAAACACACACACACATGGCACTCATGGTATGGTCAGTTCAACAGGTAGAAGAACTGTGTATATTTGGCCATTTCAATCTTATCGAGTATGTGGCCAACTTACAGAATTAAAAACATTAGGACACCGAAGAGTTCAAAATCTAAATTAGAAGAGGTCCAGAAAAAGAACCAAACTACCACACAAGGGGTTTATCTATTTGTCTATTGTAAACACACAGCCTGCAGAAACAGCTACGATTTGAGGACTCACTTAAACAGGGTCTTGCTGCCTTTTGCTCTGGAACCAGATACCCTTAACAAGAAAACGATGCATTTGGCTTAATTCACTCTCTACACCAGGGGTCACCAATCCCCAGTCTGTGGACCGGCACTGGGTCAGAAACTGGTCCATGCAAACAAGCAAAGCCCCATCCACGGGATGGAGACAGTACATGAAACCATGCCCCCTCCAGTCTGCCGGAAAACCTCTTTCCACGAAACTGGTCCCTGGTGCCCTAAAGCAAGGCTTTTCAACCTTTTCACCCATTGTACCACTTTTAGGATATGGCAACATCCGAGTACCACCAGTCACCTAGCAAGGTGTCAAAAACTTGATGACCAAAGAAAAAAAGTGATGAAGTACAGGTAGTCCTCTACTTACAACAGTTCACTTAGTGACTGTTCAAAGTTACCATGGCACTGAAAAAGTGCCCCCCAAGCCACAGCCGAGCAAGACACCTGCCTGCCCACCTGGCGGCGCTCTTCCTCCTGTCTGAGGTTTTCATTGTTGTGAGCATTTCTGTTGAGGATTGGCAGTGGGGGTGGGGTGGGGGTGTTTGGTTTTTATTTTCCCACCCTGCTAGGTGGTTGCAGCAGGTTTTGGTCACTTCACATGACCCTGGGACACTGTGACCATCATAAATATGAATCAGTTGCCAAGCATCTGAATGTAAATCACAAGACCCTGGAGAGGCTGCAACATTCCAGCTGATCGGTGCTTCTTCTGGCTCAGCAGAAGCGCCAGGATCAATGCCGAGCTCCAGCTGGAGCCTGGCGCTGATCCTAGCGCTTCCGCTGAGCCCTGACAGCCCCGAAGAAGCGCTGATCCTGGCGCTTCCGCTGAGCCCTGACAGCCCTGCAGCTCCAGCCATCTCTCGCTCAGGCTTGTGCGATGCTGCCACCGGTTCAGCTCATTCCCCTTCCCCACTACCACTTTTCTAGGATGGTCGCGTACCACCTGCCAGGTGCCAATGTACCACAGGTGGTACCCGTACCACTGGTTGAAAAGCCCTGCCCTAAAGGTTGGGGACCTCTGCTCTGCACCTCTAGGCAACAGTATAGTACGTTGTTGTCTGACACTGTCTACTTAACAAAAGCTCTCACCAAGAGTTTAGCTTTCTTTGCATTCTCCCTACTCCCTACTACTTTCTCCCAATAAGTATCAAGAGGTTAATTGTGCTTTGCCATTTGAACTCTCGTTCAAGGTGAGCTATCCCCATAGCCTCATAGTTCATGGGCATGTGATTTTGATTCTAGCTAAACTAGGAAATATACTGATCTGGTGTTTTTTTATTCCATTATGACTTATCACTTTTTGATTGTCCACCAAGGCAATCCAGAATAAGATAACAGACAAAAGCAAGAGAAGATCTTCCCTGAGTATTATTAATAAGGAATTACATAGTTAAGACGATTGTATCTAGGAATAAGGGATTAAGAAGCATTTCAAAGAAACACATTTAATGTTCCCAAATGAGCTCAATGAAACAAGTGCAAGCTGTCCACTGGGTGACAGGTTCACTATTAAGGACGGGTTTATTTCTATCGTGTCACAGGCAGTTATCCAAGGAATGGTCACTTATATTTTTCAGTCAGACTGTTCTCTCTGGATTTATAGCCTTATAACATCTTGGGAAATATTTGCCAGGGATTTGTTTTCCCCTTTGCTTCTCAAGCTGTAGCCCAAGCTGTTCCACTGCCTTGAAAAAAGACTTTATATATGTGACCTGCACGGAAGAATTGTCAGAAAACAGAATGTAAAAGTTAAATTAAAAGCATCGAAACTACCACTGTACTAATAAATCCACAGTTAGATAGGTCATACAGGATATTTTAGGATACTGCTAATTCAGGACAGGAGAGTAATTTTACATCCTGGAATTTGGGAAAATCATAATACCAATTTATCTCGTGATACTTTAGTGCCAGAGCAGTTGGGAATGTACAAAAGTATCCTGTTTTCCAATGTATAAAGATCTCCCAGCTGGTTTTCAACCTTCCTTTTATTTTATACTTCTATCAAACTCAAGAGAAGAGATCATAGAAAATTCCTCCTCCTTCCAATGGAGGAGAGAATTTAAAGAAGTAGCCAGAACAGTTGGAGAATGATGGAGGGAGGCATAGCTAAATATAGGCCAAAACTGGAAAGGTACATGCATCTGTTCACAATGCCATTCCCAACACCCCTGCGTTCACATAGAGCTTCATAGAGCTTCTTATTTTTGGTATAGAGGTGAAGCTGCTTTTTCCTCTGAAGAACCTCATTCATTTAGGAGCTTTCTGTAAATAGTTGCATGTTAATTGTGTCTGGAACAGAAGCAAGGAGAAACTAGCAAAGAACTAGACATGATTTTAGTCATCCATTTTCATTCTGGCATGTCGCTTTTCTCCTCTTCACTTTTTCTAACATCTTTCCTCTTCCGTCTTCCTTGTCCACATAGCAGACTATGATTGATTGTTCTTGCCAGAGGCTAGAATTAATTTAAATTAATTGAGGGGCATAAGAAATTAGTTAGGGGGCTTCCAATGATGTAAATGGCCCAAATGGCCCGCCTCTGCTTTAACACAAAGATCTGAAAGAAATTGTACATTTGATAGTTTGACTTGTGTTTACAAAGTTCTTGGGACATATGAGCGGTGCTTTAGTTACATTGCCAATTTCAGAAGACATGTAAACATATCTGCTCTAATGATTTATATATATCTTTTGTGATAAATCTTCAGAATTCTCTAAGGGAATCAAGCATACAAAGATACCGAAGATTTGTGAGCATGACCATACTACCTGTTTGATTTAGGTTTACTCATTTTTCAATGACCTGGGCTGGCACTTGCACTGAACAAAGAGCACAAGCATGCCAAGGGACATTATTAAGTTAAAGAGGACCTCAGTCCATGAACTGTGAGCTGCCTTTCCATAGTTAGAGCTTCATGGTAATTAATATCCATTCTCCTCATGAACAATAGATCAATGAACCAACTGGAGGTGAAATTAGTTTGATTATTTTTCCCCCACATCATCTCAGCGTTCAATTCTTATATTAAGTTGTAACCAGGACTTACATTTGGAAGAAGAGAAGACTTCACAGGGATGGGATATAGTATGTAATAAAACATGGCATTTCTTGAAGTCAGTTGTCAACTCTATAACAAACCTAGCTGCAGCCATCTTGCTCATTGTAGGTTGCAACATGAATGGGCGGGGGTGCAGAGTATCTTTGCTAGTCTAAACAATTCTGTGTCCCATGGGAACCAAGGTCAGTTATGTTAGGGGGTTGGGCGTTTTGTTAGAAAGCCGCCAAACTATTCTATTGGGGAATGTAGCTGATTGCATAGTACTGGCGTGGGAAGTTTGACTTTGTAGTGGTGTATCTCTTTGGAGGGAATTTCAGACTTGGTTTTACTTTTGCCTGTGCCAATATTTTGTATCCAATAAGCATGTTCTTTAAGGAAATCTCTAGCCTCGGAGTTCTGATTTATTTGCCTCTTATCTATCGGAACCTTGACATCAGTATCTACCATATTAGGGAAAAGCAACTATGAATGTTTTATTTTATCATAACCATCATAAAGTGTGTTTTAGACCTCTGTGATCCCAACTGGTCTAAAATTCCTGCATAGTTGCTTCGTGGCAGCATGGCTTTCTTTTCCCGATATTCAAATATAATTTGGACAGAACTACTGGATGCGCATGTTTGGAAAGTTTATAATTCTACTTTTCTACACAGTTGTGAGATCTGGAGTGCTCCACTTACAACATGAATTAAGATATTTTGCAGGACTTTAAATGATCTTGTGGAGCTGTAATACCACTATAGAACTTGAAACTGGTATGCTGTGTGTGGTTTGACCTCTTCAGAAAGTTTGCTTGGTATATGGAACTTCAGAACTAGCACAGATAGATAGATGATAGATTTTTTGTAAGTTTTATTACATTCACTAGATGTATTGATTGGATTTAATAGGGCTTCCTCCTTTCTATGTCAGTTGCTAGTTGTAAAAATAGAGTGTGATGAAAACATTTCCAGTCTAAGTCTCTCTGAAAATTAAGATTTCAAGCTTTTTAAATCATTTCTGTTCTTCTTTTCTTTCAGTAATCAATAACTGGACCAGGACGTTCTAGCTAGAGGTTCACCTTTTGCCCCTGTCTCAATGGATTCCAAACCTTCAAAGTAAGATATTTGATCTTTTTTTTTCTATTTCAGTATTTGTGTATCTAGATTAGGGTGCATTTTTCAATATGTACACCTGGTGGTATGTCCGTTAAAACTGCTTTTTTACCACATCAAACAATGTTGTTCTAAAATGACGTGTCAGAAGTAAGTCCTAACGAATTCTACGAGCCTTAATTTCAGAATATAGAACTGCACGTTTAAAATACTTGACGTTAGTATTATCTTGAAATCATATTGCATAGGCTCTGAAAGCTATGACTCTTGACAAATGTGTTAATGTATAGCTAGAATCAGTAAGTACGATAGGCGCAATATTCCTTTTCACCCGAGGAAATTTTGGCCATGAATTCTTGTATCGCTTGTTTAGAAATGCAAGATGGTGGAAATAACCTATCCACTCGGTTGCTTTATTTCAGTTTATTGCTTCAGGAAACACATTTATTGTAATAATGGTAGTTAATAATCTTTAACTGTGTCTGCCACGGAGCACTATGTATCAAGCAATTAAAATAGGATCATTCATTCATAAGCAACATTAGTATAAGTGAAATGATCCCCAGTCAACCTACTATAGGATTCTTCTTCATAATCATGTTATTCTGCTTCTTCCCATCCCTGAGGTAGGGACAAAATATGCCAATATAAGAAGTGCTGCCTTCACAGCCAATCTTTACTGCGCCTCAGAAAAGAAGCTAGACACTGTTGCTGCCTTATGCAAATTATGTTCAGGCAGCGATTAGTGGGGTCTCTGCAGTCTGATTCCCTCTGACCCAAAGTCATCTGTTGGAGAAAATAGATTTGAGTTTTTCTGTATACATATTTCTGTATCTGTCTGTTGCCATGGGGATGTCAATGTCTTTCAGATCCCGAAGGATCTGGGAGAACCAGAGACAATATTCCTCTCTTGAAAGATATATTTGTCTCAGGAAAGTTCTTGGGACTTCTTCCATCTTGCACTCTGTCTTAAAAAAAAAAGAGAGAGAGAGAAATTTAGCTGATTTTTTTCATTATTTTGGACTGCTGAGCGTTGGTTGGTCCAGGTCCCTGCTATAGCACTGCTTCAGCATGATAGACTTAGAAAATATAACTTCCAAAATGGCTGAGGCGAACAGGGACCCCCCCCCAAAAAAGACCAGGAAGAAGCAGTGAGCCATTTAAGTTGCCGTAACAGAAAGTTTTCCAACTCAAGAAGGAAACGTCAGCTTAACAAGCATCCCCCTGGGAAAGGTCCTTGTTAACGAGGTGCTTGCCTTTGCTAACTAATACAGAATGGCACAGGCCACATAATGTAAGCTCTTTTAAGTGCCAATTTGGGAGTGGGGAAAGAACTGGTGGCATTTTTCAGAGCAGATCGTTTGCGGAGTTCCAACAAGAGCGACTGATTGCCTCCCATTTTGAATGGGCTCTGGCTAAATTAATACTAGATTGGTGTACTCAGAAAAATCAAAGGTGGCATTTGTAAAGGGAACCTTATTTTTATTCCTCTGGCAATTGCGATTTGTACGCTATATTTAGAAGACAGCCACGCAAATCCCTTTCATGAAGAAAATACCTTTTGGTTTTATTTTATTTTATTTTATTTTTTTGCTTGTCAATGGAAATATCCGCTTCCTGGAAGTCTCCTGTTCAGTCAGCTATGGGTTTACTGTTAACCTTTCTGAGCTCCATCACAAATGGAGCCCCCACCCTCCAAAAAACTTGGGCTTTGCAAACAATCTGCCTTGCAGCCAAGCCAAAGTGGCCATGAAGGTCCGGAGCCCAGTAATTGGATGGGAATGGCAGCCCCACTGTTAAAGCAACAATTGCCAGCATGAGGGGTATTGCTTGAGCATGCCAGAGCACTCTAGATTGATTTCAGGCTGCTGATGAGATTCAGGCAAAGTTATACATCCTGTACAGTTGGTTGGTGGGGGCGTCATCATAGTGTGGCAAAAAGCCACGTGGATGTGTCTGTAGTGGACAACATTTTTTTTTGTTTAATTGAGGGAATTAATTAAACACGGTTGATATGTATCATAGGTTGCAATTATGATGTATCCTAACAGGTAGAGAGATCACAAGATAAACACATTTATAATCTGTTGTTAAGAAGATTGGAATCCACTTCTTTGTAATCTTTCCTCTATCCCCCCTTCCCTTCCCTTCCCTTCCCTTCCCTTCCCTTCCCTTTTTATTTTTGTTCTTCACCTTTTCTTGCTTTTTTAATCTTCTTATTTTCAACTTAAAATTTGTACTGCTTTTATTCTATTGAAAATTTCTTCAATAAAAAATATTTTTTTTAAAAGATAAGAATCTGAGGGGTTGTGTCAAGCACTACAAAGCTGGGCAAGAGCAAGGGAAAAAATAACTACGTAGGCTGGCACCCTTCATGTTAAGTCTGGGATAAAAACAGAATCTTGGAATTCTGTTGAGTGAAAGCTTTGAAATGCTTCTTCCCCAATTTCTCTTCATGTAGGGCTAAGTTGACTTGCTCAAAATCTCTTGATCATTTGTATTCTCTTTACTTCCTTTTCCAGAGTCTTTCACAGATCAAATTTACTTATGGCTATTTAAGACATCTGTCACTGATGCTAATTGTTCAGGAAGCAATTACTACAGAGACGTTTCTCCCGAATAATAATTTATATTGTTAGGCCATTAGGGGAGAAACTTGTTTAGTTTCCATTTTAATGAGAATTTACCTAATGTTTCGTTCTTAAAGTAATATGTGATCAAAACTCTCATATTTTCCATTATCTTTCTTCCACATTTGGTGATACGTTTCTCCAATTAGGGAAAAAAAATCATATAATGAATATAGTCGTGTTAAGAAAGCAGATTGCAGCAATGTGTGTATTTGAAGAAATAGGAATTTTCATACCAGTTTTCAAAAAAATTATAATGCAGAACTGTAAAATTAGTAGAATGAGCAACTGAAGCTGTATTTGGAACCTACAGCAATGGATTACTTATTTGCATCTACTTTTGATGTTGTTTTATTGACAGTGTTTTTATTCACAATTAATTCATTCCTTGTGGTTTTAACTTTTAGAGTCCATTAAAAAAGAGTGATCAATAAACAGACCTGCATGACTTCTTCAGGCATCAACATTTAAATGAATTCCATGTAGGAGAACCAGTCTTCTTCTGCCTGCTGACCGCCCCACCCCACTCCCAAATCTGAAATAGTGCTGAGTGAAAAGTGTCTTTTAAGTACAGTACATCCATTAATAAATGGGGCTGACAAAGGTTCTTGGCTTTCCCAGTGGAGAAGGGAATCTCTAAATGGTTTTCAACAAGCTGAATCAGTTTTTGTTCTAAATGGTGTGTAGGAGATACTCTACAACTTTATTACGGTGTGTATTGTTACTAAACAAATTTATATTGCTGCCTAACTCATATACGGTGATTCTGGGCGGCTTATGTACATTAGAATTTCACAACATAAGAACCCATAGACTGCCCCACTCCCATGTCCCTTAAGTTTCTTATCAAGAAGGGAAGTCGCATTCCTCTCTTGAATGACAATGCCACCAGCAACCCGGGGAGATGTTTATGAATGGGAAAACGTTGAAAAGGGCAGGGGGACCTGGATCTTGTGAATTTATGAATATTCTTTCTGAATCTGTATCCAGTCACATCAAAATGCAACTTCTATTTTAAGGCCGATGAGATTACTTTGAGATGGGGGGTCTTTGGTGCTCTCTTGAGTTTGATCTGTTCCGCTGCAGAAGTTTCATTACCCAGTTAGGTAACATCATCAGTGTGAGTGAGTGTGGGGTTTGCTACCTGTTTAAATATAGTAGCTTGGCCTGTCAGTTTTGGAAGAGCAAGCACACTGAGGCAGCACCTAATCTCCCTCACATTTCGAGGCAGAGCACATGTTATAAGCACTATTCTTCAGAGACTTTTTCTTCATGGCTACATCAACTTGCATAGCCTAGAACAGTGGAGTTAACCCCAGGGCAACGGGAAAGGTGTATGTCACAATAAAGTATTCTTCTACGTCTCCTACGCTGTGGTGTGTCCAGTCCCTGGAAAACAAAGAATTCTCATTGTGTACAGATACGGTTTATGTCTATAAGTCTACTGATGGCTGGGGTTTTAAGATTTCTTTTTTTTTTCCTTGCTCCTAATGCAATGGGGAAAATTTTAATTTCTTGACTTTTTAGCAAACAATATCTCTCTGCATAAGCTATGAGTAAATCATGATTGCATTTGCATTTCTTCTGTTTTCCCATTGATGAGAGATTAATTTCAGTGTTCCCCTCCTTTTATCTTAATGGACAGTCCATCCAAGCCACTCTTAAGATGAAGGCCTGCACAGGACTTACACCTTAGTCATCTTCCTTCTTTTGTTACCAGTTCTGTGGTTAACTCTTATCAGTAATACAAAATTCTCCACAGGGATGGTCTGTAGGCCTTCTGGACAGACAGAATGAAACCCAGCTATTATAAGTGGTGATTTCTTTTTCGCTTTCTTCATATCACATTAGCTTTTGGGGAATCGTTTTTATATGGAGTCCTTTAAGAAAGGGCTTCAACTTGCCTGCTCTCACAGTTGGCGACAGGACAACAAAAGACACAGGATATGAAAACTGAGTGCTTTTCTCCAGTCAGAAAATTTGAAAGAGAACAAAGTAAATTGGTTGTGTAATATTTCATTTCTAATTTTTTTCTTTTTATTTATTTCCTTCACCTTCATTCAGTAGATGTGATTCTTAACTGCAATTATGCAGAAAGCATTTAGGTTTTCTTCGTCTTGACATCTAAAGTATTTGGCCTTTATACCTAGAGCTTTACATCTGAGGGATAAATCATATATGCAAGAAAGAGTAGAAAAGCTGCATGGGTGAGCCCAGAAAGGAGATGTTTCAACATGTACACTATTATTATTTGGCAAAGGTGGATTGTCTTACACTGTAATCATATACACGTTTTATTACTACCTTCCAATATAGTCTACAAATTCGCAGATTGAAACCAAAAATGATTTCCTTTCTTAATAAAACATCGGAACTATACAGGAAGTATAAAAAGGTGACAGCAATGGCCAAGAATATTTTTATTTCATTTCAATTGATAAGTCATCCATATATCACGCTGAGGAAGTTTTTTTATTCCCCTTTAAATTTGTGACCATATCATCTCCCTTTGAGATGACTTTAGCAGAATCCTACAGGTGTCCGGACACAAAAAGTTTAAAATGCAGTGGTCAGATGGTTGGCTTCTTTGTGTTTTTAAGGATTGAGTAACACTAATTTTGTCACTGCTATACTTGTTTGTACTTTATTTTTGAGCACAAAGCAAGATGTTGATTTTTTTTTTGTAGGAAGCCAGAAATGACTTGTAGTTAGAGTATCTGAAAGAGCAACCTTTTCAAACCAGCTTGTCTGAAATTGATACTCAGTCACTTAGGGCCTTGCTAATAGTAGAGTACTTGAAATACCGGTAAATCTTTTGCATAATATACATATTTATGGATTGTGTATCTGTGGACAAAAAGGCTGTCTATTACTGTCATATACATTCCCATTCGTGTGTGTGTGTATAATTTTTGCTCTTTGTCTTTGTATGATTATTAACAATTTAGCTCCAAAGTTCATGAAATGGAAAGACAATGAATAAAACAACCTAACATTAAATAAATAAGAATCTAGCCACAAAAGAACTCTAGTTTATTGTCCTTTTATAACAGCTTAAAGGTAGCATCGATACCTTTCAGCAAAACCCTGTTGAGATAAACCAGGAGCTTCTCCCTTTGAGATATACCGATAAAGCTTTTATGTTTAAATTTGATCCCAGCTGAAAGCCTCCTCGGTCAACAATAGTCAAGGAACATCAACAATGACATTTGAAAAGACTAGATCAGGAGTAGGTAACCTTGGCTCCTTCATGACTTGTGGACTTCAACTCCCAGAATTCCTGAGCCAGCATGGCTCAGCTTGGAAACCTCTCTCTTTCTCCTCAGCATGGCTGGTTCAGGAATTCTGGGTGTTGAAGTCCACGATTCATAAAAAAGCCAAGGTTGCCGACCCCTGGACTAGATGAAAACAATAATTGTTTCTTGGGTGTTTTACTCAGCTCATCTGCTTTACTATGGAAAACATTCTGTGTGTGTGTGTGTGTGTATGTGTGTGTGTGTGTGTGCACGCGTGCGCGTGCATATGCGTGTGCATCTTGAAAAACCTCAGTTGCCTGAGCAGAGGCCTTGTTATATAGGCGAAAGAATTTAAGCAAGCCTTTGAATAGATTTGGTAAGAAATTTGTTGAGTATGAATTTAAATTTTAGTTTTAATTCCAATGGAATAATTCATATCTCCTGAAATTATACATTAATTAAGATACAGTAGTTCAGTGGGAACAGCTCTGTATTTTTGAATTTTAATGTAATTTTTATGTTTTTTTCAGTTGTGGGTATATTTTAATTGCTGTATATTGTAGGTTATAATTCATAGAAATGTAGGAAGAGCATGTCTTACGGAAAGAGTGGGCAAAAGGCATTACATGTAGGATAAGACTTGCAAAACAAGGTCTTAAAGTATGCACAGTGTGCATGTGGATCATACACCCATGTGGAAATGAGACGAACAAACTTAGATTAGAAACAGCAGGAATGGAGTGAGCTTGACCTTGACAAATTCAACTATGTCTTGGTTTAAAGCTCTCAAAATTAATGAGATACTGGAAATAAACATGGCAGAAAAGTAGCAAAAGTAGCAAACATCATGAACAGCCTGGCTATGGCTAGTAAGGTAATATGTATGAAAAATTGTGGATGCTTGAAATGTGTGGCATTAATATCTTAATTATTGTTATGATTCCCAGGTTTTTTTTTCACTTTCCTTCTATCTTCCAAAGATGGAAATCCTTATTCTGAAAGTTGGTACAAATTCATTACATGTACACACCCAGAGCTCTTCCAGTTCACGAAAATGTCACTCTTCCCACGTATTCAAGCCCTTTCTAATCTGTATATATTACCTTCCTTCCCCCCCCCGCAGAGCTCTGTTTAAAAATTGTAACCTTATATAATAAAGGCAGTTTGTATAATCATTGTTTGAGGAAAGTCTTCTGCTCTCTAAATTAGATAGATTGTGATAAATGGCATTAATTTACCTAACATAGTAATCAAATTCATATTGAATGAAACAATGCAAGTTCTTCAGTGCAGAGGCCCCTACCATCTCTCCATTTTTGACTTTGCTCTGCAGATCACTATTATACAAATGTAATTGGCATCGCTTTGTCCTTTCTGGGATTTAAATTTCAAATGAGGCAGGATGGTGTGCTTTACACTCATTATTCAGCTACCCGAAGAATCTTTATTTTAATGCTTAACCCCCCACCCCACCCCCACCCCTGCACTAGATAACAAAATCAGCTTTCAGATTCTGCCTTCTCCTTTGGGGAACATTGTCAGATCATTTCCATCACCTCTCACAGATAGTGGGAGTCGTTTCGTTGTGTGGCTTATGAAACACTGAAGCCTCTTTGACATTTCTTCACGCTTCACTCATACCCTAGTGTGGCAAGACATACTTTGGTGGTATACTACTGCAAGCTTGCTGATGTTCTTCCCCTCCTCCTCCTGGAGCTATACCAGTTTACTTAAAATTATTCTCCCTCGGCCCGGAACTTGTTACATATAAGTTTTGTATGACTAGTGAGATGTTCATTAATGAGCTGTACAATCAGAAAAGAGCAACTCTCTATTCCAGACCATTGGTCATCTTTGTCTATCCTTTTCCCACTAAATGTAGTTAAGGAGTAGCTATAAAGCTCTATAGCTGTAAAGACAGGCTGTCTTCTCAGCTTCGAAACCCCATTTATGGGAAATCCCTCAAAGAAGATTTGCTTGGTCCCCCAGTGTTACCTCTTCACCATCAAAGGGATTCCTCCACAGGTAGTTCTCAGTTAAAGATAATAACTGGGACCAGTGGAAAAAGTAAAAAAAAAATATCTCTCTCTCTCTCTCTCACTCACACACACACACACACACACACACACACACACACACACAATCGCAGTTCTGACAACATTGCAGTTAAGCACAATGTCACATGATGATGACTTGCAACTTCCTGATGGCTTCCCCATTGACTTTGCTTGTCAACAGCCAGCAGTGAAGGTTGCAAATGGCAAGCCCACAACCACAGGATGCGGAGACTATCATAATTACAGTAGTATATGCTGGTTACAAGCACCTAAACCATGATCATATGACTACGAGGATCCTGTGATGGCTGCACCATCGAGGTCAGGTCATAAGTCTCCACGTTCAGTGAACTGTGAAAGGTCACTGAATGGGTGGTCATTAAGTGAGGGCCAACTGTGTTCCCAAAAGTTGTGGCAAAAGGTTAGCGTGGTTGTTTTATGAGTTTTAGATTGTATTCCTCTGTTGGTTAAAAACTTCCTTTTTTAAAAGTCACATGTAATCTGTGCAGAATCAGAGCTAGTTTCCAGTTTGCTCATTGGCTTGTACAGGATTGTTACTGCAGTTTTACATTTGTTAAAGAATTCACAACAACTGCATTTTTCAAGCTCCCTCATTAAAATTACTAGAGACCACCATCCTATATCTGTTATGTTCAGAATAATAATATCTTGAAATTTTGAAAGCATAGAACCAAAGCTTCATTCACTGCTTCGAAGAAGTAGCAGTTGCTCTCTTTATCTCTTTCTTTCTCCCCTCATGGCTGGCTCAGGAATTCTGGGAGTTGAAGTCCACGAGTCATAAAAGAGCCAAGGTTGCCTACCCCTGGTCTAGCAGTTGAAAGAAATATTGATGGTTGATCATTAATAGGTCAATGGTGCAGAAGGTGAGAAGTTTTTTTTTTATTGTTGTTCTACTGTAGATGTTATTTTCAGTTGGTTAAGTTCAGCCTTTAAACGGGAAGAAGGACTTCTTCATGCTCGCTTGTTTTTGTACATGGATTTTTTTTCCCTTCTCCTTGCTGAAATTCTAGCCTTGTTTTCCTGCATTTCGCTACACCTCAACTTTGTTCAAAGGCTTAATTATGAAAGCTAATTTCACGGAAATGGAACGCATTGTGCAAGAGTTAAAAAATGTGATGAAATATTTATCATCACTGCAGTCAGCAAAATACACTTCTGAGAACAACAGCAAGGTAGATGGATAACAGATTAACCGTGCTCCGTGAACACACTTTCTGGATCACTAGGTACTTGAGTGTAATCCTAATGAGATGTTTTTAAAAAAATCTTTCTTGGAAGATGGATGGGGATGGGGAAAAAAGGCTCTGCACTTTCCATAACAAACGACTGTCTCCTAATGTCACAATGCATTTGCTGAGCTTTCAGAATTTTGTTTCGAAGGGGCAGAAAATAATGTTTTAAAGTTCTCTCTCTCTCATAATCATAATAGTAAAGTTGGAAGGGACCTTGGAGGTCATCTAGTCCAACCCCCTGCTCAGGCAGGAAACTCTTCCCTCTTTAAAAATGTTTGCCCTCTACATGTTCCAGGATTCGGATGGTCCTTCTAAGGCTACATTTATTGAATTATCTGAAGTGGTTTAGGCTTCTTATCACAAGAATTATTAGAAAAGCATGGCAAAGCATCAACCATTATCGGTACACAATTGGGTTAGGAAACCATTAGGAAGAAAGATGACTTAGGAAACAATTCAGTTTTGTATAAATTCAATTGAACAGATTAATTTCATCAGGCAATCGCATTCTATGCTCCAAGAGCTTGGTGAAGTAAAACAAAAACTTGGGTTCCAGTTGGTTATGTATTGCTAAGATATTTTTTTAAAAAACTGGGAGGGCCATTTGGCAAGAGATGGATTTGTTTGGGGGAAAAACATTTTACAAAATATTTATCAGTACTAGCAAATGGCAGTTCGTTAATAATATTATTGATGGTCCTTTATAAATAAAAAAGGAATAATTTCAATCAAGTAATTCACACTGCAGTGGGATTTTTTTATTATTGTTTTTGACAGCATTTAAAAAGGAAAATGATGATGCCTCTGTATGGAATGCCATCTTGCAAGAACAATGGTTAACATTTGGAGCCTGGCCAAAGCTCTCCTATAACAAATGGGATGGGATCTACCATTTTTCTCCTCTGTGGTTTTTATAAAAGTGAAAATTGGTGGACAGAGTTCCTGACCGTTCATAAGAACTTTTTATGGCTAGGTGACAGTGCCGTGGAAAACCTCACAAGTTTTTCCTCTGTTCTGCTACAGACTACAAGAAGTTTCAATTTAGTGATTCAATTCCAAATTAAACTGACTTTCCAAACGATATGCCTGCAAATTGATTTGACAGTTTAGAGTAGTATATTGATTAGCCCATAGGCCATATCAAAATACACAAATTATTAATAAAATCCTATGTAGAAACAGTTTAAAATGAAAATGGAGTAAAATACAATAATTTGATAGATAAGTAAAATAAGATAAAATGTTGTCTCAGTATCACCCCTACAATCTACCCCAATTAATCTCACATATCCCAATCGAAGCCAAATTATTTTACTCAAGTACTGAGCCATATTAAATGTTGTTTTCAAATTCTGGCTGCACATACAGTATGTTGTTTTAGTATGGGGTTCCCAAGGGGTCATTCATTTAATGTATGAACCAAGGTACTTGTCTCTCATCCTTTTATACAAACAACAGTCTTATAGTATGTGAACCAAGTCTTCTACCTCTATCGCTCCGCAAATGCAGATATGTCCATGATATCGTATAGAATGGAACCTCCCATATCTGACCATTGAGCTGTTCGAATCTCGCTCACGTAAATATTTCGCTAAGATGTTTTGGCAATTGTAACTTTAAATAGCCATCTCTTCGAAAAGTACGTTTATATTTACGCAATCACTTCAAGTTACCAGCCATACTAAGAGCAGCGATATCGTTTTGTGCTTCTAGGTCCATGATTCTTTGAGCCACTCTTTTTGTAACTTGTTCTCCTGTTGCACAAGAGATAGGGAGGTCACAGCTTCTTACAAAATTTGTCAGTTTAGTAATCCGAGAATTTTGTAGTTGTTATTTAATCTACTCTAATAAACATAACATAGTCTGTCAGCCTCCATTTCGTTGATTTTGCACCAGTCGTTATATGCTCTGATTTTAGACAGTGCCTGAATTGTATAAATTCCCAAATAACTATATAACTTTGGGGAGTCAGGGCTTATCATTAGTAATGACAATTATCTACACACCTCCTCACCCAATTATGATATAACCAAAGTAGGCTTCTGTCAAACTAATTTGCCCAGAAGGCTAAAAACATTCATTTTGTCCCTTTACTAAGTTTACTTCATCCAATGGGGAAAACAAAACAAAACAATTGAAAGTTTTTAAGAGAAGACAATCTTTGAACCTCACAAAACATAAAAAGGGAGTGCAGAGTAAACTGGGGGCAACAAAACAATGCTGGATGGTTTGTGGGGATTATAGACTGCAGTCGACACCAAGAAAAAGTACTCTTTAAAATTATTAAGTGGAAAGAAAATACAATGTTATATAGCATATCTTCAAGTGCCATTACTCAGAAGTAGTTTCCACTTAACTCCAGGGATGCTTGCTGTGTAGTAAGCATGCGTCAACTCCGAAGCTAAACGCTATTTAATGGTTAGAGTCACAGACTAGATTAAGATTTGCATTTCAGTATTCGTCCTATCCATGTTTGCACATTTCAGGTTGGAATGAAAGGAAAATTGGGATTGAAAGTGAGCCATATGAAATGCTGACGTTAACAGCAACATGGATTAATTTTTTTTTAAAAAAAGTATCCATGCAAGTTATTGTTCAGCCCAGTGGAAATATCTCAGGGTAAGTGCCTGTGAATCAGATTCACAGGCTGCCATTATCGTTCCCTTTTACTGTCTTTAGGCAGTCTGAGTGGATGAATCAGCTATGCTCTACAGCTCTTTTATGATTAAGATTTTAGAGCTGTGAGTGGGGAGGAGAGAGAGAAAGGGAGAAAAAAGTTTCACAGTGATCATCCTCTTAAGTTTCTCTTACCCTTCTCCAAGATATCTCACTCAGGAGATACAGCATTAAAAAGTACTCAGACTTCATAAAAGTTAACAAAGAATATTACCATGTAAGAAATAAATAAATAAAACAAAGGTATAAATGATGAGATACGCTGCAGGTTCACTGCATTTTGGGTAACCTGAATCTGCAAACAAGAGGAAGCCGCAACCATCTTTCTATGCAGATGTTATTTCAGAGCAGGGTCCATTAGAATTCAAGAATTGTAGGTGTCAAGATGTATTGTCAGTTGTGTTTGTAAGAAAAGTATCTTATCAAAAGCTGTATCCTTGAATCTCTCTGCCTGTGAGCCTTCTGGTTCAGATATTGGCATATATGAAGCTTGATGCTACTGAGAAAAAAAAATGCCACATTAGGACTGGAGGCCATTGCAGAAGTATCTTCTCTTTGCTTATTCATTTGTCTAGAGCAGGGGTAGGCAACCTCGGCTCTTTTATGACTCATGGACTTCAACTCCCAGAATTCCTGAGCCAGGCAAGCTGGCTCAGGAATTCTGGGAGTTGAAGTCCATGAGTCATAAAAGAGCCGAGGTTGCCTACCCCTGGTCTAGAGGCTAGCATAGAAGTAGTCCTTTGACTTACAGGTGCAATAGGGTCCATAATTTCAGTTGCTGACCAAAACTATTGTTAAGTGAGATGCCCACATGACCACTTTGTTTAATGATTGCAATCACGGCTCTCCCACTTGCAGTTGTTCAGCGATCCTGTGGGTTGTTAAACTGAGCCTCGGGGGGAATTGAGAGCACAGAAAGATTTTAGAGCTGCATATGTTATAGTATAAAGGAACGGAACATTTTAGGAGATCTCTTAAAATTTGGGCTTAGAGCCCCCTCTAGAATAAAACATCATGTTATACACTTAGCTGTTTCCTTGGGCCACACTTTATATATTTTGCTTAGTTCCTAGAATGGCAAAAGATGCTTCAATCCCAGTTAGCAATTACTGCTTAAAGTTCGATTAGATTTCACTCGTATTTTTGTATCAGGAAAGGAAACTTTTATTGATTTATTTTTCACATTTCTGTACTTCCCATCTCCCTCAAAGAGGGACTCTGAGCAGTGTACAATGAAATGTTAAAATACTGTCAATAGAATAAAAACTGTCATGTTTAATATTGACACTTTCAGGAACGGTTAAATAATAATAGCATGTCTAAACTCATATATCTATGTTGTTTGAAATCATGAACTCTTGGTAGGATTTAGGTTCTTTGATACACTAGACTGATAGGCGGGACTTAAAATACAAGAGGTTAATAAGCACTTGCTTGACTCACCTTTTGTATAGCTTTAAAAATGTGGGTGTATATGTGAAGTCAAGTTGAATTGAGACAGAAGAAGCTATAAGCTTTATTTTCAATTATTCCAAACACAGCCAGAAGATACCCAATTACCCTTTGGTGGTATTTTCCTATTATTGCAAACCACAAAATCACAGGGAGAGATATGTTTCCTGATTTTTCCCCAGACGGCTTGAATATCGGTTCTGCAGTTGTTCTGCAAAGCTGACCTAACCAGATAAGGGGGGTTGAATGTGCTATTAATAATGTGCACATTTATCTCGAAAAAAAAAAGAAAGATTTGAAGAAAGTCATAATCATAAAAGAACAGTAGCCTCTGACTATTCTCTTCCAGTTTTAATAGAACTGTTCTGTGGTACAGGGTTCCATAATTAAAAGCCAGCACTCAGTATGTTCTGTATCAGAAAGGTTATTGTTTAGGATAATCCAGAAACTGGTAATAATTCAATAAAAGTGTCTTGGCGAGGATCAAAAACTGGGAGATAGGATCTTTAATTATCTCCTCCTCTGGAAACCCTCTTCAAAGTTCTATTCTTTGGATATCAGCATTTATGAATCAAAGGATTTTTTTTAGTTCATTTTGTTGTTGTTTTCCCCAGAGGAGAAGAAAATCTATCTAAAACCAGGGCTTTTTTTCTCATAGAACGCTCAGAACGGAGTTCCGGCACCTTTTTTGGATGGAACCTTGTAGGGTAGGCAAGGCGGGTTGTATGACATGTGTGAGTTCCGGCACCTTTTTCTTTTACAAAAAAAGCACTGTCTAAAACTATACAGATTGACCCAGAGCTTTGTGGGGTGAAATAGGATTACTCTCCCCCTCTGCAGGTTGTTTGTTTATTGCCACTTTCGTTTTCTTCTTTTCTGCTATTTTTCCTGCAACTGGAAAGAATAAGGTTGAATTATGTGGAGACGGGTGGTAAATATGTGCATTGCAAGACAGCCATTTGATTGAAGTCGATTCGTTTTCCCCTTGTTTACACAGATGTGATCCCTACTGAGTGAAATGGGCCTTGCACTCTGGTGAGAGAGTTCCTCCTGTTTGTTATTATTCAGCTCATGCAGGTGAACAGTTTGAAGTCACATCCAACCTGAGGGTCCCACTCTGGCTAGTTTTGTAGCCTGTAGCTCACCATTTACTATTGTTTGCAAACAAGAATATAAGCAGTCCTTCCCCCCCCCACTTTTTCCCTTTTCAAAATTATCAAATGCTCAGGAGACAAAGGTGATGTCAGCTCACATGCTTGATGAATTTACAGTTGGTCCGGAAGAAGTGAAGGTGATGGATAGTCTTGTTTCCTTTGACTCAAGAAAAGATAACGTAGACAGTGTGCTGGAGAAATAAAGAGATTAATTCTAGAGAGCAAGGCAATGACAAACTTGGAAAAGAGTAGGAAGGATAAGGACATTTCAGTTAAAACAAAGATCAGAGTAAGTCAAGCAGTTGTCTCCCTGGTGGTGACCTACAATTGGAAAATTGTATTCCAAGGAAGAGCAAGAGAAATAAGATAGATTCCTTTGAGTGATAGATTTGGAGATGGTTATTAAAAGTACTATGGAGTGCTAAAAAGGCTAATCGGTCTCTCCTGGACCACATAAAGGCTGACTGTTCCCTTGAGAAGATGATCAAGCCAAGTGTTTGATATATTAGAAAAAAAATGATTAAACTTGGCAGGATTGAGGGAAATAAAAGAAAGGGGAAGTCATTCGGTAAAAGGACATTAAGTCAATTACTGAAATGTCCTTTGAAAGAGCAACAAATTATTGTGAAAGATCCTAGCATCACTAGGAGTCAATTTTAATTTGATGACACCTCACTAAGTAGCCTAAATATAAACATTTAGGGTTTTATTTTGGATCAGGACTACCATGTATGAATTGAGAAAGAAAGGCATCAAACTACAAGCCACATGTTTTTGGAAGTCTCTCCTCCATGAACAAAGTTCATGCACAAATTTTAAAAAAATAAAATCTATTGATGCCAGTAGAATGTCTTAAACTTCCTTTTAAAAACAAAATCTTGTGAGGAAGAGATCCAAAAAATAAAACAACGCCCCAAAATTTGAAGATTAATTCTTTCTAGTTTATGTGTATTAATGCTAATCAGTATTATTACTTTGGTTGCTTATTCTAAATCAAAAAGGTGAAGGTAAATTGAATGCTATGTCATTAAGAGACATATTGAATGTCATATATTGTATACCTTCATGACAATAACATATACACACACAAACATATATACATACATACATGCATACATACAGTATATAAAAACAAATGTTTCTGACTCAACCAAACAGAAACACAAAGATTTTAAAATGAAATTGGATCATAAATACATTTTGTTTACAAAATCTTCTGCAAGACTTTGGAAAATAAAATGTATCTCGGATCTGATTACTTTGTAAAACATTTGTGGTTATCTCCTTGGGTTGAGAAAAGAGATGTATGATCTTGCACAAGGTTATATTAATTGGCATTCCATGTGTTGTCTTATATCAGGGGACAATAGAGTACATATTATAAACATCCCCTGAAAGCCTGCTAATTGTCCCTCCCATATATGAAGTCCAGAAGGTTTCAAAATGGCAGACTTTGCTCTAGTGGCTCCTATGTTATGGAACATACTTTTTCCAAACATCCATGCCATGCCCTTCATCCTGCCGTTTTGTAAAACTGCCAAAGAAGTGTTATTCTTGCCATATATTTAATCCAATTTGACTAACAGGACCAGCTTTTCTCAATTTCAGGAGAAACCATGCTGGTTGCCGAAGCCTGGGAGTTGAAGTCTGCACTTCTTATAATTCCTGAGGTTGCCTTAGTTACCCATCTGCTGGAAAAGTTGGAGGGGAGTAATGCTCTTTCACCATTCACCTTGTTGTCTACTACCCAAAGACTTCAGACTGAGGTAGACTCAGATATAAGGTCTACCTATAAATAGGAAGTAAGTTCTGCTGTTGGAATTGAAGCTTTTCTTGGTGCAATATCAGTGCCCACCATAGAAACCTGACCATGGAACAGGGTCTAAGGAAATCTAAAACTATTTAATGGTATAATGTAACAGAATCTTGCAAGTCTGATTGTATTTTACTCCCCATACTCTTTAGTCAGGATAAAGCTGGGAGGGACCTTGGAGGTCTTCTAGTCCAGCTCCCTGCTCAATCAGGAGACCCTATCCCATTTCAGACAAGTGACTGTCCAGTCTCTTAAAAACCTCCAGTGATGAAGCACTCCCAAAGTCTGAAGGCATTGGTTAATTGTTCTCATTGTTAGGAAGCTTCTCCTTAATTCATGGTGGCTTCTTTCCTTGATTAGTTTTCTTCCATTGTTTCTTGTTCTACCCACAGGTGTTTTAGAAAATAAGTTGATCCCCCTTCTTCTTTGTGGCAGCTCCTCAACTGCTGGAATATTGCTATCATGTCCCCCCCCCCAGTCCTTCTGTTCTCTAGACTAGCCGTACCCAAATCCTGCAACCGTTCTTCATCTGTTTTAGTCTCCAGGCCTTTAATCATCCTAGTTGCTCTTCTCTGCACTTTTTCCAAAGTCTCAACATCTATTTTATAATATGGTGACCAACACTGGATGCAGTATTCCAGGTGTGGTCTTACTAAGGTCTTATAATGCAGTATTAATACTTCACATGATTTTGATTCTTAAAACTAATCAAGGATTGTATTAGGTTTTTTGGCTGCCACCGCACACAGATGGCTTATATTTAAGTAATCGTTCAAGGTCCTAATGATACAGATATTCTTTTGGGTTGTCTAAATTGAATTGTCTTTAGAAAGACAGACGCGAGACCGTAGGCAAGGTTCGAAAGGTTTATTCGGTTCAGCTCCCGGCAGCTGACTGTCAAAACAATCCGGGCTTTTATAGGGAACTGTCAAAACAAACAACCAATCAGGTAACAGTGTTTTTCCCGCCGTTCTGAGGGCGGCCAATCGATGAACAGTATTTTGACAGCTCAGCGGCTGTCAGGGAATTCCTTCCAGCTGAGCGCTTGGCTCACTTGGAGGACTAGGTTGAAGACTGCGGATTTGACAGTTCCGGGAACTGTCAAATCCGGCGCGTGCGCGTTGGCCTCCGGCAGCCCTTTTGACAGCTGTCAACGGGAATGGCGGCCGGCTGGTTTGTGCGCGTGCGCCATTGCTTCAGGCGGCCATTTGACAGCTGTCAAATGTCGGCCGGGCCGGCTTTTCCTTAGCGGCTTGGAAGCTCTTGTTTTCCCGATATAATTCACCCCCTTTCCCCCCCCCGAACAGGTACGTTATGCATAACAACAGTTGAACATTTTGAAACAGTAAGGTTAACAGGTTCTTTAACAGACGGCGAGTTTCCCTTCCATTCAAAGTCCGCGAGGTATGCGGGGGGCCTTCTAGCTCGGCTGGACCGACGGGGGCAGGGGTTGCTCTCTTCGGGTTGCGTGGCTGGAGGAGTTGTTTCTTGGTGGGGCTCGACAGGTGGTTGAGGGTCCAGGAGGAGTTCATCAGGTCCGGGGGTGACGGCTGGTGAAGACTCACCCGGAGTCGGTTGCAGAGGGGGGTTGGGCAGTGACCTGGGTCGGAGCTGATCCGAGTGTCTGCGTTGTATGAGTCCAGTCCCAGTGTCCACTGTGTATGATAATGGTCCTGTTTGTTCCAGGATAACCCCCTGAACCCACTTATCCCTTCCCCCATAATCTCGGGACCAAACATTTTGTCCTTTGGAGAAAGTTTTTGGATGTGTGTTTGGTGTTATTTCGGCTGCCAGTCTGTCGGGGTGGAGTCTGTCGAGTCGTGTCACCAGGCGGCGGCCCCATCGTAGTTCGGCTGGGCTTTTGCCGGTGGATGTGCAGGGCGTGGAATGGTGGGCTAAGAGAAATTGAGACAAACGACGGTGCCAGTTCCCTGTGATGATTCTTTTGAGGGCGTCTTTGGTGGTCCTCACCATAACCTCCGCAAGGCCGTTGGACGATGGGTGGAAGGGAGCCGATGTTGAATGCCTAATACAATTTCTCCTCGTGAAGATCTGAAAGTCATGAGAAGTAAATTGAGGGCCATTGTCTGAAATAATAACGTCGGGGAGACCGTGTGTTGCGAAGATTCCCCTGAGGGCTTGGATGGTTGCGGCCGACGTTGTGCTGTGAACCGGGAGAACCTCCAGCCACTTGGAATAACTATCCACAACTACGAGGAAGACCTGTCCTTGGAATGGGCCGGCATAATCAATGTGGATTCGGGACCAGGGGTTTTTTGTGAGTTCCCATTTATGAATTGGAGCTCTGGGCTGGAGTGGGCGGGATTCTTGGCATTGGTAGCAGCCAGCGATGTATCTTTCTATGTCCTGGTCTATTCCTGGCCACCAGACGTAGCTGCGGGCCAGTGCTTTTGTTTTTACAATGCCAGGGTGGCCTTCATGTAATGTGTCTAGTACTTTTTGTCTGTGTTTGGAAGGCACGATTACCCTGCATCCCCAGAGTAAACATCCTAAGTGTGACGTTAGTTCGCTTTGCCTGGAGAAATATGGCTGAAATTCTGTGCCCGGGCAAGAGGTTTGCCAGCCTGTGTGTACCCATGCTAACACTCTGCTGAGTGTTTTGTCAGATGAAGTTGCGGCAGCAATGTCTTTTGCTGTCAGTGGGCATTCTGGTAGCTCTTGAATGGCTAAGATGTTGCTCGCTGGGGCTGGGTCTGGTTCTGTGTGGGGTAGGGGTAGCCTGCTGAGGCCGTCAGCGTGACACATTTGGTGTCCAGGCTTGTATATTAATTGGTAGGAATATGCTGTGAGGAACGTTGTCCAGCGCAACATCCTGGGAGATAATATTTGGGGGGTCTGGCGGTCCCATGTGAATAGTCCTAGCAGTGGTTTGTGATCTGTGTAAATCACAAAGGGGCGGCCGTAAAGGTAATCGTGAAATTTTTTTATTCCCGCCACAATTGCCAGGGCTTCTTTATCTATCTGGGCATAATTTCTTTCGGTTTTTGAAAGTGTTCTTGAATAATATGCCACCGGGGCTTGGGTGCCGTTGCTGTCTAAATGACTCAAAACTGCTCCGATCCCGTATGGGGATGCGTCGCAGGCTAGACAGAGGGGTTTGTCTTCTTTGTAGTGGGAGATGGTGGCGTTGCTGGAAAGCATTTGTTTGAGTGTTCTAAAACTGTTTTCATGGGCTGTTGTCCACAGCCAGGCTGCCCCTTTGTCAAGCAGCCTGTGTAGGGGTTCTGCGATTGTTGCTTTCCCTGGTAGGAAAGCATGGTAAAAGTTTAAAAGTCCAAGGAAAGCTTGGAGCTCGGTTTTATTCTTTGGGGTAGGGGCACCTTTGATAGCAAGGACTTTTGAGTTCGTGGGGTGAATTCCCTGTGAGTCAATTCTGTAGCCTAAGAAATCTGCAGATGGGACGCCTATAGAACATTTTTCCCGTTTAAGTTTCAGCCCCGCTTTTCTAAATCTTAATAATACTTCTTGTAGTCTGTCTGCTAAATTGTTTTCTGATTCCCCTGCGATGAGTATGTCATCGAAATAGGGGCATACACCTGGGATTCCTTTTAATGTTTTCTCCATGACCTCCTGGAAGATGCCAGGAGCCACTGAGATGCCGAATTGGAGGCGGTTTACCCTGAAAGCGCCTCGGTGTGTGACAATGGTTTGAGCTTCTGCTGTTTCTCGGGTGACAGGTAGTTGCAGGAAGGCATGCGCTAGGTCGAGTTTGGCGAATATTGAACCGGACCCAATTTCTGACAGCACGTCCCTGACAGCTGGCACTGGGTATGCATGGGGATTTAAAGCGCGGTTTAGCGTCGCCTTATAGTCCGCGCATAGTCTCACGTCACCATTGGGTTTGACTGGTGTGACTATGGGAGTTTCCCAGGTTCCCCCGTCTGTTGGTTCTAGGACCCCAAGGCTGATTAAACGGTCTAATTCTGCCTCGATTTTTTGTTTCAACGCAAAGGGGACCCTTCTTGCCTTGATGCGGATGGGAGCCACCTCAGGTTTTAATTTGAGGTCTATGGGGGTGCCTGTGTATTTGCCAAGCGTTCCATCGAAAACGTCTGCGAACGCTTGGCAAACTTGTTCTAATGTTTGGGATTGTATACGGTTGGTGCCTTCTAGGTGGATGCCCAGGGCTTCAAACCAGTCTAACCCCAGGAGGGTGGACCTGGGTGCCTCAGTGATCTGGATCGTTAATTGCCCCAGGAACTTTTTATATTCTACTTTTATTTGTGCCTGTCCCTTTAATTGAATGGCAGCTCCCTGAAAATCTGCGAGGAGTATTTTGGAGGGCTGCAGGGGAATACGGCGTCTATTTTTTAACCCAATTTTCCTGAGGGTGTCCCAGGACATTATTGAAACTGAGGAGCCGGAGTCGACCTCCATCTCGCAGGGCACCCCTTGGATTTTAACCCAGACTTTAATTTTGGGTTGTAACTGGTGGATGGGCGACCTCTTTGTTTCGGCTTGTATGGACAAGACTGAGGGCCGGGGAATTCCCTTGGCTGGGGGAGGGACCTGGGTCCTACCTGCCGGAATTTCCTCAAGCTCGTGGAGGGTTTCCCGGTTCGAACTGCGGCATGCTGAGCGAATGTGCCCGGTCTTCCCGCATCCGTGGCATTTGGCGTTTCTGAAACGGCAGGTGGCTCTGGCGTGAGCCCCGCCGCAGCTGGCACATTTAGGTTTCAGCCCTGTGGCGGTGGGCCTTGAGCCCGGACCGGCTGGTCTGAATGGCCTGCGGTTCTTTCCGTGGTCGGCGCTCATCTTGCTGAAACGAGACATGATGTCGTCGACGCCGGTGTAGGTCTCTGGTTGCTCGTCGCCCGGCTCCCCGGCGTGGTGGACTGAACCGGCTGGGCTGCCTCTGTACACCGGAGAGACCTCACGGTGGCTATCTTCGTAGGCCATGATCTCTAACGTGAGTTGAGCGAGGTCCATCGTGGGCCTGGCTACCAGCTTCCGCTGGAGCCGCTCGTTAGAGAGGCCGGCGATAACCTGGTCTCTGATGCGGTCTTCCAGGTCGGGAAATTGGCACCGGCGGGCGGCGTGACGTACCGCCGCGATGAAGGCTGTGTTGGTTTCGCCCGGTTGCTGGTGGCGGCGGGCGAAATGGAGGCGCCAGAATAGCTCGGACCGACGGGGCATGAAGTGCTTGCTGAGGCGGTCGGTCAGCACGGCGTACGGGATGGTCGCGATGGGATCAGGGCTGCAAAGCCCTACGGCGATGTCATAAACGGCAGGCCCGCTTAGACAGAGGAGGGCGGCAGCTTTGTGGCGGTCCTCTGTTATCTTATTGACAACGAGGTAGCCTTCAATTTGTCCCCAGTGCGACTCCCATCCTTCAGGATGGCGGACGTCGAATTCTCTGACGTGACCTAAATTTGCCATGGTCTGGGTCCACAGTACTGTTCAAGCTGCTACAAGGGGTTCCTTTGCCCTCCAAGTGGCTTCAGCAGTGACTTGTCAGCAGGAGGGATCGGAACTCCTTTGCGGGGTGACTCGGCTCAATGTGCAGCTCTATAGTACCGGGATCCCACCTTCGTCGCCAGGTGAATTGTCTTTAGAAAGACAGACGCGAGACCGTAGGCAAGGTTCGAAAGGTTTATTCGGTTCAGCTCCCGGCAGCTGACTGTCAAAACAATCCGGGCTTTTATAGGGAACTGTCAAAACAAACAACCAATCAGGTAACAGTGTTTTTCCCGCCGTTCTGAGGGCGGCCAATCGATGAACAGTATTTTGACAGCTCGGCGGCTGTCAGGGAATTCCTTCCAGCTGAGCGCTTGGCTCACTTGGAGGACTAGGTTGAAGACTGCGGATTTGACAGTTCCGGGAACTGTCAAATCCGGCGCGTGCGCGTTGGCCTCCGGCAGCCCTTTTGACAGCTGTCAACGGGAATGGCGGCCGGCTGGTTTGTGCGCGTGCGCCGTTGCTTCGGGCGGCCATTTGACAGCTGTCAAATGTCGGCCGGGCCGGCTTTTCCTTAGCGGCTTGGAAGCTCTTGTTTTCCCGATATAATTCATAAATAGTTTCCTCCTCTCCTCAGATTGCTTTAGTTTGAGTCCAGTTTTGCACCTTGTTGCTCTGAGACTAGAAGTGGCTTATCTTCACCAAGTTCATTTTTAATCTCTACAACCAGCTAAAAACCAAAGATTAAATGTCACTATTAATTCTGAGTCCTCTTCTGCCCCAGAGAATAAAACTCTTTTAGATCCTTCTGCCACTCAGCCAAACACAACATTCCTACTCACATGTTACTCTTAATTTCTGTATTCCGTTGAGAGGACTATCTATTGTTAGGCCCCTGCCTAAGCTCCAGAAAGCTATAGGCCAGGGGTCTTCAAACTTGGTCCTTCTGGGAGTTGAAGTCCACAAGTCATAAAAGGGTCAAGTCTGAAGACCCCTGCTATAGGCAAACAACTTTTTAAGGTAAAATTGATTGAGTATAGTTTCCTTTAGGAATGGTTTACCCAACTGGTAGAGGGTAGAAATGCAGGATTCATTGTCTCAAGTACCAATTAGCCTTTAATTCTCCTCTTCATTATTCATGAATCCAAACTTCAACAAATTTGGTTGATACTTCAACAAACAAAACACTAAGTTTACATCTGGGGGAAAAAATAGATTATTGCATAGCGGCAGACATTACGTCATAGTTGGAACATGATTCTACTCAAATCTGTCCTTAAAACAACGAATAACACAAGGTAATTCTTCTAAGCTGAGTTCTTTATTGTTTCACACCTATAGGTCAAAACCTTGGCAAACTCAAGATTCTACTATTTGCATCTACAATATACTCTGTGAACTGTTAGGGAGTGTCTGTCTTCATCCTCTTCCTCTTATACATAACATCCAGGCTGAGTTGTCCCTTATTCCTCTAGAATGCATTCATTCACTCCTCAGGATCCATCTGGTCACTACAGTCCATCACAAACCAGAGCAAAACAGAACACTCTTTACTAATCCAAAAGAATATCTGTATTATTTTGTTGGTACTTAGACCAACTTTTCTATTGGCAAAATGCATATTAGAAATGTAATGGTTGAATCCCCTCTAAGTTGAATGTGTCTTATTTATCAGACTTGTCCACTGATTAGCAGGAGATCAATTGCTAGCTTTGCTCTTTAAAGCCATAGGAGCTTTGAAAAATTATTCTGCTTATTTGAAGCGTCATTAAACCCAGAGAAAACAAAACCCACGAGTACGTTATTTAATAATGCTTTAAAGTAACGTGAAGAGATAGAACAAACATCAAACCACAGTGATACTTAAATATCAAATTAAGGTATTTAAAGTATGCTTTTTTTGCAATATGGCTCACTAAGTAACTCGGAATGCATCCGAGTTTGCATTTCAGTTGTCACCCAAGTGCAATGATGCAGCACCTTATTGCTTTCAAGAGAAAATAGCATTCATTTATTTCACAAATAGAGTCATTGAAAGAGGAAAATTAGTTACGTCTTTCTCCTCCTTAGATGCACAGAGTTTATATCGAAGGTAAGAACAATTACGTTAAATACCTACAATTTTGGAAGGAAACACTTAAGCTGCAAAAAAAAGACAAGTAAATGATTTATATGTTTAAATAGGGGGTAAAATGCTTCCAAGTAAATGTTTACTTACTTTTAACTGAAACAATCAAAACCATACCCATCCATAAGAACAGAGAGTGTACTTTTCGAAAACAATAGCGCAAGCGTCTTCATTTAGAGATCTTATAACCCCTTTCTTTAAATAGGAGTTTAAATGACTGTCATGGTCATTTGGGAGGGGGAAATTAACAATAAAAGCCAAAAAGCAGTCATAGCAGCATGATTGAAGCCCCACCCCTTTTTGCACATGCATTGGCATTCTGCACTATCTTGCCAACTTCTTCACTTCCTCCCCCCCTCAACTGCAGACTCCATTGGAAAAGGTGAGATGAGAGGGCATTGCTTACTGCTCTTAACAGTGACACTACTTGAATATTGGTATGCTTGATTAGTCAGGAAGGCTAAAATACATTGATGGTGACCTTCTTCTCTTAGCCCATTCTGTCCCAGTCTTTGAAATATAAAAGGAGACGAGCATTTGCCAATATTAATGTTGCATTAGATTGTCTCAAGATAGCAATAGCACTTAGACTTATATACCGCTTCACAGTGCTTCACAGCCCTCTCTAACCAGTTTACAGAGTCAGCATATTGCCCCCAACAATCTGAGTCCTCATTTTACTGACCTTGGAGGGATGGAAGTTTGAGTCAACCTTGAGCCGGTGAGAATTGAACTGCTGGCTGGTGGCAGTCAGCAGAAATAGCCTGCAGTACTGCATTCTAACCACTACGGCACCACTAGAGAACAAGTTGAGAAAGAGGCAATCAATATTATTTACAAAGAAGGAGGATCCGCCCTACAAGGTAGACCAAATGAAGAAGCAGAAGTGACATAGGCTTAGAACTATTTTACATGTAGTCCTCAATTTGCAACCACAACTGAACCCAACATTTCTCTTGTTAAGCAAGAGACACTTGTTAAGTGAGTTTTGCCCCATTTTACAACATTTCTTGCCTCAGTCTTGCCTTATCAACACTGCAGTTGATAAATTAGTAACCCGGTTGTTAAGTGAATTTGGCTTCCCCACTGTCTTTGCTTATCAGAAGGTCGCAAAAGGTGATCGCATGACCTTGAGACACAACAATGGTCATAAAAATGAATCAGTTTCAAAGCATCTGGATTTTGATCACTTATGGGAATGCTGCAAAAGTCATAACTGTGAAAGACGGTCATAGGTCACTTTTTCCAGTGCCGTTGTAACTTTGAGTGGTCACTAAATGAAATGTCTTACATCAAGGACCCCCTCTATTTCTTAGGATTGATTATAGTAACCTAATCTTGCAAACCTTGTTCTCCCCTCCGCTCTGTTTTATACAATGTGAAATGAGGCCTGCCTGAGACATTTTATAACCCTCCCCCTGAACTTCTGGTCTTCTGCAGTGCTGTCAGGTCCCACCCCAATCCACGTCTTAGGAAAGAAGAACTCTTGGAGACAGAATTGTCCAAAAAGGAACTTTTACTAAAACATGATTGTCAGTGGAAAATCTAGACAGGATCTGAAAACTGTGTTACAGATTGATACTTTTAAAGTGTCCCCGAGTGAAGCCCCCTCCCCTCAGTCCATTTGGTCAGTCCCGGATCAATTAAGGTTCCGGTGTCAAAACCTTCCAAGGGAAGAGGGATCTTCCACGCCTACGACATTTCCTTCCTCCCTTTCAGATTCTAATCGGAGATACAAACCAGATCTCTCCCCCCTCCCTTTCTTTGTTCTTCTCAGTTCAAAGGTTCTTCCCCTGGTCTGATGACTCCTCCAGGCAGGCTGAAATAAACACCCTTGCAACAAATGGATAAGTCTGGCCAATTAACATCTTCTCTTCTCCTCCTTGGGAATGGCAGAATCCAGTGAGGGATGTAAGATTTTAGAACATACAGATAGGGATTTATGAATGGGATATAAATGGATTCTGACAAGTGCTTATCTACTTGTTGCCTTGCTAATGGATCTTCCCTCTCTCCATTAAGGTCGCCCTATTTACATTTCTCGGGAACTTTAAGATGCTGCCTGGGGAATTCTGGGAGTGGTAGTCCACGCATCTAAAAGTTGCTGAGGTTGAGAAACGCAGCTGTACAAGGAGACCACATTGCTCATAGAAATCCTGCTGCTGTTCTGGATTTCCTTCTTTCGCCTCCTGATGAAGCAAGTTCTAGGCCAGTGGTGGCGAACCTATGGCACGCGTGCCAGAGGCGGCACTCAGAGCCCTCTCTGTGGGCAAGTGAGCTCTCGCCCCAGCCCCGCCTGCCCCACGGCCCCCTCCTCACCAGCAGCCCCCCTGGAGGAAAGTTGTCCCTGGGTGCAGTCTGCACGGAGCACCGCAACCAAGGACATGACAGCCGGGCAGCAAGGTCAAGACTCCGCCCTCGCGCCCCATCGCGTACAGTTGATGCTGCAGGGCGCGGGCAGAGGGTGTGGCTGCCATGGCGCTGCAGGGCCACCTGGGCGATCTGCTGCAGCGGGCCGTGGAGGCAGTAGGTCACCCTGTGGGCAGATGGGGCAGGGTGCGGAGGGCGTTTTTTGGGCACTCAATGTTTAAAAGGTTCGCTGTCACTGTTCTAGGCAATGCAGAATCCTTGTGATGAGGCACGTTCATTGTTATGGAGCAAACCTTTCCATGGGGTCTTAACTTGTTCTCAGTCCCTCCCCTTCCTTTGCATTTGACAATGGTTTTAAACCTTTTAATTTTAAATATAAATGCAATATATTTCTATGGTAGGAAATATTACAACCAGATGAACTCTGAGCCTGCCCCTTTTATTCTTTAAGTGCTAATTCTAAACATTTTCTCGGGCAGAAAATTATTCTGGAGCTGATGGATTTTTGATCCAATCCAGGAGCGTTCGCTGGGCAAATTATTTCATGCAGATCATTTCCCGAGTGGAATGGAGTCTGCATGGTTTCATTTACAACAGCTGCTGAGATGTTCAAACCGGGTCTCAGTGCCATTGATTTAAATGAATGTTGTCTCCTAGTAGTTGGGCATCAATGAGAATATGCACATGGTTGGTCTCTGCTGACAGCCTTACTGAAAGCTGAGTGCAATGTGTATGTAGAATATTCTATGCTGCTTGGTAAGATTTATCTTCCATATTTAATAGGCTGCATTAAAAATAAAGGACATGGCTGAAGTCGAACTGTTGAGTATGTAGGTTAGTTCTGAGATTTGAGATTTGAACTATTTTGGTCTGGAAAAACAGATCCCTGACAAGATTTAAAAGAGAAAACAGAAGCCAATATAGCAGCAGCAGCAGCTGTTGTGTAAATATCTTTGAAACACAGGAAGCACCAGTCAGTTTGAATATCTGTGATCTCGTTTGTTGAGCATGTTTAGTTATTCAATCTTAAATCCATATAAGTTTAGGCTTTCTGGTTTGTTTGTTTTCTAAGCTGGAGTGTTCATCCTGATATTTATTTATATTTATTTCTGCATCTATATGAAATACAGAGTAAATAGCTTTACAAGGACTTTATGTCTTATACCAATTTCAGATTTTGGAATCCCCTTTCGAAAACATCCTCTTTCCGCCACAGGATGAAACCCTTTTTATCCCAGTAGCTTTTTACTGCATTCTTGTTCATAATTTGATGTTTTATTAAGATTTTAAGATTTTGAATTGAGTCCTTCTGTAAGCAAAGAGGTGGGAATAATTTAAATAACAAACAAAATAAAATGAATATGTTTTCTTTTTTTATATTTATCTATTGATACAAAGTTTCAGATTTTAATGTGTTTCCACAAATATTACTAAATTTATTACAATGGTTTTACCATTTTTTAGATGACTTTAAAATTTCTATTTACCCTTACTGTGCAATTCATTTTTCCATTTACTCAGTCATACAGTGTACAGTATGCATATCTATAGATGTAAGTACACACAGATACAATCTTTTAAAAAGATATGTTGTTGTTGTTGTTAGCTGCAAAGTCGTGTCCGACCCATCGCGATATACCAAAAATTAAATCAACCACAAAAAAGTATGCTTGAGTGTTAATGTGTTGACATTCTTTCTATCATGATACAAAGAAGTGCATGAATTCAATTCCAAAAATTTTTATTACTTTTTTTTTCTTTTCTCGTTTTTTTGACACCACTAAAACCCCTTGGCAAAGTATGAATGGTGTTAGCGGAGTTTCACTTTCGACATGGAAGTAAGGGGGATAGAATTTTAACAGATAAATCAATATGATGGCAAACAATTTAAGCAGAGATCGAAATAACTCAAATACTGGAGAGCAAATGAAACAACTGGGTGACAGTGGAGACAAAGAGCTCTTGTAAAGTTAAAAAGCAAACTTAACCTAATGCTTCTTATTTACTGTTACTATTTTTGCAATTTTGTTTCTACCCTGCCCATCTCACCTGAGTGACTCTTTCTGTGTTACATGCATCTTACACATGTAACAGTGGCAATAGTTGCTTTTTTAAAGCTAGATGTGGAGAACAGTATTTGTCTTTCTGTGTGTGTATATGTGCATGTGCATAGCACACATGTATATACACGTACACAAACATACACATACGCACATAGAAATGCATAAGATTCTACTTTTCTATAGTGGTAAAAGCACCAGGTAGAAACTTGGAGACTGTATATACTAGACTTGCCTTAGGTATAAAGCCAATTGGGTGACTTTAGGTCAGTCTGTCTCTCTCAGCCCTAGGAAGGAGGCAGTGGAAAATCATTTCTGGAAAATGTTGTGAAGAAAACTGCAAGAATTCACCTAGACCAGGGCTTTTCAACCAGTGGCATGGGTACCACCGGTGGTACATTGACACCTGGCAGTTGGTACGTGACCATCCTAGAAAAGTGGTAGCGGGGAAGGGGAATGAGCTGAACCGGTGGCAGCACCGCACAAGCCTGAGCGAGAGATGGCTGGAGCTGCAAGGCTGTCAGGGCTCAGCGGAAGTGCCAGGATCAGCGCCAGGATCCAGATGGAGCTCGACGCTGATCCTGGCACGTCTGCTGAGCCCAGAAGAAGCGCCGATCAGCTGGAATGTTGCAGCATCTCCAGGGTCTTGTGATTTACATTCAGATGCTTGGCAACTAATTCATATTTATGACGGTCACAGTGTCCAGGGTCATGTGAAGTGACCAAAACCTGCTTCAACCACCCAGTAGAGGTGGGGAAAATAAAAACCAAACACCCCCACCCCACCCCCGCTGCCAATCCTCAACAGAAATGCTCACAACAATGAAAACCTCGGACAGGAAGAAGAGCGCCACCGGGTGGGCAGGCAGGTGTCTTGCTCGGCTGTGGCTTGGGAGGCACTTTTTTCAGTGCCATTGTAACTTCGAACAGTCCCTAAGTGAATGGTAGAAAGTCAAGGACTACCTGTACTTCATCACTTTTTTCCTTTTTTTTTTTTTTGGTCATCAAGTTTTTGACACCTTGCTAGGTGACTGGTCGTACTCAGATGTTGCCATATCCTAAAAGTGGTACAATGGGTGAACAGGTTGAAAAGCCCTGACCTAGACAGTATTCAGGAGGGAAAACTAACCCAAAAGCACAATATATATGTATGAATGCTTGCATGCATATATGTATATAGGTACACACACACACACACACACACAGGGCTTCTTTTGTCATAGAACGCTCAGAACGGAGTTCCGGCACCTTTTTTGGATAGAACCTTATAGGGTAGGCAAGGCGGGTTGTATGACATATGTGAGTTCCGGCACCTTTTTCTTTTACAAAAAAAGCACTGCACACACGTATATACCCAACTAATAAGAATATAAAATAGGCAATATTGAATTTCAAGAATGTTTTATTTTTGACCCCCAACCTGGCTCTGTGTGGGTGAGAATTTAATGCAACATGTCCTGTCCGCAGTGCTGGCTTAGCCACTGGCAACCACTTCCCTCCCCCAAAAAAAACAGCCCTTTATCGACAAAACTCTCATGAAAAATATGCCTACATTGATGGAGTGGGTTTTCCTCTAATTGGCTTTTCTGTAATCAATAGGCGTATGACAAAGGCTTGCAAATGAGTGTGTCCCACTGGCTCTGTTTTCTATACACAAGCCATTCTACGGAATATCTTTGAGAAATGTTTGGCAATCAATTGTTATTGTGTGCCTAAAGGATACTTCTGAAATAGAAGCAAAATTACCCAGACCCATTGAAGGCCCCAAATTATGAGCAATCCAGGCCAGCAGGCCAGCAATATTCATGGGGTTATAATTATTTTAATGTAAAATCCTAACAAGTTGAACGCCGAGACCATAAAAAAAGAAAGCGCACCTGTTATTTTCTGTGCTTTCATTTCATTAGAGTCCAATGCCCAGAAAAAGCATAGCAATGGGAAAATAGATCCATTGCAGAGAGAAGACAGAAGATATTGATCTGCCCCAAAGTGTCTTGGTGGTAGAAAGCTCCATATTCTGACGACAAAAAGGAGTCAGCTCTCAAGTCAGAAGGGATAAATAAATGTTCCTTTGTGCACTTGTATTCATTTGTTGAAATTTAAATCTGTCCCTCTTTTAGCTCAGCAACCGTGCAAAGCTACTTCTAAAAGTTTGCATACCAACTTGATTCTCTTTGGGTTATGAATAATTCAAGGTGGGGAACACATGTAGTATCTCCTTCCTCTTCTTATTTTCCCTACAACAACAAACCTGTGAGGTAGTATGGGCTGAGAGAGAAACAAAGAGAGGGAGAGAGAGAGAGAGAGCCAAAATAATCCAGCTGGCTTTTATGCCTAAGGTTGGGCTAGAATTTGCAGTTATCTAGTTTCTAGGCTCTGCAGCTCAACCGCTCCACCAACCTGGCTCTCTTCCATTAACGACAATGGCGAAGACTGTCACCAAGTATTGTCACTGTTATTATTTTAAAATCAACTAGACATAGTCTCTGTAAGAAGAATGCTTCTTATTTTGCCAATATTAGCTATCCATCCGTTTTTGCATTCACGATACCTCTTTGGGCATAAAGCTTATCAAATTACAGTTGGAAATTGCTTTTGCAAAAAAAAAAAAACTTTTAAAAATGCGTAACGATATATGGATTTGTTAAAGACGTTTGCAAATTGGTGCGGAGACCGAACGGAATGTCCCCTGCATTCAATACTGAGCCTATGGAACTCTTGCTTGTGCCAGCATAATAATTTGAAAAGGGGATGGCAGTTCACAGTCTTATCTAGACAGCCATATTACAGGTAGCCCTCGGTTAATATTCCAACTTACGACAGTGCTAAATGAGTTACTGATGATGGGTCCTTACAGGTTCCAGCCATCCCAGCGTACCTGCAGTCATGTGATCACGATCTGGGCCTTTGGCAAATGGCAGGGAAGGTCCTAGGTCACTCAGGTAAGTTTACAGTTTGAGCTGTAGGCAAACATTGTCTAGAGAGGAAGTCTGTCACATGTTCCCCCTTTAAATTTGTTACATCTCCCTCCTGTGCAAAAAAGGATGCTGCTGGGTTCCAAGGATGGGAGCCACTCTCCGAGAGGGAGGAGGACAACTCTACACGCTGTTTGCCTTCCAGTTCGGTTTGTAAGTCCCCTTCCAATGAGTCACATAAATTAAATTTATCTGATAAGGTGCCTGCGAATGAGTTACTTACTGGAACAGACTGCCTGTTTGCAATATAATCTTCCATTTTCTGCTGCTTCAATGGCTTGGATAAACTCTCTGCTGCAGAGTGCTGTCTCTTCCTCCTTTTCCCCATTCACGTTTGTTAAAACAGGTTTAAAAATGTTTAAAACTAGGTTTAAAAAGGTTAGAATGGGTTAAAAATGGGCTTAAAAGGTTTAAAAAGGTGAAAATAGATTAAAAAGGGGTAGGTTAAAAATACAATATTAAAAGAGGTTAAAAAGTTAAAATAAAAATAAAGTAAAATAAAATAAAGCTGTTACTTTGGGAGGAGCTCTTTACAGCCTTTGCTGCCTCTCCACCATCTTGGCTCCTCCCCCTTCTTTTGTTTATAGATGTTAGTTACCTTTGCAGATATTTGAGGTAAGTCTCCACCAACCTGTAGCAGCCACCCCAAGTCCTGCTACACTTGCACCATGCGTTGGTGGCCCCTTGTGCATTCTCCTGAATCCTCCACAGCCATAAGTCCCTCCCCACCTGTACCATGCAGCCTCAGTCCCTGAGGATCCTGCAGCAACCACCCCAGGCCCTGAGGTACTGTAGCTGCCCCTAGTGCACCCTCCCGTACCCTCCCACACCCAACGGCAGCTCAGGCTTGCAAGCCACTTGGTAGTTGCAACGTCCTGCCTGTTTCTCCGCTAACTTTGCTCGGGGGAAGCCGTCAGGAAGATCAGTAAAGGTCCTCATTTAAGGAGGGAAGAGGAAGCGTTCTCACTCAGTGATGTAGTCTCGTGACATTGTGCTTTAGGGCGGCATTGCTTAGTGATGGAAAATGAACTCCCAATTATCGTTTTAGTTGAGGGCTACAGGTAAGTCCTCAACTTACAACAGTTCACTTAGTGATCATACAGCCGTTACAACGGCTCTGGAAAAAGTGACCGAGGACCATTTTTCACACCTTAACAACCGTTGCAGCATCCCTAGGGTCACGTGATCGAAATTTGGGATTCTTGGCAACTGGCGTGTATTTATGACGGTTGCAGCGTCTTAGGGGTCATGTGACCACCTTATGTGACTCCTCTGACCAGCAAAGTCAATGGGAAAGCCAGGTTCACTGAACAACCATGTTACTAACTTAACAACTGAGGGGGTGAGAAAGGTCATAAAATGGGGCAAAATTCACTTAGCATATGCTTCACTTAGCAACATAAATTTTGGGCTGCATCGTGGTTTTAAGTTGAGGACTGTCTGTACTTGTAATGTACTCTGGAAAAAGAGCTTTTAAGTTTTGTACTTACCTAATTTGCAGTATTTAAATACAATCTAGGCAAAGAACTGCTCATGGAAAGATAGCATTCAAACAACTGGGATGAGCTGCAGTTTGGTAACTCAAGTTGCTAGTTATCTAGACCTCTGTTATTTGCCCTCTTTCACTTTTGCAGATGTGCTGCAGACATGATGCTAGGTCACTTTTCAACCTGTAGATCCACAGGTTATTTACCCGTCATCCGAAGGATAGCTCCATCCTGAAACACTCCAAATTTTCCAGAACCAATTAGCTGATTAGACAAGAGCTTTGGCCATTATTCATGGCAGAGTGTACAACTTCCTTATTCTTTGTTATGTGGTTTTTGTCAGTCAAATCTAATTAGTCAGGTAGATAAAAACTGTTCTTTCAAGTCATAAAATGGAATTATTACTTGCCTTGCCATTCTTCATCCTGAGCTCATGCTCAAAATTAAATGTTTTTTTGAAAAAAACCACTGAATTCTAAGATATTTTATGCATTTAGACGTAATTCCGCCTCTTTTCTATTTTTTACTTTCTTGGCTCCCAACAGAGCCATGGTGGTGCGGTGGTTAGAATGCAGTACTGCAGGCTACTTCTGCGACTGTCACCTGCCAGCAGTTCAATTCTCACCAGCTCAAGGTTGACTCAGACTTCCATCTTTCCAAGGGTGGTAAAATGAGGACCCAGATTGTTGGGGGAAATATGCTGACTCTGTAAACTGCTTAGACAGGGCTGTAAAGCACTGTGAAGCATTATATAAGTCTAAGAGATATTGTTAGTGCTATTTTTCCTTTTAGTTTAAGACTTATTTGCTTCTAAAGGAGATCTCCAAGTTTATTCCTTTTGATTGCTTTATGGTTTGTTTGTTTTTGCAATAGTATAGCATCTAAACCAGTTTGGTGTTGTGGTGAAAGTACTGGCCCACAAAGTAGGAGACTGCGAGTTCTAGTCCCACCTCAGGCATGAAAATTGGTTGGGTGACTTTGGGCAGCCACTCCCTATGCTGTTGTGGGGAACACACACATATATAGGATATATATATATAGGATAAAAATATCATCGTCATCATCATCTCCATCCTCCTCCAGGCCTGAAGTAATCTTGTTTGTTTTCTTTAACTCCTTTCATGTCATGTTTTCCTAGGACCTAGACAAACTATTTGTTTTCAAGACAGAAAGGGGCATCTCTTGTCAAACTCACCTTGCTCTCCCAAGTTTGGTCCTGTCTATAATGAAGCAGAAACTGCTAGCTTTTTATTCTTAATCGTGATGTCTTGCAAGAGACCCTCATTATGCATACATTGCTAGTTTTTCAAGCCAGCAATTATGTTGATCGAACAGGGAATTTAGCAATTTGGGGAAGCTGCTTCCAAAAGATCTCAAGCCAAGCTCAGCCATTTGGCAACCCTTTAAATGCAATTTGCTGCAAAATTGCTGTTACTCCAGGGTCCCTAATAATAGTTAGTCTCTTTTCAGTCTCTGTCTCTGCTGTAGGAACTTGTTATGTCAAAACTGTGTCTGGAGGGATATCATTCAGGAGACAGCACCATCCAGCAGCATTCTCATGTGTTGCGAAGAGGATTAGGCTCCTTTCAATTCACAACCGAGAGATGAATCTCTCAAGTGAGATATGTACCATTGTATTTTGAACAATATACACACATTCCAGAATTGAAGACTTCCTCTTATTCTGAAATAGGCAAGTGTAACCACTTATGCTCTATTTCTTCTCCATTCCCTCTTTAATTCTACTCATTTCATTCCCAGGGGTCACTATTTTTATCACTGCTTTTGTTGCATAGATATTTCTGTCCTCCATTTCTGTTGTACTTCTTTCATTCTTAGCTTGGCAAACACTAATTTCCCCAATTAATGTCACTTATTTATTGCCGTGATATTATATGACTGCCTAACTCAACAAAATGACTCTGAATGGAGATACAAATCCAAAAAAGCAACATAATGTATTAAAAAGCAGTTAAAACCATAAAATACACTACAGTTCAACAGTCAGGCCTCCCTTCATTTAGACCCCCAAATCTTTTTTTTTAATCTCTATATTAGGATATGATGCATGCACTGACTTTAAGTTATTTTTGCAGTGTAACAATAGCAATAAGACTTACGCACCCCTTCACAGTGCTTTACAGCCCTCTCTGAGTGGTTTACAGAGTCAGCGTATTGCCCCCAATGATCTGGGTCCTGTCATTTTACCTTCCTCGGAAGGGTAAGTCAACCTTGAGCCGGTGAGAATTGAACTGCTGGCAGCCGGCAGCCAGCAGAAATAGCCTGCAGTACTGCATTCTAACCACTGCGCCACCACCGCTCTTAGGAGTATGCCTGATTGATCAGTAAGGACTTAATGCTTTGAAAGAACTGTTCCTTTCCAGACATCATTCTGTGTGTTCAGATTCAGAAGCTGAACAATTTGTCAGCTCGAGCCTCAGTCTTTCATCGTAACATCCATGCATTCATTCAATTTCTCTAGCTGCCTATCTCAGTCAATGACTATGGGTGGCTTACAGTTCCAAAAATATAAAAACTATTAATTTAAAAAAAACCATTTTAGGAACAATAAAAAATCCAAAATAAATATACACAGCAGCTGTGACAATTAGCCAGTTAATACTAAACCCAAGAGATGGGGCCCTTAATACACTCAGGTTTGAGAACACAACCAGGTTTATAAAGCCTTCTCCGAGGGAAGGATGTCTCACAGAAGCAGCAGCACAGACCTAGCTGAAGAGACACCTGTGCAAGCTGAATCAGTTGAACTAGAACCGAACTGGGTTAAATCCCGAGCCCAGCAACGCTGTCACAAATCACGAAAAGAAGAGCAAATCACGAAAGGAAGAAGAAAAAACAACATGAAAGGAAGAGCACAGGAAGTCAAGACATGTATTTGGGGGGGGGGAAAGGAGTGATTCAGCCAATCAGTTGAGTTGACAGTCAGGGCTCCATAAAAGAAGTGGCTTTGATGAGTGGCTCTCTCGGTATCTCGCTGTACGCTCCTGTTGGAATACCTCAAATCTTGCAATGGGAAGTTGACTGTCCCTGCATCCTCCTGACCTCCAGATTCGTCTCTGTGGACCCTTTTTGCAGATCTAAGCTCTTGTGCCTGTTTTCTACGCAGAAAGCTTTTGAGTTTTGCAGTTTTGCTTTGTGTTACTTTGGTGAAAGATTTTTGACAGCAATAAATGCTTTGGGGTCATTGTCAGAGGGTGACTGTGGTTAACTGGTAGCACAGGACATTCACGTGGGAAAGAGCTTATCCCCATTTGTCAGAGCTAAGAGAATAAATCTATGCAAATACGTGAAAAAAAGACTTCACACGCTATGTAATTTGCGTATCAATAGTCCTTGACTTACAACCGTTCATCTGGTGACTGTTTGAAGTTACAAAGGCACTGAAAAAAAGTCACTTATGACCGTTTTTCCCCACTTACGATTGTTGCGGCATGCTCACGTGATAAAAATTCAAATGCCGGGCAACTGACTCGTATTTATGATGACTGTAGTATCCCGGGGTCATGTGATCACCAAAAGGCAATTGGCTGAGAAAGTAAGTAACATCAGTAGTCCAGGACCAGAGAAGGGCTATATCTGTAGCAGCCTCAGGTGACCAGTCAGAGCAAGGCAGGTCCTTGTCTCTAATTTTACCCTGGAAATATTTGCTGCTTCATGTGGCTTGTAATGGCAGAAGTGGTAAAGACTCTCTCTGCAGCGGAACAGAGAAAGATTAGTGGAGGTTGCCTACATAGTAGTCCAAGGTTAGGTTAAGTGTGATGGCAAGTGTTTATGTCCTCAGTAGTGGCTGTTGGTCTATCTTTGGGATGTACCAAGCTGGACGTGAGGATGAGCTCATGGGTAACAATCTGAAAAAACAACAACAAATGAAATATTGATATCAATCAGAATAGAGCTGGAAGGGACCTTGGAGGTCTTCTACTCCAACCCCCAGCTTAAATAGGAGACCCTATACCAGTGATGGCGAACCTTTTAGAGACCGAGTGCCCAAACTGCAACCCAAAACCCACTTATTTATTGCTGGGTGCCAGGTGGGCGTGGCCTACTGGGTGGGTGTGGCTGTGGTGGTCATGGAAGTTTGGGTGGGTGTGGCCAAGGTGGGTGTGGTCACCTCAATGTCACTCGTGGGGAGGGACACCTGTGGGGGGCAGCTGGTTGAAGAGGGACAGTTGCCACCTCCGAGGCATGGTGCGGGTGCCCACAGGAAGGGCTCTGAGTGCCGCCTCTGGCACCTGTGCCATAGGTTCACCACCCCTGCCCTATACCATTTCAGACAAGTGGCTGTCCATTCTTTCCTTAAAAACATCCAGTGACAAAGCACCCACAACTTCTGAAGGCAAGCTGTTCCACCAATTAATTGTCCTCACTGTTAAGAGGTTTCCCCTTAATCCCAAGTTGCTTCTCTCCTACGTTGCTCCTTGTCTTGCCTTCTGGTACTTTGAAAAATAAGTTGACACACACACCCTCCCCTCTTCTTTGCGGCAGCCCCTCAAATACTGGAATACTGCTAGCATGTCAGCCCTAGTCCTTCTGTTCTCTAGACTTCCCATATACATTTCCTGCAACCTGTCTTCATAAGTTTTTGTCTCCAGGCTATTAATCATCTTAGTTGCTCTTCTTTGCATTTTTTACAAAGTCTCAGCATCTTTTTTTGGAATGTCGTAACCAAAACTGGATGCAGTATTCAGGTGTGGTCTTACTAAGGGTTTATTAAAGTGGTACTAGTTCATGTGATTTTGATTCTATGCCTCCTTTAATACTAGCAAGGACTGTATTAGCTTTTTTGGTTGCTGCTGCACACTGCTGGCTCATCTTTAAGTGATCATCCATTAGGGCTACCACGTGCCTCTCACAGTTTATTTAATCCCATTTATATCCCGCCCTTCTCCGAAGACTCAGGGCGGCTTACAATTTAAAGCACAAATCAAATGTGCTTAACAATAGCCTTCATTCTATGTATATGCCTGCTTATTAGGGCTTTCCCCCCCAAGTGGCATTATTACAAAGTCAGCTTATTGCCCCCAACAATCTGGGTCCTCATTTTACCTACCTCGGAAGGATGGAAGGCTGAGTCAACCTTGAGCCTGGTGGGACTCGAACCTGCACTAATTGCAGGCAGCTGCTGTTACTTAAGGAGGCATTAGCCCACTGCTCCACCAAAGCTCTTGTTACTGTTTTCGACCCAGGTTTTGCTTAATCTGTACTTGTACCTTTGGTTTTTCTTGCCTAAGTGTAAAACCTTGCTTTTCTCCACATGAAAGTTCATGTTGGATAGGGGTCCATTGTTCAAGTCTCTCAAGATCTTTTTGGATCCTAAGCTTGTCTTCTGGGGTGTTGGCTATTCCTGCCAGCTTAGTGTCATCTGCAAATTTGATGTGTTCCCTTTCTTTTCCCTCATCTAAGTCATTTATGAAAATATTGAAGAATATTGGGCCTAAATCTTTGAGAATACTTCATTAGTTCACAGTTCATTAACCTTTCCACATCCTAACTTCTTTCTAGAAAAGGAAGGTGGCCAGTATTTTTATGAATATATGACATAGGTTATTACTAGCACTAATATTTTTTTCACTCCCGTTGGTAAAAATGTATTGCTTTGCCAAGTGTGAAATTTCCTGTATTTCCAAGTAATTGTGCTAAAACAAATTATATAACCAGAAATAATCCTCTCAGGTTTTTAAATAGCTTTTTTTTTGCCTGTCTGTTATAAGAGCTGCATTCACATAATAGAAAGTGCCATTTGATGTTATATTAGTTACAGACCAATTAAAGAGGTTGTATGACTGAACATAAACCATCTAAAATGGAAGATACTTACCCCTGAAAAATGTCTGTAAGGGCCAAACTGTTCATGTGAGGCTTCTTAAAGCGTGTATGTCAAACCTTTTGGCTTATCTTGTTCACACTGAGTGAAAAAGAATTGTGTTGGGCAGCAATTGTCTTACATCCACAACTGAGCCCCAATTTTTCACTGCTAAGCAAGACAGTTGTTAAGTGAGTTTTGCCCCATTTTATGACCTTTCTTGCCACAGTTGTTAAGTGAATCATTGCAGTTGTTACATTAGTAACACGGTTGTTAAATGAATCTGGCTTCCCCCATTGACTTTGCTTGTCAGAAGGCCATACTGCAACCCATCATAAATGCATGCCAGTTGCCCAGGAAGTACTAAACAAAAGATTGTAAGTCAAGCACTATCTATGTATAATAGAGTTAATGTATATAAATCATATAACCGTGTTAAAAGTTTACATTCTTGTTGGGTGGGCTGCATTATTGGCTGTCCAGGGCTACATGCAGCCTGAGGCCCACAATTGGACACGCCTGCTGTAAAGCTATTTAAGCCCCGCTTCAAGGAGAGGCAGTCTTGAGTCCTCTAACATGAGTACAAATCACAAAACTGTCTAGAAAAAGAGCATTTAAGGAAAAAATGGAAATACACAGGTGCACAGCTTCTACAATGTAATACAATTTAACAAATGTTTCTTCTTCCCACTGCCTTAGCCTGAAATGGCCAAAGTTTATCTATACAGTATGTGAACAGATATTCCAGAAATGTTTTTTATGCATTAGAAACATCTGACTTCTTATTTTCAATATTGGCAAGGGACATACTTGGGTGAGGGTGACTTACTCGACTAGTAACAAAGTGGCTTGAGATTGGAGGCTGAACCTGAAACACTTGTTATCACAAAGTGACCTGCAATAGTCTGTTTGATCGTCCAACCAGATAATTTGATCTACAACTTCTTTAGGTCCAGCCAGTTTGGTCAGGGATAGGACACTGTGGAAGTTATAATAATCTAAAATACTTGGAGGACAATAGGTTGCCTAGCCATTGGACAGAGTCTTAAAACCCCCTAGCTTGCACTTACTGCAGCTCGCACTGAGTAACTCCTACGTTTCACAAAATCATGCCTGATTTATACAAAACCTTTTGACATTCTGTGTGTAGCTGACAGCCTGTATTTTGAGGTATCATGAATAACATTTTAAAATAGTGGTTAGTAACAAAAATATTTAATGTGAATTCAGATTGTTTTAAAAAAAAATGTGTTATTTTCCTTTGTGGCTGCCATGGTGATAAAAAGCACTATGTAAATGCCATATTATTTGTTCCCTTCTGAGGTTAGGATGCACTGCGCTAAGAGCAAAACACTCAGTTTCATATTTTATTTCTGGCTTTTCATCTTTAGAAAATGGACTGTTTCATTCTGGGTGGAGGTGTTTTTTTTTGTCCCCCAGCTCATTTGGAGTAGTGTAGAACCCAACAGTTCTTTTACATACATTATATATTAGGGGTGAGTCACCCCAACAAGGGCCTTTGCTTCGTTTGAATGTGTCTCATCAGACATGATATACACAAATTGAAGTTGCGGTGATTGAATGAAGCAAAGAAACCACTCTGCTGAACAGAATCAGAGTTACTGATTTGCTCTGTTGAGGCACTTCAAAGGGTCATGAAGCACCCTTTCAATTATCTACTATATATACCAAGAGATCCCATGTGTAAAGACAGAATCCCAGTTCCTCTTATGAAACATAAGTACACGGAAGGAAGGAGTGCATGGGAGATTCTCCATGATCCTGGGTGTAGAGCAACTATGAAAATACCAGTAATCCTTGACTTTGCTTAGTAAGCATTCAAAGTTACAACACCACTGAGAACATATGAGCCATCCTCACACTTATGACTTTTGCAGCATCCCCAAATATATGATCGAAATTCAGGTATTTGGCAACTCACGTGTATTTACAACGGTCACATAACCAGCCTCTTTTACGACATTATGACTTACAACTATAAAGGGCAGGCTCCATTATAGTCGTTAACTCGACGACTATTTGTAATTAGAATAAAGGACACCATTAAAGTTTGCAAAACCTCAAAAACAGATCATGCCAGACAAATCTTATTACATTCTTTGACCAAGTGACAAAATTAGTAGACCAGAGGAATGCTGTAGATATAATTTACTTGGACTTCAGTAAGGCATTTGATAAAGTAGATCACAACCTACTACTTGATAAGATAGAAAAATGTGGGTTAGACAGCATCACCACCAGTTGGATTCGTAGCTGGCTGACAGGCCGTACTCAGCATGTGGTCCTCAATGGAACTGCATCTACATGGAAGGAAGTGTGTAGTGGGGTGCCCCAGGGCTCTGTTCTGGGCCCAGTGCTCTTCAACATCTTCATCAACCATTTGGATGAGGGGATAGATGGGGAACTCATCAAATTTGCAGACGACACCAAGCTGGCAGGAATAGCCAATACTCCAGAAGATAGGCTTAAGATACAGGAGGATCTGGACAGACTCGAACACTGGGCACTATCTAACAAAATGAAATTCAATGGTGAAAAAAGTAAGGTTCTACATTTAGGCAGGAAAAATCAAATGCACAGGTATAGTATAGGTGGTACCTTGCTCAATAGTAGTAACTGTGAGAGGGATCTTGGAGTCCTAGTAGACAGTCACTTCAATATGAGCCAGCAGTGTGCTGCAGCTGCCAAAAAAGCCAACACAGTGCTAGGCTGCATTAACAGAGGGATAGAATCAAGATCAAGTGAAGTACTAATAGCACTTTACAATGCTTTGGTAAGGTCACACCTGGAATACTGCATCCAGTTTTGGTCACCACAATGTAAAAAAGATGTTGAGATTCTAGAAAGGGTACAGAGAAGAGCAACAAAGATGATTTGGGGACTGGAGGCTAAAACATATAGGGAACGGCTGCTGGAATTGGGTATGTGTAGTTTAACGAAGAGAAGGGTGAGGGGTGACATGATAGCAGTGTTCCAATATCTCGGGCTGCCACAAAGAAGAGGGAGTCAAGCTATTCTCCAAAGCACCTGAAAGCAGGACAAGAAGCAACGGATGGAAACTAGTCAAGGAGAGAAGCAACCTAGAACTAAGGAGAAACTTCCTGACAGTTAGAACAATTAACCAGTGGAACAACCTGCCTCCAGAGGTGGTGAATGCTCCAACACTGGAAGTTTTTAAGAAGAGACTGGACAGCCATTTGCCTGAAATGGTATAGGGTTTCCTGCCTGAGTAGGGGGTTGGACTAGATGACCTCCAAGGTCCCTCCCAACTTCTTCTTCTTCTTCTTCTTCTTCTTCTTCTTCTTCTTCTTCTTCTTATTATTATTATTATTATTATTATTATTATTATTATTATTATTATTATTATTATTATTCATACATTTTGAATTAAAACCTAGAAGGTAAGTATATCTGATTGGATCACCTTAATCCTATTACAATGGCAGAAAGTGAAGAGGAACTAAAGAGCCTCTTGTTGCGGGTGAAGAAGGAGAGTGCAAAAGTTGGGTTGGAACTTAACATTAAGAAAACCAAGATCATGGCATCCGGCCCTCTCAATTCCTGGCAAATAGATGGGGATGAAATGGAGGTAGTGTCAGATTTTATTTTCCTGGGCTCCAAGATCACTGCAGATGGGGACTGTAGCCAAGAAATTAAAAGACCCTTGCTTCTGGGGAGGAAAGCCATGGCAAATCTAGACAGTACACTAAAAAGCAGAGACATCACCCTGCCAACAAAAGTGCGTATAGTCAAGGCCATGTTTTACCATTTGCAATGTATGGCTGTGAAAGTTGGACCATAAGAAAGGCTGAGCACCAAAGAACTGAAGCCTTTGAACTATGGTGCTGGAGAAGACTCCTGCGAGTCCCTTGGACTCAAGGCGATCAAACCGGTCAGTCCTAGAGGAGATCAACCCTGACTACTCTTTAGAAGGCCAGATCCTGAAGTTGAAACTCAAATACTTAGGCCACCTAATGAGATGGAAGGACTCACTGGAGAAGAGACTAATGCTGGGAAAGATTGAGAGCAAGAGAAGAAAGGGACGACAGAGAATGAGGTGGCTGGATGGAGTCATTGAAGCAGGAGGTGTGAGCTTAAATGGACTCCAGAAGATGGTAGAGGACAGGAAGGCCTGAAGAAACGTTGTCCATGGGGTCATGATGGGTCGGACACGACTTTGCAGCTAACAACAACAACAAAAATCCTATTGCGCCCAAAGACTAAGGAGTTTTTTCCTCTTTGCCTCATCAATTTTTTAAATATTTCTGTTCTTTAATTTTTAGCAATTAATCCTTGAGTCTTCATCTTTTACTTTAAGTAATACTGTATTTCTGATTTTCAGTTACAGGCTATGTAGAGTAGATATATCCAAAACAAATTGGTTGGATGGATAGATAAGCACAGTGATTTGGAAGGCAAGGGCCACAGCAGATAGGCAGTGACACAGTATTTGGGAGGGGGTTCATGAGTGTAATTAGGGTGTTTCCATTTTTTCTCTCCACAGGAGACCTAGTTTACACTTTTGTGAAAGTTTCTTAAGCCTGTTTAGTCTTGCATTAAAACATTTGTGCATATTGTGCCACCACCTGAATTTTGCAGTGTTATAAGTGGTGCTGTGAGTTGCCAGTTCTTTTTTCAACTTACTTATTTGCCCTTGTCTGTTGCTATTGTTTTTGCTGTTGTTCCTTTTTTAGGTTACACATTATATGTGTAATCTGTCACTTCCCTTGCCTCACTAGCCCCCGTTTCTCTCTTTTTTTTCACCTGAAACAAAATGTTGATCATCAGACAGTTGCTGCAAACCCATCCCTAAATATACCGCAGCTTATCCTTTTAAGTATGTCAAGAAGTTACTTGACTTGCAGAAAGGAAGTGAGCTAATGGAATGCTCATTCCTTCATACCAAATTATTTCTTTGCAATTCAATGTCAAAGAGACTGGATCAGTCTTCATGAAACAACTAGAGCTTGTACAGTAGGTAGAGAACAGTACCTTTTTCCCCAGCAGTGGTTGGCTAGAAATTGCTGGAATTTGCAGATTTTATTTAAACCTCTTAATTCTTGACATCTACTGCAATTATTTGTTATATCAGTAAGAAGTCGATAGCAAGATGATTCCAAGCTTTTTTTTTTGCTGTACATAGGTGTGTGTAAGTATTAGTCATTATCATTTTTGTGTTTTATCTGTTCCTTGGTTTATGCACTTTATATGGTCATTCATCTCACAAACTGGGATGCTGGATGGCCAATATAAGTTTAAAAATATGAAAAAGATAAGTAATGAAAGTAGAAACTCAAAAGCAAAACATGAAGCAACATAAAACACAGGCCAAATCCAACATATTCAACAATCCAAACCATTTACCAGATAAGCTTACCCAACTTTTATGGTTTATTAAAGGCTGCAGGAAGGCCAAACTTCTGGGGGCAATCTGAATCTCAAGGGTAGGAACCACAATAGAGAAATTATTTGTACATTTCTTGAAGTGACAACTGAACAGCGCTTGTAGATTCTCTGATAGGGTTGTTTAGCCATTGTCATTTGTAGATTACGCCATTGCAGATTTCCACAATTCTTTTGGCTATGATGCCAAACAAGATGGACAGAAGAGTTAAGACTTATTGAAAGGTATCACTGATGGTATTATCACTGATCAGTAAGGCATCACTGCAATATAATATCAAAACGTGATCCAGTTTGTTTGCGTATTGATTGATTGATTGTTATATGACTGTCAGATCAGAAAGTTTCACAGTATTAATCTGCAAAACATACCCATATGTTCCTGGGTCCCTTTGTTGCTTAGTCTAATCAACTGATCGCTGATGAAGCCTTAGTTTACTCTTTAAATTATGCCATGACTGGGAGCAATCTGAATTCTTCTTTGGCTTGTATAAACAAATTGTTCTTTATTGCAATGTAGTACAAGCATTACAAATGGAAATAACTACCCCTGTCTGGGATGCTGTACTGACGTAATGTATGTTGAATTGGGACCCTTGTTTAGAATTGTCCTCATATCTTCTCAACTTCATTTGATGGTTACAATCAGTTGATTAAAACACCAGGTAAGAGACTGGGAGTCTGGGAGTTCTAGTCCCACTTTAGGTATGAAAGCCAGCTGGGTGACTTGAGCTCAAGCCACCTCACCAGAATTGTCTTTGAGGGCAAGTGGGAGGAGGAAAGAGTATTAGGTATGTTTGCCACCTTGAGATATTTATAAAAATAATACAGATGGGATAAAAATAAATAAGTAAATAAATATTTATAAGGGTTTTGTTTTATTAAAGAGTTTTACAAAAAAATATTTTACAATACATATTCCCAAAACCCACCCATCCCAAACCACCCCCCTTCCCCCCACCACTTCCCAGAGCTGAATACAGGGTTATAAATATAATAATCATATTCTAACTAAGATTATCCAATATAAAATTAACCAAATTCATAATGTGCTTTGACTCCCCTTTAACATAGATACATTCAAATTATTAAAAACATAATAATAACTTAAACAAAAAATATAATCAATACTAATACTAAAATTAATAACAATCTAAAATCTACTCATAAGCTAAATGGAACTTTTTAGTCCCATATTTATTCTGAATATAATCTATCCATCTCCTCCAAACTGAAATATATCTTTCTTGCGAGTGATCCTTCAAATAAGGGTTTTTTTTTGTTATGATAAAATACTTGTAAGATTTTACTTAACTTTAAATAAAATAAAGGATTTTATTTATTTCTGCTTTAGATCTCCCAGAGCTGAAGGCTATCCTATAATTTTCTATAATTTTCAGTTCATATACCTATCCCTATCAGTATGATGAGAGACTTATTTTTTTTTCATTATTCTGTTCAATTCAACAAAAATATAAGAAAAAAAGGCTCCACACTCTGCCTGTCTCTCCATCAGAAGGAAGACTCTGAACAATAAGATAATAAATTTGGTCTGATGGGAGAAGCTGAACAAAACAAGCCAAAGGTTGTAAAGAAAAAATATTTCAGAAAAAAATTCCCCAATGCCAACCCCGTTGGGGAAAAGAGATGGCCATCTGCTCTCAGAATGGCGCTGATTTTTTTTTTTCTAAACCCCTTTTCCAACTGGTGATGGGTCCCAGAGTGGCACATACACAGCCTGCGCTGTGCTGCCCAGTGCTATTTTTCATTGGGAGTCAAATTTCCACTCCTGCCAACAAAAAAAGGCTTGAATCATCACTTGTGCAGTGGGGGCAATTGTCACTGAAAAATGTGTAAGGAATACCATTATCTGGCAGCGTGTCTTTACTTTCTGGATCATATGTCTGGCTACTGGCTTTTTCAGACTACCAGTTGCCCAGAAATTAGTATTATAATAATATCCGGATATATAATATCACTTGATTTTTAAGATAAATGATTTTTAAGGTATCTCATATGGCTAAGTCTGAATTTCATGTACTTTTAAGTTCTGTTTTGTAGTTTTCTTCCATGCAGTTTTGTTCTGTTAATTTTTCTCTCAAGAATGGCAGGTCTTACATCTTCCCATGGATGCCTTTAGCTATGTGTCCTCTCTCAGACCCGTAATACATTCTTAAACTCAATAAGAAGCGCTCTCAATTCCCTTCTGTTACTGTAATGTGTAATTTATTTCCCCAGAAATACAAAAAGACTGGAATGATAAGTCTCAGATTATACGTAGGACCATCTACTAAGTTCTTTCTTAAAAGGAAAATATTCTTCTGCTTCTGTGGAGATGTGGCTTCTTATTTGCTGTCCATCTTTCCAAGATTATGACTTGAGTACTTGAAATTGTGCATCCTATTCTATAGCCTCTTTACTTTCTTGTAGCTGGGTTGTTTTCTTTGGGAAGTATTGGACAATTTTATTGACTAAATTGTTCCTGTAAAGCTTCTCCAATATTGAGTAGGAAGGCGTAACTCAGAGAGTCTGCCAACATAATGAGGCTTTCCTTATCTGTTTTACTACGATATTTTGGTAAACGCATCAGCATGCATTGGAATTCCTTGGAGTTTTAAGGTAGAGTTTAGTCATAATTGCTCCTAGTTGCTTGTGATCTGAAAACAGGATTTCTGGCTGCCCACAAATATACCAGTTAAAATACTCTATTTCAAACATTATAACAGTGGCATTTTTCTTCTGTTCATCCCTGTGTTTAATGCTGCTTATATATTCAGTTGGCTGCTCCTATAAAGGACCACCATCCAGTAATTTTTAAGATGTATCACACACTTTACAGTCAGTTGGTTTCTTGCCTGGTAGTATTTTAGGACAGGCTTTTAATGAATAACTGTTTTTGTTAAGTCATGGGCTCTGGTGAGCAGGAATGATGACACAAGACTGAGTACAGGGAAACTCATTCTTTTATTCTTGCTGGAACTGTACTGGGCTTGGGCCACAATCTATAGCCTTGCCCCTAGGTGGCAGCCAATAGGTTTAAACCCATGCTTGCCGCCTGGGGCAGACCAGTTGCAGGACTGGAGACGGCCTGTCTGGGTTGCTGGAGAGCTGTTAGCTCCTCCAGCAACGCACGTGGTGTAATACCACAACCCAATACATAACAGATTTAATCTTTCAAACACATTTTACCATGAATCTGACTGATTCCTACTCTACAGTCTGCTTTACCTGATAGTAGTTCTGCTGTAGTTGCAAATGTAGATAGATTTTTTTTCCATAAAAAAAATATTATTCCATGAAGCACTATACTCTAGTCACATTTTTTTTATCATGGCGTATTCTGAATTGCCTGGGTCCCTTGAGGTTCCTGTTGTAGTTCTTTTGCTGACAATACATGTCCTGTGGATGTCTCTTGTGTCTCTCTATCCAAGTTTTATTTTCTCTGGTTTCAGTTTGATGTTCTTCTGTTTGCAGCACTGAAAAAGAACCCTAGCTTGCAGTTGTGAGTCCTTTTCTCCCTCTAAATGATTTGCCCCTTTTGCAAAATCAAGGTACCCTCTTTAGGTATCTGATTTAATTTCCTTTGAAATTGTTTAGATGCAAGGGAAATAGCTAAGGGAAGGCCTAGCTCTCTGTCCTTGCAGGAGGAAGATGTCAGTTTGTGTGAGTTAATTTTATAGGCCAGACACCACTGAGGACGTTGCAGCCTGTCAATATTTATTATTGGGAAATCTTATGCAGGGTATCAACAAAAGAGCCTTGGTGGAGCAGTGGGCTAATGCCTCCTTAAGTAACACCAGCTGCCTGCAATTAGTGCAGGTTCGCATCCCACCAGGCTCAAGGTTGACTCAGCCTTCCATCCTTCCGAGGTAGGTAAAATGAGGACCCAGATTGTTGGGGGCAATTAAGCTGACTTTGTAATAATGCCGCTTGGGGGTGTGTGTGTGTGAAAGCCCTAATAAGCAGGCATATACATAGAATGAAGGCTACTGCTAAGCTTGTAAGCCGCCCTGAGTCTTTGGAGAAGGGCGGGATATAAATGGAATTTAAAAAAAAACTGTAGCCACTGTATAATGACCTTGTTTGAGTGCTTGATTCAATGGGTTGGGTCCAATGCAAGTCCTTAACTTGGCTGAAGGCTTCTTTTTTACGAGTATTCTGCTTATGTTAGCTTCATTTACTTTGATGATAGCTCTTGTTTGCTACCTTTATAAAGAGTTTTATACTGCTTCAGGAACTTTTTTCGTTCTTGCCGCAAGAGAAGGCTTGTTTGATCACAACAGGGTTTTTTTAGCTTGCCCTAGCAAACATCTGATTGGCTGTGTCAGATGGTTTTTTGCACCTGGGATTCCAGCCTGCCACCAATAATTCCATCTTGTATCAATGAATCTTCACGCCCCCCCAAATCTCTATAAAGTTCTCAATACTAAATACAGCAATTCAATCTTTCTCCTGTCTGCTGATTTGTTGTTTATAGCTTTCCAGTGTCTCATTGTGCTTTGGGCAAGAGTAGACCTCTAATCCTACAGATGTCGTGATGAGCTTTCGGCTAACACAAATCTTTCTAACGTTTTCCAATAATATAAAAAGGAAGTTCACTTTCCTACTTTGATCCTCATCAGGTATAGAAAGATCTATTTAGGGTTTTTATTTCTAGTAGGTGCCTTCTGTACTAGGCTGGTTTTTTTGTTTTTGTTTTTTTAAAAGGATCTCAGAAGATTTCAGTTGTATTAAGCTGGCTGCTTCCAAAAATTATTTCAGCTGTGCTTATTTTTAAGCACCACTGCTACCATTTTTATAGAAATAAGGCAATCATAATTTTTAGTTAATGGAGCAAAAAAATCTGCCTTTATTCATCTTTTATCTCTCATAAGTGGACATCGCCACACAGTTCCTGACCTTCTGTTCTCTTTCAGATCTTGTGTCCGTTCACATACTCCAGATTAAGAAACTGTCTGTTGCGATAACAAAATATCACACTGAACATGAAGAGGTCAGATCAGTGAATTGTTGGTAGCTTATACTTGTTTACTGACTAATTCTTGCCTGTTAATTTTTCAGGTTGTGTTCCTTTATTTTAATCTTGTCACATATAGCTGTTTTTGTCAGACTTCATTCTGAAGGATGCTGGAACAAAATTCCAGCATAAATTCATGGATGTAGTTATTGCTAGACTAGTTTTATTTAAGATATTAGAAAATAAAAGTGTAGTCAGAGAAGAAAACCAGTAATTGCAAACTATGGGATTCTGTATATAACACTCCGAAGGTGTTGTGATTCAGGGTCAGCCTGTGGGTTCGGCAGTTGGGTTGGACGATTCAGAGGAGGAGGAGGGGGGTGTTGGAGAGCTTGCTGAGGGTGTTGGAGAGCTTGCTGATGAGAGCCCTCAGCCAGGCCCCTCCCATCTGGTTACGACGCAGACCCAGCTGTGTGAGCCTGACAGCAGGGATGAAGATGACCCACAGCTGGCCCTGTTCAAGGACACCCGACGCAGGAGGCAGTCAATCAGGAGTAAACAGAGGAAGGCAATGGGGCACTTCGGAAGGAGGCAGAGAGAAGCCACGCCCTGAACTGTTTAAAAGGGGAATGCGTGGGAGGGCTGGTTTGCTAAAGGCAACCGTTTGAATAGCTCCTGTTTCATGGTTCATGTCTTGTTTTGTTCTGTTTGCTTTTGTGTCCATAAATTTGGCAGGCTTAGTTCCAGCCTCTTGCCTTCTTGTAAAGGGGTTGTCCCTGCCTTATCTGCAGGGCCGGTAGTAGGCTGGTACAGAACAGTAGGCTAGAGTCTGATGTCTTTTTGTCCTGCTGTAACATCTGAAGAGACTGTGTATTGCTGGGTCCTCTGTGGCTGTAGCATTGTCTTTTCATTACTACTGCAATGGATCTGCCTTATCCCAAGACTCTGCTTTTGTTCTTGCTGTATGCTTTTTCTGCAGGTGAAACCATATGGGTGTGCTGCTTCAGAGCATTACAGGATGGATTTTTTTTTGAGCTTGAAGTAGAGGTCTATGAAAACAGTATGAAAAAGTGAAGTAAAGACTTCTCTACCGAACCTGGTTCATCTTCCAGTATTTATTGAGCCTATTTCTATACACCCAGACCTTAACAGTGTCTAGGCTCAGATAAAGGCTGACTGTATCATTGCTTAACCTATAATGGACTAAGATGTACATCTGTGTATCATCAACATACTGAGGATATTTTACCCCATGGTGTAGATGATCTCCCCTACAGTTTCATGTTACTGTTAAACAGTAATGGAGAAAGTAGTGAGCCATGAGGGATTCTGCAAAGCAGGGCAGGGGATCAGATCTCTCACTCTTCATCAGTGAAGTGGCTGAAAAGTGCCTCAAAGAAAGTGAACCTGGACAACCCAGTTCTCCCCATTCCCAACCCCTGGAGTAGTTCTAGAAGGATATCATGGTCAGTGGTCTTGAGAGCTGCTGAGAAGTCAAGTAGAGTCTGATGAGTGGTAAGTAGAATATGGCAATCAAGTTGCTTAGCCAGCTACTGATTTTGCATTTGTTACTTGTTGAAGCAACTGTACTGATGCCAGTTAGTTGTCACTAAGCAAGTTCAAGACTTCTCTCTCTCTCTCTCTCTCTCTCTCTCTCTCTCTCTCTCTCTCTCTCTCTCTCTCTCTCTCTCTCTCTCTCTCTCTCTCTCTCTCTCTCTCTCTCTCTCTCTCGGTGTGGGTGTGTGCACTTGCATGCATTTGTGCCTTCAAGTCACTATTGACTCCTGCCAACTGCCTAGGCAAGTTGTTTCAGTTTTCTTGGCAAGATTTCAGAAACAGTTTGCCATTGCCTGCTTCCTAGAGCTGAGAGAGAGTGACTGGTTCAAGATTGCCCAGAAGCTTCATGCCGAAGGCAAGTCTAAAAGCCGTGGTTTTTATCCTGGTGCCTTAACTGCTATACCAAACTGGCTCTCTTGATAAAGAATACAGTATTACATATCATCTCAAAACCATACATCTGGAACAGAATATCTGAAAGGCAATCTTTATGGTTGCAAATCCGTTTGGAAAAATAATTAAGGAGGTTTCCTTCCACGGGTGATACACCACAGAAAATTATCCTGTGGTTATTCAAGGGTGATGACTCCTTTACTGCAGAATATTGCGAAGTTCATAATCTCTGCTATAATCTCCTTTAAGCACTGGTAAAGATTTACCACTTCACCCAGACATTTTTATATAAATGTTGCATGAATGGTTTCTATTTTACATTGGGTTGTTTTTTTTTTTTTTGTTTTCAACTTCCACCTTTTAAACTGAATGTGCAACTCTTATACTATTTTAACTCACTGTTGTATCATTGTGCTTTAATTGTTTTATTGTAAACTGCTTCAAGTTTCACGATAATGGGAAGCAATTTACAAATATATTAAACACATAAATAAAACTTGTACAGTTTTAGCCGTGCAAAAGAGAAGTAGTGTGAACTCTAGGTCTTGACTGATCTGCCTTTGCTTATTTTTGAAGATGCCACCAGACTTGGATGGTCATGTAAAATAAGAAATGAGCCACTAAATAGAAACCAAGAAACATGGATTTGTGTAAGACAGCAAAAGGTCCAGATGTTCACATTGTCTGCAGATATCCATAGCTACGTAAGGAAAAACAATTCAAATAGATAAATGTTTGCATCACGTTATGGGGGGAAAGGCTGTTACCAACAGACTGATGATTCTGCTTTCCAGGTGATTATCCACTCCTTTTTTAAAATAGCAATAGCACTTAGACTTATATACCTCTTCACAGTGCTTTACAGCCCTCTCTAAGCTGTTTACAGAGTCGGCATGTTGCCCACAAGAACCTGGGCCCTCATTTTACTGACATCAGAAGGAGGAAAGGCTCTGTCAACCTGGAGCTGGTCAGGATCAAACTGCTGGCTGTGGGCAGAGTCAGCCTGCCATACTGCATTCTAACCACTGCGCCATCACGATTCTTTCAGGTTTTGATTGGTTGGCCCTTTAAATGAGAACCTCTTCTATTACAACAGGTGGCAGTCTTAGAGATGCTTTTTAGAAATTCTGTATAGGCTAACACAGGGGTCCCCAACCCCCGGTCCGTGGCCCAGTACCAGTCCGCAGCATACGAGCAACCGGGCTGCACAAACAAGGAAAGCCCCATCTGCGGGATGCAGCCAGCACTCAAAACCACGCCCCCTCCGGTCCATGGAAAAACCTCTCTCCACGTAACCGGTCCCTGGTGCCCAAAAGGTTGGGGATCTCTGGGCTAACAAGTGCACAGGTCTGTTGAGAACCACTCCTCTGTAGTTTTTTAGTTTTGAGCTGCTCCCATTCCCTGGGGGAAAAAAACACACAAAACAATGCTATTTTTGACAGCTTCCCTCTTACCGTTTCCTTATGTCAGTTTTGGAAATGAGAATTACAGGAGGAGGACAATGTTTCATCCTAAGCTTTCACAGTCCAACATTTTTTTCAGGCCTTCTTGGGTTAAGAAAGTTCAGTCTTTGCCAGACTCTTCAGTGACTAAGCTTTCTAGAGTAGTAGATGGTCTTTCAAAGCACACCCACTGGGTACCAGCTGCAGGGCTTCTCTCGTAAACCGAAATCCTGTTTAGGAAGTGAGTTTGAGAGGTCACTTTGAGCAGGAGAGGAATCCGGCCTATGTGCAATTCTGTTTGGTGAGAAAGCTGAAAAGCGAGGAGTTAAAAAGGGCGTTTCTTCTTCTTCTTTTTCTGAAGATCTGAAGAATAGCCAGTTTTCTCCATAATTCCCAGGCTTTCCTTCAAATAGACAAGTAATGTTGCTTGTCTTGTTTTGTACCGCATAGTGCAGGGGTGTCAAACTCAATTTCATTGAGGGCCACATCAGCATTGCGGTTGCCCTCAGGGGGCCGGGTGGGTATGGCCCGGGTGGGCGTGGCCTACTGGGTGGGCGTGGCTAGAGTGCATATGGCCTACTGGGTGGGCGTGGCCAGCTCTACATCGTTCGCATCAAGGGTGCCTATGGGGGCCTGGGCAGGAGTGGGACAGATCTGAGGGTCTCTGGCAGGAGGAGGGTCTCTAGGCCAGGGCCAAGGCAGTGGAGGCCGTTCCCTCACTGTTTCCAGGATGGCTTCGCGGGCCGCATGAAACCACTTTGTGGGCCGATCCGGCCCCCGGGCCTTGTGTTTGACATGTCTGGCATAGTGGGTTACTGCTAAACACATTGGTGCATACTGTATAAAGGGCACAGAATGAGTAAGCCTTACTTCCCTGTATCCTGTGAGAGAAAGATCTGATGCTTTCCTTCTCTCTCTCTCTCTCTCTCTCTCTCTCTCTCTCTCTCTCTCTCTCTCTCTCTCTCTCTCTCTCTCTCTCTCTCCTCAAAAAAGGAACGTAAGACTTGGAGCTTACAAGAAGGCAGAGGTTGAATAAGCTGGTGAGCCAGCAACATATTGCAGCGTGAAGCTTCTGGGGTATTAAAAAAGAAAAAGAAATGGGGAAAAATCTGTGAATGGACATGCATTTGTTTGACAGACCGAAAATGGAATAGTTTGAAATGCTCAAAATTTAGTTGTAATGTGTCTGCCAGCATCTAATATTTAGAAGATAGTGGCTTTTAGCTATGCTTTCTGGCATTTTAAAAGCCTTATTCCATAGATCACCCATAACATTGGCTTCATTCCTCTGGTGCATTCTTTGTAGATTACTGCTGTCTCTTCAGTGCTGACAACTAGAGATATAAAGGAAATGTGCCATGGATTGCTAGGGAAGCTGATTTGTAAAATCTGTCAAAACATATTTCATAGAGTCCTTTGGTGCTCCTTTTTCCCCTGTGAAAAATATTCACAGGAATATATATATATATATATATGCTTAGAGGCAAATAACACTGCCTCATATGCAATCAGCCCTGGTTCGAATCTCAGAAGGGTATGGCTGGCTGAGGACGACTAAAGAGTCAGAAATGCATCCCAGTTTCCCTTTAATTCTTTGTTAGTAATTTACACAAATATATGAATTGTCCGGTGTGACTACTGCCTGTTCGATAGCCTTCAAGATAGGCTGAAAACAGGAAATAAAGATTTGCCCCATGTTTGGGGCCTAGCAAGGTAATCTAAATAGTTAACATTTGAAACATATCTTCCCTTGCAGAAAAAAAAAAGCTAACAGAGCGAGAGAGACCTTGTGGCTTAGAGGCAAATAACACTGCCTCATATGCAATCAGCCCTGGTTCGAATCTCAGAAGGGTATGGCTGGCTGAGGACGACTAAAGAGTCAGAAATGCATCCCAGTTTCCCTTTAATTCTTTGTTAGTAATTTACACAAATATATGAATTGTCCGGTGTGACTACTGCCTGTTCGATAGCCTTCAAGATAGGCTGAAAACAGGAAATAAAGATTTGCCCCATGTTTGGGGCCTAGCAAGGTAATCTAAATAGTTAACATTTGAAACATATCTTCCCTTGCAGAAAAAGAAAAAAAAAAAAAAGCTAACAGAGCGAGAGAGACCTTGTGGCTTAGAGGCAAATAACACTGCCTCATATGCAATCAGCCCTGGTTCGAATCTCAGAAGGGTATGGCTGGCTGAGGACGACTAAAGAGTCAGAAATGCATCCCAGTTTCCCTTTAATTCTTTGTTAGTAATTTACACAAATATATGAATTGTCCGGTGTGACTACTGCCTGTTCGATAGCCTTCAAGATAGGCTGAAAACAGGAAATAAAGATTTGCCCCATGTTTGGGGCCTAGCAAGGTAATCTAAATAGTTAACATTTGAAACATATCTTCCCTTGCAGAAAAAAAAAAAGCTAACAGAGCGAGAGAGACCTTGTGGCTTAGAGGCAAATAACACTGCCTCATATGCAATCAGCCCTGGTTCGAATCTCAGAAGGGTATGGCTGGCTGAGGACGACTAAAGAGTCAGAAATGCATCCCAGTTTCCCTTTAATTCTTTGTTAGTAATTTACACAAATATATGAATTGTCCGGTGTGACTACTGCCTGTTCGATAGCCTTCAAGATAGGCTGAAAACAGGAAATAAAGATTTGCCCCATGTTTGGGGCCTAGCAAGGTAATCTAAATAGTTAACATTTGAAACATATCTTCCCTTGCAGAAAAAAAAAAAAAAAAAAAAAAAGCTAACAGAGCGAGAGAGACCTTGTGGCTTAGAGGCAAATAACACTGCCTCATATGCAATCAGCCCTGGTTCGAATCTCAGAAGGGTATGGCTGGCTGAGGACGACTAAAGAGTCAGAAATGCATCCCAGTTTCCCTTTAATTCTTTGTTAGTAATTTACACAAATATATATATATATATATATATATATATATATATATATATATATATATATATATATATATATATATATATATATAATACACATACATACTGTACATACATACATACATACAGTATATGTAAAAGAATGCTCTTTTTTCTGAAAATTGGGTTCTGTTCATTTTCAAATGACCATTGGAATATTCCTTAGTAAAATAAATGGCTCTTTATCCGTCACGTCCATTAACAACTAGGAGAACAACATCTGGAAAATATTATGACCTTAAACCATCTCCTCAGAGGCATGGAGTGGTTAAATTGATCTAAGCTTTAAATAGAGATGAGGTGAGATGGTGGGAAACGGTGGTTGTGCAGGTTACATGTAAGACAAATTACAACTACTTCATCAGTTAACAATTGTAATGTGTTAAAATCATTGCATCTGTTAAGAACTTCTGAAATAGCTGGAAACCTTTTGACATATGTAAGTTCAGCAGTCTCTTGTTCTATAATGCTGTTGCAGTTTCTTTGTTCTGAAACAGCAACCAGGAAATCTGTAATTGGATGTTCAGAGTGAAGTAATGCTCTGATATGATTTTGTCATTGCTTTGAGTCCTGATATCAAAGTTGTGAGCATTAATTCTTCGGTATAAAGTGTAGCTTGTTTTTCCAATATAGAATTCAGAATGACATTGCTGGCAGATGATGGCATGCATCATATAAGAGGAATAGCATATGAAGACTCCGTTAGTCTTGTGTATAAAGTTGTTGGGTCTTGTAATGATGCTGTTGGTATAAAAGGGTTGTAGGGAGGAGGCATCTAGGTTTCTTGCTGGGTCTAGTTCCCATATTAGCATCATTGCTTTTTGCTTATAAGAATCTGCTTCAGATTGGGTGGTTGTCTCCCACCCACTGCCTGAGAAAGTACAGTGTCCAATATGCATTGCAGTTTATTAGTATTGTGTCTGAGTAGCTTAAGCTGTGAACTGTATGTCAAGTAAGTCAGAACAAATGTCTTACTAGAATGCATGACTATAAACATTAGATTCTGGATGGAAGTTGGAAGAAAGTTAACTTGTACAAATTGGTGTTGACTTGTCCATTGTATCATTTTAACTGTGATATCCAGGAAGTGAACTTGTTCCATGGATAGGTCAAGACTGAAGTTGATAGTGAGGTGGAAGTTCCTGAGATCATGATGGAATTTGATAAGAAGTGATTTTCTATTTAAAAGGAACACTCCTGAAAGTTAGGGATTATTTGTGGCTTTCAAAAAGTCAGTTGGAAAGTTGGAATAAAAAAAAGGGCTTTCATCAAATTTACAATAAAAGACTGGACATCCAGAAAATTGTCTAAAATGATGTGGTGAGATTTAGCTAATAAATGCAGACACATATTAACCGAAGTTTTGTATAAAAACGTCATAGGTTAGAAAAGTTGAAAATGAGAAATTGATGTGAATTGATTAACTATGTGTCACCAAGTGGTTTACAAGTAATAGCAATTACACGCATAGATTTTTTCTCTGATGACCTATTCCCAACCTGATCTTCCAGCATTATATCCATCACCCCTGTAATCCAATTGGTCATCCTCTTTCTTTCTTTCTTTCTTTCTTTCTTTCTTTCTTTCTTTCTTTCTTTCTTTCTTTCTTTCTCTTTCTTTCTCTTTCTTTCTTTCTTTCTTTCTTTCTTTCTTTCTTTCTTTCTTTCTTTCTTTCTTTCTTTCTCTCTCTCTCTCTCTCTTTCTCTCTCTCTCTCTCTCTTAGCATTAGAGCCTTTTCTCAAAAGTTCAGTCTTCACATAACTTGTCTGTAGTAGGATTTCTTCTAGTCTGGCCATTTATGCCTCAAATGAGAACTCTGGGCTGATTTGTTTGATAATCCATTAGTCTTGTTTTCTTGCCTGTTCACGGTAAACCTCAGTACCCTTCCTATCCTGCTCTTCAAAGTCCAGATGTGAATTATACAGCTTCAAAAATAATTCTTCAAAAAAGAGACAGAACTTTGCCTTACTAACTTGTAGAGTATTGTACTTAGAGCAGATTTATGTTAATCTGAACTCTTCTTAAGAGGAGTTTAGGTTTAGACCCTACATTTTCTTGATGGGTTTGATGGCTATTATGATGAACATATAGTATGAGATACCTTCTCACTTTGGGACTGGAAGTAATAATTGATCATTTAAAATAAACTCTCTTAAATCTGATTGCTGTTTTGTTCATTACTGTTAGCATTATCAGTATTACTGGTGGGCAGTCTGATGAACCTGGTAATGATGTACTGGGAAAATCTCCCTCCTCTTTTATTTCTATAAGCTGCTACTTTTGAAACATCACATTTCTTAGATAAAAATTGCAAGGATATATCCAATCCAAAACAATCTGGTTGCTTCTGTTATTCTTTTCCTAAATATTTCTGCTATGATACTTCCTGCCATAGAGATACCCAGAAAACTTTGCAGGTGTTCAGAAGGAAGGGGCTGGCAGCAAAATATTAATGATGTAGCTTTTCCTGAGTGAAATTTATTTTGGAGAAAAAAAAGATGTCTTCAAATGGCTTACCATTGTGAGAATGAAGTTCATAGAGTTATGTGACTAAATTCATTGTGATGTTTATTTCCGATTCCAGGGAGTGGAGAAATAAGGCTTTGTTCAGAATAATAATGCACCAATTCATATGTTTCTGTCGATCCCAATGTGATTTCATCTGGAGAGTTGTCTTGATAAAAGCTTTAAAAGTAAAATGGATTTCCTCAAACATTTATTTCACTCATATGCATTTTGTCAAGCTGATGCTCTGAACTGTGTCTGCTTCTTTTCCCTCGGGTTAGAAAGTGTTCACTTAATCAACCCAAGTCCTCAGGCTAGTAAAGGTAATGACCTTTCCCCAGTTGTCTTTAGAGAAAACGCTTGTATTTGTTTATTAGTTGTAGACTCCATATCTTACAAATTTGTCTAGGGCAGTGATGGCAAACCTTTTAGAGACCGAGTGCCCAAACTGCAACCCAAAACCCACTTATGTATCATCGGGTGCCGGGTGGGCGTGGCCCCATTGGGTGGGCGTGGCCTATTAGGGGGCATGGCTTCGGTGCTAATGGCAGGCTGGGTGGGACTAAAAAGTTCAATCAATCAATTCCCAACTTTGCGAGATCTTTTTTTTTCCCTGCGAGAAGTTGAAATTGATTGGTTGAACCTTTTTTTTTTTTGCACACGGCAGTGGAAGTCTAAAGTGAAAAGGTTTTATAAAAAAACAGCTGAAGGCCTGGGACGACAATGCGTGTGCCCACAAAGAGGGCTCTGTGTGCCACCTGTGGCACGCGTGCCATAGGTTCGCCACCACGGGTCTAGGGCATGAAATTACACTTTTTTAAATGTGAATTGGTGCATTGATCAATTTATTTCACTATAGGTTGTGCTAGTATTCCCAGTCTTGCTGAATACATTGGGGCTATAATCCCCAGAATTTCCAACAAAGTTCTTGAGGGGTCTGGGAATTCTGAGAATTCCAAAGATACACAAACCTGACAACATATGACTATCGATTTTAAAAATGTTCTGAAGCACATACTGGTTTTCTGGAATTTGAAATCTGATTAGGAGATTATTCTAATCCAATTTGAACACGGTCTATCCTATTTATAGGATATTGCACAGTGGATGGATGCGCAGGTATCTCATTATCTTCATTTCGCACTTCCAGCTTGACATCCAAAAGAGAAACTAGAACACCTCTGATGTGTTGAGCTGTACGTGTCACTTTTATTCTCACATCTTATTGCCAGTTTTCTCCTTCCAGTTGTTAACTTGGAAACATGAAAAGCAAGCCTTGCCTTTGTCCAAAAGCCCCGTTTCACCATTCAAATTAGGCTATTGTTCATCAGCACGGCCTAATCTCTGATGAAGGTACTTCAGATGAAGTTTATGAACATACTTAAACTCTGAAATTCAGAGCAGAGTTTTCTGGGAATAAAGTCCTTCCCCTGTCATATATTATCTTCCTTTTCCCCATGATGAGAATCTGAAATCTGTGCCACTTGTGCCACTGTTTGCTGGGACTATCCGTGCAGGATTTTGCCTCATGTTCCTTTCCACAGGACTTGATTTCTGAAGCCGGGAAGCATTACTTATTGTTGAGCACTGTCACTAAAATAGTAAACCCGAGTGTCTTGATTTTTTTTAATGGAAAAGTTTTAAAATACATTTTTAGAACATACACCCCATCTCCCCCACCCCCTCCCCTTCCCTCCCTTCCCAACACCCCCCCCAACTTCCCAGAGCTGAATACAGGGTATTACATCATACAATCTTAGTCTAAAATATTCTATTTACTATAATTACTCTTTAAATCCTATTGCACTTTAACTCTCCTTAGCCATAGAAAAGACAAATAATATATCCTCTAGTTATAATAACTAATAACTATTCATATGCTAAATGATACTTTGTAGTCCCATATTTATTCTGAATATACTCAATCCATCTTCTCCATTCCACTATATATCTTTGTTGCGAGTGATCTTTCACATATGCTGAGATTTTAGCCATTTCTGCCAGGTTCGAAACTTTCAAAGTCCATTCTTCTATAGTAGGCAGATCCTCCTTCTTCCAGTATTGTGCTACCAAAAGTCTTGCAGCTGTTATTAAGTTCAGCATCAATTTAGTTTCTATAGCAGTACAGTCAGTGATAATACCCACCAAAAACAATTGTGGTGAAAATCTTATCTTTTTCTTAAAGATCTTCTGCATGTTCCACCAAATTTTGATCCAAAAAGCTTTAACTTTTTTACAAGTCCACCATACTTGATAATAAGTTGCATCATCACAACCACATCTCCAACATTTTGGCCCGAGTGTCTTGATTTAAAGCATTGACTTATTCATTAATGAGGAACTTGTTTACTTGTTGGTAGGTTTAGCAGAATTCTCCAAGACTATGAAATTCCCTCAAAAGGGAACCACAAATTATGTCCCCGATACAGTCTCTTATTCCTCCCTCTCTTCTTTGCTTTTCCTCTGGGGCGGGGGAATATCTGCAGGATATGGTCTGATTGTACCCACGCCCTTTACATGATTTTTGGTGAGAAACTTGTGTGTGTGCGTGTGTGTGTGTCTATATAGGAAGCCATCTCACCCTGTGAATATATGTAGATATGCTGAGTTCTCTGAATTTTTTAACAAGTAATGTGGACACATGATAAGGGTAGCAAGTTGCAAGGGCAAGAACCTGAAATTGGCTTGATAAAGAAGGGCATATGATAATAAAAGTACCTTCAGGGTATGCTGAAGCCTGCAAAAGTTTTATCTAATGCAATATAAATAGCAGGGTGAATTTGTTGAAGCTTGATCAAATTGGGGGACTTCCCTGCTGACACCTGTTTTCAGATTAAAAAAAAACTTCTTTGATAACAAACATAAACTCAGTTTGGACTAAAAATTGTTCCATGGAAGCATGCCGCTAACGGCTGATATTCCTAGCTACACAGCAAATTGTTGTTCTACATGGCATCAGACTATCGGACCGTTTGATGTCATCTTGTCCATTCTTATTAATAAGAGTGTTCCAATTTTGCTGAAAATGGGAAACATTGGTAGAGTTGCTGATTAAAAAGGGTTGAATATGGGAAGGACAGCACCACATTGTAGCTTTAAAGTTACAGAGGAATGGTAATGAATTTGTAACTGCAGGAAAGATCGTAAATTGCTTCTTCATATTTCTTTTTTTTCCTTTTCTACCTCCAGTCTCTTTTTACTCCTTTTTTATCTTTTGTTCCTTAATTTCATTCTATATGATTTCATGATTATCTTTTAGTTCTGTGAAAATATTTAGTAATTAAAAAAAAAACAATAGGAGCTTTCCCAGCCCTTTTCGATGATGACCAGGGGTGAGTCTAACACGATGAGATTGTGATCTGCCATGGATCATAGCACATCTGGTGATGGTGTGGACAATTTTCTTCCCCAAAATCACGTAAAGTACTAATACCACTTTACAATGCCTTGGTAAGGCCACACCTGGAGTACTGCATCCAGTTTTGGTCACCACGATGTAAAAAAGATGTTGAGACTCTAGAAAGGGTACAGAGAAGAGCAACAAAGATGATTGGGGGACTGGAGGCTAAAACATATAAGGAATGGTTGATGGAATTGGGTATGTCTAGTTTAACAAAGAGAAGGGTGAGGGGTGACATGATAGCAGTGTTCCAATATCTCAGGGGCTGCTATCTCAGAAGAAGTCAATCTATTCCCCAAAGCACCTGAAGGCAGGACAAGAAGCAACGGGTGGAAACTAGTCAAGGAGAGAAGCAACCTAGAACTAAGGAGAAACTTCCTGACAGTTAGAACAATTAACCAGTGGAACAACCTGCCTCCAGAGGTGGTGAATGCTCCAACACTGGAAGTTTTTAAGAAGAGACTGGACAGCCATTTGTCTGAAATGTTATAGGCTTTCCTGCCTGAGCAGGGGGTTGGACTAGATGACCTCCAAGGTCCCTTCCAACTTCTTCTTCTTCTTCTTCTTCTTCTTCTTCTTCTTCTTCTTCTTCTTCTTCTTCTTCTTCTTCTTCTTCTTCTTCTTCTTCTTCTTCTTCTTCTTCTTCTTATTATTATTATTATTATTATTATTATTATTATTATTATTATTATTATTATTATTATTCCTGCCCTCCAATATTGTGTGGACCAAAATTCCCCGGTAGATACTTTAAAAAAACACAAAAAAACTCAACTATCAGAGCAGGAAATCAGACTCAAAATAATTTTTCAACAAAGCTAAGAAAAAAAGTCTTCTCTTTGGGGACCAGGTATCTGCAATGTCAAGGGATGCTAAGGGATTGAAACATTTTCTAAAGACTTCCCAAAGTACCTGGTCTCTGATTTAGCTTCCCACTATGAGACATTTGAGTCTAAACTCTACTTGGGTTGAGTGAATTTTATGAGTGACTGAAAATTAAGATTTAGATTGAAAGAAGCATATTGGTCATGCAGAACCTCCATCTCTGAAAGTAATGTACCGTTAGGTGTTTTTTTCCCTATGCATAATACATATGCCAAAGAAGATGGAATAGTTTGCTAAGAAATCAAACACTAACAGGTAGCAATTGCAAATGAATGAGATGTTTTTGTGCTTATTATGTTTTAACATACCAACATTTTTTTAAATCTTTTTTAAATGAGAGGGATGTGAAGAACTTGACATTAACAAATAGAATGTGAGGGAAATTAAAACTGACAAACTCATCTACACTGAGAGGTTTTCTAAATGTTTAGATTCAAATACTTGCCATAAATCTATGTCTGGAGCAAAAAAATAAGGGGTATTACCTCTTTTTAACATTTTTTTTCTAGAACTAGATAACAACTTGTATATAGCATGTAATATATACAATTGTTTTTTCATCCTAGAATCAATTATGAGAATTTTACTTTGTGCTTTCTTGGTAGTACAGTACCTTCTACCAGATTACACCTTTCTTTGAAGTAAAATATATAAGAAAAGTGGGTGTGAATTTTCATGTGAATGAGAATGTACATACGTGTCTATAATGAGGACAGGTTCACAACCCAGAGAAACTAAATTAATTGATATTGAATGCTATTATCTTTTTAAGTTTCATATCAAGAACATCAAGTTAGCTCAAAAGTAAATGAATGGCTACATCCTTTGGCTGCATCACAATTACATGACAACTAATGAAGTGTTCAGTGTTTCTTAGCCTCGGCAATTTAAAGATATATGGACTTCAGCACCAGAATTCCCCAGCCAGAAAAGTTGGTTAGGGAATTCTGGGAACTGAAATCCACACATCTTAACGTTGCCGAGATTGAGAAACACCGTATTATATTAATGTTAGGAAATCTCAGGTTGTAGTCCACCCACAGCTTCAAGAGCCTTGGTGGAGCAGTGGGCTAATGCCTCCTTAAGTAAAACCAGCTGCCTGCAATTAATGCAGGTTCGAGTCCCAACAGGCTCAAGGTTGACTCAGCCTTCCATCCTTCCGAGGTAGGTCAAATGAGGACCCAGATTGTTGGGGGCAATAAGCTGACTTTGTAATAATGCTGCTTGGGGGTGGGCCCGAAAGCCCTAATAAGCAGGCATATACATAGAATGAAGGCTATTGCTAAGCATATTGATTTGTGCTTCTTAGATTGTAAGCCGCCCTGAGTCTTCGGAGAAGGGCGGGATTTTAAAAAAAAGCTCAGCGGATAACTTTGGGCTCATCATTCTCTCTCTACCCAACCTACTTACAGGGTTGTTGTTGTTATGGAGAAACAAAAGGAGGGTAGTGTATACCACTCAGAGCTCCTGAATGAAAGGAAGGTTGTGAATGCTCCAGCACTTACTGTGGATGTTTTAGGCTACACAATGGATGGTCCTGACAGTATTATTTGACAATGAGGAACTGTGGAGCCAAATTCACTAGCAAGGCTATAAGAAGTAATAAGAGAAAAGTGATCAGAATACCATGAGCAGGTGCTATTTCTCTTTTTTGAAGTGACAAATCCACTTGCAATAACACAGCACAATTTGAGGAACACATTAAACTGGATTCTCAAAAGAGTTTTTAACCTTTTGGAGGTGTTTATTATTATTATTATTATTATTATTATTATTATTATTATTATTATTATTATTATTATTATTATTATTATTATTATTATTATTATTGCCAACTCTTTGTCTTTTCCTTTTGCAGCTTAAAGGAAAAGATTCGAAAATTCAGAATCATAATGGCACTACCCATCCTTATGTGGTTTTTAAAGAGGGACGTTCTTTACATAAAATGCATGCTTTGTGCAACCATATCCAGGTTATGAATATACCTGTGTTACTGTGTGCTTTAGTGTCAAAAGCTACAGAAAGAATTACTGCAGGATTCTTCCCTGTGTCAGGAAATGTAATGAAAATGTGTTTGCTAGTTCATTCCCACCATCAGAATTAAAGTTTCAACCGTGGTATTTGTTTTTGTATTCAGGTGGGATTTAATATTGTAGGCACACATAATGTCACGGAGCCATTAATCTCTCTGAAACTCTGGAGGAGTAGAGAAACTTCAGAATGTCAGCTTATTACTTTTACATGTGAGTTGGCTGAAGATTATTATCTCTCTGACAAAACTTAAGAAACATAACCAAGTGATTGAAAGCTGCAGGCTCTCTAAAATGTTGTGGGGGGGAAGGTTGAGTATACAGACAGTTTGTGTAATAAAAAAAAGAACAACTAACAGCTGAATAATTCAGCTTGGGACTGATGTATAGACTATAAGCTTGCATTTTCTTTTTTTATCTTTGGAATTTGACTATATTAAAGTCGAAAAGAGCAAATCTCACTTTTAAACAGGTTCTTCACGGTTCTTGGTCTTCTTCATACCTTGTCCAAGGGAAAGAAGTAAAAGCACATTGAATCTTCTTCATATGTTCAGCTTTGCGATTCCGAGAGGTGCCACCAGTTTTGAACTTAAAACATTTTGAGTGTTTAGAATTTCTGATCTTGAAACACTTTGAGGATTCAAGATGTGCAACCAAGCATGTTTTTCAAAAGTTTGTCAACAAGTTCAGAACAAGCCACAGTTACTACAGGACTACAGGACTTTGTTCACCACAGGACATTGTGTGCTCATTATAGTAATTACTACCATTCCTCACTACAAGAATCCCGGTGATTTATATTCGTCAAGGTCGGATAGGTGTTCTCTTACCATTTTCTTGCTTATTTTAATTTTTGTTTCTAGTTTTATCTTTTGCAGTAGCTTTTTTGGTATGTTGGGCTATAATTTCTTTTTGTGTGAAGACTGATGCAAAGAATGATTTAAGCAGCTCTGCTTTCTCCCTACTGCCTGTTATTTCCTTGCCATCTTCTCTGTCTAGTGGACCTACAGTTTCCTTGACTTTTTTTCTTCTTATTAATATGTTGAAAGAAACTTTTTTTATTATCCTTGATTTCTGTTGCAAGCCTTCGTTCATTCTGAGCCTTTGCTTTTCCTGGCTTCATCTTTGCATGTTCTGGCTGTCTCCTGATAATTGGCCTTAGTTATCTGTCCCTGTTTCCATTTTTTCTATTTGTCCTTTTTGTCTTTCAGTTTGTCAGAGAGATCTTTGTGCAGCCATGCTGGTTTCCTTTACATCTACTCCATTTTCATTGGATTCTTCTCCAAATATGGTGTACAGAATTGGACACATACTTGAAGTAGGGTCTGACTAATGAAGGAAAAAAAGTTGAATGATTATTTCTATTTCCCCTATGTTTTGGGAATTATATTTACGTTAATATAGAAAACATCTGCTTTTTCTTTTTTCTTTTTTTTGGTAGCCACACTATTATTTCTGGCTCAAATTCAGTTTGCAATCAACAATTATATCAAGATATTTTTCCTAAGTATCTTTTTTGAAGCTAATATCTTACAGTCTTTACCTGTGCATTTAATGTCTGTTTCCTAAAGGAATGACTTTGGTATCTCTGTTAAATTTCATATTGTTTCTTTACTCTCATTTTTCTAATTCACCAAGTTCATATTTCAATTTTTTTCTCCTGTCTTCTTAGGTATTAGTCATCCCACCTGTATCTGATTAAATCTTCCTTCCATCTTTCATTCAAGTCTTTTGTAAAGCAATGACCATCCAGAACCCAGGACTAAATCTCATTGCTTAATTTATCTCCTGTTTATTGAGAACCAATTACTAAGTCCATAGACATCCACTTAATTGGCATGGCATCCAGCACATGCACAACTAGCTTACTAATTGGAATATTATGGGAATTTTGTGTCAGATATTTGGCTGAATATATATATATATATGTGTGTGTGTGTGTGTGCGTGTGTGTGTGTGTGTGTGTATGTATATGTATATGTATTGCTCAAAAAAATAAAGGGAACACTTAAACAACACAATGTACTGTATTTAATAGTAGGATGTCTTATTTTCTGTTCCCTTTATTTTTTTGAGCAATATATATATATATATATATATATATATATATATATATATATATATATATATATATTGTATGCAGCATCTCTGCAATCTATGAAATAATTTATCGTAAACTAAGGATATATTGGCAAGATATTTTTTTTCTTGAAAATGTTTGATGATTTTTGCAAGGAGTGGCTTGCTTGCTAAGTGCTTTCAGGTCAATCTCTTCAATTTGTTCTAGAATCATCCAAGATATTGATGTCAAACTGATTGGTTTGTTTCCTAGGTACATTTTCATTGCTTTAAAAAAGGAATGCTGTATGATCTCCAGTCATATGGTACTCCATAATTCTTCAGGATTTCCCAAGATAATAGAAGATATTCAAGCAAGCCATTGGCTAGCTCTTTCCAGGAATTCAATTCTTCTGACCCTGGAATTTAAACGGATTCATAATAAATGTCCTGTTCATATTTCTATAGTTTTCAAGCTTCTGGTCTTCATCTAAGTGGAACACTTAGTTGTTGTGGAAAAGACTGAACTAAAGTTGGAGCTGTATAATTCAGACTATTCTCTGTTATTGATTAGTATCTTGCTTCTAATCATTTCATTTCATTTTGAATATATACCAAACTTTCTGTACCAAAGTTTGAAGCTACATTACTTTATAAACAGCTGATATTTATAAAAACAAATGTGTGTGTGTGTGCGCGCACGCACTCATTAATGACTGTGCTTCGTGCACAAGTGCTTCTAATGCTGTTGAGGCTACATAAATACAAAGACAACTACTATGGTTCTAAGAACAAGCTCTTTCTGATGTTTAAGCAAACCACATTTCCTTATAATTTAAACCCATATTCCTTGTCTTCTGCAACAACTCACTATTTCTGCCTCATCTTCCCCACAAGCACCCATTTAAACTTGAAAACAACTATTATGTCTCTCTATTGTCTTGTGTTCTCCAGATAAGCCTCTCTAGCACTTCTAACTGGTCCTTCAGGTTGGCCCTTAACCGTTCAGGAAAGCCTCCCCAGGTGTGGGAGTTGGAGATGAAGGAACTTACTTTTGTCTTTTTTCCTCAGTGATATATATATACACTCTCCAGTCTGGTCTAAACTACACTCAGTTGTATTTTTTTGTCACCAGAACTTTAGCTATTTGCTTGTATGGATTATCCAGTGGAAAATGTTTTGCAGTAATAGTAACTAAAGCTTGTAAGGTACTAGGGCTAATATGACTGAGCTATTGTTGCCCTTTGTAATAACAGATATGTAATGTTGTGTTTTACAAAAAAATATCCCGGAGGCACATTTTTAAAGTGAAATCAATAGAAAAGCAAATGCAGCATTTACCTCTCAAAGTGGGAGTATTATAGCTAACTTCGCAGCAACATACAGTATGTTACAACTGGAAATGTATATAAACAGGTGCATTAATTTTGCATGCACAAGCCTAGCTGACTAGCCCCAAGAGGCATTTTTATGAAGTTCCTTCATTCCACATCCCACGTTCTCTCCATGCTCTGTTGCAATCACACTCTTAACTGACAAGCCCAACCTCAGTTGTATTATAGTGGTACAATATCCGGTCAGGCAAGAAAGGTATATTGTGACTGGCAGGCTCCAGGAAGAGAGCCATGTCAGCCATAGACCCCATCCTATGGAACACTCCCCCCATAGAAGTGAGATGGGCCCCAATTTTCCTGGCCTTCTGGGAAGGGTAAAAACACAGCACTGTGCCCTTGCTCGGTGCACAGAGAGGCACACACAATTGTGGTGCTGGTTAAAGCCCTCCCTTGTGCCTTTTAATGAATTTTTAACATTCCGTGCATCTTTTAAATTTTATAAATCATTTTTATGGTTTTAATATTTTATTGTACCCAGCCCCAGAGTCCATCTGTAAGGGTGATGGATGGATGGATGGATGGATGGATGGATAGATAGATAGATAGATAGATAGATAGATAGATAGATAGATAGACAGACAGACAGACAGATGACAGGTAGATAATGGATAGATAGATCAGAGACAGAGAGAGGACAGATAATAGATAACAGATGAGAGATAGATAGATAGATAGATAGATAGATAGATAGATAGATAGATGATAGATAGATAGATAGATAGATAGATAGATACAGGGCTTTTTTTCTCATAGAACGCTCAGAACGGAGTTCCGGCACCTTTTTTGGATGGAAGCTTGTAGGGTAGGCAAGGCGGGTTGTATGACATGTGTGAGTTCCGGCACCTTTTTCTTTTACAAAAAAAGCACTGGATAGATAGATAAACAGACAGACAGACAGACAGAGAGACAGACAGACAATGGCTGGCATGTCAGATAGCAAGCCTGAATATCTGTGAGGAAGGCTGAGCTGAGAGAAAATCAGTTCATGGCTCTACATGAACTGATTTTCTCTCAGCTCAGCCTTCCTCACAGAGGTAGGCTTTGCTTTTTGTGAGGTTAAAATGAGAGACGGCCTCCCGTCAGCCACCTTGGATTCTTTAATGGCAAGACAGGATATAATCATAAGAGAAAGAAAGGGGGGGAGGGGAGAAAGATAATTGCTTTTCACTTTATTCAGACAGTGCGCGAGGAAGGCTACTTTATTTCCATCTTTTTTATTTAAAAGAGGAAAGCAGAAAGAAAAGAGAATATATCCCTAAGAAAGATCTTTTTATTACTTAGCGACACAACCCTCCGTAAGATTATAGAAGAGATTGTATAGTTTCTCATTCTCTGAAAAAAAAATGTGTACGTGTGAGAGAAAGAAAAAAGAGGGAAACAGACATATCAGCAGTTTTCTTAAGTCCTTTTAAGCTGTAATTTCAAGTCATTTAAACAGGAAGTGATTTTCTTCCAGGGTTTCTAGAGCTGCAGACGCAGCAAAATGGTTTTTGAAATAATAAATGGGCTTGCCAGTTAGAGAGCGGTACTTAAATTTGGGAGGCAAAGTTTTTTTTTTCCTTGACAATTTTAATATGGTATATTTCTTCATTCATACTGTACCCGAGGAGTTGTGCTTAGTTGAGCTTTTCTCTTTTTTCCCTTCAGACTTTTCCTCAAGCATGGGGTAATAAGCATTAATATTTTCAAGAATGTCCAAGTGCTTATTTTGGAAAACTGCTATATCTACTGCCATTCTTTGACTATTTTCCTACTACAGACTGGTTGGGTTTGCTTATTGTGTTAAACTGTTCTTTTACAATCATACTTTGTTGAATAAGCCATAAAGGACTGTACTATACATAGCAATAAGCCAGCTGCAATGACTTAGAATCCACAATAGCTAGATTTATAAAATGCCTTAAATCAAAATCAAACACCATATATTGTTGGCGCAATATGTGAATCCAACCTCTCTGTATCTTACTAATGTAGTGATTTGCTTGTTGGTTACATGTGTAAATGTATCCTTAGTTTATTTCTATCATCAGTAGTACACAATGAGCTGGGGAAAAACCTGCATCAATCATTCCTTTTCAGTAGAAAAAAAATATTATCAATGGGATAAACGCCACTTCAGTAGGATATGTATTCAAACTGTATCTAGATGTTAAGGTTCTTTTAAGAAACTCCAGTGCAGTGTTGGCAATTTTAATTTACACTACAGGTGGTCCTTGACTTACTGCACAACTGAGGCCAAAATTTCTTTTGCTAAGTGAGAGGGTTGTTGAAGTGAATTTTGGCCCATTTTACAACCTTTGTTAAATAAATCACTGCAGCGGTTAAGCTAGTAACATGGTTGTTAAGTGAATCTGGCTGCCCATTGAATTTGCTTGTCAGAAGGTTTTAAAAGTTGATCACATGACCCCGGGATGCTGCAACCATCATAAATATGAGCCAGTAACCAACCATCTCAGTTTTGATCATGTGACCATGCAGAATGCTGCAACAGTCTTAAGTGTGTGTGGGGGGGAAAGGTCACAAGTCAATTTGGTGCCTTGGTGGAGCAGTGGGCTAATGCCTCCTTAAGTAACACCAGCTGCCTGCAATTAGTGCAGGTTCGAGTCCCACCAGGCTCAAGGTTGACTCAGCCTTCCATCCTTCCGAGGTGGGTAAAATGAGGACCCAGATCGTTGGGGGCAATTAAGCTGACTTTGTAATAATGCCGCTTGGGGTGTGTGTGAAAGCCCTAATAAGCAGGCATATACATAGAATAAAGGCTACTGCTAAGCTTGTAAGCCGCCCTGAGTCTTCGGAGAAGAGCGGGATATAAATGGAATTAAAATAAAAAATAAAAACAAAAATTAAAAAAAATTCAGTCCTTTTCAAGCAGTCACTAAATGAACTGTTGTAAGTCAAGGACTGCCTGTTTATAAATAACATGTGGGTAGACTTTCATCAGTAAGAGACATATTTTGGGGATGTTTGTTTCTATAGCCAGACAATAAGCTTATATAGCACCAGTTGGATTATTTATTGTATGTGGGCTGCAGGAATAGGAATGATCGCTCAACAAAAAGATACAGCAAACTCCCAACATTTTGCATCTTAGGGGAGACAGATCAGAATTACCAATCTTTTTTTAAAAAAATGTAATTGACATTTTAATATAATTATATTGGAAACTTAGCGTACCTGTTTTACTGAATTGTCTGCCAAAATTCAGCAAGAAATTGTTGATTGCTGTCCATTTTAGAACAACTATGGTATAAAAGGGAGAAAATTTCTAGTCCTGATGATTCAATTATTTTAGCATATGTTACATAACTTCTCTCTGCTTTACTGTGATTACATCAATGATAGAAATGGGTGAAGTCCTCTTTGGAAAGGAAATAGAGCACTGTGACTCAGTTTTTTATTCAAAGAGACAAATTTGACATTATTTGGAGAAGCAGAAACTAAGTGGAGCTAAGTGATGATCAAGAATAGGACTCTGGTGAGTTCTCTTATCTTCGCTTCCTCTCATAATTAGAAGAAGCAGAATAGATTATGCAAACCAAGCATACTTTAAAGAGCTCATAGCCTCAAGTATCTCTAGTGCTAATTTCAAACAGTGTGTAATTAGTCTGTGTGGCATAAAATATAAAGAGGTCCGAGCATATCACCTTTTGCGGAATATGAGAAGAAAATGTTTGGTGTCGAAGCGAGTATCACATTTAGAGAATGCCAACCACTCCTAAGGTATGAAAAACATCTTGACGAGAACTGCATGGGACATTTGCAGGCAAATTGTTTTATTCATGACAAGGGCGTTTGGGGTTGTGTGTTTAAGTCTCCTGAAACTAACATCTTGATTTTTCATTCCCCTTCTTGACAATTATTTCATAGTTGCTTCTTGTTCAGCTTGAGGTATCATCATAGCAAATTAAAGAGCACACTGTGAGTGTGACATCATTAGAATAGCTAGTCAGGTTTTGATTGTGTGCAATCAAAGCAAACATAGCAAGGGCAATGCTTCCTCCATTACATTATCTGGATGATTGGTAGGTAGAAAGAATGGGTGGTGGAATCTAACATCTATCTTTCTAACTATGATTGAAATTTGCATACTGTTTTTTATTATTATCAAGAAATGACTGGTTTTCAACATTGTAGGAAAAGCATAATTCAGTATAGTACAGATATTATTGCCATTTCGAGCAAACATCTCAAGTTTGTAGAACTCAAAATTTAATAAAAGGAATCCATGCCTTCGTGTCCTTAAAAGCTAAAATGGTATGTACATCTTTGAATTAAATTTGATGATGTCTTCTGTGATTTATCTGTTGCCAGTGGTGCTAGTGATGGGTTTGAAGGCTACATTCATAGAAGTAAACTCACCTGATTCCATATTTTGTCCATATTTTGATTTTTTTTAATTGTCACCATGTATTTGGGAGAAAAAAACAGAAAAACATCTTTGTTGTCAATTAGCTAAAACCAACTAATAGGTAGTTATTAGAATTGGAGAAAGAAACCACATGAGCTGAATTGCTTACATTAGATAGCATCTCAATACCAACAAGATAGCATTTTGCTGTCATAACTTTCCCTTGTGTGAATCAGGCTCTTTGTCTGATTTGAATTTTCCCCCCCCTAAAGATTAGTTTAATAAAAGATATTGGATAGAAAAGTGATCTGGTGGAAATTAATGGTTCAGTTTCTAAAATTGCATTTAATTCTGGACCTCAGAGTTTGGACCGGAGTAACAGAAAGCATCCTGGGCATTAATTAGTCTGCCTTCTGAAGAATGAATGAATGCTCCCTGTGTCAGCCATTTTGTAAGGGTACCTACAGTATGATCTCAAAATTCCAGCGGTACATACATTTCTAAAGGATTACAAGTGAAAGGGAGCCAAGATGAAAAAGTAACCACAAGGTACAGTGGACCACTCTGATAGCACTATAGGATCTCTGCAACTGTAGTCTCTTTGTATGGCTACCATTCCAGAGTCTTATTCTTAGGAATCCTTAGATTGAAATCTCAGAGCTTGAGTTACTACGTAAGGTCCCATGAGTTCAGTCTGAGGTCCAAAGTCCTTCCATGGAGAGATCCTTAGAGCAAGATGTGAGAAAAATAGCTACGGTGATTGGCCATGTCATTGGTTATGGATTGGCTTCTTTCAAAAGCTTCAGACTGAGGATGTTTTGGAATATTGTCCTGCCCTTTCCAGAGTCTAGGTCCAATTATATATCTTTGTGGTTTTGATTAGAATAAGAAGTAGTGCAAAACATCAGGGAAAGAAAGAAAGAAAGTATAATAAAATTATGAGGCAAAAGGAAATACTTAAATGACAAAGTTTGCTTTCTTTTTTACCCTCTTTGAAGGTGAGATATTTTTTTTAATTTCATTTAAGAAATTGCAACGTTTTGTGCCTCATTAGAAAATTTAGATTTAAATTTTAAAGGCAACTGATTGAACTTCTGAATATTGGCAGAAGAGATTACGGAAAATCCATGACCAAAAGTAAATGAAAAGGAAAATCATTTAAAAATATGATTGAGTTGTGTTCATATGGTTTAGGGCTAACTGGAATTGTCTTTAGGAATGACCTTCAAACTTTCTGATTTTTTTTTAATGCTTGGCTTGGAGCCAGAGATCCCCTTGCAGGAACAAGCAGAGTTTTTGTACATGAAAAGCTGGAGCTCTTACTCCCCATCTGTTCCTCTCACTGTTCTCCAAAATGGCTTGAGGAGAGCTGAGTGGTCTCCCAGATAAGCAGATGGGGTTGTAACTGGATTTCTCTTATGCATCTGGACTTGTTTATTTAGTAGCATATTCAGAAGGGACTATAGTCCCACAAAAAAGAATGCCTAATGCATTATAGCGGTATTGCCCTTTTAATTAGTGGTTAGGCTATATTAGCTCAGTCAAATGTTTCCTTAAGGCTGTTCATCGGCTGAGTTAGCAAGAACTCATACAGTTTAAATACAACTCTTCACACATAAGCGTTCTGTAACACAGTTTATTGATCTCCTATAATGCCATTTATTATTCCTGAATGTCTAGAAATTTCAATTTCCATTCACGTGCTGTTTTTTAAAGTTTCTTGCAATTGCTGAATCTGTCCAAGCTAATCAAGGTTGGACCTAATTAGAGTTTAGAATTCAGGGGTGTCAAACTGCCGGCCCACAGGCAGGTTGCATCATGCGGAGGACACGCTGACCCCAGCTCCGGCAATGCAAAAAAGTCACATGACGCAGCGAGTTTGACACCTGTGGTTTAGATGGAAAACAACCAGGAACTCCGTACGCACTCTGGTAAGAAATAGAAAAAGCTTCTTCTGATGATAATGGAATTAGAAATCATTTTTTATTGTTACTAAGAAAGAAACTAGATATGTTCTTGTAATCAGGAGGAATCCACTAGTGATGGGTTTGATTTTTGTAACTTTTTTTTTTCGTACCCTCAACAAAATTGAGACTCTTGGTAACCGCCTGGACAATGCCATGCAGGTTTTTTGTTTTTTTTTAAAAGTGGTTTGTCATTTTGAAACCAATTTGGTGCAGTGGTTAAGGCATCAGGCGAGAAGCCGGGAGAGCGAGCTTTAGTTCTGTCTTGGGCATGAAGCCAACTGTGTGGCAGTAGGCCAGCCACAAATTCTCAGCCTTGAGAAGACAGCAATGGCAAACTACTTTTGAAAAACCTTGCCGAGGAAACTGCAGGGACTAGTCCAGGTAGTCAAAAAGAGTTTTTTTTAAAAAATCTGACTTGGAAGGACAAACAGATTTGGGGCTTTCGTAAACTAATTGACTGGCCCAAAGTCACCCAGTTGACCCCATGTCTAAGACAGGCTAGAACCTACTATTAGAAACGACTATTCCAATTTAGTTTAGTTTTTATTCCCTTTGTTTGTAAAGTACTCCCTTTGTTGGGAAAAAAATGTAGAAAGTTCTTGTATGCTGCACTTTTTCCACTGTTAGTGCTGTTTTGGTCCACGACCGTGTCGTTTTGCTTTTTGCATGAACTGCCTTGCCAAGAGAGTAAAGAGAAATAATAAGGAGAGAGAGAGAGAGAGAGAAAGGAAAGGAGTCCATGAGGGGCTCTCGCTACTACGCACTAAGGTGGACAGGGACGTGGGGAACATTCGGAGAGATCAATGTGTAGATAATAGTGTTGAATGGTACATAATGGACTGGCTAGTAATTTTTCAGCTGGAGAGCTCTTTCCATCAGTCTGAAAGACAGCATAAGGCGAGAGAGGGATGGAGGGCAGGGGATAAGCTAGTTGGATATCCATATAAGAAAAAAGCAACTCTGTTTAGGTGCTAGCTAAGAGATGATGTGGGGAAAAAGTACCACAAGGAAATTCTGTCTTACTTAATTCAGAATAACTAAGAGTAAGAAACTCAACTACAGTTTTTAAGATTCCATATTTACTCAGAGCGGAGCTAAAGATGTCTTCCTGAAAACTCTGTGGTTCTTGCTTCCTTGGACCTTGCAACGACATAAGGCGTGACGCATAAAAAAGAGCAAGGATAGAGAAAATAGAAGAATGGGGGAATGGAGAGGCCATCAGAAAGAAACCACAAGACTTGCTGTTGAAAAGGGGAATTGAATAATTCAGTTTCATCACATATAAATTGAACTATAACTAGAATATTTTTCTTTAAAAAAATATTGTGTGGGAGTACAGAAACACATTTTCATGATTGTTTTTCTCTTCTTTTTATCCCAAAGTAACTGTGGCTGGCCTGCCAGTTACTACATTCATTTCTAAGGCACGTTCAATGATTACTAAATTTACCTCTGTGGAAAGATCACACAGTACCTTGAACCATATACTAATCAAATAGTATATGGCACAACAACACTGGGCTGCAAAAAATAACCCAACTTAAGACAGTGAAACCACAACTGATGAACTACAATACAGTAGATTTGCCTGCGGAAGGTCAGATTCTGCAACCATTTACACAGTGCTTTCCTGTAAATGACATGGCTGAATACCATTTGTGCCAATTTGCAACACTGATATAATGACATGATGCAAATGAGGCATAGGAAACAATTTGCAGTTTGATGTTAAATCACCATGTCATACTCTTCAGTTAAACTGATAATTGGGAGTCAGTCCCCCCCATCCCCCAAGTGAGTCTGTTAAGTTGCAGTTTCTCTGTATGCTGCCTACTAGATCGGGGGTGCCCAACCTTTAAAATTTGTGTACTTGCAAATCCAAGAATTCCCCATTCTGCCTGGTCTTAAAGTTGCCATGTTTGGACACCCCTGTACTAGGCCTTCAAAAGTGACCTGGCTAAGTGTGTTTTGTGAATGCAGCCTGTATGTCTTTCAAAGAGCAGCAATGTTTGTGAGTGATGGGTGGATGTTTTTTTCCAAATTAAAATCATGTGACATAAGTGGACAATGGGCTCTCTCATAATTGCTGAATCACATCTCCGAGAATCTAGCTTTATTGGCTAAAATGGCTAGGAACCATGATTCAGCTATATCTAAAGGGCTGCAGGTTTATTCCACCACCACCCCTTGTAACCCATGAATAATTATAATAATATTTATAGTTATAATATTGTCTTATTTATCATAAAATCAAATAATATATTTCCAAACCTTCTCGTCAAGCCATGCTTTTACCAGAGCTAAATGTAAGAATTCTCTTGAATTTTCTCCTTCTCAACATATTGGTTACATTTTGATCTTTCAGATCTGGTACAGTACTGTGCCTGTGTTCCAAACCAACATTAATGTAATCAGCTTTATTTACAAAAAGACTTAATTCACAAGCAACGATGTTTGCTGAGTTTCTGTGCACTTCAAGCACATCAGTCACACCAAGCCTTATTTAGATTACCTGTGATTATTTAAGGATAGAAATGATAGAATCCCATTAAAACTATTAGCCAATAGATTTTTGTCCATTTCTCATACCCTTCTCTTGAGCAAAGAGAAAAGTTATTACTGTACTGTATGATTGGGAGTACCGTTGTTTCTCTTCTTGTGTCATTAAACATCTGGAATGTTGACCTCAGAGGTGAGGAACCTGCAGCTCTCCCAGTATAACTCAACTTCAATCCCCAGCAGCTCTTGAGTGTTCTTCCACCGTAGATGGGCAGTGGAAGTCAGCATCACTCCTGGAAACCATGTTTCATTATTTCATCAGTTCTAAATCCACCCAAGAACACCAGTGTCTCTTCAAGTAGGAATAATGATTTTTTCCCCCTTCTTCTGTCAAGGACTGCATTTCTCTGGAGATATATCAGAGAGGCCATAATAATGATGGATGGAGCCATCATTTTACTCTGTTTCTGATTCTATTTTCTATTACTTTTTTTTTTCTTTTATGCTGGGTAACCTGTCAGGTGAAGAACATAGATTCAAGCGAGAAAACAGAGGAGGTTGTTTGACCAGGCCTGTTGAAATCAGGACAAAGTTTCCTCACCTATTCTGGCTTTAAGACTACTTAGGAAAGGAGATTATCTTTTTCCCCAACTCCATCTTAAGGAGGAAGAAACCATGTCCAGCACTTGGGTCCTCTAGCCCAGAGGTCCCCAACCTTTTGGGCACCAGGAACTGGTTGCGTGGGAAAAGGTTTTTCCACGGACTGGAGAGTGCGTGGTTTTGTGTGCTGCCTGCAACCCGTGGATGGGGCTTTGCTTGTTTGTGCGGACCGGTTGCTGGCATGTTGCAGCCCAGTACTGGTCCATGGACTGGGGGTTGGGGACCCCTTCTCTAGCCATCTTATGAAGCTGGCTCCATTGGTGCCATCAGGGCAGGACATAATCCATAGGATCCTAACACACAGCAGAACTGCAAGAGTCCATTTTGAAATGATTATTTTTATGACAGTGTTCATGACACTTGCTTACCTCTGGCTAATTAAAGCAGGGTTTAAGTAAACTGATTTTCTATGTTGTCATGACATAATGCATAACAAACAAACCTTTGGATCTAGACTAATTGGTTAAAAAAGTATTCTGTTTACAACAACAATGATGATGATGATGATGATGGAAGGAACCTTGGAGGTCATCTAGTCCAACCCCCTGCTCAGGCAGGAAACCCTGTACCATTTCAGAGAAATGGCTGTCCAGTCTCTTCTCAAAAACTTCCAGCGGTGGAGCATTCACCACTTCTGGAGGCAGGTTGTTCCCCTGGTTAATTGTTCTAACTGTCAGGAAGTTTCTGCTTAGTTCTAGGTTGCTTCTCTTCGTGGGTAGTTTCCATTTGTTGCTTCTTGTCCTGCCTTCAGGTGCTTTTGAGAATAGCTTTACTTCCTCTTCTTTGTGGCAACCCCTGAGATATTGGAACGCTGCTATCATGTCACCCCTCGCCCTTCTCTTCATTAAACTAGACATACCCAATTCCAGCAGCCGTTCCTTATTGAGTAAACATAGAAACTGTTACCTTTAAATAATGATGAAAGTAAACCTGGATTTCAGTGCCTATTGATGAAGTCCAATGTTATCTAGATGCACTAGTATTGTTTAACTTCCACAGTAAAAGAGGCATTGTAGATGTCATTGTGGAAAACAAATATATAGAGTGTCAGTCTATCTATCTATCTATCTATCTATCTATCTATCTATCTATCTATCTATCTATCTATCTATCTATCTATCATCTATCTATCCATCCATACATACATACTTGGGAAGTATAAGGATCCTATTAGTCTATCTCTAAATTCCTTGCGTGAACATTTTAGGATATGCAGAGATAATTGGTAGAAGGGAGAGAATCCTATTCCAAGAGAAAGTAGCACATGTTAACTTCCCTTCCGTACACTAGTCCCTACATTGTTTAATGATTGTTATTATTATTAGAATCACTCAAATGTTGACAGCATGAAATTACATGCCACAGAGGAAGATGCTGCTGTGCTGGGTGGTCTCTGTGAGCTACAAATATGCCAATAAATCTACTTAGCTCGATTACTGTTTCCCTGTTGCTCTTGCCGTCTCTCCTGAACTTGTGCTAATTTTATGACCAGGATGAATTTGTAATTCAGAAAGCACGCTCACCAGATCCTGCTGCGGAATATGAAGGAGACAGTAACATAATCATACTGCAAACGGAATTTGAAGATCACCTTGTCCTTCTTGCATTAAAGGCTTAGCTAAACAAGACAGCCCCCCTTTTTTCATGCTTTTTCCTTTCATTAAAATCAGGCAAGTTGGGAGGATCATTGTCAGGCGGCAGAGCCGTTTTATTTTAATGCCTTATGAAAGGTTCCTCCTCATAATTCTGCTTCCGTATTAATTTTCTGGCCTATTGTGAAACACGTTTTCTCCTTCGTGTTTCTGTTAGCTATTAAATTAACTGTTTACCTAATCCTGACCTTCACAAAGATGTGGGAAGCCTTTCTGGAAATTTCAACAGCAATTTCTGCTTCTGTTCTTAAGGTACTGATGACACTTCCATGAGTCAAGGCTGGTTTGGAAATGGCTCCTTACTAGGGCCATGCAGAGCTTTGATTTGAGCGTCAAATCATCCATTGAAACACATTCCTCAATCAAAAGCCGAGAGTCTCTGCGAAGAGGCCACTCAAATCAACTGGCTTCCAAGCTCTAGCTATGCTTTTGAAGTATCTGGCAGATGTGAGCCCTTTTCTGCTGCTCCAGGAGCTGCTATCAAAAATCCACAGTCTTGTATGTGAAGAATGTTAAGAGGGGGTAATTATATGATAGACCAGTGGTGGCGAACCTATGGGACGCATGCCAGAGGGGGCACTCAGAGCCCTCTCTGTGGGCACGCGTGTCATCACCCCAGTCCCGCCTCCCCCCATGGCCCCCTCCTTACCAGCAGCCCCCCCTTCCCCGGAAGACGACTCGCCCCCAGCTGTGGCCCACACGGAGCAGAGCAGCCAAGGACATGGCAGCCAGACAGTAGGGACAAAACTCCATCCTTGCGTCCCGTTGTGTGCAGACAATGCTGCGGGGTGTGGGCGGAGGGCATGGTCGACATGGCTCTGCTGGGCCAGCATGGTAATCTTCTGTGGCAGCCCGTGGAGGCAGTGGGTGGCCCTGCGGGCAGGTGGGGCGAGGGGGCAACAGGGGAGGGGATTGGGCACTCAGTCTCTAAAAGGTTCACCATCATATGATAGACTCTCTCTGACTCTGACATGAGTAGCTGGCCAGTGAGTTTGAGCATCTCATTAAACTTTCCATAGAGTTCTTTCTGACATACAGGCAATCCTTGACTTCTGACCACAATCGAGTACAAAATTTCTGTCATTAAGGGAGACATTTCTTAAGTGACTTTTGCCCTTTTCTTGCCTCAGTTGTCAAGTGAATCAAGTTGTCAAGTGAATCAAGTTAGTTAACCCGGTTGTTAAGTGAATCTGACTTCCCCCATTGACTTTGCTTGTCAGAAGGTCGCAACAGGGGATCCCGTGACCTTGGGGCATAGCAACAGGTCATAAATAGGAACCTGTTGCCAAGCATCTGAATTTTGATCACATGATCATCGGGATGCTGGAAAGGCCATAACTGAAAAACACTCCTATGTAACTTTTTTCAGTGCCGTTGTAATTTTGAATGGTCACTAAATGAGCTGTTGTAAGTCGAGGACTACCTATAGAATGACTTTGGTTTTCATGTACTTTGCCTCTCTTGTGTGAATGGAGTACAGGTAATCCTCAACTTACAACCGTTCATTTAACAACCGTTATAAATTACAACAGCACTGGGGGGAAAAAATGATGTACAGTCTGTTGCAAACAGTCCCCATGTTGCCTGATCACAATTCAGGGGATTGGCACCCAGCATGTATTTGCGATGTTTGCAGGACCCCCGAGTCATGTGACTGCTATTTGCACCGTTTCCAACTGGCTTCTGACAAGCAAAGTTAATGAGAGAAGCCCGATACGCGTAACCACTTAAGTGATTCGCTTAAACAATGATGGGGGAGGGGAAAAAACTTTGTAAAATTGGACGAGACACACTTAACAAACATCTTGCTTAACAAAGGAGATTCTGTTCTTAACTGTGGTCATAAGTCAAGGGCTACCTGTATTACACTTCTCTCTTGGTCTTGCCAACCTATTCGAGAATTCAACTCAGTTTCCCGTATTCAGAAAAGAGCCTAAAGCTGGCATACGTGGAGGTCAGACTTCACTTTTTAATTCTACTTGATTTGGGCAAATCTCTCAACAAAGGCTGAAGAAGTACTAGGGTAAGGTTTGAAGGGGCTGACCCAAACTTATTTTTTCTCCCCCTTTTTAAGAATAGGCCACGAATGCCAGCTTTTTTCTCTGGGGCCTGCCTCTTTGTGTGTTATTGTATCTCCCTCTGCCAGCATGCGTTTGCAGGTTCTACTTGCTGACTGAATCATACATACCTGCTGTATATATTGCTACTTTTAAATGCTATATGTTTAGTTTCTATTTTGTATTTGGCCGGGTATAAATTGGTTATTGACCTGGTAAACAGGATGTATAAATACTTAGATACATTTTGCCAATGATGAGGGGCTTCTTTCCAGCAGCCATACTTGTCAGCCAGCTGGGTACCTCACAAAAACCAATGACTGCAATCATTCCTTCTTGCTGCTTTCCCATTTTTTTAAAAATCCAATCTTGAATCAGTTCTAAATTTCTAGTCCCAAACTCTAACTGAATTGTGTTCTCTTTGCATCTCATGTATTCAATTCCATTTAAATCAGACCAGAACTACTCCACTGTCAGCAATGTTAGCAACCCAAACCGATTTATTTTTGGCTTAGCTGTGATGTAGTTGAAGCCAATGCAAAGACAAGTCTCTGTCTTTGTCTCTGTCTGTCTGTCTGTCTCTGTCTGTCTCTGTTCTCTCTCTCTCTCTCTCTCTCTCTCTCTCTCTCTCTCTCTCTCTCTCTCTCTCTCTCTCTCTCTGTGTATGTGTGTGTGTGTGTGTGTGTGTGTGTATCATGGCTCCTTTTCTTCATTGGAGGGAACTGTTGAAACATCCTTGTGCTGATGAAAGTGTGGACATAACAACAACAACAAAAACTATGTTATTTCTTTTGTGATGTACTTTGAAAAATATTGCTTGTGTATGAAGCATCTACAGTGAGGCAGGATCAAACTATCCATATGTTTTAGTCTGCAACTCCCATCATCTCTCAGCAGTGATTGTGTTGGTTATGACTGAAGACCACTTTAGTTTGAAATGTTTGAAAGGGGTCCACTTGAGGAAACATTTGAAACATTTGGGGAAAGCTGTATTAGTTTCAGAACTGGCACCCTTCACTGTGGATTTCACTTTTTCATTTTTCCGTACATGAGTGAAAAACAAAGAGTAAGATTCAGAGTACAAAAATGCTGCCACCATTTTTTTAGATGGTTGTATCACCTATTACAACCATTTAGTGATCTTATGCGAGACTCAAGGATGAAACTTTGGCAGCTACATGCCTTTGTGTTTCAACTTGCCTTTAGAGTAAGGGGGGAGGTGTAACTTTTGAGTGGGTTAGATGGGGACACAAAATTTCTACGATTATGCTGAAGATCATGAGAGCCTGAAACCTTTTCAAGGACACCATAAAAGATGTGGATTTGAAGCAGATGGTTCCCATAACAAAGTGAACTTGTTTATATGGACTACGTAAATTGTTGGGGGTTTGGCTGGGAAAATTATTGTTTAAGTCTATGATTTGGTGTTAGAATCTCAGAGTTAGTTTTGCTTCAACATTACCATGCGGTGTATTCAAGAAACAGTAGGATTTTCAGAAACGGAATGAGCCCAGAGTTTTGTTTGGATTCTTGAGCTGCAGGTTGACAGAGACATTTAAAAAAAAATATATCCAAGTAGCGCCATAGGTCTCAACAAGATGAAAATCCTGACTTATGTGGCAGAAGACAAAGTCAAAAGCATCCAATTTGGGCATTCTTTTTATATTGAAATTCAGAGAGGAATTTCAATAGTGCTTAGTTCAGGTAGGCTAAAAACAAACTGTAGAATGTACAACACTTGAATTCCTTGGACAGTTTATGTAGCAATGAGTCTTCTTACATTAACCTAAATTCTACACATTCAGATAAAACAGGGGACTTGATGAGTTTGGAAATGGCAGCATCTGATCTCTCTGGTGCCAACTGAGAAGAAGGAAATGTGTGTTGGGGGGGGGAGAAGGACAGCTTGGCTGTGGTATGATAGAAGAGAATCCACAAAAGCCCTGAGGTTTAATTGAGTACAACATGGAAGAAAACACAACAACATTCCAGTTCCTTTTGTGGCAGGCATTCTTAGAACTTTGAGAGCAAGTAAAATGTACTGTCTCTGGAAAGCTGCCATGGGGGCATAGGGCAGATGCCATTCACAAGAGAATTGTGTTGGGCACAGTCAGTCATAAAATACACTGAGCATTGCTGCAATCATGTTTTCCAGTCCTCCAAGATGCTTCTTACAACATTTATCTGTCTTGCAGAGCAAGTAGGGCATGCTTTTATACAAAACCCCGGAGTGCAGTTACCTGCTGTTTTTATTCTCTAAGAATGCCTATGGTTTCCATGCAGGACCTAGAGCATTTTAGAAATAAAGATGATAATGGGGCATGCCTTCTCTGCAGCATGCCTTGTTCCACACTTGGGGGATTTGTAGTTGCTGTTTACATTAAAAGAATTTCGGGCTATTTTTTTATTATTAAATCAAGTGGGCAAGAGAGCTGGGTGAGTATCAAAGGAATTCTGTGCTGACGCATTTATGTTTCTGTGCATCACATTGAATAACCAGCTATAAAGTTAGATGTTCAGCGGAAGCCATATGGATATTGTGTGCATTTTAGGTTAGCGTGCAAATATTATAAATTATGTAACATACATCATGTTTACAGTGGCATGGTTCCATTTGCCTCTGGATGCCAATGTTTACAAATCATGTTTTAGGATTGCACGTGGAACTATGTAAAGAGAAATGTGTGCATGCTTGTTCATAATTATATACATCTTCTCAATTGTTAAGTTTTGGCTGTGTAGTTTGGCCTTTTACACAGAGATAAAGCTGATCATTTTGCAAAAGACTTCCCTTAAAATACTGCCAGTAGACAAGAGACATCAAGTGTCTGATGTTTTTCCTACTCTTGAAAAGAGAATGACCTTCCCATATGTGGCTTAGATTTTTATTGCTTAACTCTTTGTGGTGCTTCCAGTAGATTGCTAATACCCATGCATAGCTTTTATTATTTCATTATGATTGTCACATACATTCCTTGAAGAGAATAATAATTTTTGGACTTAAAAGCATAGACATACAGGTAGTCCTTGACTTATGACCACAACTGAGCCCAAAATTTCTGTTGCTAAGCAAGACAATTGTTAAGTGAGTTTTGCACCATTTTACAACCTTTCTTGCCAGAGTTGTTAAATGAATCGCTCCAGTTGTTAAGTTAGTTAGCATGATTGTTAAATGAATATGGCTTCCCCATTGATTTTGCTTGTCAGATTTCAAAAAGTGATCATATGACTTCAGGACACTGGACTTGGTCATGCCAGTTGCCAACCGTTCAGTTTTTGATCACGTGACCATAGGATGGTCGTAAATGTGAAATACAGTCATAAGTCGCTTTTTTCTACCTATTCACCTATCTGACTCTTATTTAAGTCACTTTTTGTCTGAATTAAAACCACTGAGATTAATATTGTAAAAAAAAGAGGAACGTTAGTCAATGAAGGGCAAAAACCAAGGGTCTGATAGCATATTAGCCAACAAAAAATGAATTATTAAAAGACATATACTTTCATACACTACAGCTCAATTCATCAGATGTATAGAGAGGTTAAACTGATGTAGGCTTTTAAAAGGGGAGGAGGTAAAGAGGAGGAAAAAAAAGGATAATTTAAGCAGATGTAGATTACACATGGGAAATATTGCAAATACCTCATCAATTAGGAATTATAATGTGTTAAAAAAAACCAATGTGTTTGTAAAGAACTTCTGAAACAGCCTGAAACCTTTTGAAATATGTGAGTTCGACAGTCTCTTCCTTTGTCATGCTGGTGTAATAGCACTGTTTTAAAACAGCAGCCTTGAAATCCGGGGCAGTTAAAATGTTTAGATATTATTTTTTTTCCCTTGTTTTGAGTCCTGATGTCAAACTTGTGTCCATTAATTCTTTTCACCTCTTTGTCCAACATAGAATCTAGGGGAACATTGCTAGCAGACAATGGCATTGCGTCACATTAGAGGAAGGCTCTTGTAATTTTGTGTGTGAAGTTATTGGGCTCTTTGATGGGGCTGTCGGTGTAAGTATACAGGCAAAAAAGGCATCTGAATTTGCTTCATGGTCTAGTTCCAATGTTAGCATCCTTGTCCCACGGTGATTATATTACACTGTCTCCTAGAAACCCCTAAGCCAGGCATGTCAAACTGCCAGCCCACGGGCCGGATGCATCACGACGAAACCGTGCCCTCCCGATTGCCGGCAATGGGGGGAAAAGTCGCGGTATATGCCTGCTGTAAACTGTTCTGTACCAGCCTGCTACCGGCCCTGCAGAAAAGGCAGGGACAACCCCTTTTACAAGAAGGCAAGAGGCTGGAATTAAGCCTGCCAAATTTATTAACATAAAAACACAGAGCAAAGAGAGCAAACATGAACCGTGAAACAGGAGCTTTTCAAGCGGTTGCCTTCAGCAAACCAGCCCTCCCACGCATTCCCCTTTTATACAGTTCAGGGCGTGGCTTCTCTCTGCCTCCTTCCGAGGTGCCCCATTGCCTTCCTGTGTTTACTCCTGATTGACTGCCTCCTGCGTCGGGCGTCCTTGAACAGGGCCAGCTGTGGGTCATCTTCATCCACGCTGTCAGACTCACACAGCTGGGTCTCCGTTGTGACCAGGTGGGAGGGGCCTGGCTAAGGGCTCTACGGAGCCTCAAGGCCATCATCAGCAAACTCTTCAACACCCCTCTCCTCCTCCTCTGAGTCGTCCGACCCAACTGCCGAACCCACAGGCTGACCCTGAATCACAACATAAACTACCACTTCAGAATCCTTTACAAAAAGGTGAAATTCAACACCCAAGTTATATCTGCTCTGGATTCCTGACTGTGTTAGGTTTTCACCAAGACAACAAAACTACAATACAGAAGTGAGTTCCTTAAAGAAAAAAGAAATAAAACAGGCTGTCCGAGGGTCTACAAGAGCCATTCATTATAATGGGAGGGCTCCACAAAGACATCTTCCTCCTCACAATATTGTGCACCTATCCAGGTATATACTCACCTAAGCTGAAAAGTCCGTTCTTGTGCAGAGCTTATCCTTTTGCCCCAGCAAATCCACACAGGCTCTTGGGAATTTGAACTCCTTTTTTTCTCCCCCCCCACTGAGATTTAAGGCATATTTTCGAAACACAAAACCTGGCACAAATATACAGCCATCAACTCAACCCGTCCTGAAATGACATACAACTAAAGATGACGCTTCAAATCTAAATGCATAATAAATAAACCACAGGTATGCCCCTAGGTCAGGGGTTCTCAACCATGGGCTCACACTCCCAGGGGATGCGAGGCAATATTCCAGGTTTTTTTTCAAAATTATAGTGTATATACATAATTCATTGCTGTTATTTTGAACTTTTTTAAAGGGTGCAAAAATATATCAGAAGCGTTCAATGGGTGCGGGGTATAGAAAAGGTTGGGAGCCACTGCCCTAGTTGGATGTAACACCAAGGCCTCAAAAACAACAATGTTGCTGTAGTAAATAAATTGACAAAAGAGGGGTAGGTTTCATCAAGAATAACACTGATTATATCAAAGAAGCTGAAAACAACTCTCCAATAGCACGCTCTGCCAACTTCTTTCCTCAGATCCCATGGCAACACAGAAAAAAAAATCAAACATACACAATCTGACTAAAGAATTTCCTAAGGATATGTAAGACGTATCTATATGGAGAGGAGTCCTGATCAGGCATTTTCAACCTACTTCACAAAATATACACAACTGGCCATCTAGCCTGTCCCATTGCTTCAAGATTCAGAACCATCATAGCTGGAATATCAGTTTCATGGATTCTGACTCAGATCTTGTGCTACCAGCATTCCCAGCTACATAGGAGACATCACAGGCTTCAGATAAAGATTGAAATCCATCAACATTTTAATTATCCTGGGTGTTGTGGCTCCATATATCAACATCCCTACAAATATGGTCTTTGGAACATCATTACTAATATCAATATTTTGCAACCAGATTATGCAGTTTTGTACTCACCCATAACTGTGGCACAGCCATGGACACATGCATGTTTCCACAATATGCCCGCCTCTTCATGACTGCCTAGAATAATGCTTACACAACTTTCACTCCCTTTACTTAAGATTCATTGATGATATTTTCATGGTTTGAGCTTTTTTTGGGGGGGGAATGTAACTCCACTAGAACCCCAAGAGCTTCCACCCCAGCATTGACTTCACCTTTGAACTATCTATAGAAAAAGTCCACTTCCTTGCTATCGCAGTAAAACTACACAATTGATACATACACATGACATTAAGTGGAACATCTACAGTTTTTCCCCGCATACCTAAATACTTCCAGCGTCCATCTGCAGCACATCACCAAATCTTTCATCTACAGCCAGGTTTTACACCAGATTTATCCAACCACAGGCCACATGCAGTCCTGGACAGCTAGTAAAGATTGTAAACTTTTTAACATTATCTGATTTATACACATTAAATATTTATTTTATATGCGGCCCAAGACAATTCAGTGTGGCCCAGGCAAGTCAAAAGTTTGGACCCCCGTGCTCTACACTGTCATTTTAAACAAAACAATAATGCTAACTTGGAAACTAGACCCTCAAATTAACCCAGATGTCTCATTTGCTCCTAACTTTAAAGCAACGCCACCATCATAGCTGCAGACTGTAGCTTCTGACATTATGGCTAGAATCACACTTCACAAAACATCATGATTGATTTTAATTTACTGTAGCCAGCCGTTATAATTTGTAAATCATGACTTCATGATTCACCCGACATGTAAATCAAATCAATCACAATTAAGCTAACTATAACCGCTTATGAAAGCAGCTATTGTACATAAAGCTGATGTGTGTGTTTGTGTGCACTTTCTCTCCCTCCTTCTCTCTTCATCTCTTTTTCCTTTTCCTTTTGTTTTAACTGGAAACTTTATATTGTACATATGCAGATCTTGTGGAGTTGACTTACATTTCCTAAATTGTGAATTTATTTACTTGAGAAAGAGACCTTTGCTATGCACCAAAGCCAATATTTTCTGAAGTTTTCAAAAACATATTCTCTTCTTAAGGTAAAGGTAAAGGTTCCCCCGCACAGGTGTGCTAGTCGTTTCCAACTCTAGGGGCCAGTGCTCATCTCCGAGGACATCTCCATGGTCATGTGGCCGGCATGACTAGACGCCAAAGGCACACGGAGCGCTGTTACCTTCCCACCGTAGTGGTCCCTATTTTTCTACTTGCATTTTTACGTGCTTTCGAACTTCTAGGTTGACAGAAGCTGGGACAAGTAACAGGCGCTCACTCTGTTACGCGGCACTCAGGATTCAACCCGCCAAACTGCCGACCATCTGATCGACAACTCAGCGTCCTAACCCACTGAGCCACCGTGTCCCTTATTCTCTTCTTAAGTTCAGTAAAAAAAAACCAAAAAACTCAATATTTCAGTTTTCATTGGTCAAGCAGTCGTTCTGGCCCCTCCCTTAGCAGAACTATGCATGGTATACTTGGTTTAGAATATTTTTAAAAAAGTTGAGAAGAAGAAAAAAACAAGTTGAATTTCAATAGCTCCTTGTCCTTTCATCTTTCACTTCATCCTGAGCTCCACATCTATTTTTGATCATGTTTTTAGTCTTCATTTCACCTTCCAGTTTTGACCTTCACTGAACTGTACTCTGCTTAGAAAGCTGTGAGCCTTTACATTACATTACTTCCTTCATTGCTGAACTGTAAAATTTTGCCCCAGGCTATGAAAGTAGTCATTAAGATCAGGTTTAGCAGGCCTTTCCCCTTTACATGAATTGTTTAATCTGAGTATACCCTGAAAAGTGAAGCTGAGGTGTGATAAAATGTCAGCTGCTTAACACAGACTTGAATGACTTTTTTGGATATTCCAGAACGTCTTGCTACTCACCCCTTTTGGTAGCTGACTCTTTTCGAATGGAAATGGAAACAAGCAGGGCAAAGATACAGGTAGTCCACGACTTACAACTGTTCATTTAGTGACCGTTTTGAAGTTCACTTCACAAACGTCTCACTTAACCACGGAAATTTTTGGGCTGAATTGTTGTCATAAGTTGAGGGTGCCTGCAGTTAAAACTAGATTGATGTTAATATGAAGACTTAAACCAGACATGTCAAACACAAGGCCCGGGGGCCGGATCTGGCCCGCGAAGTGGTTTCATGTGGCCCGCGAACCCATCCTGGAAACAGTGGGGGAACGGCCCCCACTGCCTTGGCCCTGGCCCAGAGACCCTCCTCCTGCCAGAGACCCTCAGATCTGTCCCACTCCTGCCCAGGCCCCCATAGGCACCCTTGATGCAAATGATGTAGAGCTGGCCACGCCCACCCAGTAGGCCATATGCACTTTAGCCACGCCCACCCAGTAGGCCACACCCACCCAGCCCCCTGAGGGCAACCGCAATGCTGATGCGGCCCTCAATGAAATTGAGTTTGACACCCCTGACTTAAACCATCTCAATTGCACGGAATGGGTTTGGGAGAACGCTGTGTAATGTATGTCGGGCATACAATGGGTTGGCCTGTGTTCAGTGCCTTGAATGTGGGGGGAAGATATTTTGCTTCACTGATAGCATTGGTTGCTTCCATAAAGAGGACAGGTGTACTATGATGCAAACTGTCTCCTCTGTTCTCCCTTTACCTGTCATGGGGGAAGAGCAGCTTCAATAATAGTGTGGAAACAAGCTGGAGATATGGGATTGGGAAATCATATCGAGGTAGGGTGGTGCTTTCTGCATTTTTCCCCAATCCTGTTCCACTTGACCAGTGAGGAACTTTCTTCGATAGTGTGTTGATCAGAAGACAAGAAAACCTCCATGAAATTCCTGTGGATGGAATCCTGGGTATCCTTGTATTTTCCATAGAGATAGACAGTGGTGACCAAAGAGTATGCATCACAAATTCTCCCCGGTTTCCCAAAAGTCATTTAAATCCTAAGGTGACAGCAGTAGCATCCCTTGCCATCTCATCAGTGTTAAAATCCTAATAAAGGATCATTGCCATTATGAGAGCAACACAGAAACATTAACTTAAAGTCATATCCCGATAGTAGTTAATGTGAAGTAATGGTTAGGGTAGTAGGTGATTGAGAATCTTCTTCGACATAGCAGTTAAGGTGTTGAACTGGCATTGGGAGGACCCAGATTCAAGGCCATACTCGACCATGGTAGCTTACTGAGCGACTCACGGCCATTCAACTTAGCATAACCTACTTCACAGACTTCCTGTCATGAGAACAAAATGGAGGAAGGTCCCCATATTAAGCTACCTTGGGCATTTGGAGCATGCATAATTGTCAACTAACACCTTATTTTGTTGAGATAGCTATTATGCATCTCCATATGCTTTAAACCTGAAAGCAGGACAAGAAGCAACGGATAGAAACTAGTCAAGGCGAGAAGCAACCTAGAATTAAGAAGAAATTTCCTGACAGTTAGAACAAATAATCAGTGGGACAATCTGCCTCCAGAGGTGGTGAATGCTCCAACACTGGAAGTTTTTAAGAAGAGATTGGACAACCATTTGTCTGACATGGTATAGGGTTTCCTGCCTGAGCAGGGGGTTGGTCCAAGATCCCTTCCAACTCTGCTATTCTATTCTATCCCCCATTCATACTCAGATTAGGCCTCTATTGGTAATGTATGAACACTAAAAAGATGTCAACTATTTGTTACATTTTTAAAGTAGCATAAATGAGTAGTGAATACATTACTATAAGAGTAAAAAAAATTGCTGCTCTGTAACTTTATCAATATCTCTGAAACTAACCTGGAAATATTGCCCCAAATTATATCATCCTTGCTTTCAGGATGCTCTGTCCCAAAATAGCCTGCAGCAGAAAATTGTATTTATTAATGCATGCTAACCAAACTGTTATATTTTCTTACTAAGATCAATGGCACATTTCAAAAACAGTCAGGGAAGCTCTTAAAATATCTTTGTTTTAAGGCGCTAATGATTGAAAAACGTTTCATTTATGGACAGTAACATTGACTAATTTTACTGCCAAAATTGTTCTTCTAAAGAATAAAGGAACCTGGTCAGACGTCTGGTAAGGATTGTACACAATGGCAATGATATTTAAGAGAAAGCATGAATTAGGATTCTATGCTGCCATCTTGTGGATTTCCACAAGAGGATTTGAGAGAGATTGTGTTGAAAATGCATTAATAATTTAGAAACATTAATTACACCATAAGAATACATGTCAGCACAGCAAAAATATTCTTTTCATTATATGTTAATAATCCACATGCAACTACGATCATCCATATATGACTAGTCAGAGTTCTTTCCAACTGTTGTCTAAGCAATTCTAGTTCTCTTCACACAAATTTGTTTTCTGTGCATCACAGGGAGGAAGGTTCTTGCTCATTTCAGTGTTTGTCCCATATTCTGCTCCAAAGTTTCATATGGCAAAATGAGATCTTACTCATTAGGTTCCAAGCAACAGATACTGGGGTATGTCCTGGACCAGAGGTCTTCAAACTTGCCCCTTTTATGACTTGTGGACTTCAACTCCCAGAATTCCTCAGCCAGGGACGCATGTAGAAATGCATGTAGAAATGCTCAGTTTCAGTGTAAGGTAATGATGATATGTCCATTATATTGCCTCACCGCAGCATCTAAGAAAGTAAACATGTTGTGTGGATGAGTCTACACTTAAGTCAGGAGTGGGATAAAGTTTATGACTTCTGCTGAAATTTTGACAGAGAAGTCTGTAGGTCAGGGCCCACAGAAATTGCACAGTTAGAAAGGATTTCCAAAAATTGTAAAAAAAAATAAAAAAAAATAATCCTGTAGCTTTTTTAATAATAGAAGGGGAAAATGTGAAGCATTAAGACTGAAATAAGGATGTGCAGTTCTTTAGATCTGAAGTGAAAAGGATTCTTTGGATTTGGAAGAAAGCATTTCGGTGTGCCTATCAATTTCTCCTTAAAAACCTGTATCCTTTCCATGGGAATTCATGGCTTCTATGAGGATCAGGAAAAGGCACAACTTCTTTAGGGAGATGTTGATGGGCTCAACTATGGCATCATGTTGGATTCACACACTGTTCCTCCGTTCAAATAGCTGAACATCCTTACCGAAGAATAATCATATCGGCCACATTGAAGTCCTATTTAAATATAACAGTAGAGCAGTCAGATTTAGTTCTGATCCTGATAATCCATGACAAAGCTGTTCAAAGGCCAAGTACAGCTCTTGGGACTCTATGCAGTGTGTGTGTGTATCTATACTGTGTACACACACACACACACACACTACAACTCCCCAAGTCTGGAGTCACGTCCTAGACCAAAGTCAAGGTGACCATATGAAAAAGCTGACTGCAGTTCTTCAATAGGTTCCCATCTATTTTATTTAACAGAGATAGAGACATTTGCAAATGTTTGTTTGTCTCCTGTCCGTCTGTCTGTCTCGCACTGATGCTTTTTTATGCCTTCATGTCCTCCTTAGTTTTAAAGGATTCTACTTTTCAGGATTTGCTGTCAAATTCTCTATCTGATTCCATTTATCCACCCCAGAAATTAAGATATGAACTGAGCCTTTTATATAAACAAATTTATACCATGCTGGGTTTTTTTTTTAGCTCAAGAATAAATGTATACGCTCAGTTCTAAAAAAAAAACAATAAATAACTAAGAAAACTGGAAAAATTCAGAGAAATAGGTCATTGAGAGTTAACAAAAACACCAGCTGTACCATTTAAGCAAAGCAGTTAACATGCAGTACAAACTACAGGAGGCTGATAAAGAAAGTAACAGTAACGTAACAGCAGTATCTTTATTCTATTTCCATATTTTTCTTGCATTATGAATATAAGATGGTGGGTATGTTTCAAGCAGTAACAAATCACTAAGCCCTATTTTATCAGGACTTTTTCTGGTAGTAAGTCATAAAACAGGTTTTTATCTAAAGTGCTCTTATCAAAAAGTTGAACTGTGAACACTTTTGACATGCAGTAATTCAGATCCAGCTGAGAATAATATTATAAATTGACAATTTAATTATTTAAATTATATTCACCTTATTTATCCCTTTTTTTTCTTTTTCCTATTGGCAAAAACAAAGACATTTTTCCTGTGAAGAAGTGTTGATTTGGCCTGGAGCATGAGTGAAATCCATAGGCATTCATGATGCAAGCCCCATCCATTTTCTACGTGTGTCATGACACTGCATGCACACACAGGAAAGATAGAGAAAGTTTGCAATACAAAGTTTTGCCACTTTGATGAAAGGAGCCAAATCCTGACGCTTGTTGTCTGGTATGGATAACTTAAAAAAATTCAAGGCTATTAGACCTTGAAGCTTTTGATTTGAGATTTGGGTGGCATGCTTATCTGTGGTATAACAAAGTAAAATTAAATACTGGGGAACTACCAGAGGACTGGAAAAGAGCTGATGTAGTTCCCATCTTCAAAAAAGGGGGGGAAAAAAGCCAACATGGGTTTGTCAAAAACAGATTATGCCAGACAAATCTTACTACATTCTTTGACCAAGTGACAAAATTAGTGGCTCAGAGGAATGTTGTGAATATAATTTACTTGGACTTCAGTAAGGTATTTGATAAAGTAGATCACAAACTACTACTTGATAAGATAGAAAAATGTGGGTTAGATAGCATCACCACCAGATGGATTCATAGCTGGCTGACTGGCCATACTCAGCATGTGGTCCTCAATAGAACCCCATCTACATGGAGGGAAATGTGTAGTGGGGTGCCTCAGGGCTCTGTTCTGGGCCCAGAGCTCTTCAACTCCTTCATCGATGATTTGGACGAGGGGATAAATGGGGAACTCATCAAATTTGCAGACAACACCAAGCTGGCAGGAATAGCCAATACTCCAGACTATTCCATCTCTAACGATGGGGGGTGAGGTGTTACCCCCCGTTGATAGGGCTCGCAACTTGGGCGTCCTCCTGGATTCACGACTCAATTTTGAAGAACATATAGGAGCCGTGACCAGGGGGGCTTTTGCCCAGGTTCACCTGGTGCACCAGTTGCGACCCTATCTGGACCGAGATGCCCTACGCACAGTCACTCATGCGCTCGTGACCTCCCGTTTGGACTACTGCAACGCTCTCTACATGGGGCTGCCCTTGAGGACCACTCGGAGGCTTCAACTGGTGCAGAATGTGGCCGCGCGAGTTGTGATGGGGGTCTCCCGATACTCCCACGTAACACCTCTACTCCACGAGCTGCATTGGCTTCCGGTTGCCCTCCGGGTGAAATTCAAGGTGCTGGTGATGACCTATAAAGCCCTACATGGCTTGGGTCCGGGATATCTGAGGGAACACCTGCAGTTCCCTTCGTCCAGTGCGCTCCCACAGGGAGGGTCTGCTCAGGGTGCCACCGGTAAGAGATTGCCGGCGGGTAACACCCAGGGATAGGGCCTTCTCTGTGGGGGCGCCTGCCCTTTGGAACCAGCTGCCAGTGGAGCTGAGGACTGCCCCCAACCTCCGTTCGTTCCGCCGGGGCCTGAAGACCTGGCTCTTCGAGCTCTCTGGCCTAGGCTGAGGACTAATTTATTTTAATTGGGGTTTTATTTATACAGGGATAAATTTAATCTTTTTTAAATTTGGTTTTTAACTTTTGTATTTTTGGTTTTTAATTACCCTGTAAACCGCCCTGAGTCCCTCGGGAAAGGGCGGTATATAAATGTAATAAAATAAATAAATAAATAAATAAATAAATCCTGGAAACAGTGAGGGAACGGCCCCCACTGCCTTGGCCCTGGCCCAGAGACCCTCCTTCTGCCAGAGACCCTGAGATCTGTCCCACTCCTGCCCAGGCCCCCATAGGCACCCTTGATGCGAATGATGTAGAGATGGCCATGCCCATCCAGTAGGCCATATGCACTCTAGCCACACCCACCCTGGCCATACCCACCCGGCCCCCTAAGGGCAACCGCAATGCTGATATGGCCCTCAATGAAATTGAGTTTGACACCCCTGGTATAGGGTTTCCTGCCTGAGCAGGGGGTTGGACTAGATGACCTCCAAGGTCCCTTACAATATCAACATCATCATCATCATCATCATCATCATCATCATCATCATTGTTATTATTATTATTATTGTTGTTGTTGTTGTTGTTGTTGTTATTATTATTATTATTATTATTATTATTATTATTATTATTATTATTATTATTATTATTATATAAAAGGAACAAAATCCAAGCACTGAAAAGAATCTCTAAGTTTTGGGAATAGGATTTTCTGTCTTGGACTTGGTTCCATAACGTGGTCACCATGAACAGTGGATGCTTCCAATTGGATTTAATCAGGAGGAACCCACAAATAAACCAAGTCCTTTTTTCCCAGTTTGTTCCATTTGATTATCACGTGATTCAGTTGCTGGAAAATAAATTATGCTTGTTCAGGAAGGAGAGAGTAGAGTATAATTCATCTACACGGTGTTTGCCAATTGTTATGTTATGGAAAGTTTTTCCAATTTCTCTTTCTCTATTTGCCATACGTAGTGGTTGGGTTGACAAATTATACATCTTTGGCTTAGTTTTAGCTCACCTTGTTCTATTAACCCAATCATTGTGATCTATAAGGCAAACTTTACAGCTGAGTAGGTTATCTGAGCCCATCTAATGGTGGCTTGTTTAAAGCACCCCAGTTAATCAAATCCTACCTTGAAAGATTGTGTAGACCCAGCTACATATTGGAAAAGGCAACAGTTCCCAGGTAGGCCAGTAGCATCTAGAGCAGGGCTCTCCAACTTTGGCAACTTTAAGACTTGTGGACTTCCAATTCCCAGAATTCATCAGTCAGCATGAAATTCTGAGAGTTGAAGTCCACAAATCTTAAAGCTGCCAAGGTTGGAAATCCCTGATCTAGACAGCCAAGGGAACAGAAATTGCATATATTTTGTCCAGAGTGACAGATCACAGAAACATGCAGCTCTGATGCACTATTAAGGGCATAGTCCTTTGCAGAATTACAGGAATCCCACTGATTTTCATGAAAATGGTGGCCCTGATATTATAGTAAATATGGATGGAATCCTCCTATTAAAAATAGTGGCTAGGTCAGGGGTTAGGCAACCTCGGCTCTTTTATGACTCGTGGACTTCAACTCCCAGAATTCCTGAGTCAGCATAGCTTCTGGGAGTTGAAGTCCACGAGTCATAAAAGAGCCAAGGTTGCCTACCCTTGGGCTAGGTCATCAAATTTTTATGATATTCTGCTGGCTAGGAATGATCAAGTTTAGACCGAGCCTTTCTAGACAGACAGTTCCAGTTATATGCTCCAATTAGTATGTTTCAGTTCTAAAATAAGTCAAGCAGGGAATGGAGAATATTTTTTTTCTGAACTAAAATTATATAAAGTAAATGTTGACTTATGATCCCAATTGGGAGTGGAATCCCCCTTGCTAAGCAAGTGGTTGTCAAGTGATCCATGCCTGGTCTTATGTCCTTAATTTGCCATGGTTAAGCAAATCACGGCAGTCATTAAGTGAATCATGTAGTTGTTAAGTGAATCCCACTTCCCTCAATGGCTTTGCTTTTCAGAAATCGCCTGGGAAGGTTGCAAATGGAGATTATATGACTCTGGGATGCTGGAACCATCATTAATACCTATCAGTTGCCAAGTATCAACATTTGTTCATGTGACTGTGGGGATGTTGCAATGGTCATAAGTGCAAATGCTGGTCATAAGTCACTGTCTTCAGTGGGTTGTAACTTCAAGCAATCACTAAAGGAAAGGACTACCTGTAATTGGCCTACTTTCATCACTTTGGTCCATGGTACTTAAAGATACCTCTCTCTCTCTTGGGCCCAGAATTTTCAAGAAGTTATAACAATGGACACTTGGGAAAAGATCTGGGTTAGAAACGTAAAATTTACACAGGCCCAAAACTTAAGAGAGAATTTTTATAAAATGCTTTATAGGTGGCACTTAGACCCTAAAAAATTACCAAGTATGTATCCGAACTGTCAGCCCAAATGTTGGAGGTGTGGTTGTGAAGATGCAACATATTTTCATATATGGTGGACTTGTAAAAAGGTTAAAGCTTTTTGGATTAAAATTTGGTGGAATATGCAAAAGATATTTAAGAAAAGGATAAAGTTTTCCCCGCAATTGTTTTTATTGGGTATTATTACAGGTACTACTGTAATAGACACTAAATTGATGTTGAATTTAATTACGGCGGCAAGACTTTTAGTTGCGCAATACTGGAAGAAGGAGGAATTGCCGACTAGAAGAGTGGACTTTGAAAGTTTCCAATTTGGCGGAAATGGCAAAAATTTCGGCATATTTGAAAGATCAATCGCAACAGAGGTATATTGTGGAATGGAGAAGATGGATTGAATATATTCAGAATAAATATTGGACTAAAAAGTTTCATTTAGCATTTGAATAAGTAATGGATTTTTATGATGTATGATTAGTTATTTGTTACTTTATTAATATTATGACTATGGAGAGTTAAAGTCCGATAGAACTTAATATGTTATTTTTGTTATCAGCATATTTTAGTTTATGTTTGTATTATTATACCCTGTATTGAGCTCTGGGAAGTCGGGGAGGGGGGAGGGGAGGGCAGGGGAGGGTTGGGGAGAGGGGAGGGGGAGGAGGGAGGGGTTTTTTTGTATTTAAAAATGTATTGTAAAACTTTTAAATAAATAAAAAAAGATACCTCTCTGATCTGGCACTTTTAGTTACTGGAATTCTTGCAATGAATTTGGAATAGGTGGAGTTTAAGCTTAGCTGAGGATGAGGCAATTAGCATGTTAAGCAATTTAATATTTTAGGATTCCTTAACACAGATTAATTAAACCTTAACTATTAAAATATGTTAAGTATGTTGGTACATAGTATTAAACTGTGATGAATTAAATGAATATAAGGCCTATAAGGGCTCTCTTCTTCTGCATTGCCACCAGAAGGTGATTAAAGATTTTGTTCCATGCTCTTTTTCTCCAAAGTCCAAAAATGGATTTCCTAAACTAAACTGTATAATTTGCTGAATAAACAACTACCTTTGCACATATAACTCTAAGCTATAAAAATTGCATGGCTTGACTTATGCAAACCAATGAGCCAAAACCAAGTATTATGGCTTAGAGTTAGACCAACTGTATACACCAGAGCACTCTTGTTTAGTGTAAAAATTAGAAGTATAAATCATAATTAGAAGCTCTATGCTTTGTTCTCACTGAAGGAGACAAAACACATAGCAGTATACAGTACTTAATCCATAAACGTTTCCAATTTCTAAACAGACATAGTGAAAGATCAAAGTAGAGGGGAGGGGATAATTCACAATCCTGGGTTTTGCTTGTTTAACATTAATTCATTGATAGCATTACAGCAGATTTCCTTAAAATCACAAATTCAAAACACACTATTGTGTTTGATAGTTTAATGATAGACCTATGGATACTGATTGATAAGCTACAAAATTTGGGTTCTGTAATGAATGATGTAGTCAAGGTACCCCATAGATTTCATCCAGACTTCTAATAATCTCTGTCTTAATAAGAAAGTAATAGTATGTCCAAAGCCACATTTTATTAGATCAATTCCCCAACCCCTGGTCCATGGACCAGTACCGGGCCACGGCATTCCAGCAAACAGTCCGCATAAACAAGCAAAGCCCCATCTGCGAGATGCAGGTAGGACACGAAACCACGCTCCCTCCGGTCCACAGAAAAACCTCTCTCCATGGAACCGGTCCCTGGTGCTCAAAAGGTTGGGGACCTCTGCCCTGAAGCCTGTTACAGATAGTCCTCACTTACCAACTAGTCAGACAGAAATGGTTTGAACTCATGCTGAAAGTAGAAATTTACAACTGGTCCTCAAACTTGTGGCCATGTGATCACAGTTCGGATGCTTGGCAGCTGGTGTTCATTTAGACAGTTGCAGCCTTCTTCAGTTTCATGATTGCTGTTTATGACCCTTAAAGTTAACAAGAAGCCAGCAGGAAGATGCAAGTTGCAAATTACGGTCACATGACATGTTTCCTAATAGCCACTTGCTTAGCCATGGAGTTGCCTTACCAATTGTAGTTGTTAAATGTATTAAAACACAAAGTGCAGATAAGGGCCAAATATTGACTGTTGATGTTATCATTTGTCCCCCTGATGAGGTTGTTTTATATATATATAAACTGATGAAAGCTGACTGATGAAAACAAATAACTTTGAAATGCATATCAGTCTCCCTTTAATTCTTTGTTAGCAATCTAAAAAATTTACACAAATATGAGCTGTCACTGTTGTGACTACTGCCTGTCGATGGCCTTCGGTTAGGCTGAAACAGGAAATAAAGATTTGTCCCATGTTTGGGGCCTAGCAAGGTAATCTAAATAGTTAACAAGCATTTGAAATGCATATCAGTCTCCCTTAATTCTTTGTTAGCAATTTAAAAATTTACACAAATATGAGCTGTCACCGGTGTGACTACTGCCTGTCGATGGCCTTCAGGTCAGGCTGACACAGGAAATAAAGATTTGTCCCATGTTTGGGACCTAGCAAGGTAATCTAAAAATAGTTAACAAGCATTTGACATATATATATATATATATATATATATATATATATATATATATATATATATATATATATATATATATATATATATATATATATATATATATATATATATATATGTTTTCTGAGGTTTTCGCGGGTGCCTGTATGTGGATCCTTGGTTTTTCGGGTTTTTCCCCGCGTAGAATTAAAGGTGTAGGCGCAACGTTTCGACGGAATCCCATCCGTCATCATCAGGCTTCTGCTTCCTTCTTCTGGGAGAAGCATGTGGCTCTTGCTCTTTGTTCCTCTTTTTTAAACTGCCAGAGGGGGTGTGTTCTGTGGAGGTGTGCTCTGATTGGGTAGGGGACCAAGTGTGTTCTGATTGGGTGGGAGTGTGTTTTGAATGGTGGGTGTGTTCTGATTGGGTGGGGGTGTGTTCTGAGTGGATGGGCTGGTCTCAGCTGCCAGCTCCAGAACTGAGCTGGTGAGTTGTGCTGCTTTTGTTCGGCTTCGTGTTTGTGGTGGTGCCATGTTTTTATAGTGGGTGTCAGTTTGCTTATTGTGTGGTTTGGAGGGGTTTAAAGTGGCTGATGTTGCAGCTGTAGTTAGGTTTCTGTTTTGTGGTTGTGTGTCTTTATCGTTGTGGGTTCGGATTTGCTTTTTGAATGGTTGTGTGGTGGTGATGTCATGTGATGTTAACTCATGATAACATCACATGACATCACCACCACACAACCATTCAAAAAGCAAATCCGAACCCACAACGATAAAGACACACAACCACAAAACAGAAACCTAACTACAGCTGCAACATCAGCCACTTTAAACCCCTCCAAACCACACAATAAGCAAACTGACACCCACTATAAAAACATGGCACCACCACAAACACGAAGCCGAACAAAAGCAGCACAACTCACCAGCTCAGTTCTGGAGCTGGCAGCTGAGACCAGCCCATCCACTCAGAACACACCCCCACCCAATCAGAACACACCCACCATTCAAAACACACTCCCACCCAATCAGAACACACTTGGTCCCCTACCCAATCAGAGCACACCTCCACAGAACACACCCCCTCTGGCAGTTTAAAAAAGAGGAACAAAGAGCAAGAGCCACATGCTTCTCCCAGAAGAAGGAAGCAGAAGCCTGATGATGACGGATGGGATTCCGTCGAAACGTTGCGCCTACACCTTTAATTCTACGCGGGGAAAAACCCGAAAAACCAAGGATCCATATATATATATATATATATATATATATATATATATATATATATATATATATATATATATATATATATATATACACATACATACATATACATACATATACATATATACATATATACATATATACATATATATATATATATATATATATATATATATATATATATATATATATATATATTCCCAATTAATGATGTTTCATGTGTGTGTCGTGTAATTTTCCATCTTCCATATGAATATTTAATATTTCAACGTACATACGTATAAAGGCCAACTTATTTGTTCCTAATTAGCCTAAGTCTCATGTAGATGAAGGAAAATGGTCTATAAAGTTTTTTATTCATTCAGAGTGTTTCATTCTGAATTGCAACACTTACATCAAGGGCAGAAAAAGAGGCCAACAGACGTCAGACCAAAGCAAGTGTCCTAAACTATTTTGCTTGGGACTCATTTCCAGTTTTTTTATTATTATTATTTTTTTAAAAAAACTATAAGGAGAACAATTCAAATTAGTCCACGTTCTGTTGAATGTGACTGGGTGCGCACATTGTTCTAAGCCATGGCTTATTGACTTTAGCCACCTCTTGCTAAATTTGCCCAACATAGGAAAAGAGATACCTTGTTTTCTTTACCACTGTGATTGACTTCGGATAATAACACAGGGCATCAGAAGCAAGCAAAAAAACATAGATCTGATTCCTGTTTTGGCAGTTGTCTGGTTTTCCCTTGGACAGCTTATGTTTCAGGCTTTTTTTAAAAAAAAAATGTATCCAGTCTTCTCTATATTTGGGTATGGAGCTCGCAGCTTGCTTTTGAAGGCTGCTCCTTCCTTTTTGGAAAAAAGACAGAGGACTCCAATAGCTTGTTCTTATTTCATTATGTAGCTCTGAGATTCTCCTTGCTCAGCTGTGAAAGAAACCAAAGTAAAAGAGAAGTTTCTGTGTGTGTGAAGGCTTAAGTGTTATCTTTCAGATACATTTCCTCCCTTCTTCTCAAGTTACATTGTTGTAATCCTTTACCCATGGAGTTCATAAAGCCCATAGAGTGCTCTTTAGAACAAAACACTTTTTATTTATGTTCAAACCAGATTTTGGACTTCATTGAAAGCCTTTTGGAAATGCTAACTTATTTTCCAGTTCAGAAGCCATCACGGGAAATGGACCTGATCCATTCAAGCTATCATACAGAAAATAACAGATTTTTGAAAAATACCAAACTTCCTTACATCGATTTCCATAAGTGCAAAGTTGTTATTCTCAAGAGCCTGTTCATAAATTATCACAGGCTGGCTTTTTTGAGTAAAGGAGAGTAGGAATAGGTTCAATGAGAGAGAGAGAGAGAGAGAGAGAGAGAGAGAGAGAGAGAGAGAGAGAGAGAGAGAGAGAGAGAGAGAGAGAGGAGAGAGAGAGAGGAGAGAGAGAGAGAAGAAAGAAAGAAAGAAAGAAAGAAAGAAAGAAAGAAAGAAAGAAAGAAAGAAAGAGAACTTCATAACCGATGGAATATTTCTAAACCTGATGTTCTGATTTTAGGGCTAAAATGAATCTTCATTGAACTCAATAATACTAACTGCGTTGGAGTTACACTTAGTTTCTCTTCACAAAATGCTACGCATCAGGAATGTGTGTAATAAAGTTCCCTTCTGCCACCTGAAATGCAATCTTTAGATCCAAATTAGACATGCATTCATTCACCATTTCAACCACGTGGCTGTCGTAGGCACCCTCTGAAAAAGCAGAACTTGCATTAATCTCTTTTTATTAATTTTTCTCACTCTTACCTTCCCTGGGACTTTACTTCATTTCTTTGCCAGCCTTTCATATTCATTACAGTCTTGCTCCTTCCAACATTCAGATCCTTGGTGGAGCAGTGGGCTAATGCCTCCTTAAGTAACACCAGCTGCCTGCAATTAGTGCAGGTTCGCATCCCACCAGGCTCAAGGTTGACTCAGCCTTCCATCCTTCCGAGGTAGGTAAAATGAGGACCCAGATTGTTGGGGGCAATAAGCTGACTTTGTAATAATGCTGCTTGGGGGGTGGTGTGTGAAAGCCCTAATAAGCAGGCATATACATTGAATGAAGGCTACTGCTAAGCTTGTAAGCCGCCCTGAGTCTTCGGAGAAGGGCGGGATATAAATGGAATTAAAATTAAAAAAATAAAAATAAAAATGTTAAATGTCAGCAACTGCAAACAAACAAACAAACAAACTTGCAGGCTTCAACAAAGAATTAAGATGCCTCCTACAATTTATAAAAGCCAGGTTGCAAATAGTTATTTGAATTCAGCACCTCGAAAGGGTTTTCATAGAAGTGATAAGTTGTAATTGTGAATTGGCAGACTATCCTCTAACTTAATTTTAGTAGAGTAGTGTTATCTAAAAGAGTGTTTATCACCCCACAGCAGGAACTTGGAAGCGATATTGTTTTTGGTCTTGCAAATGCTGGTTCTTTTCCCTTTTTGCATGCCGGTTTTCAGAAATTACTCAAGTTATATCTGCATTTGCAAACTAGCTGATCATATGCTTGTCACTCCAAGTTTTTAAGGGAAAGAGAAGCATGTTTTGGTCCCCCCCCCCGCCCGCTTGAAAACTTTGAGGCACCAGCTCAGCTGAGAGATGTTCAGACACAAAACATATGGCCTGGAAATTCAGGCATAAATTAATAAAATGAGAAGTGCCAGGCATTGGGAGATGGAAGGAAAATGTTATAGTGCCCCTGATTGACAGCATTGTCATGGCTTAATGTAGAACAATTAGCATCACTTCGTCCTTTTGCTCAAGTTCATCATCTTCAGTGACAACAATAAATCAGTAGTAACACAAGACATCAAAGTATATTTGCAGAGGGTGACTCAAGGGACATGCTGTCAACAAATGTTATCTTTCTGCTTTGACCCTCTGTCTATTTTTCTTTCTTTCCCATTAGTATGTTTCGTGTTTGCCTCTGTTTATGTGAATGCTACCATTGTCAATAAATAATCAGTCTGTGATATCATTATGCACTCATATGCTACATGTGATGCGGGCTTGAGGGTTTTTTTTTTTTCAAAATTTGTAGAATTTGTAGAATGTGTGCGTGTGAGACAATGTCTTCAATCTGATTCCTTCACCTTACCCTGCAAAATTTGTATATGGCCTATGATTTTTTTTTTAAAAAATGCTATCGCCAGTTTTGTTGCACCATCATCTCTTCTAGGACAGTTATTTGCAAAGTCAGCAAAAAAATTAAAAATGCAATTCTGTTCTATTAATCTGTGGCCACCTATTAGTCCGCTAATATTTCGAGATAACTGTTGAGAGTTATGCTGTATCTCAATGGACACTTTTGAGGAAGAAATGCAATGCATTTTCTCATTGTATTATTTCTTTTAGATTTTTTTTAAATCCCTCCTTTATTGTTTTTATGAATAATTCAGGATGGCAAATATACTCAATGCTCCTCTTTACCCCACAACAACAACTCTATAAGGTCAGTAGGGCTGAGAGAGAGTAACTCAGCTGGCTTTCCTGCCTAAGGTGGACTAGGGCACACAACTTCCTGGTTTCTAGTCTGATGTCTTAACTACTAGACCAAACTGGCTTTCCAGTTTGTCAAATGGCATTGGTTTGTTAAATTCATTAGCCAAGAGGAGGAATTGTAATATTGAAGGCTAACAACTGTGTCCCTAAAAATCTGCTTTTTTCCCAGAAGCACCATCATCTCTGGCCATCTTGCTTTTGCTACCCCAACCACTTCCAGAAACAGCAGGAGAGGCCCACTCCACAAAGACAAAAGCATGTTCCCTTTGATTTAAATAGATTTAAATAGATATCCAGTTGCAATGTATGGCAGTGAAAGTTGGACCATAAAAAAGGCTGAGCGCCAAAGAATTGAGGCCTTTGAACTGTGGTGCTGGAGAAGACTCCTGCGAGTCCCTTGGACTGCAAGGTGATCAAACCAGTCAGTCCTAGAGGAGAGCAACCCTGACTGCTCTTTAGAAGGCCAGATCCTGAAGCTAAAACTCAAATAATTTGGCCAGCTAATGAGAAGGAAGGACTCACTGGAGAAAAGCCTAATGCTGGAAAAGATTGAGGGCAAGAGAAGAAGGGGATGACAGAGAATGAGGTGGCTGGATGGAGTAGGCATGAAGCAGTAGGCGTGAGCCTAAATGGAGTCCAGAAGATGGTAGAGGACAGGAAGGCCTGGAGGAACGTTGTCCATAGGGTCACAATGACTTCGCAGCTAACAACAACAACAAATAGATATCCAAGGACATGCAGGCTGTAAGACTGCGAACTGTAGTTGGAATACCATCTTGGCTTAGCAATTTTTTTAGATGAGACCTTGCTGTTGCATTAATTATAATATATTCTAGGGTTTCCAAAGAGCCATTCTGGCATAGTGAGTTAAGTCATCAGGCTAGAAATCGGGAGACCATGAGCACCAGTCAATTGCCACCAGTCAACTGCAGAAGGCAGCTTCACTTGGAATAGCTTACATTCTGCGATGATACTTTTAATATTATTAAACAGCAACATCTGCCTTTCCTAGGTCCTTGGGAAGGACTCATTAGGTGGATAAAAATGCCAAATGCAGCCTAAAAATCTGGTTGATTATGCAACCAATGATGATGATAATGATGATGATGATGGAAATAGAATAACTGTGCAAAAGGAAGCAAAGCTAGTCATAATAGTAATAGGCACCTTGGATCCAGTTCTGAAACAACTGGAACATCATTTGAATACCATCAGCATTGACAAACTAACCATTCATAAATTGCAAAAGACAGCTTTATTCGGAACAGCTTACACCCTGCAATGATACCACCAACACCATAAAACATCAACATCTGGCTATGCCAGGTTCTTGGGAAAGAACTCAGGTGTGTGACAAACTGTTGATATCCCCTTCTCACGGGGGGAAGGACTTGTGATGCTCTGATGAGCCTGAGACCTATGCTGATGATAGTGAAGAGTCAACCATGTCAGATGGGTTTTAGCAAAGTTGCCAGACTAAACATATTCATCAACCATAATATGGAGGAAAAAGCAAAAAGAATCCTATACTGGATCTGTTGTCATCCAGGCCAAAAAGGACTGCTCATGTAATGATACCTTTAATATTATTAAAAGCATTTGCCTATTTCAGGTCCTTGGGGAGAGCTTGGTATGGTGGACAGAAATGCCAGATCCAATCGAAACATTTGGCTGACTTTGCCAACCAACCATAATTAGAATATTGAAAGTGAAACCCCATGCAAGAAAGTTCCCCATTCCTGAAATTTAGGATGCTTTCAAAAAAGGAGGAACATCCACTCTAAAGAAAAAACCCACAGGGCAGTTGAGATGAAGCTGTCTCTGTAACCAAAACTGCATTTATAATGCATAAGCTTTCTGATTCTATCTTTCTCTTAATGCAATGATTTCTGCTTTCTTTTTCTCTGGCTGTCTCCTTAACAAACATCAGAAATCTATTCAGAAGAAAGAGCTTTTAAAAAATTCCTTGGATTTCTCCCACAGCATGCAAGCTTTTGCTGTATTGCCTTCCATCAGAAGTAGCTGTTCGTTTTTAATGACGGTATTGAGAAAGGTCCTAAAGTGGAATAATTGAGACAAAAGGAGTGCGGAATTTAGCACAACATGTGCAGGCTTTGTTAGTTCTTGACAAATGGACGTTGTTTGGTTGCAAATAGGTAGTTATTATTTTTGCACTCTGATGCCCTTTGTGTTACAATAATACCTGCTGAGAAAGTGTAGATTATGTACCAATATATTAACGCAGATTTTGAGTTTTGTGGCTCACTTGCCCTGACAACATAATCAGTTTTGGTCAATAAACTTTAGCAGCTTTCAAACAATACTTTCTCACTGTGGAAGTATTGGAGGAGCAAATGAGGAACAAATTTACCTATTATTTTTTTTTGGGGGGGGAGAAATTGTCCTAAAACAGTTTGGAGAAAGAGAGAGCAAGACTCGTCCCCAATTTGCAAACTCTGTTAGAAAGAAAACACCCTTTGTTTGATCTTAGTGGGATTCTGCATTAAAACTAAAAAGCAGTTATAACATTAATGCATTCGTATTCCAAACCAAACATTAAGTCAAACAAAATATCAACAGAAAAGTGATCTGGCAGTCCTTTGTGACACTTTGCAAAAGTTTTTATCCACACTTCAGCACTATAATAAATGCATAACTGAGAAAAACATGATGAAATTAGATTCAGATTCATCATTGAACCCAGATTTAAAATTCTAGAGACTGTAAAAGGCCTGAGTAAGAAGGAAGTATTTTATGATTCCTTTTAAACAGTATTAGGACAGACAGCTCCCCCTTCCACAACTGATAGATTCCAAGGTCTAAGCGAAAAAGCAGAATCATTTATGGATCTGAATATTCACGACATCCCATCAAAGATTTAAGAGTCCAGGCCAGACTGAATGAGGTAGGCCATTCCGTGAGCTGTAACAGCCAAAGGCGTACAAGGATGTCCTATCATGAGCAGCTGAAATTCAGCCAGATATCATGCACTAACCCAGTGTTTCCCAACCTTAGGAACTTGAAGATGCGTGGACTTCAACTCCCAGAATTCCCCAGCCAGCTATGCTGGCTGGGGAATTCTGGGAGTTGAAGTCCACGCATCTTCAAGTTCCTAAGGTTGGGAAACGCTGCACTAACCAGTGCAGTAATTTCAGCAGAAGGATGTCGTTGCAGAACTTTGAAACCTTATTTTGAAGTCTTTTGCCACCTGAAATCTATTTATTTTGCTGCTGAGCCTTCCCCACATGAGGAAGATGACCTTCCCCTCGGTGGGAAGAAATCCAAACTCTGTTCTCTCCTCTCCACAATTGTTAAATAGTGGGCTCCAGACCGCATGGCCAAGATGGACGACTCAAGACACCAGGATTCAGCATTCCAACTCTTTATTGATGTAGCACAGACTGGACGAACAAAGGGGCAACTGCCCCACTTCTATACCTAGCCAGGTATATTTGGAACCAATTCCATTATCTGGATTTCCCGCCAAAGATTACCCTGCCAATCTGGACAGGGCACCCTGCCACCTGGTGGTGTCAGTGGCTTATATCTGTGTAACATCCCCTGTGTACATAACAACAATGGTGTTTTGACACCTAGCTAAGGCTGAGCACTAGGAGGATCTCTAAATTAAAAGGATTCTGTTTTGTGTCTCGTTTCCTAGCCCAGGCTTTTGTTTGACTCACTTCTTTTTTTCTAATTAGTCTGGTTTTGTCAGTTGCAATTTCTGCCTTTCACGTCTGAACTTTTCTGTTAGTCTTAGTTTGCTTTCAACTGTTGGCTTCCTTGGCTCCCAAACCTCCCATATTTATGATTTGAAAAAGCAAGCAAGCAAGCAAACAAATCAACCATCCCTGTTGAAAACAGGCAGCAAAAAAGAAATGCTGTGGAGAATGGCACGTGCGTTCATATTCACCCCAAGGTGAAGGAAGACTTTTCTCAAAAGCTTGCTGCCATGCTCCACTGGGTAGCCCTTTCCCAGTGGCCATGCGGGACAGGTCTTCTGAAAGGAAGGAAGTGGAATCAAGGACATCTGGGGACAACAGTCTTGACAAGGGCATTTCAAGTAGCGGTGGAGTTGATGTTCCAGCAAGCCCTCAGGTCTCCTTGCCCACAACCCCTGAAACCTCTCAGACTTTGAAGTCCAACCACCTGTTCCAAGCAGAAATGTGTAATAAAAATTCAACAGTAGAAAGAAGAAGTCTATAGATCAAAGAGGACTTCCCCCCCAAAAAAAGAAAACAAGCTTATAGAGGAGCCAACACTGCAGATGGCTGTCCAGTGGAGGCTCAGCACGATGGATTTATTGGCCTCCTTCCCTCCCTGGGAACGGAGGTTGAGAACTTTACAAGCCTCGGCTCTATTATGCTTACCTTGCTGTGCCATACGTAGGACTCTGAATGTTACCTTATCATGTCTTGCCTTGTCCCCTGGATTTGTTGCTTGGTACTCGATTCCTAAGATATGCAGATGATACCACTCTAATGGCAGAAAGTGAAGAAGAACTAAAGAGCCTCTTGTTGCTGGTGAAGAAGGAGAGTGCAAAAATTGGGTTGAAACTAAACTTTAAGAAAACCAAGATCATGGTATCAGGCCCTCTCAATTCCTGGCAAATAGATGGGGAAGAAATGGAGGTAATGACAGATTTTATTTCCCTGGGCTCCAAGATCACTGCAGATGGAGACTGTAGCCAAGAAATTAAAAGACGCTTGCTCCTCGGGAGGAAAGCCATGACAAATCTAGACAGCACACTAAAAAGCAGAGACATCACCCTGTCAACAAAAGTGCGTATAGTCAAGGCTATGGTCTTCCCAGTTGCAATGTATGGCTGTGAAAGTTGGACCATAAGAAAGGCCGAGCGCCAAAGAATTGAGGCCTTTGAGCTATGGTGCTGGACAAGACTCCTGCGAGTCCCTTGGACTGCAAGGCGATCAAACCGGTCACTCCTAGAGGAGATGAACCCTGACTGCTCTTTAGAAGGCCAGATCCTGAAGTTGAAACTCAAATACTTTGGCCACCTAAAGAGAAGGAAGGACTCACTGGAGAAGAGCCTAATGCTGGGAAAGATTGAGGGCAATAGAAGAAGGGGACGACAGAGAATGAGGTGGCTGGATGGAATCACTGAAGCAGTAGGTGTGAGCTTAAATGGACTCCAGAAGATGGTAGAGGACAGGAAGGCCTGGAGGAACGTTGTCCATAGGGTCGTGATGGGTCGGACACGACTTCGCAGCTAACAACAACAACTCGATTCCTGGTCTTCATGGTGCCATGAAGCATTTGCAGTTGCCTTGGGCTGTTGTTTTTTTTTTTTAGTATTTCTATTAAAATGACAATTTGCAACTATAAAAACTAATGCAAACTTTTGAAAAACTATTTTACAAGTAAAAGAAGAAAAAGAAAAAGATGCAGAAAAAATACAGAAATAGAAAAAAAAAAGAAAAATAAAACTATAGTAAAGGAAAAGAAAAGAAATATGGAAACAAGTGACCTCCCACTTCATCACATACAGTATAAACAATTTTAATAACTTATCACCTTTTCTTAAAATAAACGATAGATTCTTCTCATATCCCATCTCTTGCCTATAATTAAATCCATAAAGCTTCATCATTCAGCCTTGGTGTCAGCAAAAATTCATTGAGATACCTGAAATAATAACAGGTCTATATTAACCTTGATCAAATAAATCAACTTTCTATTACTTCTTTTTACTTATAACAAAGTTGATCACTAGTCCCTTCAAATAAGTTCCTAAAAGTTGAATTATTTTCATTTCTTCTTTGCCCTTCTAACAAAATTCTTTAAAGCTTTAATTAGCCTATTTTATAAATCCAATAAAGGAAAATTACCCAGATTACTCTCCTTGTTTATTATTTGTATATCCCATTTAATTATTAAGATATCTAGCAGTTCCTTAATCCAGTGTAACATCTTTTTGATGTCATTTTTGTAGCCTGTCATTTTAAAATCTACTTTCAAATCAGGTCGCAGTCATATCAATAAATACTGATGTCTCTTCCATAGCAACTTTTTGACCCAGTCTATCTATCAAGGAAGACATTTTTAAAATGAACTTTTGGGCCCATTGTTCAAAAATATTCTTCAATATGTCCAATGTTACACTATTTTGTTTCATTCTGTATTAGAATGCTAAGCTTTAGTGTTCTTCTCATTTTATTGTAATCTTTAGTTAATTTTCATGGTTATGCAGTGTCCAGTTCTTAAAATGTTTTTTTATAAATTCAAAACAAAAACATTTTCCATGGGTGGGATTCTTCATAATTAATTCCAAAATATTATTTTATATTTATTTGGATCCTTAGTCCGTCCCAAACTTTCAAAAATTAAAGCTTTAATCAACTTTTGCTGTTTATTCCAGAAAAAAAAAAAGATTGACAGAAACCCATTCAGTACTATAGAATGCGTTGATTCAAAGTTTTCTAATAGCCTAAAAGAAGGTCACAGGCATTTTTTGAAAGTGATTAGAAAAAGAAATATGCAAACCAGTCTCTTTTTGAAGCACCAACCGTGGTTTGAGTCAAATGGCTATTCTCTTGCCTCCCAGATCTCCAAATCTGCTGGAGACTGCTATCTTGTAGTCTCCTCATGAGGAGCAACTGTGTGGAGTGCTTGTGGGTGATCTGTTCTTTTCTGGAGAAGAATTACAAAGAGCCAGTCTACTTGCTAGCTCGTCATTCCACCCCGTTAGACAGCTCTACTTTTTGCAGAACCATCTTCAGTTCATCGTTTCCTCCCCAGAAGTCGACAGTCATTTTTAAATATTCCTAAAAAAAAATGGGCCCTTCTCTTCTAAAAGTACTGCCTGAGGTTTCATGTTAAGGCAGACATCCAGCTTGCTGACTTGTTGGCTGGCCTCCAGCGGTGTTGCCACAGAAAAATCCATGACCTTGAGGAAGGGAGGGTTACGCAATGAAACGGAGCCGTTCTATTTCAGCAAGAAGTCACCAGGGATCTAGTATAACCTGGATGTAGTATAGGTTGTGATTTACAGTCTGGTCCAAAGAGAGCTTATCAACTCTTAGTCTCTCTTTAAATGCATCTCCACAAACGTTATGTGCGTAAACAAACCAAGATTTGGCAGAACTTTCAAACTCTTTGTCTTCCCAACTTCATCTATATCCCATGGTGTCAAAAATGATTGGTGGATCTTCCTGCCTGATAGAGCAGAAATAAGGAGGTAATCCACTAATTGTTTCCTCTAATTTGTCTTATATTTATGCTGTTTCTCTGGAAGTAGGGCTGGGCCATCAGCAATTGATTGATTGATTGATTTGCCATCAAGCTGGTATCAACTTTTAGCAACCATGTGGTAGGATTTTCTCCAAGATTAATCTGATCCACAGTCTTCCAACACTGTAATCATCACCACAGTAATGAAATCCATCCACTTTGCTGCTGACATTCCTCTTCTTTTTTTCCTTCCAAATCTAATTTATGCCACATAATTTTCTGCCAGTTTAAAGACCGGAAGAATACATATTAATATGAGGAACAGACCATTGTGAAGACAGGACCAAGAGTCAGGAAAAAGGCAGCCTGGCTCTACATCACAAAATGTCACCTATAGCTTCAGGCTGCCCTTGGCAAATGTTACCTTTCACTCAACAGAATTAATAGTTGCTATCTATTTAGCACTATATTTAGCACTGGCTATGTCGGTTTTCAGAAGTAAACAGACAGATTTATATATGACTTGAAAATGTTGCGGTATATATGTGTTGCTGTCACAAACAACAGAAGTGGAAATTAAAAACCGATTATAATGGGCAGTCAAATTTCCTGGCCATCAGAACATAAGATAGTATAAAACATGCACAACAGTGATAGAACAGAATAACAGAGTTGGAAGGGACCTTGGAGGTGTTCTAGTCCAACCCCCTGCCCAAGCAGGAGACCCTATACCATTTCTGACAAAAGGTTGTCCAGTCTCTTCTTAAAAGCCTCCAGTGATGGAGCACTCCCAAAGTCTGAAAGCAATCTGTTCCACTGACTAATTCTTCTCACTGTCAGGAAATTCCTCCTTAGTTCTAGGTTGCTTCTCTCCTTGATTAGCTTCCATCTCTTGTTTCTTGTCTTTCCTTCTGGTCCTTTGAGAAGTAGGTTGACCCCATCTTCTTTGTGGCAGCCTCTCAAATATTGGATCTCTGCTATCATGTCTTCCCTAGTCCTTATTTTCACTAGATTAAAGGTAAAGGTAAAGGTTCCCCCGCACATGCGTGCTAGTCGTTTCCGACTCTAGGGGCCGGTGCTCATCTCCGTTTCAAAGCCGAAGAGCCAGCGCTTGTCCGAGGACGTCTCCATGGTCATGTGGCCGGCATGACTAGACGCCAAAGGCGCACGGAACACTGTTACCTTCCCACCGTAGTGGTCCCTATTTTTCTACTTGCATTTTTACGTGCTTTCGAACTGCTAGGTTGGCAGAAGCTGGGACGAGTAACAGGTGCTCACTCTGTTACGCGGCACTCGGGATTTGACCCGCCAAACTGCCGACCTTCTGATCGACAAGCTCAGTGTCCTAACACACTGAGCCACCGCATCCCTTTGAGCCACCGCGTTCCTTTTCACTAGATTAGACATACCCAATTCCTGTAACCGTTCCTCATATGTGTTAGCTTCCAGCTCCCTAATCATCTTTGTTGCTCTGCTCTGCACTCTTTCCAGAGTCTCAACATCTTTTTTATATTGTGGTGACCATAACTGGATGCAGTATGCCAAGTGTGGTCTTACTAAGGCTTTATAAAGTGGTACTAGTACTTCACGTGATCTTTTCATGTTATCGTTGAATACCCAACTCTTCTGCTGAATTTATTTATATTGTATGTTTATCAAACTAGTCAAATCATATTTTTAATTCTTCAGCATTAAGTTTGTGCTTCTTGATACTTCTTTGTACATGAGATAAGCAGATATATGCCTTTCCCTCTCTATCTCTGTCATACTCTGAGGGTTTCATCACCTAAAAGCAGAGGTGTCAAACTTTGGCAACTTTATGACTTGTGGACTTCAACTCCCAGAATTCCCCACCCAGGCATTCTGGGAGTTGAAGTCCACAAGCTGTAAAGTTGCCAAGATAGGACGTCCCTAATCTAAAAACAACTGGGGTAGTTTTTAATTATCTGGGAAATGAACATGAAGTAATTAAGTATTCTCTTCTCTATTAAACATCAGTCAGAGCCTGCGCTTGATTAGAAGTTTCTATTGTATTACATTTGATCAGACGTTTCTCTTAGATTATACTGTTTTATGCAAATCCACTTCTTCATTATTATTGGGAGGTTGAAATGCCCAATAGTACAAAAAAACCGCTAACATTGTGCCTCTAGGAGCTGCAAGACATAAAGTAAATGAGGCATGGCTACTGATTGTCTTCGGCCTACATTATCTGCACAGGAACTATTAAGAAGGTTTTTATATCTCCCTTCCATGCGTCATTTTCTCACTCTATCTAATTAAGAGCTTCACTTAAACATAATGTGCTACTATCTAGAAAAATGCATTTTTATGGTACTAAAAACTAGGGTTCTGTAGCAAGGGCCGTCCCAAAGTAACCAACATTTGTTTGCTTCTTCTTGTGTTTATTACCTTGTTGCACTGTAAGGTACAATAAAAGTGTGCAGTATTAAGAAGGAACAACTATTTGTTTAATCATTTCTAGGGGTTCTGGGTTTGGGGGGGCTGTTGTAGAAGAATATCAGATTAAACTTAACTTTAACATTAAAAGTTAAAAGTTTTACAAGAAGCAGTACTGTATAGGTAGTACTTGACTTAAAACTGGTCATTTAACAACCATTTGGAGTTACAAGTGTCTTGGAAAGGGTGCTTAAAAACCCATAAGCTCTTCTGACTGTTGTAAAATGTCACATACACACACACACACACACACACACCTGGGGTCACATTATTGTAATTCCGGTGTGTTACAATTGGTTGCAGTGTCCCACAGTCACATGGCCACAATTTGTGATATGTTTTGTTAGTTTCCAGAGGTTTCTTGCTAGTTTCTGGTAAAAACAAATAAATAAATAAATAAATAAATAAGGAAAATGGATTTGTTTATGACCAATGAAAAAAGTGACCACATGAATTTCCCCATCTCAGTTTTTTAGCTAGTTTCCCCCCCCCCCGTAGGTTTCCAACCAGACCAGCTTAGATCACACTGTCTCCAAGAAACCTGATCTGTTTTGGGATGCAGTTGCTTTAAAGCACCTTCTAGCATCATATGCTTCCAGAATTAATTGATCCTTATTTAAAAAGCTTGCGACACTTTTTTTTTTAAAAAAAAATTACGCCTTTCTGCAATGCAGTCACTTTCTCCCAAAGGCAGATTTTTTCAGATAAATAACAACAGGAGCAGCCTGCAGGCATTTTACAGTCCTTTTCAAAACTTCTCCTTTTCCCCACCTCTCGCTCTTTTCTTTTTGAAGGGGAGGGTACCTTGACATCAAATCAAAAAGCAAGATGCTGCAGTGGTATTTCTGTGCCTCTTGGTAGTTAATGGGGATTTTATTCAGCAACAGTCCATTTCAAGACAAGCTCATGCTAAGCTACCAAACCCCAAGCTCACATCACAGACCCCAAGGTTAAAGCCAATTAGTCCACCAGATTTCCTACTTTTCAGCAAATTTCTGGCACCCTGGGACACACACACACACACACACACACACACACACAAAGTGTGAATCACTGAAGCAAGAGGCTCCTACAATTATAATTTGTTATGTACAAGAGTTTTGAACGAGAGAGGCAATTTGATCTTGGAATGCAAAGCAAGACTTGTTTGGAAAAAAAATATATACTTAACTGAAGAAAATGACTCTTTTTGCCTACTCCCCTAACTAGTCTGTTCAGATTAGGTGAGAAATTGAAACCGCTTTGGGGGACATATATGGGGTCTAAACCAACTTGCTCTGACTGAAGAAGCTACTTGGATAAGCAGGGAAATGTTTCAAAACAACAAAGCAGTCCAGTTGGCATAAATCGGCTTCCAGACTCAGGGTTGAACTGTGGGGCCCTTGATGCTTGGTGAGATTTTTTTTTGCAGATGTTTCTACAAAACTAGGTGTCATCATCAGTGCCAGAAGGGAGTAGAATTTACTTTTATTTTCATACACAAGAGAAGGAGGGGGGGTGTCCATTTTTCTGCTAGCTTCATTCATCCAGGATGTCAAGATATATTTTTTCCTCCCCAAATAATACTCATATAATCACAATATCATTTTTATGCCTCCGTGGCTTTTTAGGCTCACTCTTTTTTAACATCTTTCGGAAGTCAAATACAAAGCCTTTAAGAATGCACAGAGAAAGCTGCATTGTATCTTTATAACAGCATCATGTTTATCTTTATTCCCACTTCCAGGATTCAGATTATTGGTAATATTCTAGAGAATATCAGTGATGAAACCGTATTACCCTATTGACTACTAGGTCCTTGGAAGAGCTCAAAGTAGAGAAATAAAGGCAGGCAGGCAGGCAGGCAGGCAGGCAGGCAGGCAGGCAGGAAGGAAGGAAGGAAGGAAGGAAGGAAGGAAGGAAGTGTTCTGTTCCAGTCTATGACCGGCCCTGTTTGAATGTCAGGGACAACCCCTTTTTATAATCAACAGGCTGGGGGGAAAAAAACCAACCAAATTTATTTACAAAGAGTTCAAACAAAAGTTAAATGAAAAGTTCAAACAAGACTTAAACCAAAAGGTTAAACAAGAGTTAAACAAGAATAACAGACCAGGACTCTAGCAGAAGATCTTCAAACGGTTGCCTTCAGCAACCAGCCACACATTCCCCTTTTATCAGCAGTCCCAAGGCGTGGCTTCTCATTGCCTTCTCCCGAGTTGCCTCATTGCTTTCCTCTGTTCTGTTCTGCTAGATTGCCTCCTGCTCCTAGCATCCCTGAACAGAGCCAGCTGTGGATCGTCTTCTTCCAATCCCTCATGCTCACACAGCTGAGTCTGAGGAGGAACAAGACAGGAGGGGCCAGGCTGAAAGTCCTGCAGTGCATTAGAGCCTCCCTCTGACACCAAAGGCTCTCCAAACCCCTCCTCCTCTTCCTCTTCAGAATCATCAGACTCAGCTGCTGGAACCGTAGGCTGATGCTGAATCACAACAGGAAGGAAGGAAGGAAGGAAGGAAGGAAGGAAGGAAGGAAGGAAGGAAGGAAGGAAGGAAGGAAGGAAGGAAGGAAGGAAGGAAGGATCCAATAAAACACAACAAAAAAGCTATTCTCCATAGGATTCCAACCAATAGTTAAGTTGCTAAGATGCAAAGACATTGCACATACATGCCATGTATGATGAAGATTTTGTGGCTGTTGTTTGCATAATATGGGTGTCCAGATAACAGAGCTCCCAAATGTTGCTGTGAGAAAATCTATTTTGTAGGCAATGTGCTTTTTTTAACATCCATGCTAATTTAAAATAGAAGCTACGGCTTCATTGACACAGAGTACTTCTGGGCCGATATTTTGTGCTGCTTTGTGTTCTCAGGTCTTTGGCAACTGAGCTCATTAACTTCCAGCTTCGTTATGGTAGTAAAGGAATAGTGGAACTTGAGGTTAGGCCTTTCTCCATTTGTGAAAACCCTCACTTCACTTCACCACGTGGATTATTTTCTCATCCTGTGGAGATTAATACATACTATTCTATCCTTATATTGCTCTCTAACTGAGCAGAAGATACATTTTTTAGCTCTCCCCTCAGCACTTAATAAATGGAACCGAAATTAATTATGTGGATTTTGCAGGGCGTTGACCATGTGACATTTCATGTCCTCTCCAGTTGGATACTTGGAGAGAGTAGAAGTCAGTTCTCATCAACATTTTAAGGGCAATGGAGGTGAGGCCAAATGTGCTTTCAAACTAATCCTGAGAATTTGGACACTGAAAAAAAAAATGACCCTGTGAAAATAACCATAAACAGAGATACAGTAGATGTAGTTAAGATACTGTCTGATCTTGTTATAAATGATCCCGCTTGTGCAGCTTAATATTGTGGACAAGTTAATTGTGGACTTGGTAGATACCTGGTTTGTATTTTTGCCTTTCTGGGTGTTAACATCTGTCAGGATAGTATCCTAGGGATGATAAATGGCTTTTTGAGTTAGGAAGTAACACCAACCCACCCTTAGCAAGGAAATAATGAAAGCCCTTGTGATTAAAAAGTGGTAGATTCTCTAGCAAGGGTAATTTATTGCCCTATTTCCTTCTGTTCTTGGGTATATAGTAATGGATGGTTCTTTTTAGCCCTTGGTATAAATAACAGGATTTCATTCAGTTTGATTTTGATTTGGGGAGAGAAATACCGTTTAGATAGAAATCTTACGTTGGGAGATAACAATCCAGTTGGTTCTCCTGGATCTTTGAGCAGTATTCCTTATAATCAAAGTGATATTTTTTGGATTACCTAGCGAGGCTTGGTTTAGGAAGAATGATATTCTAGTGGTTTCCGCCTTTCTTAGAGGGACAATCTCTTGATAGATCTTGAGGAACATTTACTCTAGGCATTGGCTATTTGTCTCCCATGATAGGAAATCATTAATGGGTCATCTGGAGGACAAAGCTGGAGCCTTAGCAATGTAACAATAAAATTCTGTTTCTGCTCCATCCAGAGAAACAGTGGCCCTCTGGAATAGGAGCCAGTATATAACAAATGGAATCTTAATCTTATAGACTGCATATTTGGACTTCCCAAAAGACACAAAAAATGAATCTCCAAAAATTCCTTAACCAATTCAGCAGCTGTAAGATAAGAGGATTCATGCTATGACAGTTTGATCACTGGTCACAGAGTTAGGAATGGATAGATAATTTTCACATTGGAGAGGTATTCAAAGATTGGGATCCAAGTTAAAATAGTTGTTACATTTTCTTATGTGGTTCTGGTGAACAGTCTGGTGGCCAGGTTTGCTAAGGTTACGATCTCAGAGTCCTAGTGGACAATCACTTAAATATGAGCCAGCAGTGTGCTGCAGCTGCCAAAAAAGCCAACACAGTGCTAGGCTGCATTAACAGAGGGATAGAATCAAGATCACGTGAAGTACTAATACCACTTTACAATGCCTTGGTAAGGCCACACCTGGAATACTGCATCCAGTTTTGGTCACCATGATGTAAAAAAGCTGTTGAGACTCTAGAAAGAGTATAGAGAAGAGCAACAATAATGATTGGGGGACTGGAGGCTAAAACATGTAGGGAACGGTTGCTGGAATTGGGTATGTGTAGTTTAACGAAGAGACGGGTAAGGGGTGACATGATAGCAGTGTTCCAATATCTCAGGGGCTGCCACAAAGAAGAGGGAGTCAAGCTATTCCCCAAAGCACCTGAAAGCAGGACAAGAAGCAACAGATGGAAACTAGTCAAGGAGAGAAGCAACCTAGAACTAAGGAGAAACTTCCTGACAGAATAATTAACCAGTGGAACAACCTGCCTCCAGAAGCTGTGAATGCTCCAACACTGGAAGTTTTTAAGAAGAGACTGGCAAGCCATTTGTCTGAAATAGTATAGGGTTTCCTGTCTGAGCAGGGGGTTGGACTAGATGACTCCAAGGTCCCTTCCAACTTCTTCTTCTTCTTCTTCTTCTTCTTCTTCTTCTTCTTCTTCTTCTTCTTCTTCTTCTTCTTCTTCTTCTTCTTCTTCTTATTATTATTATTATTATTATTATTATTATTATTATTACTACTACTACTACTACTACTACTACTACTACGTTCATTGTAAGCAAGTACAAAGTAATTCAGTTAATGTACACGTCTACATAAAATTGGATCTTCCTCTGTAACACTTCCACCCATTGGTTTTTAACCTACCCTTGGGAGTTATAGTCCATAAATCCCCCAGCTTTTCCTTGTGACAATCCTTCAGGTATTTGAAGTCTACTATCATGTCTTCCCTTAGACTTTTCTTCCTTACGCTAAATATGCCCAGTTATGCTAAATATACAGACATTGTAGGCAAGGTAAATAGCTCAGTGACAATGCCATTCCTACTGCTAGGAAGAACTATTTCAAAAGTTAAAAAGCCAAAGGTCTATTTAAAAAGTTAAAAAGCCAAATTAGTAACGGCTTTTATAAATTTTGCTATTACATCTGAATAAGGATTCCACACTTTTTTAAATACCATCCAACATGCTTCTAGTTGATTAGGATGATGTTCTAGCCTTGGTGGAGCAGTGGGCTAATGCCTCCTTAAGTAACACCAGCTGCCTGCAATTAGTGCAGGTTCGCATCCCACCAGGCTCAAGGTTGACTCAGCCTCCCATCCTTCCGAGGTAGGTAAAATGAGGACCCAGATTGTTGGGGGCAATTAAGCTGACTTTGTAATAATGCCGCTTGGGGTGTGTGTGAAAGCCCTAATAAGCAGGCATATACATAGAATGAAGGCTACTGCTAAGCTTGTAAGCCGCCCTGAGTCTTCGGAGAAGGGCGGGATATAAATGGAATTAAAATTAAAAAATAAATAAAATAATACACATTATTTTATATAGAATGCAGATAGGTCTTTAGTTTTAAGGTAATTTCCTAATAAAGCTTTTTGTAAAAACTAAAATAAAGTCTAGTCTTCAGAAACCCATCTGTGAATTATTTTCCCCCTCTTGGAATCCATATTCTGCTGCGTAAATCTACTCCCACACAAAGGATCATAACTGAATAGTAGATTATAATTTGAAGCACAATGGTGTGACTTATCATAGAACAGTTTTACTATAGAATACAGCAAAATCAAAGGGAGAATGTCTCAAACTCTAAATGATAGTAGAATTGACTAGATGAAAACTACTGTCTGCTTTTTTGTGTGTGATACAAAATCATACGTTTCAGACATATGGCCAAAAGATATTGGACAACCACTTGCCTGTAATGGTAGATATATTGATATTTTATCAATATATTTATCAACAAAATTTAGCTGTCACTTTAAATTAAGAAACTATGTTCTTTGGTGACGAGGCTTATGTGCCATCAAGACATTGTCAACTTTTAGCCACCACATAGATTTTGTCCATGATAAGCTACCCCTAACCTGATCTTTCAGTGTCTCCAAAGGTATACCTGTCACCACAGTAACTGAATCCATCTACCTTGCTACTTACTGGTGGTCATCCTTCTCTTTCCTTACACTTTTCCCAGCATTAAAGCCTTCTCTGGGAAGTTAGGTTGTTGGCATAATGTGTCTGAAGTAGGATAATTTCAGCCTTGTCATTTGTACCTTAAGTGAGATATCACACTCAATTCGTTATGATTTCATGCAGTTGGTATTATAGTATGATCAGGATGAATCAGTCCACTCCAGGATGAAAGCCTCTTTCTTGAAGATTATTGTATGGAGCATCATCATGTGAATTCAGCGCAGGTTGCTAAGTACGGTAAATGATTTTTTTTTTAGTTTTTAACTGGTTATCCTTGCTTTTGATCTGGAACTGGCTTGTCTATCCTTTTGGCTTGCCTGGGCCATATTGAGAGACTAGGAATTATCTTGGGCTGCATATAAAATGTATAATATAGTTAAAATATAGAAATACACATAATAATGTTAAAAAATTACAATCTTGTGAGACCACGTTACTAGCTGTCTTGGGCCACATGCAGCTCTTGGGCCGCTGGTTGGACATGCCTGGTCTAGAATCTAAACCACTACACTACCCAGGCTGTTAAGTGACACTGCATATATATGTACTTATCTGTCTGTCTATCTATAAAGCAAGCTTCTAGAAGTTCCCATTAGATTAGAACATAATGTCATGGTTCCGATAGATAGATAAATCAGAACTCCAAGGCTAGAAGCTTCTTCAAAGGACATGTTTGTTGGATACAAAATATCAGCACGATCAAAAGTGAAACCAAGTCTGAAATTCCCTCCAAAGAGTTGTTGTTGTTGTTAGCTGCGAAGTCGTGTCCGACCCATCGCGACCCTATGGACAACATTCCTCCAGGCCTTCCTGTCCTCTACCATCTTCTGGAGTCCATTTAAGCTCACGCCTACTGCTTCAGTGACTCCATCCAGCTACCTCATTCTCTGTCGTCCCCTTCTTCTATTGCCCTCGATCTTTCCCAGCATTAGGCTCTTCTCCAGTGAGTCCTTCCTTCTCATTAGGTGGCCAAAGTATTTGAGTTTTAGCTTCAGGATCTGGCCTTCTAAAGAGCAGTCGGGATTGATCTCCTCTAGGAGTGACCGGTTTGATCGCCTTGCAGTCCAAGGGACTCGCAGGAGTCTTGTCCAGCACCATAGTTCAAAGGCCTCAATTCTTTGGCGCTCAGCCTTTCTTATGGTCCAGCTTTCACTGCCATACATTGCAACTGGGAAGACCATAGCCTTGACTATACGCACTTTTGTTGACAGGGTGATGTCTCTGCTTTTTAGTTTGCTGTCTAGATTTGCCATGGCTTTCCTCCCCAGGAGCAAGCGTCTTTTAATTTCTTGGCTACAGTCCCCATCTGCAGTGATCTTGGAGCCCAGGAAAATAAAATCTGTCACTACCTCCATTTCTTCCCCATCTATTTGCCAGGAATTGAGAGGGCCAGATGCCATGATCTTGGTTTTCTTAATGTTAAGTTTCAACCCAAGTTTTGCACTCTCCTTCTTCACCCGCAACAAGAGGCTCTTTAGTTCTTCTTCTTTAGTTCTTCTCCAAAGAGTTACACTATTACAAAGTCAAACTTCCCACCCCAGTGCTATGCAATCATCCACGTTCCCCAATAGAATAGTTTGGCAGGCTTTCTAACAAAACGCCCAACCCCCTAACATAACTGATAGAATGACCTTGGTTCCCATGGGACACATAATTTTTTAAACTAGCAAAAATACTCCACACCTCCTCCCATTCATGTGGCAACAGAAAATGAGCAAGATGGCTGCAGCCAGGTTCGTTGTAGAGTTGACACATAGCTGATCTGATAATTATCTCATCTACCCTTGATAAACTAACTGGAACCTGTGTGGTAGATCCTTGAGCAAAAACATCCTTTAGGTTTTGTAGTGAAAAACAGCTTATAGAGACTTGGGGGGGGGGGTTGAATAGCTGGGGAGCAATAGCTGCTATGAGGAATCTAAGATCCTTCCCAAATTGTGAGTGAAATTTTCCACAACAAACAAATAGAAATCAATTTGATTTTTTAGTGTAGTGATAGATTGACATTAGGATTGGCTTATTTTAATAGTGCATAGAATAAACCTAGAGCGGCTTTTTTGAAAGCTATTTTTTCTCAAAAGTCTAACCACCGTGGATCTACTCATTGTTCTTTTGTTCACTTTTCTTTTGAAGTCTAATACCCTTTTCCCCCCAAACCTAATGCCCATCAGTGTTTTTGCTTTTGTGTTTTTTTGTAATAAATCCTGATTAAAATAGAAGTTCTTGGTGCCCACATATACCCTGGGAGAGAGTTTAAATTGATAACTTGCCCTACAAAAACCAAGTCTCTTCACAATGAAAACCAGATATTGGGCATAAGCAATCCCAGTATTTCTCAGCACGAAAGAAAGGCACTATCCACCCTTTGGTTTTGCTCCTACAACTTTTGACTGACTGCAGGAAAGAAACAGGGTGCCAGCAAGTATTAGCGAAATCCATTAAGTGCTGCATTATCCTGATATGGCGAAGCAAGTTTAGAATTTATAATATTTCTTAAACTTCATCCCTGCCTAAAATCCAAATTTTGCAAGATACTTGAAGGAATACAACCCCATCATTTTGAGAGAAGGGACGCTTCCAGGTCTTACAGACATATTCAGATTTGTCTACTATATCCAAAATCACTCTAACCTTATTAGTGCGCAGTAAGGAGACATTTGTAGAAAAAAACAAGTGGCACACCAGGGACTGGTAGCCTTAGTAAAGTCAACACCATATGAGACAAGCAGAGGTATGGAGGGAATACGGAAAATTTGCCTTACCCAGAGAAGTGTCAATTTGAGACTGTTCCTTAGCTAAAGAAGAGTTAGCAATTCTCTGTAACGGATCAGAAGTTTTCAAGACAGTAGTTTAACTTTGGGTGGAGTCTCACAGCTTTGGAGAAGACAGAGTTCTCTAATTCCAGAGTCATGCTTTTTTTTTTTTACTTTAATCACTGTAACTAACAAGGCTGTGACAGAAAGATCATAGCCTTAGCAGAGATCATACCCAAGTGCTTAATTAACTTTGATTAATGGATCAGATACAGGATGATAAATTCAGTGTGGCTGTTCGCATCAGCGTCAGCTTGTCTGGCATATATATTACAGACCTGTAAAGATTAAAGGTCAAGTCACAAAAGTTAGAAAGCTATGGCCATTTCAGTGAAATTAGAGCCATACTTGACGTCACTTTCAACTATCATATCAAGAGCCATGGTGGCGCAGTGGTTAGAATGTAGCATTGCAGGCTAACTCTGCCCACTGCCTGGAGTTCAATCCTAACCAGCTGAAGGTTAACTCAACTTTTTATCCTTCCGAGGTAGGTAAAATGAGAAGATACAGATTGTTGGGGGGAAGATATGTTGACTCTGTAAACCCCTTAGAGAGGGCTGTAAAGCACTACGAAGCGGTACATCAGTCTAAGTGCTATTGCCATCAAGAAAACACATTTTGTTTTCTTTTGCTCTTGTTTTGGAATGGAGTTTTGGAATGGAGTCTCCTTTTGAGGAAGGTTTGCAGTTTTTACTCCCTTAGTACCGGCAATTCTGATGACTGTTTTCCAAATATGCAGAAATGTTTGCAATGAAAAGCTTCTTATAGAAACGCCAAGGACAGTTACGCCAGCAGAAGGTGAAAGACAATGCAAAAATATCCTTGGGAAAAAGCAGTGGCGTTGTCTTACCCACTGAGCTGGTGGTGATTATGCATTGTGGCAGTGTGCAGAGTTTGAAAGGAAATCGCCACACAACTCCCCCGGAGGCAAAGCTTAGAGAAGGGAATGACTTCAACCCCCACTAAGCCTTGCAAACTTTTCCTTGTCGGAAACAATCCCGTAAAGTTTTGCTGCCTCTGCAGTTCTCCTCCCCAGATTCCTAAGCTAAGTAGCAGAAGCTGTCTCTTCCGATATAAATAATGCAGATGTTTCGCAAATGGGATGCAGAGATACCAAGTAGCCCAGATCCTATTAGAATTACTGCACAAGTAGCAGGAGAAGGAAGTTGTGTTTAAAAACGAAATGCTTCGGTTGTTCAGTTCTGAAATAATGTGCTGAGATAAGAGAGAGTGAAGCATGTTCCATTATTGATTAGAAGGGAAGGATATAGTTTCCTAATATAGTTAGGAAACTTACCGGTATATGCTCCTAACTCACAGCGAAGATTCAAGGTCTTTCTTTTTCTTTTTTCTTTTGTCTCTCAATATCTGCAGTCAAAGTTCATCTTTAGGTGTAATACAAATACAGTTGAACGTACGTGCCTCATGATGGATGCTGTGTTATTAAAATCTGCTTTTAATATGCCACATCAATTGTGGCAAGGAAGGGAGAATAAGGTCACAGCATAGTTAACTCTGTGAAGTATTGATGTAGTTCCTCTGCTTCTTAACTTGTAGTGCAGCTCGTTTAGTTTGATCCGAAAGCTCTTTCCAAAATCCTTCTAGTATATAAACTTCACCTCCAATACATTTAGATGCACATGTTTGTCCAGGTCAGTTGTGCAGCAGTCAGGGGTTTAAAACCTTAGCTTTCTGGATGAGTATGCATAATTATGCAAAACATTTATTTGGTCCGAGCACTCTACTCCTTGTTTTAACAACCACCTTGGTTAGCATCCATTTGCAAGTGCAACAGTAATAATTAGTAATAAAAATAATTTTCTGAGCAAGGTGTGCATTTATATGCAAATTTCATGAGCCTGGTAACAATGCATAATGGAGTGAGAATTACACTGGTGAAGCTGTGTGAGAAACCGTTATCTGAATGAGATAGCAATAACCAGCAGGCTTTAAAGGCCCCCTTTCTCTTTCTCTCTTTCTCTCTCTCTCTTTCTCTCTCTTTCTCATTCTCTCTCTCCTCTCCTTCCTCTCTGTGTCTCTATGTGATGTGTTCACTTAGTGACTATATAATGACAAAGTTGTTGGAATGGAAGATAGTCACTAAACAACAAATGAGAGTATTACATAGCTATATTAGCTTTTGAGAGAAGTAAATTTTCAGAGGTAAAGGCAGTCCTTGACTAAACATTGGTTTAGTAACCAATTTACCTTTTCAGAAATAACCTTTTGGAAATCAACATTGCAACTGAAAAAGACAGAAAACTTGCATTAATTTTTCCAGATGACAATAGGTCAGCAGCATGCAGGATCCTAAAGATCAATGAATATGCAAAGCTCTTCAAAGTCCAAAACTTGGTTGCATATTATTTCATATCCATATCAAGATATTGGCAAGCACAACAGCCAAGTGAGCTAGGGATTCCGTAATCCTATCTTTGATAGTCACCTATGAAAAATAAGTCAGAAGGTAAGACTTTTCTTTTTATTAGCAGCCTTAATAAAAGAAAAGGAAGGCATTTTCCGTTTACCCACGCTTATTGGCAATATCAGTGCTTGGCAATTGTGAATGCCTTCATCACCATATTTCCTGCTGGCTTTGCCTTTTGTGAGAGCAATAAGGCAAGGGACAAATATTAAAATATTCTGTTTGAGTAGTAAAAGTAAAAAACAAAAAAACAAAAAACTTTTACACTGATTAAGTGATTTTTCTCACTGAAGGAATCAAAAATATCTTTGCAAAAATGTGGTGTCCTAGTTAAAGGAAGTTAAAGATTAATGAGAGGAGGGGAAGAAAAAAAACATCTACAAGCATGGTGCTTGAATTGCATGTACTGGTGAATAACCCCATCTTTTTTTTCGTTCTTTTCTTTTTCTTTTTTAAAAATCCGTGTATTTTAGAAAGATTGGCCGAAGGGAGAAATTTGGGGATTGGATTCGCCCATTCATCCTTCTGTTTAGATACATTCAATAATAAAACCAATCTATTCAAAGTTCTCCTGTATGGTACAGCCTGCTTTTCCAAATGTATAGTATGATTTCTAGCAAAACAAACTTCAGAAGTTCTCAGTAGAACAAAACACACATTCACAAATTACAACAACTTGACACTTTCCTCTTTTAATAAAGACACCAAGGAGAGGCAACTCCCACTCCTTTTTGAAGTTAACCAGCCAGAAATACAAGATAATTCTCGACTTATAACCAATCATTTAAGGATGAACAACACACACACACCATCACATCGTCACAATTTAGGCACTTTTATTTACAACTGGTTACAGCATCCTGCAGTGACATGATTGTGATGTTCAACTTTTTTTTCCTGATTTCTGGCAAAAAAAAAAAGCGCCCATTTGGAAAGCTGGATTCATTTAACAACCACATGGTTCATTTAACAATCATGGTGATTCACTTAACAACCGCTGTAAAAATGTTCATTGTCAGGTCTGACTCAACTTACGATGCAACAGCTTATAATGACATTCCGGTCCCAGTTCTGATCTTTTTAGGAAAGAGGAGGAGAAGGTGGGATCTGCTCCCAAATTAATGGAGGGTTTTTATGAATCAAAAGGAAAAGTCTTATATAGTTTTAGATATAATAGGTAAATCAGCTTGAGTGTACCCATCATTTTAATGTGTTTCAGAGATTCTCAAAGCCTTTAACTCTTATTTCCCAAAGAGCACCATCTCCATTTTAGATGAAGAGAAACTGACCTACTTTTCCTTTGTTTGCACTTAATTTTTAAATCCAGCCCTTTTCCTGTAAGCTTCAAAACCTCTCTCTGTTTCCTTTGGTGCTATAATATATTGGCAGCACCTAAATTAGGTGGGAGATAAAAACTTTCAGCTGTCTTCTTTGAAACAACATGCTCTGCTAATCAGAAACAGGCATTACACCGCACGTATATCTTCAAGATTAATCAAATCCAATATTATGTTTAATTTGATCACAGGCATTGCTACATCATGATCATGCAGCAACAGGAAGATAAGGGTTGTTACATCAGCTGTGCCTTTCCTTGTTTCTTGTTCTGTGGGCAGGCACTATTGAGGGGGTGATGTATGTATTGTGGGTTATTTATTCGTGGGCATATAAATATGCCTTTGAGAATCAGCTGGGATTTGTTTCCTCTTGTCTGAGCTGGGAGACCTGTCGCCGTGAGCTTTTTCAACATGTCTTTTGTCTACAACAGAGAATATAAATATCCTCCTATGTAGAATATATACATAGATTTATGCTTTTGGAAAAAAAATACAACTAATAATAAACTGACTTGTGTTGTTTATGAGTGTGTCTCTCCTTGACTCTTATGGCTTGGAATTTCATAACCTGTATGACTTCCGTGGATTTTGTACGCAGACACCCTTATTATGTTACATATGCACCCGCTTTAATCTAAATCATTGATTCACGTCTTGCTTTCTGGTATAGTACAGGTAGTCCTTGACTTACAACCATTCATTTAGTGACCGTTTGAAGTTACAATGGCACTGAAAAAGTGAATTCTGATTGCATTTCACACTGACGATCATTGTATCATCCCCGTGATCCTGTAATTAAAATTCAGATGTTTGTGATGACATGTATTTATGACAGTTGCAGTGTCTTGGAGTCATGTGATCACCGTTTGTAACCTTTGCAGCTGATTTCCAACCAGTAAAGTCAATGGGGTAAGCCAGATTCACTTAACAACCACATGATTCACTTAACAACTGTCTCGCTTAGCAATGAAAATTTTGGGCTCCATGGAGGTTGTAAATTGAGGCCTAGCTGTATTCGGCTAGTTGTGGAACCTATTCACGAGGAAGAGCATCTTTCCTAGGATTTTCCTAGGATTTAAGAGCTTTTTAATCTTGACCTTCTACACAAGCAACTGTTGGCTGTTGACATAATCAACATTACTATTCTGAAAATTTTTACTGCTCACATAAAAGGTCACTTAGATGAGAAGGCCGGTGTATAAATGTGATAAATAAAGTAAGATAAATTAAAATAATCAACTCAAACACCACCTTGATAATAGTTCAGTGTCTTGATAATAGTTCAGTTCAGGGAAGAGGGAGGGGGGAGGTAGGGAGGGGAGGGTGGAGGGGGATGGGGTTTTTAAAGGAAAATTGTATTATAAAACTTTTCAATAAAAAAAAAATAGTTCAGTGTCTTTCAATGCAGATATTTCTGAGTTTGGAATCTTTTTATGCAGCTGCTGTTAGTGTTTTTGATGTTATAAGGGTATGTCTATGAAGGTGGGCGTATATGTACATAAAGTGTAATATAATAACAATAAGTACCCAGAAGTAAGCACATATAAATTGCAAACAAAATAATAATTAAAAGAAAATAAGTGCAGTTATTTGAATAAGCTTTATATAAAACGGAAATACATTCAAATATTACATCCAGCTTATTGAAGAAACAGAAAACATTTGGTACAACTGATTTTTCACTCCCCTACCTGCACTTCTTGGGTCTCCCATCCTCTTTAAAAAGCTTCTTCATTTGTTTTATTATTATTATAGCTGGTTGCATATCAGTTTGTATTCAGAAATCATAAATACTTAAAGCTCCTCATTTTTGACTACTTCAGCTATATGTTTTTCCTAATCTTTCATTAGTGGCACATTATAATGTTTGCAGATGATCCGGTGAATGATTTTGGTGACTGTGTATGCTGTTGTTTATGATCAGCTTGTATGATCTAATAATTTTAATATTATTAATGTTACTTATATGTATATTTATTTATATATTTAATCAGTGCTTTTTTTTGTAAAAAAAAACAAAAGGTGCCGGAACTCACAAACAACATACAACCCCCCACCCTTGTCTACCCTACAATGTTCCATCCAAAAAAGGTGCCGGAACTCCATTCTGGGCATTTTATGACAAAAAGCCCTGTATTTAATATATGATATTATATATGTACTGACAGTATACATTTATAAATAAATAATATTTTTATATTTATTTCCCTTTTCTTTTAATTTTTTATTTGACAATTCCTAAATTTGCTCCGTTTATCTGTTTTATTTTCCTTTTATTAATTTTATTAATATTAATATATACACTGTATAAGCATACACATAGATGTAATTTTCTTTTTTTTTCTTTATTCCTTTTTTTTTATATTTTCCTGATTACCCTATATCGTTGCAAAAAAACTTTTAATAAAAATATTATTAAGTTATTAACAGTTTAAATTACTAAAATAAAATATACATGCATCCATACTTAGTAACAATACAAGAGAGACATTAGTAAGCAATGGGCTTGAGATCAAAATCTTTTGGAATAGCCTTCTTCTGAATGAGAGATCCCGGTGGAATCTTTTTCTGCTTATTCAGAAAGGCTATGAAAACTGAGCTGTTCAGAAGGGCTTTTGAAATTTAAGGTCATTGTTGGCCAGGATGCCTAGTAATAAGTTTAATAATTTTAGTAATGTATGTTACTTATTAATACTTACTCTCTAGTAGTCCTGATGTTTTCTCTTTTCTCCTATTGGTTTCTTATGATTGTTTGTAACTTAGGTTACTGATTGTAACTATGATTTATGACCTATGTCCTATTACTTGCTGTTTATACAGGTGAAACTCGAAAAATTAGAATATCGTGCAAAAGTTCATTTATTTCAGTAATGCAACTTAAAAGGGGAAACTAATATATGATATAGACTCATTACATGCAAAGCAAAATAGTTCAAGCCGTGATTTGTCTTAATTGTGATGATTATGGCGTACAGCTCATGAAAACCCCAAATCCACAATCTCAGAAAATTAAAATATTGTGAAAAGGTGCAATATTCTAAGCTCAAAGTGTCCCACTCAAATCAGCTAATTAAGCCATAACACCTGCAAAGGGTTCCTGAGCCTTTAAATGGTCTCTCAGTCTGGTTCAGTAGGAATCACAATCATGGGGAAGACTGCTGACCTGACAGTAGTGCAGAAAACCATCATTGACACCCTCCATAAGAAGGGAAAGCCTCAAAAGGTAATTGCAAAAGAAGTTGGATGTTCCCAAAGTGCTGTATCAAAGAACATTAATAGTTATGTAGAAGGGAAAAGTGTGGAAGAAAAAGGTGCACAAGCAGCAGGGATGACCGCAGCCTGGAGAGGATTGTCAGGAAAAGGCCATTCAAAAGTGTTGGGGACTTTCACAAGGAGTGGACTGAAGCTGGAGTCAGTGCTTCAAGAGCCACCACACACAGACGGATCCTGGACATGGGTTTCAGCCGCTCCTGAACAACAAACAACGTCAGAAGCATCTTAGCTGGGCTAAAGAAAAACCGACCTGGTCTGTTGCTCAGTGGGCCAAAGTCCTCTTTTCTGATGGGAGCAACTTTTGCATCTCATTTGGAAACCAAGGACCCAGAGTCTGCAAGATGTTTGAAGGCACAGACTGCAAGATGCTTGAAGTCCAGTGTGAAGTTTCCACAGTCTGTGTTGATTTGGGGAGCCATGTCATCTGCTGGTGTTGGTCCACTGTGCTTCATTAAGTCCAGAGTCAACGCAGCCATCTACCAGGAGATTTTGGAGCACTTCATGCTTCCTTCCGCAGGCGAGCTTTATGGTGATGCTGACTTCATTTTCCAGCAGGACCTGGCACCTGCCCACACTGCCAAAAGCACCAAAACCTGGTTCAATGACCATGGGATTACTGTGCTTGATTGGCCAGCAAAGTCGCCTGACCTGAACCCCATAGAGAATCTATGGGGCATTGCCAAGAGAAAGATGAGAGACATGAGACCGAACAATGTAGAAGAGCTGAATGCCGCTATTGAAGCATCCTGGTCTTCCATAACGCCTCAGCAGTGCCACAGGCTGATAGCTTCCATCCCATTCCGCATTGAGGCAGTAATTGCTACAAAAGGGGCCCAAACCAAGTACTGAGTACATATGCATGCTTATACTTTTCAGAGGTCCGATATTGTTCTATGTACACTCCTTGTTTTATTGATTGCATGTAATATTCTAATTTTCTGAGATTGTGGATTTGGGGTTTTCATGAGCTGTACGCCATAATCATCACAATTATGACAAATCACGGCTTGAACTATCTTGCTTTGCATGTAATGAGTCTATCTCATATATTAGTTTCCCCTTTTAAGTTGCATTACTGAAATAAATGAACTTTTGTACGATATTCTAATTTTTCGAGTTTCACCTGTATGTACAGTGTGAGCTTATGCTTCGGAGACAAATTCCTTGTGTGTCCAATCACTTGGCCAATAAAGAAATCCTATTGTATTGTACTCTACTCTACTCCAGGGCTTTTCAACCAGTGGTACGGGTACCACCAGTGGCATATTGACACCTGGCAGGTGGTACGCAACCATCCTAGAAAAGTGGTAGCGGGGGAGGGGAATGAGCTGAACCGGTGGCAGCACTGCACAAGCCTGAGCGAGAGACGGCTGGAGCTGCAGGGCTGTCAGGCCTCAGCGGAAGCGCCAGGATCAGCACTTCTTTGGGGCTGACAGGGCTCAGCAGAAGCGCCATGAATAGCGCCAGGCTCCAGCAGGAGCTGGGCGCTGATCCTGGCGCTTCTGAGCCCAGAAGAAGCGCCGATCAGCTGGAATGTTGCAGCCTTTCCAGGGTCTTGTGATTTACATTCAGATGCTTGGCAACCTGATTCATATTTATGACGGTCACAGTGTCCCAGGGTAATGTGAAGTGACCAAAACCTGCTTCAACCACCCAGCAGATGAGGGGAAAATAAAGACCAAACTCCTCCCACCCATCCCCGCTGCCAATCCTCAACAGAAATGTTCACAACAATGAAAACCTTGGACAGGAGGAAGAGTGCTGCTGGGCGGGCAGGCAGGTGTCTTGCTTGGCTGTGGCTTGGGGCGGGCACTTGTTTTAGTGCCATTGTAACTTCGAACAGTCACTAAGCGAACTGTTGTAAGTGAAGAACTACCTGTACTTCATCACTTTTTTCCTTTTTTTTTTTTTTTTGGTCATCAAGTTTTTGACACCTTGCTAAGCGACTGGTGATACTCGGATGCTGCCATATCCTAAAAGTGGTACAATGGGTGAAAAGCTTGAAAAGCCCTGCTCTGCTCTGTTCTGTTCTATTCTATTACATTCTATATATGTTTACTGTTTATTGTTGTTATTTTTAAGATATGAACCTCTATGTATCATCCGAAGATGTGGTATAATTAATAAGTAAATAATATAGTTAGGAACCTCCTATGCTCATAAATTTTAGGACAGACGCCCTTACGTTGCACAGGGGTAGGTGATGTATTATTATGTTTTTTATAGGATAACCTAATAATGTTTTTACATACTTTAAGATAGCTGGGAAATTTAAAAACTCAATTTGTAACTGTTAAAATTTTAAAATGAGAATACTATAACAAAATATTTCTTTAAAAATGTTTATTATCTACCTGATTTCCAGATTCATTGCGGTGGGAAGATAAATAATGGGGAAAAGAATCATGTGTACGTTATCGGTAGGCCTCACTATCATCCCATTTTGTTTAATATCTGCAAGTTTGTTAATAAGACATTTGGAAGAATAATATTAAAATATTAAAAAGTATGGATTTAGTGAACAATGGGATACCACAAAACTTATTATTCTTCAAAGAAGACCATTTTCCAGATTTATAGACTTGGTTTGACTGCTTCTTACTTATGTAATAGAAATAATGGATCAAATTTATTCACTGCAATTAATATGTAATTCTGTTTTTAAACACTTGTTTTTAATGTGTATTTTAACATGTTTTCCCTTTTTTCTTTTTCCTCCTTTTTCTTCTTCAATCTCTTTGCTTTTATTGTCATTTTTATATCTTCTTTTCTTTCTATTAAAGCAATAAACACAGATATACTGTACACTTTTTCCCCCTCAGCCTTATTCCCTAAGCCCGTTTCACATGCTATCTTCCTTAATATCATCTTCAGAAGCAGGTAGCAAACTGTATAATTTTGATATAGCATTTTTACGTCCTGTTTAAGAAGCATTTATTACTTGTTCAGAAAGGCTAACATTTTAAAGATAGGTGTGGGTACTATAAAAAAGAATTCAGATATACCCATGGTAGCCAATCTAAATTATATTCTAATTGGGTTTTTGTTATAGAAGCCCTATTTGGGGTTTAGGAATAAATTCCGCACATAAAATCTTTTAAATTCCAAAGCCCTTTTTTATTCACAATTTTGAAATAACTCTGTCTTTATTTCAAAATAGAAATGAGTTATTAATAGAATCGAAAGGGAGTTGCCTAATTTAACCTTAAGGTACATTTTTCCATATTGAAAGAAGTGCCTTGAAATAATATCTTTATACCTATTTTGGCATATTTTCTTCCACCTGAGAAAATGTGTAAAGATTTTAAATCTTCATATCCAATTGTCATGAACGTACATTGTTAGAGGAATCTGCTGTATCGAGGTATTTGTACTGTTTGATCAAACATTTTTAGGTATAGCATTACCAGTTAGAATGAGCTAGAAATATATTTTATTTAATATGAAACTTTCATGCCCTGCAACAAAATTTTTCTCCCTCCTTCTAAAGCAGAGGTCCCCAATCTTTTGTGCACCAGGGACCGGTTCTGTGGAGAGAGATTTTTCCATGGACCGGAGAGTGCGTGGTTTTGTGTGTTGCCTGCATCTCGTGGATGAGGCTTTGCTTGTTTGTGTGGCCCGTTTGCTGGCATGCCGCAGCCCGATACTGGTCCATAGATGGGCGGTTGGGGACCCCTGCTCTAAAGCATTACATTCCCACATATAAACTACTGCAATACTTGGGACTATCCTTGTAAACTACTGGTCAAGCATGTAGCAGAATGAACACTGATGAATACAGATAACCCTCAACTTATAGCCACAATGGAGCCCAAAATTTCTGTTGCTAAGGGAGACAGTGGTTAAATGAATTTTGACCCATTTTACAACCTTTCCTGCACAGTTAAGTCCATCACTGAAATTATTAAGTTACTAATCATGGTTGTTGAGTGGCTTCCCCATTGGTTTTGCTTGTTACGAAGGTCATGAAAGGTGATCACATGATCCCAAGGACATGGCGGCCCTTGTAAATGTGAGCCAATTGCCAAGCGTCTGAATTTTGGTCACGTAACCATAGGGATATTGCAATAGTTGTAAGTATGAAAAATGGTTATAGGTCAATTTTTCCGGTGGCATCGTAACTTTGAATGGTCACTAAATGAACTGTTTGTAAATCAAGGACTACCTGCACTTCTTGTATATGCCAATTAGATTGCAATTCAAGATTCTGGTGGTCAGAATTACAGAATAGAATAGAATCTGGAAGGGACCTTGGAGGTCTTCTAGTCCAGCCCCCTACTCAAGCAGGAGAACCTATACCATCTCAGACAAGTGATTGTCCAGTCTCTTCTTGAAAACCTCCAGTGATGGAGCACCCACAACTTCTGAAGGCAAGCTGTTCCACTGGTTAATTGTCCTCACTGGTAGGAACTTTCTCCTTAATTCCAGGTTGCTTCTCTCTTTGATTAGTTTCCAACCATTATTTCTTGTCCTGCCCTCTGGTGCTTTGGAGAATAATTTGACCCCCTCTTCTTTGTGGCAGCCCCTCAAATACTGGAATACTGCTATCATGTCACCCCGATTTCTTCTTTTCTTTAGACTAGCCAAACCAAGTCCTTCTTCATATGTTTTAGTCTCAAGGTTTTTGATCATCTTAGTTGCTCTTCTCTGAACACATATTAAGTTCTACGTGGCACAATGCCTGGATCTTTGCAGGATCCATATCTCTAATTATAATTGTCCACCTGATAAGACTGAACAAAGTAATATCTCTCAAGTAGCCTTGTGGGATCTAGGAAATATGTCTTTGTGCTAGCACCAGCTCTCTGGAACAAATTTCCCCCAAGATCTGTACCAACCTTGCCATTATTTAAGAGTTCTTTCTTCAGAACTCAAATCAGGGCATCATATGAACCTACTATTTAATCTGTGTGGATTGTTGTTAATGGCTGTAGTTTTTCCCCTGAGTCTGACTATACCTATGTTGTTTTCAATTGCTAAGTGTGTTTGTGTATATAAGTAAGATGCTTCCAAGAAGGAATTTGCTACTACAGAAAAAAAAACCTTCTTAATTTATCTTATTTAGATATTAATCCAGTATTCCTCCTTTGGGTTTTGTAGTTGTATATAATTGTTTTTCATTTAATATTGTCCTGCACATTCTAAACAAAGGTGGGGAGGATTAGTGATAAAAAGTTCCTGTGGACTTTTAAACGCATCAATTTTTCTTTTTTCTACATTAGGACAATCCTATAAAAAATGAAGTTTGGATAATGGTGTAGGGAAAATAAGATGCTGTAGATACTTTTTGGAGATCCACGATGTTGTTTAGCGTAACCTCAGATTTAAAGGACTGAAAATATAATTTTCTCCATAGATACAATGCTCAGTTAATGTTTGATGAGAAAAAAGTACACAAATGTGTTTAATAACTAAGCCAATGGGCTTTTACTAAATAGCCACCAATTGCAAAAATCCATTCCATCTGTGAAACTGTTACTTTGTTCAAGAGCCCATTATTCTTAAATGTTCCTTGAATTATAAAAGAATTATCTATAGTGCCACTAATTAATGTTACTGAGAAAATAAAACTAAAATTATCTGGAAACTCATTTGTGAACCAAATTGGAAATCATTCTATCACATTATGGTTATAACTCAGCCAAAGCAATCCCACTAAAAATAGAAACTCATATAAAACATCAAACCCCTCATTGTCCTAATAAATATCAAACATTTTACTAAAAATCAAGTCGCTACGGGCAGAAGGCAGGCAGTTTAAATTTATTTAAAACAAAAGGGCTTGAAACTTGTTAGTGCTAGGACAGAAACAGAAGAGGCAGCATCTGATAGTCGGCAAGTAATCCATATACTTTTGTTGTTGTTGTTGTTAGCTGCGAAGACGTGTCCGACCCATCGCGACCCTATGGACAACGTTCCTCCAGGCCTTCCATTTAAGCTCACGCCTACTGCTTCAGTGACTCCATCCAGCCACCTCATTCTCTGTCGTCCCCTTCTTCTCTTGCCCTCAATCTTTCCCAGCATTAGGCTCTTCTCCAGTGAGTCCTTCCTTCTCATTAGGTGGCCAAAGTATTTGAGTTTTAGCTTCAGGATCTGGCCTTCTAAAGAGCAGTCAGGGTTGATCTCCTCTAGGACTGACCGGTTTGATCGCCTTGCAGTCAAGGGACTGCAGGAATCTTCTCCAGCGCCATAGTTCAAAGTCCTCAATTCTTTGGCGCTCAGCCTTTCTTATGGTCCAACTTTCACAGCCATACATTGCAACTGGGAAGACCATAGCCTTGACTATATGCACTTTTGTTGACAGGGTGATGTCTCTGCTTTTTAGTGTGCTGTCTAGATTTGCCATGGCTTTCCTCCCGAGGAGCAAACGTCTTTTAACTTCTTGGCTACAGTCCCCATCTGCAGTGATCTTGGAGCCCAGCAAAATAAAATCTGTCACTACCTCCATTTCTTCCCCATCTATTTTTCAAATATACTTTTGACAGAGTCCCAAAGCAGGGAAATTCGCTTTTTTCACTCAGCTGTTTGCCCAGATAGTTTTGTACTCAATCTGTGTTGGAAACCTTAAGTACGAAGCAAAATCTTTCAGCACTTGTTTGGCGAGACGAAGAAAAAGGCCACAGGCAAATGATTTGTTTATATTTGTATCCCACCTTTTTTATTTTTACAAATAAGGTGGCAAACATCCAACACACCTTACTCCTCTTCTTTTCTCCACAACAACAAAGAGTACAGAGAAGAGCAACAAAGATGATTAGGGGACTGGAGACTAAAACATATAAGGAACGGTTGCTGGAATTGGGTATGTCTAGTTTAATGAAGAGAAGGGTGAGGGGTGACATGATAGCAGTGTTCCAATATCTCAGGGGCTGCCACAAAGAAGAGGGAGTCAAGCTATTCTCCAAAGCGCCTGAAGGCAGGACAAGAAGCAACAGATAGAAACTAATCAAGGAGAGAAGCAACCTAGAACTAAGGAGAAACTTCCTGACAGTTAGAACAGTTAATCAGTGGAACAACCTGCCTCCAGAAGCTGTGAATGCTCCAACACTGGAAGTTTTTAAGAAGACACTGGACAGACATTTGTCTGAAATGGTATAGGGCCGTGGTGGCAAACCTATGACACGTGTGCCACAGGTGGCATGCAGAGCCCTCCCTGTGGGCACGTTAACTGTTGCCTCAGTCCTAGGTCGTCAGCTGGGTTTTATAAAACCTTTTCGCTTTAGGCCTCCGCCACTGTGTGCAAAACAAAAAAAGGTTCAATCAATCAATCAATTTCAACTTCTTGTGGGGAAAAAAAGATCTCGCAAAGTTGGAATTGATTGATAGAACTTTTTAGTCCCACCCAGTCTGTCGTTACCATCGTGGCCATGCCCACCCAATAGTACACGCCCTCCCAATTGGACACACCCACCCAATGGGCCACACCCACCCGGAACCCGATGATACATAAGTGGGTTTTGGGTTGCAGTTTGGGCACTTGGTCTCTAAAAGGTTCGCCATCACTGGTATAGGGTTTCCTGCCTGAGCAGGGGTTGGACTAGATGACCTCCAAGCTCCCTTCCAATGTTATTATTATTATTAGCAACTCTGTGAAGTGAGTTGGGCTGAGAGAGAGTGACTGGGTCCCAAAGTCATCCAGCGGGCTTTCATGGCTAAAGGACTAGAATTCACAGTCTCCCATTTCACATTAGCTCATTGTGTCTCGGTTAGGTGCCCAACCAGAGAACTCTGCAAAGACCCTTGGATAATACAAGCCTTACAGAGAGGCAAAACTCTAACCCAGAGCTCCAACTAATAGCATGCATGCAAAGCAGTGTTATTTTGTGAAATTGTGGGAAATTAAAATGGTGGTTCTCGGCAGCCTTGAGTGCTTTGATTGCTGTTGCCAGATCAACCATAATTTAAAAAAGGCCTACAGAGTGGGCCATTGCAAGAGGAATTTGCATGGAGGGAGGGTGATAGACGAAGCCACACATGGGAGATCTGTCATGCAAATGTCATAACTTGATGCCAGTATAAAATGACAGTCTGAGCAGGACACAATTGTGTGCAAATTGCCATGTTATTGTTTTAGTTTGTTAGGAAAGCTGCTGCCACTTCTTGAAAAGGCATTATGCTCGGTGATTCTTCAAAACTGAAGACTCTCTTCTTCCAGTGAGAAGGAAGGAAAGTAAAAGTGAATGGCTATTTAAATATGTGAAATGAGAACTGTATAATCTTATTTTTATGAAGCTAGTAAAAGGAAACAGCAAGAACACATGTAGATGGGAACATAGCTAGTGGAGAGAGGATTTAACCATGCATAGGTGAATTATTTCTTTTTGAACTGTACCTTAATTGTTTGCAAGGAATTACGTAGCACCTGCTATTTTTCTAAACACAGAGATACTGTATATTTCCCTTCCGTAATTTTTACAGTGAAATATATTCATAAGGCTATTACTAGTGTTAAAACTAGCTACACACTATGTACCCTTCCCCAAGACCAATGTCATACTTCCAATCATGCCTTGTGGTGTTTGTAATACCTGACAGTATTTCTTTTTCCACCCCTCTGGGTCTTGCAGTTGAAATCAGATGGTAAAAAAACAAAACAGAAGATTTGTGGATTGGCAGATGGAGCTATATAAGGATAAGAGAATCACGTATTGCAGAGATTTCTGATTGGGTGTTGGAAAAGGGGCATCTTCATGAAATAGGCCATAGTTGAGCAAAGAGGCGGGAGGGACTTCTTAATGGGAAATTATGGCTGGATGAAGTTGGTGCACTCAAAATTAGACAGGTGAGAAATTTGATATCAAGCTCTTTCAGGTGGGCACATTTGGGGAACCAGAACGATTGGATCCCTGAAAAGGTTTTCATTGTTATGAAGATAATTGTAACAGGTTCTGGGAAGAGAAATTCCATGGTTCAATTTATGCCTAGCATAATTTAACAGAGTTAACTCTGAATCTCGTTTCTCCCCCTTCCCCGGACTAAGGGAATCTTTTGTGTAAGAATCCAATTCTGCCCTGTAAAGCTCTTGCTTCCTCCTCCAAGTTCACAGAATCTGTTATCTGTCATATTTAAATACAAAATTTGGTGTACTGAGCTATATGTTTGTAGTAGGAGCAGGATGGGCTGCAAGCATTGAAAAGCCTGGCGATATCTCTTTTGCTATTATACACCTGGTTAATTAATGAGATCACCAGGGGAGGTTTTAATTCTTGTGGTAATCTAGCCATCCTCCACATATCTAAATGTTTGTTTCTGTTGAGATGAAAAGTGCTTTCTATATTTATATTACTCAGAGTTCTTGTTTACTCATGGTAAGTGGGTTGCTGGCGGGTGCACATTCAATATCCTGGGAATGCATCAGAATTCAGTCCAATAAGCGCAATCCCTCCTTTTCACTCAAGGTGTGTGCGTGCATGTGTGTGATGTGTTGAACTTATTGTTACAGCTGTGCATTCTGGAGATAATTGTTTTGACAGGCTCTTTGTTCATAGAAACAGTGGGAAAGCCCTGTGGCCCTTCCCTGGTGGTGATCACGTGAGAAAAACAATGCATCAGTGTTTGCAAACGTCATTCTAATTTACTCTTCCCTTTGAAGAGTGATCATATAGATAATGTTTCAGTCTTGGAGTGTTTGAAAAAAAGGAAATTAGTATAAGTCAAGTTGCTTCTTTTCTGGCAGTGCTATTAAGGACCAGAATGCTAGCTTCTACTTTACCCCACAGTGCCTTGCATTATATCTTTTATTATTTGGTATGATACATAAAAATGGACGCGGTGGCTCAGTGGGTTAGGACGCTGAGCTTGTTGATCAGAAGGTCGGCAGTTTGGCGGGTCAAATCCCGAGTGCCGCGTAACAGAGTGAGCGCCTGTTACTCGTCCCAGCTTCTGCCAACCTAGCAGTTCGAAACCACGTAAAAATGCAAGTAGAAAAATAGGGACCACTACAGTGGGAAGGTAACAGCGTTTCGTGCGCCTTTGGCATCTAGTCATGCCGGCCACATGACCACAGAGACGTCCTCAGACAAGTGCTGGCTCTTTGGCTTTGAAACGGAGATGAGCACCGGCCCCTAGAGTTGGAAACGACTAGCATGCATGTGCGGGGGAACCTTTACCTTTACTATGATACATAAATGAAATCCATTATATAATAAGGTCAGGGTACACTTGTCAATATCTAAAGGAAGTAACAGAATGTCTGTCTGGACACATATAACTACCATCATTGAGAAGATACTTTGATTTTGGGGGAAAATTCAGGGATTCTCACCTATTTTTGTCTATTTGCTCTAACTGTATGTTGTTGTTTCCTTTGATCAGGAGAGGCCCCAAAGCGAACATTCACTGACACACAGGAGAAAGGATCTGAGCAGCATGACTGATTCATTTTACATTAGTAGGTAACTTTCTTCTCTTTTTCTGCTGTTAATTTCATAAATGATCAAGCATAAAGCATTCAGAAATTTTCAGGTTGGTTCGGAACTAGATGTGACCGGTAATAGCTAACATGCTCTGAGGTAGACTTGTGACATAATCTCAGAGACTCTTCCTGTAATTTTTAGGAAATCCCCTTTTCGCCGAATGTCCTCACATCCTAAAACATGGCGAGTGGAATAAGACTCTAGTCTAGGTCTTTCTAACTTTCTTCAACCCTTTTTCTATGTGGCACTTTTAAATAATTTGAGCAGCAGCTTTAATTGAATTTGTTATTGTGAAGTCACAAGCATCTGTGGCAAATTAACATTACACCAAAACAATGACATGTGCAACGACGTGAAGCAAATACGTAATTAGCAGTTTTGTTTCTTATCTCCCTCCTTACCTCAGAGCACTTTTATGAAATCTTTCTCTTATGCTGATTGATTTTACTGTACGTTTTCTTGGGAGTCTTCACAGAAGAATAACTCATACATTTTTAAAATAATTAGAATGTTTAAAATGTGGCAATCACCATGCCTATGTATAATGTAAGAACATTAAGAAGAGAGGCGAGATACACGCAATCTCTGGTTTGATATCATTCCTTCGGAATGAAGTTTGGATCAACAATAGTGATGTCACTGGACATAGGATTTTCCCTCCCCCCTCCCGAAAAAAACCCTGAAACTTTTTCTTATTTCTGAAGTTAATAGACATCTATTGATGGGAGTGTTGGAATAGTGCAAAACAAACATCTACAGTAGCTTTAGTTTATTTTAGTGCATGGTGGTAATCAAGTTACCTATTTCATTTTATAAATCTAAATGGAAATTCCTTCTCTAAGTTAAAGGCCATTTGCAAATTAACATTGTTTGAGTAACTGTTGTATAATATGGCAATGCAGAGAAAGAAATAGACTGAATGAGTGAGTTGTGGGCTTAAAAGTGTGAATTTCACTCTCAAGGCTGATTCATAGACCATTACATTTTTTCTGTTTTTGAAAAAAAAATGTGGTTGGGTTTTTTTGTTTTTTGTTTGTTTTTTGCTAAGGATGGATGCCATTAATTTTGTTGTGAATTTATTAGATAGAAAGATGCATTGTGTCTGATATTTTTATTTTTCTTAAGAAATTATTCAAGTTGCCTGCATGGTTTTTTTTTGTTATTTAAAATATTTTTATTGACAAACTGAATTTCTGTATAGAAGAAAAGCAGAACTCGGGTCTAAAAAACAAATAAGCTAAAATCCACAGACAGAGTAAACAAGTCTACCAATTTCTTTACCGTAATTTCAGACCACTCGCCTAGCTATTGCTAATGCCTCAAAGGACTTAATCACTGTTCTGTTACAAAATGAACACAAGCTTTTGCCACATCTGGTGCTCACCTCCGTGTGTGCCTACTTCCCTTTCCATTTTTCATATACTTATTCTGATGTAGCGCAGAGAATTAGACATGATTCAACTGAAGGAAAAATATACAAGTATCTCCATTGAGTTTCTTTCAGAAAATTTACATTCTTGAAGGTTTCTGGAATATAATCAAAATGCCACTTCCAGTTAAAATATAGAAGTGTTTTGGAAAGTTGTCTTCTAGAACTACGCAGGGAGAGAAGGAAGAAGGGAAGAAAATAGTTACAATTCAGAGCTAAGAGGCTGTAGCATTTAATGAATTCTGCTTCTGTATTTCTGGTTGTAAGTGCCTGTGAATAATATTCATACATAGTTGGTATTCCTTAATGGATATAGAGGATTCATGGAACTGTCAATGGTATTTGCAGAGAGAAAATTCATCAATGTATGGGTTTATTTATTTATTTATTTATTTGTTTTTATAAACCGCCCTTCTCCCGAGGGACTCGGGGCGGTGTACAGAATAAGGTAGGCATACAGAATGAACAATAGTGAAAACAAACAATAGTAAAATACAAACTGGGACCCCAAATTAGAGCTATCAGGCCAGGCCGGACTGCTGGAACAGATAAGTTTTTAATTCGCGCCGGAAGGTGCGGAGGTCGGGGGCCATCCGGATTTCGGTTGGTAAGCTGTTCCAGAGGGCTGGCGCACCCACTGAGAATGCCCTCCCCCTGGGGGCCACCAGCCGACATTCCTTGAGCGGTGGCACCCTGAGGAGGCCCTCTCTGTGGGAGCGCACAGGACGGTGGGGTGCTGACATTGGCAGAAGGTGCTCCCGTAGGTAGTCCGGACCCATGCCATGTAGGGCTTTGTAAGTCATTGTTAGCACCTTGAACTTCACACGGAAGGCAACTGGAAGCCAGTGCAGTGCACGGAGGAGAGGTGTGATATGGGAGTATCGGGAGGCTCCCAAGAGTGTCCGTGCCGCTGCACTTTGCACCAGTTGAAGCTTCCGAGTGGATCTCAAGGGCAGCCCCAAGTAGAGAGCGTTACAGTAGTCTAGGCGAGAGGTCACAAGAGCATGGGTGACTGTACGTAAGGCATCCAGGTCCAGATAAGGCCGTAATTGGCGAACTAGTCGAACCCGGGAGAAGGCCCCCTTGGTCACAGCTCCTATGTGATCTTCCAGGGAGAGCTGCGAGTCAAGGAGGACACCCAGGTTGCGGGCCCTATCAACAGGGGGTAGTAACTTGTCCCCGATGTTAAGGGATGGGATGTTCTGAGTATCCTGGCTTGCCGGTACGTACAGCCATTCAGTCTTGTCCGGGTTCAGTTGAAGCCTGTTCCTCCCCATCCATTCCCGGACCGCTTTCAGGCAGCGAGACATCACGTCGAGGGCATCACTGATGTTGTTTGGGGTTAAACCTTCATTTGTGTCTATCGGCTTGTCGATCATTGTGCAGAAAGGTTAAAAGTTGTAATATATTCCAGAAAAGTGGATATGACTGAACGTTTGGCCTGCAAGGTATTAATTAAACAAAAAAGGTTACATGTTCTATATGTCTTATATATATATTTAGATGATCATATGCATACAAGGCTAAATAGTGGCTATTTGTAGAACTGAATGATTCAGAAATCTTGCATCTGAAAATTTAACTACTGATAGTCTTAATAAATGGTTGCTTGAACTTATGATAGACCTCCTCCCGCCAAAAAAAAAATGTTACTTGTAATCTGGTTCCAGAGTTCTTATGGCAACAGCCTGCCCCTTGCGGTGACATAACTGCATTTCTGGGCATTTGGCAACTTTTATGGCCAGTTGCATTGTTCCACAGTCATATGACCTTGATTTATGATGTTTTGTGCTGATTTTCAGTCTTTTCGGCTGATTTCTAGCAAGAAAAATACGCCAATAGAAATGAATGAATTCACTTTATGATTGTGGGATTTGCTTTACAACCACAGTCTTCACTTTATGATCATCACATAAACAAAAATACTCATAAAATCAGGTCAGTCATATGGGTGTTTCGACTTACAACCATCAGAGATGAAGCAAAATATGACTTACCATGGAAATTCAGGGCTCCATTATGTCATAAGTTGAGGACTACATGTATCCAACTAAATATCTTACCCACAAGAATGAATATTGGAATATTGATTCAGATATAGAAGTGTTGTATATCAGGGCTGTTTTCCCACATTATAACAAACCTACTCAACTTTAATTGCACTCATTGATCAAAATAAGGAAAACGCCATAGGGTGTTTTTTTTAAAAAAACTTGTCATATAGTTGACTCCACCATAATGTGGAAAAGAATCCACTCCAGCAGCGTGAGTGGCCTCAGTAATAAATCTTGCTCCATCTCTGATTTTACTCACAGCAAGCATCTTTGTTCAACTTGAAATTTAATTTTAACCAGACATTACCCATCTATTTATTTTAAGAAAGAGTAGCAAAATCAGATCAAGACCACTTTAGGCCAAACGGAAGAACAATTCTGTGTCAAATGTAATAATTCAGGTTCTCAACATTTTTGTTGGTGTAGTTAACTCAGTAGAAGTCTTTAAACAATTCTGGATGAAGCCAGAATCAGAATAAGCAAGGAAATTTCAAGCAAGACTTTTATTTATCTAAGCCAAAATAAATCAAAAAGTTGAGATGGTGGTTGCACAATTACAGACCCATTCCTTTTGTATGTATGTGGATAGCATACAGTTATGAACAATGTATGGATGTTTTCAAACACGTACACACACAAACATAAGGCATCATTTAAGGCAAGTCAAAGGGCTGCTATTGCTGTAACTCAATAATCTTTATAAAGCTCCAGTCTTGATTTGTTACTTTGGTTGTGGTCATAATTTGTATACCAAAGAACTGGAGGGAATTCGAAATAAAAGTGTTTACTGGTATAAAATGATGGAAGTGATACATGGCTTAATTTGACTTATTTTGCTTATTTGTATCTCTCTCTGCCGGTTTTATGGCAGTGTTTCAAGAGGTATTTTATCTGGGGAGAAAAAAAGACTTAATCTGTTATATCTCTTTCCACTCTCACGCTCAATCAGGCAGCTTCATATTCAGAAAAGTGCATTATTTTTTTATTGACATCCATTGCTTTGTTCAAAATTTCTTAATCGCTCTCTGAAATTTGCCACATGCTCCTCACATTAGGAGCTACAAACTTTACCACATTCTGTTCTAAGCCAAAAAAGACAAATAAAAGTCACATACATGTTTTAAAAAAGATTTAAAAGAACAGCTTGAAAAGTCTATGAAATCTGTAAAATCTGACAGGTTTCATTCTGTCATAAGTTAGGATAGGGTTAGATCCCTTTGGAGTCAGTGCTGAAAAACGATCCGAGCGCTACATCTTGGAGGTTCTCAAATGAAAGAGAACGCAACAGATTTTCGTTCAGTCACTTTTTCTGGGCCGCAGTGAAATACATGGGGGAAAAAATCCCTTTAATGATGAAAATGAAACTAGGTGTTAAGACTAGGGATAGGATTAGTGTTAGATCCCTTTGGTGTCAGGGCTGAAAATGGTTTGAGCGCTACATTCTAGTAGATTCTCAAATGAAAGAGAACATAACATCTTTTCCTTTGGCTCTTTTGTAGGCCACAGGGAAATAGAAGGGAAAATCCCTTTGACTGTTGTGACTCAGGGCCAGCCTGTGGGTCCGACAGCCGGCTCCGATGTATCGGAGGACTCAGATGTGGGGGAGGAGGGAAACGAACCGGCTGATGATGATTTGGAGGCTTTGCAGAGTCCTCAGCCGGGGACCTCTTCTCAGCTGCGTGAGCCCGAGAGTGCGGAGGAAGATGACCCACAGCTGGCCCTGTTCAAGGACGCCCGACGCAGGAGGCAGTCGAGCAGGAACAAACAAAGAAAGGCTGTGAGACTCCTCGGGAGGAGGCACAGGGAGACCACGCCCTGAGCTCTCTATAAAAGGAGTGTTTGGGGAGGGGCTGGTTGCTGAAAGCAACTTTTCCGCTTGAGAAGACAAGCTCTAGTGTTTTTGTTAACTGCGTAATTAAATCTTGGCAGAAGCCTTTTAGCCTTGGACGCTCTCCAGTCTCTTCTTTTGAATAGGGGTTTGTTAGAAGAGGGCTGGTTCAGAACATTGACAATGAAAATGAAAGTAGGGTTATGTTATGTTTAGGACTCGAGTTTGGATTAGGGTTAGATCCCTTTGGAGTCAGGGCTGAAAAGCGGTGTGAGCACTACATTCTAGAAGGTTCTCAAATGAAAGTGGACACAACAGCTTTTTGTTCACACTCTTTTGTGGGCTACAATTGACAATGAAAATAAAGTAGGGTTAGGGATAAGGTTAGGGTTAGGGTCAGATCCCTTTGGAGTCAGGGGGTAAAAAACGGGGTGACGGCTACATTCTAGGAGGTTCTCAAATGAAAGAACATAACAGCTTTTCGTTCAGATTCTTTTGTGGGCTGCAGAGAAATAGATGGGAAAATCCCATGGACAATGAAAATTAAACTAGTGTTAGGGATCGGGTTAGGGTTAGGGTTAGATCCCTTTGGATTCAGGGCTGAAAAATGGTGTGAGCGCTATATTCTAGCGGGTTTTCAGATGAAAGAGAACATAACAGCTTTTCATTTGGACTCTTGTTTGGCCTGCAGAGAAATATATGGGAAAATCTCATTGATGATATAAATGAAACTAGTGTTAGGATTTGCGATAGGGCTAGGGTTAGACCCCTTTGGAGTCAGGGCTGAAAACTGGTGTGTGGTCTACATTCCAGCAGGTTCTGAAATGAAAGAGAGCACAGCAGCTTTTTGTTTGGACTCTTTTGTGGGCTGCAGTATTAATACATGGGAAAATCCCATGGACAATAAAAATAAAGTAGGTTTAGGGATAGGGTTAGGGTAAGGTTAGATCCCTTTGGAGCCAGGGCTGAAAAATGGTGCGAGGGCTAGATTCAAGCAGGTTCTCACAGGAAAGAGGACATAAATGCTTTTCTTGCAGACATTTTTGTGATATACATGGGAAGATATCATTGAAAACGAAAATGACCCTAACCCTAGGGTTAGGGTTATAACAGTGCAGTTTACCTGTAAATTTTAATTTATTCTGCAAAAGGTAAAAAAAATAAGAATACTTTAATATATTTGAAGTTAGTATAACAGCAACTATTTTTTTCTAATTTGCAGAACAAACACACTTGAAGGTAAGAATTAATGTCAGGATAATTAGTTGTTGGAAGCCTGTGGGCACATTTTCCTTTTATAAAATCACTGCCTAAGATTTTGCATACCGTATTTCCAAAACGGTTGACATAGTGGGATTGACCAGACAGAAATCTTGAAGTAAATTTTAACAAAATATTTAAGAAACGCATGCAAATACAAATGCAGAATCTGTCTTCCACTCATTTAGAGCAGATGCATCTTTTTCCAAAATCATACTTAATTGCTTGTGTGGTCATTTATGTTCAACGGTGTGATCTTGGGAAGAATGAGTTACACAGATGTGGTCCATTTAACACACCAGTGCATCAATGAATATCAAAACACTTCTTTAGCTAATAAAATTATTACTTGCCCTCTCCTCTACCATTTCACCTTTGATTTCTCTTCCTTTCTCTCTCTCTTTTTTAAATAGATCTAGAATATTATTGAAAATAAGATTGATAGTGAGTCTGGTGCTATGTTTCACACCGTACCAACTTCCCAATGATTAGAGCAGTGTTTTTCAGTCTTGGCAACCTTGGCAAAGAATTCTGGAAATTGAAGTCCACACATATTAAAGCTGGCAAGGTTGAGAAACACTGGATTAGGCTTTCCTTTAATTAAAAGAATAAAAAATAAAGTTAGGGAGGCAGGGAGCCCAGTGCACATTAACGGTGGTATATGTGGTTCCGTTGATATTCATACATTCAAGGTTCTTTGCTCCTGGATTTGTCTGCTTCTGGTCTACTTCCCCTGTGTTCATAAATCTGTTCCATTTCTGTTCTACATCAATTTGCAGATTAAAATATATTTTGATAGCAAACAGTTGAAATGAAATTCATATTTAAACTTACATTTTTGTCTCCTACAGAAGTGTGTGTAGGGTCAGATATATTTTCTGAAAGACATGGGATATATATTTACAACAATCTGTATTTTTAAAACTTGCTTCCACATTTCACAGTCCTCATGTTACTCTAAAAGGCTGCAGTCTTCTGTGCATTTTGATAGATTATATTTTTTTAAGGCCTGAACTGCATTATCCAATAGTGAAGTGCCTCTTGAGATATGTTCATTAGTGCAGAGATTTGAATCAGATGACTCACGAACTTAAAAAAGAATGAATTCCTCAAGTATCTTTGGAGAGAAAGGAACTGGTATTTTCCTTTAGGAGCAAACAGAATGTGGTCATCCCTTACAATTGCTTAGAGCTTAAATAAGTTTCTCTTCAAATAGAGAAGGTTAGGTTGAGGTTATGGTCTCTCCTGTACTTAAAACAGGGAACATGAAGATTCCTTCATAGGATAGCCACAATGGCATATGATTTATCATGAATATTGGAAATATACCAGTCTTTGAGTCACTTCTTGTCAAGTGGAAAAACGGTTTTGCACTGAGAACTAACCACTTAATTACACCAATTTTTCTCAACCCTGGCTACTTTTAATTCTCTAGACCTGAATTCCCATCATTCCTGAGCCAGGTTTTCAGTGGGGATTTTTAAAATTAGATTGCTACATCAGTTATTTGAATTGTCCCTCCAATACCTGAAGAATATTCCCCTCTTTTGAAAAGATATACCTGCAGCAATTTGAGAGGACAATATAACTCCTGGATCAGTGAATCTCTGACAAGAATAACATGGAGGCATCATAGTATGGAGGCATCGTGGGTTCTTTTTCTTCATGTTGCTACGAGGGATTAGGATTGATATCCTCTTGGGCTATTATTGTCCTATCTTCATAAAGCCTCAACTTGGGAAAGGAACCGATGGAGTTCTATCAAGGTCCCTGTCCAGGACTTGGAAGTAAATCACAAACTTTCTGACTTTACATCAGGGGTCTTCAAACTTGGCCCTTTTATGACTCCCAGAATGGGAGTTGAAGTCCACAAGTCATAAAAGGGCCAAGTTTGAAGACCCCCGCTTTGCATGGATACACTTGATTCCTGGCAAGAACACAGCAGCAATGTCACAGACACAACTGGCTTAATAAAGAACTTTACTAAAAACAAGAACAAAGCAAATAAAACAATAGCTTAAATCCCTGTGGCTCAAAGCTTTTTCTTCTTGCCCTACCCACAAATTATTAGGATGTTTGTGCAGCCCTTGGTACTGGCAGTCCTCGACTTACGACCAAAACTGAGCCCAAAATTTGTGTTGCTAGACACTTCTTAAGTGAGTCTTGCCCCATTTTTATGACCTTTCTTGCCACAGTTGTTGAGTGAATCACTGCACTTGTTAAATTGGTAACACGGTTGTTAACTGGATCTGGCTTCCCCATTGAATTTGCTTGTCAGAAGGTTGCAAAACTGGATCCCGTCATAAATATGAGTCAGTTGCCAAGCATCTGAATTTTGATCATGTGACCATGAGGATGCTGTAACAGTTGTAAGTGCGAAAAACGGTCATAAGTCACTTTTTTCAGTGCTGTTGTAACTTCGAGTGGCCATGAAATGAACTGTTGTAAATCGAGGACTACCTATAATCTTAAAACTGATAGTGGTTGATGTTTATTGCTACTCAAGGCTGAGAACGTCTCATAGGTGCTTCCTCTCTTTCATACTAATCTTCAGTCACTCTAGCCATCAGGACTCCTTCTCTATGTATCTTATTAGATTTTTAGATATTAATTTGATAGCTCTGGGCAAAATTCCCTCCTGCTTTGTCAACTGAATCCAGTGTTGTGACAGTAACATCTGTCTGTCTGAAAAAGGAGCTGGTTCTTTCCATTTTTATCATACCTTAGTTGCTTCTGAGTGAGATAAAGTTCTCATTCACTTCAAAACCATAGAGTTGTCTGTCATTCCAGGGAACTGGAAGTGATTCATGGCCCTAGGTTTTTCCACATCTTTATTGGCTTACTTCTTGGATGGGCCACAAAGACACACCAACACTATAATCATTACAGACAGATTAGGATTTTGTTCTCTTTGGGTTTGTTTATTTTTAACCAAGTGGTTATATAAACCTACAAATTTTTAAATAAATATTATGAAGCGCACGGGTTTCTTTTAATCAAATTGGGGGGGGGGGGAAAGAATCAAAGGTGGGAGGCACAAAGCAGACAGATTTGCCCTTCCAATTAAGGCTGAGTACTTCATTCTTAAAAAATCTTAAGTTCCAATCTCTCTCTCTCTATATATATATATATAGCCTTGCTTGTGGTGCTAAATTGGGGTTGTCACCTCACTTCACATCTTTAATAGCTACATTGCAAGGCGGGACATTAGGGAAAAAAAGGGACTGAGAAATGAGGAGTGGAGGAGGAAGGCCACAGTTATTAAAATTATAGTTCTTATAAAACCAGCTGGAATAGAAATAGTTACAGCTAGATAAATGTTGGAAGGTGAGGGAAAAACAACTGCTGTTACATTAGGCTGTTTTAAGTTCTCATTTGTGCTATTCTGAACAGCATCACTTTTATTATTATTATTATTATTATTATTATTATTATTATTATTATTATTATTATTATTATTATTTTGGCTAGGTTATTTCTAATGCTCATGTCCTTCCCATTTTAATGTGTTTTTCCATCTTCTCCATCCTGGTTTTTAATCCACAACTACTGTGTCCTAGCAATGTTCTTGCTGAGGTATGTATGTTCCCAAATATTCAATTAAAGCCTATGCCCAAAAGTTCAAAACAGCCTTGCCTACCTATAATCTCACTACAGTGTTCTGTGCTTACTGCATATATTTATCTGGATTCTGTACAAAACCATTCTTTGTTTAATCCTAGTTTGTTTAACTAGACTTATTAACTAGTAATCTTAGTCATAGACTATGGTTTGTAAACCACAGTGGTTGGGTTGACGTGGTAGGTTAAAGCTGTGTTTTTAACCTCAACAACTTTAAAATGTGTGGACATCAACTTCCAGAATTTTCCAGCCCGCTAGGGAGCTAACAACCATGCATCTATCTTAAAATTGCTGAGGTTGAGAAACACAGCATTAAGGTAACAAAAATAGTACGACTTAGCATGTTGTTTGATTCTGGAATATTTTTTATTTTTATCATAGATCCCAAACCTAGTTCTATACCTCCTTACCCTCCTCGATACCGGTCCAATAATTTTCATTGTTTGCATATTTACTGGGAAAATCTACAGCAGAAAAATCATGCCAAAGTCTATGTGAGTTAGGATTGCAATAAAGCACGGTCTTGCTGTCAGGAAAATCAGGGTGCATACAACTATAGGCATTGAAGCTTTGTTGCTGGAAAAAGTTACATTCAACAGGGGAGTGCTTGTTTCAGACAGTGCTATTAAAATGATTTCTGGGCAGATGGGATTATGAACAATGCTCATTTGTTGAGTTTTTCAGGTAACAAAGGATTTTAGGATGCTTGGGAGTTACGTAGAGACCTAAGAATGCTTAGGACTTGGGAGTATCAGTAGTAACTTTTCCAATAGGCCAAATATTAACCTTGACCATTTGTAAATAATACCCCGAATCCTTGCTCTGTGCTAGGGATCCTAAAGCTGACCTCCCTCCATGATTCAGGGAGTGTTTCCCTTCCCCTGCGTTGTCACCTTGTGTTCTTTAGTGACATGGGAACTTGTCTAAGTCATGTAAGCATGAGTTGCTCTTATTTTATGCCAGAAATGCTGACCTAGTTGTGTTTGTAATGAGATTGGTGTCCTACAGCCTCCCTATGTTACTTCTCAATAGCATACTGCATGAATAAAATGTCAGGACTCCTTAGTGGTCAGACAACTCCTTGTTGCTGTTACCGTACATAACGGTCTTGGCGGGGAAGAGACCAGAATTTACACAAATGTTGGAAATGGTAAGGGTGCCATGCCCCTTCCATGGTTCCAGGCTGGCATTATGTCTCTCTTAAATCCTGAGGACTGTATGCTTCTCTGTTGTAGTTGTCTCCTGAATTGCTTTGCCAAGTTAAAGGCCCCGCTCCACATACCCCCGTGCATACTTTAGGAAAAAAAATGAAGGTAGTTTTAGTTCCAGGGAAAAGCACGATATACTGTAAACGTAATGAATAAATAATCAGTTGAATCTAAAGCGTATGTCTGCAAAGCTTCATTAAGGGTAGCGATATCATGAACTGTGAGATCTTAAGTCTTAGGTGGCACATTTGACGCAGGCTGTGAAATGAGAGAAGATACCCTAAAAGCCAACCAGAGAAGGTAATAGAGTCAGCTGAAGGCGCATCGCTACTAAGCAGTAGAAATGGGAGTTCTTTAGTTGAGGCCAATCAGCTTTTTTTTTAGTTCTTGCTCCTCACTGTCTCTATTCCAGGAGAAACGTTGTTGGCAAGGTGTACAATGATCCCAGCTTAAGTTGTCAGAATATTACCTGTTCTTACTTTGTTTCCAGAGGGGGGGGGAGAGAAATGAAATTAGGTTTTAAAAAAAAATATATTGCCCATCGTCACCAAATAACAGCAGAGCTCCTGTAACTGGTTCTGCAAAGTCACATGCCATCTGTAATGGTTTGCGGGAATGACCTTGGGAGACAGCGGGAAGAGCCATAGCCAGGGAAACCATGACATAAAAGGCAGTTTAGCTTGCAAAAAGGATGTGGGCCTAGGGGACATCTCAGAAGGAAGCCCTCCCTAGTTTATTGGTCTGTAAAGGTGACACGGGGGAGATGTACTTTCAGGATGTACTTGCGGGATTCTGTTAAGGTAGCCTTACAATAAAGTATAATTAGTTCATCCGAGCATGCTTCTTATCTGGCCTGCTTCTGAAGGTTGACACCATTAGAGGAGATAATGTATTTGCATTCTTGTTGCAGACCGTGAGGGAAAGAACGGTGAGGATGCATAATATCTTAAGGTCAGTCCCGAAAGCATGCATTTTGCCACTGAACTGTGGCCCATCCCTTAGCAACATCAGGATCTGCTGATAGGCAGTATCTAGAGCTAAGTCATTCCAAGCCATGTGGCCATTTGATGCCAAAAGAGTCCCAGCAGATCAAGTGGGAAAGCAGATGAGGATGTTTGAATCCAAGGCATGTACGTTTAATTACCCCTTCCTTGCCTGCAGCTATATCTCATGGCACAGCCCAAGATGCTGTGTTAAATGGGAAAAGGAAATTAAATTTTTTGTAGTATAATTTTGCTGGTGCTTTTGCCTGTCATCATATGTTTCAGTTGCAGTAAATCATGATACACAGATGTTAGTGTTGGAACAGTAAGAGACGTGTTTATGTGACGTGGATGCAGTGGTGGGATTCAGCCAGTTTGCACCAGTTCAGCAGAACCGGTAGCTATTTTTTTTGTTGCCTAGGCCCAGAATGGATTTCCGGAAGTGGCATCCACACAGAGAACCGGTTGTTCACGTATCTGAATCCCACCACTGGAACTGAGTGAGGCTGAAATACCTCACACTTGCGATCCCGCTGACATACAGTATGTGGTGAAAAAAGGCTTGTTTCACAGATAGGGAGAGAGAATGGCACGATGAGGAATCAAGTGATCCAAATATCTGCTCTGTGTTATTAGGACAAATATCCTGTTTGATAAATTAGCATGACAGAAACAACAGAAAACTACATTAGGCAAGGAGGGGGATAAATTCAAAGCAAAGGTGAAGAAATATACTTTAAAATGTTTGAATATGTATGTGTAGGTGTGCATGTTTTAAGACGGTGCAAAAGAGCATCTGTTTTCAGATCGTCCACGCCCAGGATGAAACAGAGACAATGGAGGTGGGTATTTTTTTGTTTTGTTTTAGTCCTTGTCTGGAATACAAGCAGGCTGTTTTATTTCAAGCAAAGCTGGTTTTGGGTGGAGCCAGGGGGGAAAAAAATTAAGGACAGCATCAGCTCAGGAGAGAAAGAGGAGGAACAGAAGGGAAAGTGATGGGAAAATTGGAGAAGTTGTGGAATATGTTATGCTGAGATACTGGCAGTGGTGGTTGCAATAGTATGGGAGGGATGGAGGAAAGGAAGAGAAGGTGTTGGGGAAATTAGGGTGGCTGGGCTGGTGCAGTGTGCCACACTGGGATCTCAGCAATGGGTGAGGTGACAGAGGGGCAAAGATAGTGAGTGGTAAGGCTGGGAATGGGTTGGCTAGTGGAGTATGCTGTACTTCAAAGGAACGTGGAGGTGACGGGTGCTATCTTTGGCCCTCTGGGTTTTGTTTCATCTACAGCTTGGAAAAATTGAAAAGCAGTGGATTCTAGTTATACCAAACTAGGCTGATCCTCAAAATGTTTTGGCGGAACCTTCAAAATACAGCAACTTCATCTCGCCTTGAAATCATATTTTTTTTCGATACAAGAGAATATCTGTAGCTCAGAATTGAACTGTGGCGTCTTTGGTGCTCTCTGAGCTTCATTGTTCGCTTGCGGAGATTTCATGACTCAACTAGGTAATATCATCCATGCAAGTGAGTGTGGAGTTTGCTGCCTATTTACCTCTAGTGGCACTGATGATTTACTTTAGAAAACACATGTATTCCATTTTTGTGTAGCCCGCTGTTATTTTTCTACCTATCACGGGAATTCTGTTATTCTATACATAATCCACTGTGGGGGAAATGCTTTTAATTACTTCCTCTTTGCAGTTTTGAGCTTTGATGGCAGAATGTTTGAGCTTTGCAAGTCGAAACTATTTTGGGTTCCTGAGGAAAGACAACATCTTCAACTTCACAGGTCTTTTCCTAGGATTACACACCAGCTGCAGCCTCTTAATTCTGAGAAAAGGCACAGCTGTCCTAGTTGACAGATGGTGCATTTGCCTTCTGCACCCTCCCAAAGCATCTTTTTTTACCTTCAAAGCCCTGGTATTAAACCTAATGGTTAGAGCATTTCGTCTCTGCATTCAGCAGCAGACTACAATGAAATGAGAAGCTTTACATGGTACATAAGGTTCAATAGCAAAGTTATTACTTTATTTTATTTTTAAGGTAACTTTTGACCTGCTCCTCCAATACAGTCAAGTGTGCAGGGGAAATAAATAGTGAAACTTTAAAAATATACTCATGAATGCCTAATCTTTTAGAGAAGGATTAGGTCTGGTGTTTAAAAAATAATAATGGAGGTTATTAATACAGAATCCATTAGAGTAAATTGGCAATAACAAAATAAGTAAAATAAAGCCCCTGAACAATTTGACATTTAATAGTGGAGAAAATAATAAAAGAGAGATGTAAAGAGGAGGGAAATTTCTCCTATGTTGGATTAGAACAGCTGCCCTTTCAAAGCAAACTTTGTTCTATTTATGTATGAAGAATGAGAGTTATCAGTCTCTACCTAATGCTAAGATTTTGCATCTGCTCTAAAGTCCATTACAATCTGGAAATAGTCCTTAAGAATGAAGACAAATGAGTTGGTTCCATTGATATGTTTCTCAACTACACTCCTTCATATTCTGATTAGCAAGTTAAATGTGGGCTGGATGGCATAATAATTGGTGGGTCCATTGCTACTCAGACTGTGCACATCAGTCATCAGCTGGAAGAGAAGGTACTAATGGGGTGCTGATGGATTTGGTCCTGGGCCAAAAGATACCCTTTATCATTTTTATTCATTGCATGGGTGAATGAATAGACAGGAAGCATATCAAATTTGCCTAGTATAAAAAATTGGACAGAGAGCTAATGCCTAATAAAATCCAATATGATAAGTTGGTAAATTGGAGGAATGAACTAAAAATAACAAAAGGGCATTCGACAGAGAGAAATGAAATTGTTCACTTAGGAAAAAAGAAATCACAGTTTTCGGATGGGCTTTGCATGCTTTAAAATTGTAGATGATGATCAACTAAATGTCAATAAAATAAAAATCATTTTACACATCATCTATACAATTATAGTTTCCAAATTACAGGAAGTAATAACTTAACAATGTTCTGTGTAGGGTAAGTCCCTCATTGAATATCATGTACATATCTGGGCATCACAGTTTAATTAGGATTTAAGCAAATTGAAATGGATTCAGAAAAGGAGAGTGAGGAAGATCTACAATAGGGCTGCCCAGGTTTGGCAACTTTAAGACTCATGGACTTCACCTCCCAGAATCCCCAGCCAGCCATGCTGTCCACGAGTCTTAAGTTGCCAAGGTCAGACAACCCTGATCTTCCTCCAATCAATATCATCAGATAGTCCAAATCTGCAAAGGTGAAGCCAGGAAAGCAGAAGTTCCGAATGAACAAAGACTTGTAACAAAAGTCAAAGATAAAAAGTTTCTTTAAACATGTAAATAACAAGAAAAAAAGTCAAGGAAACGGTCGGTCCACTAAAGAGAAAAGATAGCAAGAACGTAACAGGCAGTAGAGAGAAAGCAGAGCTGCTTAACTCATTCTATGCATCAGTCTTCACGCATAAGGAAACTATATAGCCTAACCTACTAAAAAAAATTACTGCAAAAGACAGACTAGAAATAAAAATTAAAAGAAGCAAGAAAATTCTAAGACAACACCTGTCTGATCTTGATGAATATAAATCACCGGGACCTGACGGATTACATCCCAGAGTTCTGAAGGAGCTGGCAGATCTTATTTCAGAAACATTGTACCATAACTTTCAAAGATCCTGGAGCACTGGGGAATTACAAAGCATCAGAGGGCAGGACAAGAAACAATGGATGGAAACTAATCAAGGAGAGAAGCAACCTGGAATTAAGGAGGAACATCCTAACAGTGAGAACAATTAACCAGTGGAACAGCTTGCCTCCAGAAGTTGTGGATGCTTCATCACTGGAGGTTTTTAAGAAGATACTGGACATCCACTTGTCTGAAATAATATAGGGTCTCCTGCTTGGATTAGGAGAACCCCAAGGTCCCTTCCAGTTCTATACTATTCTATTCAGTCTGATTTTGCAATCAGTTACACTTATTATAACCCTAGTTATTAGGAGCTCTCCCCAAAGATTTCCTAATAGCCAGAGTTTCCTCCAACTGGCCCATATAAGAAAACTCAAAATTTGTCTGTGGCATTGACTTTCCCCAGATTAAGGGCATTTGTGTTGTGTATCAAAGCCCTGCTCCAGTTAATATATAGTAACAGGTAAAGTCTCACCTGGTTGTGTCCCTCATTTTGATATTATTCTCAGACACACAGACACACACACCATAGATGCCCCTGGTCTAGATGCAGCCTTTCATCTGTCAACAGTGTCAGACTGAATCAGGGAAGAGATCTTATTTGTAAAAAGCATAGGCTTTATCTCATTCCTTTGAATGTTTGCGGGACAGATATCCAAGCAATTCCTCCATCTTCATTTAATATTAATTGGCAAAGTCCAAGAAACCTATAATACATTTTTTCCTCAGACATTTTTCCTTCATGTAAGTATTCCAAGTCACCGCGGAATCTTTTTTTTCCCATTTCAAATATCTCCTCAAAAAAGAACTAAGAGTAAAGATGTGCAAATACAGTACATGCATTCATTCTAGACTTCATAGAATTGGAATCAGAAAGGTAAAACCATTAATTGCATACCATATAAAAGTTACTAATTTTGGCATGGAAGAAGGCTTCTGTCATTATGAATGCGTTGACAGCAGTGATTCTTTCATTTGGCACTTCAGCAGGCTAATTATGCGATTTAACTAATACACCAAGAACTAAAAATAATAAAAGCAAAAAAATAAAATGTTGCTTTATAGATGGATTCGTAACCTGGTTCATTTAACATTCTTCAAATGACCACTTAAAATATAGCCTTTGATGCATGCTTCAGTGTCCTCTCAATCTCTTACCTTTATTATTACTATTATTAAAATGAGAAAGAATAAAGCTTTATGATAACCCAGTGACTGTTGGTATTCACAAAATAGCCATCATGTTGTAAGAAATTTCATCTGAGCACATAACTGTGCTTTATGACTTATTTTTTGTGGTTGTCAACAAAATTGTTGCAAAGCAGCAATTTGAATAAAACGACCATGCAAAGCTGCAAAATGTGTTGCTTTAAGTTTAAATATGAATCTAAAGCTGGAAGAGATATCTGGGGAAAGTGTGCTTGTGTGTGAGTGTGTTGTATCGAGGTGCCGGAGACGATGATCTTGCCTAATTTTAAGAAAACAGGGTTAAACTTATATGGGAAACTGGAACTGTAGGTTACAATACTCACAAAAAGATAGTGATAAACTACTTCCCTCTTGCTGCCAAAAAACCTACTTGGGTGTTCTCAATTTAAGAAAGTCTTTTTCCTTTTACTAGAAAAGAAATCTGTCTTTTTTTTTCTTCAGTTTTCAAATTTCTTTCCAAACCATATTATTTGATTATTTCCTCTGAAGATTCTGTGAACTTATGTCAGGCCAACGAGATAAAGTAGACTCAAACTCCACAGAAAGGCTAAAAACAAATTTTATTGATCTTGCAAGCCTGATTGTGCTCTACCTCCTCTCTGTTTTATACTCCAGCGAATCAGGAGACATTTTCATGAGTTGCTTCTGTATATTATTTTATTTCCAAGACTTACGGAATGGTCACCCCTCTTGCAAATTTCCTGTTAAGGAGAAGCAATCCAGCAGCAGAAAAGCTACTCCCCTCCTACTCCAGGAACCATATGATGGGCTAAGTTATGTTGTGATTCAGGGTCAGCTTGTGGGTTCGGCAGTTGGGTCGGACGACTCAGAGGAGGAGGAGGAGGGGGTGTTGAAGAGCTTGCTGAGGGGATTGGACAGCTTGATGACAGCCCTCAGCCATGCCCTTCTCATCTGGTCACGACGCAGACCCAGCTGTGTGAGCCTGACAGCGTGGATGAAGATGACCCACAGCTGGCCCTGTTCAAGGAGGAGGAGGCAGTCAATCAGGAGTAAACAGAGGAAGGCAATGGGGGCACCTCGGAAGGAGGCAGAGAGAAGCCTCGCCCTGAACTGTATTTAAGGGGGAATGCGTGGGAGGGCTGGTTTGCTGAAGGCAACCACTTGAATAGTTCCTGTTTCATAGCTCCTGTTTTATGGTTGGTGTCTGTTTTATGTTAATAAATTTGGCAGGCTTTATTCCAGCCTCTTGCTGTTTGTAAAGGGGTTGTCCCTGCCTTTTCTGGAGGGCCGGTAACAGGCTGGTACAGAACAAGTTAGTAAGTGAAGAGCCGTAGTCCTGGATGCTCCTGAACTTCCAATAGTTTCAGACGTAGTAATTCACTGGGAAAGAACATCTGGAAGACTACAAGCTCTCCAGTCATGCCCTATTTCCAGTAATTAACTTGCAGTGGAATCCTTTTGTTTAATTCAAATTCTTAGTGCCCGACAGAAAGTTGGAATATGGTTTCATCATATACACTGTGAGATATTAAATTCCTGCCCAAAGATAATCCCTTCCCTTTTTCTGCCTGACATTATCTTGTGGGAGGCCAAAATATGAACTTGAAAACTCTCTTTTTCAGAGTGCACATTTGGCACCACTTAATTCCATCAGTTTTGTTTTTATTCTAAATCTCTGATGATTTTTTCAATTGATAATCGTAATTGCTTGAATTGCATTCACATTCTTCTGTTTTTCCGGTGCCATCAGTTGTTATTGTTTTAGTTTTTAGAATTTTATTTTATATTGTAAACTTCCAGCAGTTGGCCTTTTGATTGTAACAGCAATAAAATGTCCAAGCTTCCTTTGTTCCCTGCCTTATCCTTCTTAAATTTAAACCCCTCAAAAAGCAGACATCTTAGCATAAAGATTGGCCATTCTCTGACGTTTGAAGAATTTCAAAGTTAGCCAAAACACCCCTCTAAAAATTATGCTCTTTCCTTAACATAATACTTTTGAATTCCCTAAAAAGCTAGATAAATAAATCACATGTGAAAAGGGAGGTGTTTTTTTTCCCACTCAAACCTACCTTGCTTCCTTCGTTCCTAGTTTAAAATATTTTAAATAATGAGGAAGAGGAGATTGCCTCAGAGGAAAGGTAAGAACTTTCTCCTTGAATAGATGAAAAAAAAGTTAATAAAGAGTTAATAAACTCATGGAACAGGGGTCTTCAAACTTGGCCCTTTTATGACTTGTGGACTTCAACTCCCAGAATTCCTCAGCCAGGCACACTGGCTGAGGAATTCTGGGAACTGAAGTCCACAAATCATAAAAGGGCCAAGTTTGAAGACACCTGTCATGGAACATATCTGTACCCTTTTTCAAATGAGATTCTGCTAGGTTTCCAATTTATTTTAAAAGCATGTCTTTCTTCAAATGCAGTTTAAATTATCTTGCCATGGAGTAAAATAATAATAATAACAGGGAGATTGTTTGAATAAAACTAGACATGTTAGAAAAGTTAGTTGATATCCCTCCTTGGTATCTGTTTTGCAAAGTGAGGTTGTACCTCTTAAAATGCTGTCTTTAGCCCAGGGCCACTACATTGCCAGCTGTGTGATTATAAACCTAATATACATTCTCTATCCTTGTGTTCTGTTCCTAAAAATTTATATTCCTCTCCAATCTAGTAGGTCACCTATCATTCTTCCTCAACCTTCACTAACATGAACTAGACTCAGTGTTGTTTCTGCACATCTTTTTTTTTTTAATCCCATTTATATCCCGCCCTTCTCCGAAGACTCAGGGCGGCTTACAATTTAAGCACAAACCAATGTGCTTAGCAATAGCCTTCATTCTATGTATATGCCTGCTTTTTTTTATTAAAAAGTTTTACAATACAATTTTTCTTTAACCAACCAAAAAAAACCCCTCCCACCATCCTCACTGGTATTTGCCATCTAAACTTAATATCACGTCGTCTCAATTCTTGTGTCAAAAAAACAAATTCCTTCCTTTTCCTTAAAATCTTTGCAGGGATCTCTTTTAAAATCAGAACATTTTGCTCAGCAATTACAAAATCAGTGTTGTAGGAGGCCTGGATAACTTCATTTCTAATCATTCTCTTTGTAAAATAAACCACCACATCTCTAGGTAGTTTCCTTTGTCTTGCGATCCACGAATTAACATGGAAGATTTTATCTATATCTTGCATTATTTCATCTGCTGGTCGCTTCAACACCCCTTCCAAAGCCTCAGAAACCATTTTCTCCAAATTTTCCTTAGGATTTTCTATTAGGCCTCTGATTCTTAAAGCAAATTCCATCTGAGAATATTGTGTCGAAATCAAATCATAATTCATTTTTTCTATTACATTTTCAGTTTCTGTCATTTTGGCTTCCAATCTAATATCATTTTGAGCAAGATCTTCCACTCTGTCATCCAAAATCTCAATACTTTTAACCATGCCCTCCATTGCAGATGTGATGTCTGCTCTCATTTCTTTTAATTTCTCTGTAAACTTCTCCTCCAACTTTTTCTCCATTATCTCAACAAATTGCTGCATTTGCTTTTCCATAGTCTCTTGCAACAGATTCTGCAAATCTTTTACTGTAAAAGCTGATACAGATTCAAATGCAGAGGACAATGAAGTTTTCACCGAAGACTGCTGCCTCAGGGCAGAAACTTTAGAAGATATAGCCGCCATTTTCACCCTCTATTGTTAACTACGCACTTTCACATGCAGATTCAGCAAAGTCCATTGAGTTAAAGATCAAAGCATCATCTTCACCAAAATCTCCTGCTTCGCTCGGCCTGCGTCCTCGTTCTCAAAAGCTCTTCCTTGCTAGCAGGGATAGTTGCGAACTCCCTGTTCTGCTCCAAAAAACCCGGAGCAGAGGCGCCTCGCAGTCCGGAGCATGCCCAGGCTTCGGGGGGGCTCAATCCTTCCGCCACCAAAACTATAGGTTCTGGCAGCCCCGGAGAGCTCTACCCCTACCTGGACGCTCACCCCCTCCTCTTCTCCCGAGGTGGGGGCTTCCGAGCCGCCGAACAGCTGATCAGCGCTGTTTTCGGCGGCTCTACGGAGCTGCGAGGCTGACAGCCAGGAAATGGCTACCTCCAGCGTCGCCTTGCCATCCGGAAGCCGTATATGCCTGCTTATTAGGTCTTTCGCCCCCCCCCCCAAGCGGCATTATTACAAAGTCAGCTTATTGCCCCCAACAATCTGGGTCATCATTTTACCTACCTCGGAAGGATGGAAGGCTGAGTCAACCTTGAGCCTGGTGGGATGCCAACCTGCACTAATTGTAGGCAGCTGGTGTTACTTAAGGAGGCATTGACCAACAGCCCATTTTCTGACCTGTCACCTTAATGCTTTGATAAAAGAGGCAGCTGAACAGTGACACCTGTCATGGAGAGGGTAGAGAGGGGATCAGTTCTGTAGCTGCCCAACTGAACAAGTGATAAAAAATACACCTGGGTAGATGAATACCTCTAAAGTCAAAGGACAATGGTGGCTGGAGATACAAGGTACCTGAAGGAGAGAAGAATTGAGGAGACTAAACTACACATGAGCTTTCTTGTTCCTCTCCAGCATCTTAATCACTATACAATGGATCTTTCATACATTCTTGCAAGTGGAAAATCTCTCCAAATGTAAACTTTCCACAACTGGGGAAAAAAGAATGAGTGAACTCTGAACATATGTGGTTCTATTTCGAACCAGCATGATTCAAGAATATAAAAATCCAGTGGTGGTTCCAGCTCTTATAATATCCCTGGAACCTCCAAAAAAAATAAAAAAAAATAAAGGACCCAAGTTCAATCCTTGTTATCTTTGGTAAAAGTTAGGAAGGATTTCTGTTTCATATCTTAAGGACTAACTGCAAACAAGTGAAGATAGTATTGGGCTAGGTGGGACAACTACTTAAAGAAATTTGATTTCTTTTTTAAATTGCTATGCCTAATTTGCTGTGCGTGTGAATTCTGGGAGTTGAAATCCACACCTCTTAAAATGGCCAAGACTAAAAAACATTGCCCTATGTACTGTACCCATTGAAATAACTTTCTTTCAAAACTGGCCGCAGAACAGGGATATAACAATGAGTGAATCATATTCATATCTTAGTCATTGTCTAATGCAGAGGTCTTCAAACTTGGCTCTTTTATGACTAGTCTACTTCAGCTCCCAGAATTCCTCGGCCAGGCACGCTGGCTGAGGAATTCTGGGAGTTGAAGTCCACAAGTCATAAAAGGGGCAAGTCTGAAGACCCCTGGTCTAATGTGTGTGCATACATTCCATGTATGAGAACTTCCTGTACCAGTCATGTATTTCCTGTGGGCAGCTCCAATTATTTTCATTTTATGGGGGGAAAAATGACAGTATAAATCCCTGCATAGATAGGACTTAATGGATGGTCTTGAACTGCTGTCTGGTGCTCGTTTTTAGAAAGCTATCCTGTTGATTTCATGAAACTGACTTCAATGTCATGTTTTAGATGCTGGATATAATTTAGCTCAAGTTCCAAATTTTTCACCGAACTGAACTGTCAAATTGAGCTGCCTATAATTTTTACACTTGAGAAATGTTTGACTTCTGTGCTTTGAATGTGCTGTGGACCATGACTGAAGGTGTTCACGGTACTCTGTTCATCTCTCAGTTCATACATTTTCCTTAGGATAGTATTTTCTATAGAATTATTCTGCTGAAAAATAGAAAAAGAAACGTGAGAGGGGAATAGTAATTAGAGGCCACTTTGTGATTTGTCTTATAAAATATTCTCACCAAAGTGCACTTTGCTATTTTTTCCCCCAAGGAAATGCTTAGCTATTTTAGGTTTTAATAAAAAAAAAATCTATGCATATAGCAAGTTGCTCCTTCCAGGAAGGAGAAAAATATCAACAGAATCAACACAAGACTGATACAAACGTATTTTCTGTACAGCTGGCACATGAAGCATATCTTCTCCATTTTGTACAACCCAACCTCAGTGTTTTATTTCTCCCCCCAAAATAATTGTAAATGTTTTGTCATTTTTTTTAAAAAAAAGTGAAAAGCAGTTGCTGTGCATGCTGGGCATTTAAATATATATCCTAATTTAACAAGTGTTAATTAGCCAGTAGGATAACCCTATTGATGGGTAAATAAGACTTTGGTGTTGATTAAACTGATCTATTTTTGCTTAGTGAATTTGTCATGAGATGACTATGTGGGATTTTATAGGGTTATGTATTGGCCAAATTGCTGATAGCTAAGGTTGATATCAGTCTCAGCATTATTGAGCATTGACTGAATAGCACTAGCACTTAGACTTGTGTACGGCTTCGTTGTCCTTTACAGCGTTCTCTAGGGGATTTAGAGAGTCAGCCTCCAACAATCTGGGTCCTCATTTTACTGACCTCAGAAGGATGGAAGGTTGAGTCAACCTTGAGCCGGTCAGGATCGAACTGCTGGCAGTCGGCAGAATTAGCCTATAATGCTGCATTTTAACCACCGCACCACCACAACTGAAGACCATACCATGAAAAAGAAAGGCACTTACTGATCTCAGAACTCCTTACAAGAACCCCTTTCCATTTTTCCTTCTCCTTGGTAAGGAAAGAATAACTCTTCACAAGCCCTCTCCAAGCTTATAGACAACAATAGCTTTTGTTTTGTTTTTTCTTTTATGGCATGGAGTGATTTGAGATAAAATTGTGTCAAATGGCTCCTAATAGAAAAAGAATTGGATGTACTGCAGTTTTGTGCCTCATCTTCCCGGAGCAATACAGACAGATGATGTTAAGGACGTTCTGCTTCTTGACAAAAATCCATGTGCGCTGATAACTTTGGATGTCAAGGCAGGACGAGACAAGTAACCTCCACTCCCTAACTCTTCCTACGTGGAAAAAAGAGCAAGAGTTCTCAGCAAAAAATGAGCAAGGCAACTTGGAATATCATTTAGTGGACCAAATTAGCCCTCCGTCACACATTGCTGGAGAGTCCTCATTTCTGCAATTCAAATTTAGGTCATTAGAATCTGATTGCCATTTCACTTGTACCGATACTGCAGAAAAGGGAAGTGAAGGGAGAAGCAAGGAGTCCGCAGGTAAACTTCCTTCCTCCTTGACTGGAAAGCGTTATGAACCCTTGCCCTAAAGAAATCCCTGTATTCTTTAGAGAGTCCCTTAACCGAGAATGTTTTCGTGCTCTACTTATGATGTAGGTCGGGGTGACATCTGGCCATGCGCTTAAAAGATGTTGTAAAATTTAAGTAGTGAAGAAAGCTCTGGATCCTCATATTATGGATATAAACATGAAAAAACAACCTGTCATGCGTTCTGCCTGAAAAGAGCCAAAGTTCTAGAAGTGAGCCGGATGGGATCTGATTAAAGCTTTCTCCAGTTGTTTTGAAAAAGCTAGTTCTATGTATAAAGGAAAAGGGACGCGGTGGCTCAGTGGGTTAGGACGCTGAGCTTGTCGATCAGAAGGTCGGCAGTTTGGTGGGTCGAATCCCGAGTGCCGCGTAACAGAGTGAGCGCCTGTTACTCGTCCCAGCTTCTGCCAACCTAGCAGTTCGAAAACACGTAAAAATGCAAGTAGAAAAATAGGGACCACTACGGTGGGAAGGTAACAGCGCTCCGTGCACCTTTCGCGTCTAGTCGTGCCAGTCACATGACCACAGAGACATCCTCGGACAAGCACTGGCTCTTTGGCTTTGAAACAAAAATGAGCACTGGCCCCTAGAGTTGGAAACGACTAGCACACATGTGCGGGGGAACCTTTACCTTTACCTTTATGTATAAAGGAGGAGCAAGAGGAACAAGCAATGCAGCCTCCTGTATTGTCCTCAGTATAAAGAAGTCAACTGTGAATAGCAAAGAGGCTTCTCTACCTCTGGATGTTTGCTCTATGGTTGGTAAATTTGGACTCTCAATTGTACAGAGAGTCTCTGTGAATAGGAGAAGGTTTTCTTCACTATAAGCAAAAGAGAAAAAAGTCGGTGACAAAGAGATGGAGATAAGGGCACTTTTTTCTGATCCCCCTCCTCATTTGTAGAGCCCACCATGCTTACAAAACAACTGCAGAGGGTCACAATGAACTTAGGTCTAACATGCAAGGAAGGAGAGTTTGATTCACACCAAACTTTTTGTGAGGGTTGTTATTGCACTTGGCTCAAAAACATCTAAAAAAATGATCAACTATCATATCAGTAATTTGGATTTTGTTCTATGAAATGGTGAGCACATCCGAATTGAACCCACGTGCCCCTATTTCATCACACTTCTAAGGACTGTGACTTAGAGGATGCGGTTAATTGTGGCGTACATTAATTTCTCACTTTTTCTCCCAAGCAGATTTACTGCTTCGTTTTTTTTCTCTGTTATCGTATCTCACCCTTATTTGGAGCAGAAATAACTTATAAAGACAGCATTACAATTCTGGCACGGTGCTACCAAGATTTGGGATTAGATATTGTCAGCTGCTTGTGAAGCTGCTTTTTCATGAAACAATAGTTTAGAGCAGGAAGGGAAATGTAAATGAGTTTATGATTGCCTCATTTTCCACATTTTTGTTACTCTGAATGTCTTAAAAATATATTGACAGAGACACAAAGGTGCAGTGAAAATTATATATGTACATATCCATTGCATCAAAAGACAGTAAAACATTATTGTAATAAATGAACTTAATCAGTTTTATAGAGCTCCGAACAAAGAGTATTAATAAAATAAGAATATTAGGAGGAATTAATTTACTATCCTATTATGCTGCAGGAGGCTTTTGTTTCTGGACTAATGTGTTCAGATACCTACAGTATGCTTGCTTTTAGAGCATGCATTCTGTGTCTTCTACCATTTGCAGGATCTGAACATAAGAGTATCTCTATGAAGCAGCTACCTGTTCTACCAATCAACAGAAGATGAACTAGAGCAGTGATGGCAAACCTTTTAGAGACTGAATGCCCAAACTGCAACCCAAAACCCACTCATCTATTGTCAGCTGCCGGGTGGGCTTGTCCCATTGAGTGGGTGTGGCCCATTGGGTGGGTGTGGCCAATTGGGTGGGCATAGCCCATTGGGTGGGCGTGGCTGCAGTGGTAACAGCAGACTGGGTGGGACTAAAAAGTTTAATCAATCAATTCCAACTTTGCGAGATCTTTTTTTTCCCGCGAGAAGTTGAAATTGATTGATTGATTGAACTTTTTTTATTTTTTTGCACACGGCGGCGGAGGCCTAAAGTGAAAAGGTTTTATAAAACCCAGCTGAAGGCCTGGGACTGGGGCAACGGCGTGCGTGCCCACCGAGAGGGCTGTGCATGCCACCTGTGGCACGCGTGCCATAGTTTCGCCACCACAGAACTTTTGTGGGAGTTTGGCTCTACAGCTTATTGTCCCCACAGTCCCGGAGGGTTGAGACCCTAACCAGAGCTGCTCTCGGTGAGCTAACAGAATAGTAGATTCATTTTGGATAAGGGAACCCATGCCACCTAAGGCATGATATGTAATGATCATTTTAAGTTGGGACAGGGAAGCCAACATGCAGCCAATAGAGCAACATAAAAAATAGATGTTAGTCTGGAGTTTAGTTGCTGCATTCTGGACCAGCTGTAATTGCCAATTTGTCTTCAGATCCAGCTGCATTAGATAGACATGTAATTGAGGCTTCAGTTGGGGCTGAGCAAAGGTTCTTGGCTATAGCGTTTATTCTGCTGTGGCAGCAGGAATGCCCACCCTACTAGGTGTATCGGACCAAGAAATCAACTCCCTAGAAGGCTAAGACTACTTTTCTTGAGACTAGCTATAGTAACAAAATCTTGCAGGTAGGATTGTGTTGTACCTTCTCTTCCTTTAGTTCAGGGAATTAGGGAAGTGTCTGTCTCATCTGCTTCTAAACATTATCTGGACATTCTGGACTTAAAAAGTATTTTACTCCTTGTCACATTGGCAAGAGGACTTGCATATCCACATCAAGGTCATCTTACTTCCTCTCTGCAAAGATCCACCAGTCAAAGAAAACCACTGTAGGGACCACATGGGGGATGGGAGGGGGCATCCAGAGCTACAATTCTAACAAATATCAATAGGTAATTAATTCCCTGTCAAAAGTCAACTTTCTGACTTGCTTTTCACCTTCTTCTTCAAGACCTCAATAACATGTGTGGCCCAGCCTAGTATAGAGATATACATGTACAACTGAGTTATATCAGCATATTGACGATAAGGTAAAGGTAAAGGTTCCCCCGCACATGCATGCTAGTCATTTCCGACTCTAGGGGCCGATGCTCATCTCCGTTTCAAAGCCGAAGAGCCAGCGCTTGTCCGAGGATTTCTCCGTGGTCATGTGGCCGGCATGACTAGACGCCAAAGGCGCACGGAATGCTGTTACCTTCCCACCGGAGTGGTCCCTATTTTTCTACTTGCATTTTTATGTGCTTTTGAACTGCTAGGTTGGCAGAAGCTGGGACGAGTAACAGGCGCTCACTCTGTTACGCAGCACTCGGGATTCGACCCGCCAAACTGCCGACCTTCTGATCTACAAGCTCAGCGTCCTAACTCACTGAGCCACCGCGTCCCCTTTATATTGACGATACATAGCCCTAAATCAACAGATGGGCTCTCCCAGTGGTTTCATATATAAATGAATAATATAACAGGTAAGAGGATCAATGTTCTCTGCACTAAATGTAGTCTCTAGGTTGTCTCCAAAATTCCCAGAACACTTCCCATGGAAAAATTCAATCTGCAAGCTGAGTAACGTTCTTAACCTTCGGCCCACACTGTGATTGGCAATGATTTCCCCCCCCCCCGAAATAAGGAGGGCTTATCTTCCAAAAACTGTTGGTTATTAGCCAAACTAAAAATATCTACATAAAGATGCTTGATATTAAACTGGGAATTATCTGCATATCAAACTGAAATTTTGCAACTGAACAAAACTTTTCCCAACATGTGAAAAGATATACCTGCTGATAACTCAAACAGATATTTAAGAGAAGAGGTGGACAAATGGAAAATATATCCAGTGAAAGAATAAGACAGTTTTGACCTAAAATACTCAAGAGTCTTGGGAGCTGTATAAATAGATAGAAGCACTCAATGTGTCATAACATTTGTAAGTAACTTTTAGGATTAGAAGTAATTCTCTGCATACTCAGGTAATTATACTTAAAATGACAATCATAATTGATTGCTTTCTTTTGGATAGATGTCTGTTGTTTACACAGTGCTGTATGTAAAATTTTAAAATTAAATTCCTGTTGCATTTAAAAACCTTTTAATCATGCCCTGGTTCCTTCTATAAATGCCTTTTAGAACTATTTTCCATATTCTGATGGAAATCTGTTGGATACAGTTGGAATAATTAGACATTCAAGAAAATCTTAAAAGAGGATAAATAGAATTTCTAGAGATTTTAGAGATAGCCTGGAAGAATGAAGAAAACTGGCAAAAGGTTACGTTGTTCCCATTACAAGGAAATCCAATTAACTGAAAGAAAATGGCTTTTCCAAATCAAGGCAAATTAAAAAATAAACTAAAACAAATCAATGGCTTCATAAAACCTAGAAGACCTCAGGGCACAAATGAAAGATAATGAAAGAAATAAGCTAAATAAGTTTCTAAACAGAATGTATGTGTGTGTATACATTTATCGATCCTGTCCAAAACTGTGAAAAGATGTTGAAAATCAAACATCTTTCTGTTAGAGACCATGGTCAAAGAAAACATCAGATAGTCAGAAAAGCTTTCTAGAAATGATGAAGGAAGTATATGAAATCAAAGATGTTCAGAAACAACAACTCACGTTGGAATTTGTTTTGTCTGAAAAAGTAAAAAGAAAAGTAAATGCCTTAGATAAACAGAGAAGCAAGCTGCAAAAGATGATTGATTCATTTAAAAGAGAAGTACATGACAGCTGTAAATAAAATAGTTTGATGCATTGTTACTTTGATTTTCCTCTCCTCAAACAAGCACCTGAGGGTTGGGATTGGGTTTGCAATGGCATCAAATTAGGTGATAACAGTACTGTCATACTATAGGCCCGTGGTGGTGAACCTATGGCACGCGTGCCACAGGTTGCACGCAGAGCCCTCTCTGTGGGCACGTGCACCGTCGCTCCAGTCCTAGGCCTTTGGCTGGGTTTTATAAATAATAAATAATAATAATAAATAATAAACCTTTATTGTCAAAGTACAACATGTGTACATTGAGATTAGCTGAGCCTCCCCCCGTGCTCTCTCCCCCCAACACACAGTGACAACAAACCCTCCATCCTACCACACCATGTGAACCAACTACACCACACACCGGCCTCCCAAGTCAATTCTGCATAAGATTATGTCCCATTTAAAAGCCTAATATCCCACGGATAAAAGCTATTTTTCAGCCTGTTGGTACGGCTGGCTATATTCCTATATCTCCTACCGGATGGTAGGAGAGTAAAGAGATACCGTCCAGGGTGTGAGTCATCCCTGAAAATCTTCCTCACTCTTCCAAGGCAACGAGCCCTGGCGATGTCATCCAGTGGTGTCAGGGAACAGCCCACAATGTCTTGTGCTGTGCTCACTACCCTCTGTAATACTTTCCTGTCCGCGGCTGTCAGACCAGCATACCAAACCACAATACCATACGAGAGGACGCTCTCTATAGTAGACCGGTAAAAGAGGGTCATTAGCTGTTGTTCTACTCTGTTCTTCTGCAAGACCCTAAGAAAGTGAAGCCTCTGTTGGGCCTTTCTAGCCACCTGGGTTGTGTTAACTTTCCAGGTCAGATATTCACAGAGGTAGACTTATAAAACCTTTTCGCTTTAGGCCTCCACCGCCGTGTGCAAAAAAAAAAAAGATTCAATCAATCAATTTCAACTTCTCTCAGGAAAAAAAAAGATCTCAAAGTTGGAATTGATTGATTGAACTTTTTAATCCCACCCAGTCTGCTGTTACCACTGCAGCCACGCCCACCCAATGGGCCACGCCCACCCAGTACCTGACAATACATAAGTGGGTTTTGGGTTGCAGTTTGGGCACTTGGTTTCTAAAAGGTTTGCCATCACTGCTATAGGCCAAACTAAAGATAATAAGTCTGTTCTGTTGATTTCTTCAGTTTTACAGCTTCCCCTGTCTAGATCCAACAGATTCAGCATCAGTATCAGTGATCACTTTAAGACTAAGTAGAATCAGGATAGAAAGAGATCTTAGGCTTCATCCAGTCCAACTCCCTGCACATCTAAGGTTATATTAATATCTCTGACAAATGACCATCTGTTCCTTTTCTGCATTTGAACCCTACAAAAATGAGAAGACATTCAAATCTGAGCTTTGGGGAGCAAAAACAGAATAGCATGGAGCCGCACTGATATTAACTAGAAAAAGGCAATATTGCAATTCATCAGAGTGGCCAATATTGTTTGTTTGTTTCATGAAGCATCTCTAAATGAATATAAACTTAGCCAGATGTTTTAGCTTACAAGTCTCAACCTCCTACTAGTAATGGTGTTTCTGAGGATTGGGATGGTTAGAACATTGCCAACATTTTTAAGTGTTTGTGCTTTCTAAGATTAATTAACCAAGAAAATATTAACTTGTTTAAGTAAGCAATATGAGTATAAATTTTAAAAAGTTAAAATGTACAATTAAGGGGGGGGAAACGTACTAGGTAATATACACTTGAAATGAAATAGTAAAGGCAGTCTTGCAAAGGGCAGGAAATGTTTGCAAGTAGATGCATGCAAATATCATGCTATGGATCTATTTTTAGATAGTAAGCTAGGAGCGCTAGTGACATGATCTAAAAACGTTACCTTTTAAGTCTGAGGTCTAAACATACCATCATAGCATAGGAGACTCTATTCTGAACACGAACAATAGAATTGTATTTGATATGAACCACAGCTGCTGGTAAACTTCAATTTTTAAATTTCAATTAATTTTCAAAGCAAGAATTGCCTTGTCAATAGGACAAAAATGCCCCCATTGAAGGAAAAAACACACACCTATCCTCTATTTTGCTTCGTTCTTTGTGCATTTTTACAGGCACGGCTTCCTTAATTTGCTACCATCTTTTTAGCTTCTGAAAATAAATGCCAAAAGTTTCTTCACTGCACAATTACACTCAATCAGGAATTGCATACTGAATACGAACAATATGGTGGTTCCCCTTTGTCAGGTTTGATATTAGACATGTAGACTTACAGAGTGGAAAACGAATGATACAGGCCCATTGTCAGGCAGCGGAATGCTCCCTTTTTGGCTTCAGTGTGTTAGTGGTTTTATTGTCTATCAGATGTTTGCACCAAGACTTTAGCTGTAGTTGCTCAGACATAGCCAGTTTGGGATAGGAATGACATTTAGCATTATTTCATAAGCCAGGGGTGTCAAACTCAATTTCATTGAGGGCCGCATCAGCATTGCGGTTGCCCTCAGGGGGCTGGGTGTGCGTGACCAGGGTGGGTGGGCCTACTGGATGGGCGTGGCTAGAGTGCATATGGCCTACTGGATGGGCGTGGCCAGCTCTACATCGTTCGCATCAAGGGTGCCTATGGAGGCCTGGGCAGGAGTGGGACAGATCTGAGGGTCTCTGGCAGAAGGAGGGTCTCTGGGCCAGGGCCAAGGCAGTGGGGGCCGTTCCCTCACTGTTTCCAGGATGGCTTCACAGGCCACATGAAACCACTTCACGGGCCGGATCCGGCCCCCGGGCCTTGTGTTTGACATGTCTGTTATAAGCTATTGGCACCTGCCTACGAGTACCCTTAGCCATCTGTAGTATTTTTGCAGTATTATGCCATTTGTTTGAAGTAAAGATTCAATGGTCTAGTAGCTCCTTTACTAAACAATGTGTGTTGATTTGCCATGATGTTCCCTTGCAGACTGTTACCCTTGTATGTGGGGAGAAGAACGATGTAGTTCTCTTCTAAAATTTGATGGATACTGTCACGTATAATTGCCAGAAGGATGTTGGGTCTTAGGAACACTTCCATAACAGTTCTGCCAAGCCCATCACAACCGTGAAAGAAGATTAAAACTCCCCAACTTTGTCAATTTGCTACACTAATTGTCTTGCTATAAAATGAGGTTCACCAAGTACCCTTTTTACATTAATGGCGCTGATTGATCAGGAGCATGTTTAGTTTATAAAATAAATGGGGAATGTACTTGGGACGCTGCAGTTAGTTGGGCTCTTTTTAGGAAGCCAAATTAATCTGAATTAAATATAAGCACCATAAAGATTACCATTCAAAAGTTCTATTAATACATTTAAAATGTATTTCATAACAGCATTTTTCTATTATGCACCTATAATTAATGTGACTGTAAATGTGGTGAAAATGAGACAAATGAAAGTTCTAAAAGCATTCAAGCTGCCCTTTAGTGGAATCACATTAACATACGTGAATGGTTTTATTGTTTGCACATTCCAACTGGTTATCAAATCAATCAAGACTAAATCTGCAGTATAAGGGGGAAGAAAAAAAATATAGCATTCTTTTGCCGTAACGAAGTTGCTTTTCATTTTCCTTAGAAAGTGCTGGCATTCTCACACCCCACAAGTCTCTTGCTTTTATAGACAAACTATAAAACATGGGAAATTGATAGTATGAAAGGTTTTCTGATTTTTGGCGATTAAACACCCTAATGATGTGTCTGGGGTCAAAGTTGAATTTCCAGATCTCCGTGAGCCACATTTTCTAAAACTGCATAGCTTCATAGTTAAGATTTTAAATACTAATGGAAAAAAAAAACTGGGGAATTGATTTTCATCCTGCAAAAGTAAAAGGAAACAGAAGCACAAGATGGACGTATTTCTGAACTTCCCATGCCGCTTATATTAAGAGAACAACCAAGGAAAGCTGAAGAGAAACTCAAGCACCTTCTTTTTTATTGTATCATCTTGTAAGCGGCAGCTTAAAGAGTAATTGCAGCAAAGGACTATGTTGCCTAAGGCATTTCACAATCTGAAGTCCCAAAGTCAGATTCAGTGCCTTCAAACCTTGGGATTCATGACCCAAGTCCTTTCAAACATTACTGTTGTTATGTGCTTCTGGCCACTTTCCTTTGCAGCCAGAGGCAAACTCGCCTGACCAATAACTAGCCAAACCTTTTGTTTTGTTTATTGCAATAAATGGGGAGAAGCTTTCAAAGCTTGGTTCATCTCAAATCAACACCTTTATACATTCCCTACACCGGTTGTCCATCCCTCCTCATTCCCCATTGGCTGAGGTCCTATGAGGTTACATTCTCTCTGACCGCCTTCTAGCTATTTCCTGCTACCCTCCCCAAACATATTAAATCATATATTGCATATATTGACTTATCTGGACCCGTAACCAGTTCGGTTTCAGGCCCGGTTACAGCACGGAAACGGCATTGGTCGCACTGGTAGATGATCTCTGGTGGCCCCGGGACAGGGGTTGTTCCTCTGTCCTGGTCCTACTTGACCTCTCAGCGGCTTTTGATACCATCGACCATGGTATCCTGCTGCAGCGGCTTGAGGGGCTGGGAGTGGGAGGCACTGTTTTACGGTGGTTCTCCTACCTCTCGGGCCGCTCGCAGTTTGTATTGGCAGGGAGGCAGAGATCTACCCTGAGGCCCCTCACTTGTGGGGTGCCTCAGGGGTCAGTTCTCTCCCCCCTCCTGTTTAACATTATATGAAGCCGCTGGGTGAGATCATCCGTGACTTTGGGGTGAGGTATCACCAATATGCAGATGATACCCAGTTGGTCATCTCCACCCCAAACCAACCCAATGATGCCCTTGACGTGATGTCCCGGTGCCTGGAGGCGGTGCAGGTCTGGATGGGAAGGAACAGGTTCAGGCTGAACCCCTCCAAGACCGAGTGGCTGTGGATACTGGCATCTCGTATTGTCCAACATGTTCCACCTCTTTTGATGGGGGGGAGGTATTGCCCCCCTCTGAAAGGGCTCGCAACTTGCGTGTCCTCCTGGATTCACGGCGTAACTTGGAGGATCATCTAACAGCTCAGGAAACGGTTTCCAGAATGGCCACTAAGCAAGGACTGTGTCAAAAGTCCCTCCCAAGGTCCTCAAACTTGTGGCCAAGCCAGCCCTCACATGGACTACCAGGACTTTTCCTTCTTAACTGTGATGGAACCAGAGGAAGAACCAGGGAGCTCTGGAGTGCAACATGGACCCCCTGAAGAAGCAAGCCAACCGAACTTCAGCAACCGCTGTGCCTACTCTGCCGAACAGACTGACTCTGGGGTGGGCCAACCTGGAGAGGCAAGCCAGAGTGCATCGAATCCCCTTGACTCAGGAGCACAAAGGGACACAAATCTACCCAGCCCACTGGGTAAGCTGGTAGACCACAAAGTGATGGGAACTCCGAGACGTTCCTCTAGGGCACACAAGCCTCCTTCATATCTTGCAGATTACGTTGTAAAATAAAGAGCTATACCCCTACCATGTAAAATGTAAGAAATTAAAGATAGTAATAAAAACAGTTTTTTAAAAAAAATCCTCTGGAGTGAAAACAGGCAGATACAGTTCATGCTTGTTTTATTCCTTCTTTCTAAATTGCTTTTGATATTTTGAAATACTTTGGGGGCATCTGTCACGATTGCTTTATGAAGATGAAATGTATGAAGAACAGGATTAAATGGTTCATCTGGATTTAGATGTATTATTTGTAAGAAACCATTTTATTTTAGTTCAGCTGGAAAGCTGAGTTGCCTGTACCATATAACTTTCCTGGATTTCTCGTGAGAATTTAGCAAAAGACAGTATTACTATTGTGTAAACAGTATGTCTTTAGTTCTCTTGTTAACTAAGTTGTACTTTACATCCTTCTTCCAAAGCCAAGGTAAATAATCGTAAAGAAGTAGATGATATTTCATTTTCTGCTTAAAACACTCATTTCTTTCTATCATAACTTTTTCTTCAAGTGCCAAATTTCCTAAAAAAAACCTTATTTTGCGTTAATATGAAAGAAACATATACAATTACATTAAATCTTTTTAATTCCACTAACCCAAACAATTTATTTACAATCCTTTCTTTTTATATTAACCAATATATAATCTGAATGTGTCTCTCTGCCTTTCTATCTTTATACATTTACTTTGAGGGCAATAGAAGAAGGGGACGACAGAGAATGAGGTGGCTGGATGGAGTCACTGAAGCAGTAGGCGTGAGCCTAAATGGACTCCAGAAGATGGTAGAGGACAGGAAGGCCTGGAGGAACATTGTCCATAGGGTTGCGATGGGTCGGACACGACTTCGCAGCTAACAACAACAATTTATTGGGCTCATAACAGATGCTATTTTATTTTCCTGGAATGTTCCCCAGCAATAAGAATTTATCACTGATTTTGGTTTACAATACTAAAATATTGCTGCATCTAAATATAACCTAGACAAAGAATAGCCACCTCCAGTATGTTTTTGTTTTGTTTTTCTAAAACATACCCTGAAATTATTCAACAATTTAGAATCCTTTGACAAAAAATGAAAAGAAAGCGCTACCCAAAAGAATATTTGAAAGCAAAGTTAAAAAGGGCTTAAATGATTAAACATATTTCCTGACAAATAAAAATGGTATTAATAAATACAAAATAAAGCAGGCAGTCGAACAAGCGTATATATGATAACTCCATTACATTATAGAAATTCTAAGTGATAATCCACCTAGGTCAATCCTGGTTGTTTTTCCTGATGCAATAGAGATGGTTCAGTTTCTTCCATCTCTGTGACCTCTATTTTCTCATTTAACTGGTCAAGTATTTAGCTTTCTAGCAAAATGCCATGTAGTCATAATTCTGTTATCATTCTACCATTATGGTGATCGTCACACATGTGCTTTTCTATTTGTTGTATCAGGATGAAAGTCACTATTTTGATTTTTATTGTTGGAATGTAAGTTTTGGGTATGAATGTGACTATAATATTAATGTGATTAAGTTAACAACCAGCATGCTTATATTCTAACACTGTATGAGTATCAAGTTCCATTAGCCATCCATATTTCTTCACCTTTGTTAAGTAGATTTATTTTCAAATGGTTTAATTTAATTATTGGGAGAATGGCACAATGATATCTTGAAAAACATATAATTGAATTGAATTTCAATAACATGTCTTTTCCAGAAGAGTAAAACAGTAAACAGAGACAGGAGAGCCAATAAAATCGGAATTGTTCACTCTATAAATAAACTAGGTTTCAACTTGTAAGTTGAGATAAATGGATCTATCACCCTAAAAGAATCAGCAAGTGAGAAACATAATGTTTTGGGTTGTCCCACATTTTATCAAGATATGCAAATGTTAGCATTCAGACAAACAAACAAAAAACAATAGAATAGAATAGAATAGAATAGAATAGAATAGAATAGAATAGAATAGAATAGAATAGAATAGAATAGAATAGAATAGAATAGAATAGAATAGACTTTGGAGGTCTTCAAGTCCAGCCCTCTGCTCAAGCAGGAGAACTTATGCCATTTCAGACAAGTGACTATGTAATCTCTTCTTAAAAATCTCCAGTGATGGAGCGCCCATGATTTCTGGAGGCAAGCTGTTCCACTGGTTAATTGTCCTCACTGTCAGGAAGTTTCTCCTCAATTCCAGGTTGCTTCTCTCTTTGATCAGTTTCCAACCATTGTTTCTTGTCCTGCCCTCAGGTGCTTTGGAGAATAGCTTGACACCCTCCTCTTTGTGGCATAAGATAGGCAATGAGGTAGGCAACCACCATGTTCCATAATAAAGGTATCTATGAATGTTTATATATTGTTCATGGCCTTCCTCATAGTTTACAAAGCTGGGATGAGCTAATACAAATAAAAATTGCATAATCAGTAACAGTGGAAAATAATAATAATCAACTATGATTCATGGGAAATCTTTAGGGGCCCTAGTGGCACAGTGCTTAGAATGTAGTTTTGCAAGCTAACTCTGCCCACAATCTCCGGTTTGATTCTAACAGGGCTCAAGGTTGACTCAGCCTTACATCCTTCTGAGGTCGGTATTTCATGCTGGTTACTAGGGACACTAACTTAGATGGATATTTAAAACATCAAACTGAGCTCTAGCTGTTCAGTCTCAGATCTTCATATACACTTCAAGGAGTGGGATATATATATATATATATATATATATATATATATATATATATATATATATATATACACAGTTCCAAGTTTTAAGCATGAAAAGAATACATTAAAATATGGTATAGTTCAGGATATATTCTAGTGTGCCCTTATCCCTGCTTACATTCTGTCACATCATAGCATTTAAAATCTTAATTTTATATTTGAAGGGATTTTATGCTCCTTGTTTTCAGAGTTATTATTATAATTAATTTTCTGGTTTCTGTTTAACCTGTGTGGCTTTTACTTCCCAACATGTGTCTTTCTGACCTTATAAGACTTTATCTTGTTCTTCTTTTCTAGGCTTTAATTTGTTTTGGATCTAGTGTAATCCTAATTATGTTCTGGAGAGTAGTACAAGAGTTGGCTGATTGGAATGCAGTCTGTAAACAACTCCTGCAAACAAAGAAATATTAAAAAGTTATCCTCTTCCACTCCAAAAAAAAAAAGACAATAGGATACTTTAAAAAGGGAGATTAAAAAATACAGTTGGTCAAAATACAAACTGCAAAAAGTTCTAATATATAAGAGTACTTTTATACCGTATTGGAAGTTTACTCTACTGATCTTCCTAAAATAGAAATACCCTTTTCCTTTATTCTTCGTTCCACATAAACTGCACATAAACTACATTTATATTTTCACTCTCCCGTTACATGCTAATGAACATATTTACAAGTGTCAGCAGCAGCAGCAGCACAGCCAATCCATACAATTAAGGCAAATGCTTGGCTCCAGCAAAGTTCAAAAATGCTTGAATTCCAGCAAATTAGGCAGCTCTGTTACCATTGTAGCAAAAAAAAAAAAAACTAGAAAGAAAAAGAAAAAAAAGTAGGAAAGCTTTTTCTCTAGATATGTCTGTTACCACAGACATTTCCTGCATCTAATTTTCACTTGTATAAAAACACGCTCACAGCTTCATTTTATTGTATGCAACTTAAAACAAATCGTATTCTTGCACTGTTTAAATCAATTTTCCACTTGTCTTCTTTTTGCTGTCCCCCTTATTTCACATTTTTGATTGTAAGGGTCTTAAGATGATCTGATTTCCTGAATCATTTAAAGTGCCATCGACTTTGTTGATACTCTGTTTAGAAAGACTGTTATTAAAGTATCTATACGTCCATTCTTAAAAGCATGAAAGGGGAAGGAGGACTACACTTCACAGGATTTGAGCCTCTGAGCACACAACATGCAGTCCTCCAGGGGTCACCGGTCCACGGACCAGATCCGGGCCACACAAGTGGCAGACAAACACGTGAAATGTCATTTGTGCATGCGGGGGAGGTAGGTTGTACCTGCAAAACCATCCCTTCCTACTACCACCATCACTTCTACTGGGGCCGGTCCGTGGGGCCAGAAAGGCTGGGGGCCTCTGCTCCAGGTGACATTGAACTACAACTCGTAGCAACCCAAGACATTGTAGCCCAAAGTGAGGAATTGTCGGGAGATGTCATTCAGCAGTTTCTAACACACCAAGCCATGTACATCTTTGAATTTGTTTGAATTAGTTAATAAAACATCTGTTTTTGGCAGATCTAAATTTTTGCTATCCTTCCTAGAGAAGATAATAACATTGTGTTTAATGATTAAGCTAGGTTTTGTTAATAGCATGTAGGATAGATAGCTGTACAACCCTAAACCAAATTTCAGCATAACCTGCCCACTATTGTCATTGGGCAACGGATATCGCAGTGCAGTGATGTTAAATTAAAAATGATTGCAATTGTAATGAACTGCCACAGTCCATTAATACAGTACAGCAGGAGAAAAAATAACTCGTTCTTCAGAGCTTTCACAACTCAACTTTGCTGGTACTCTGTGTGTAGTTGACCACATTGTACAAGAGCAGTGTTGAGGCCTGGACTCCTTGGTTGTGGGTGTGCACCTGAGCAAATACTAATAATGTATCAGATGCAGAAGCATGTGGTACCATTTGTTGGGGGGAAAGAGTAATTACATTTTTCCCCTAAGTTTGGTTTCCGTCTTTTTTCGTGAACATTTGTTTGAAATTAGCATAACATTTTCTAACAAACACTCCAGAATTATGTGTGGATGTGATTTCTATTTCCTCTTATTGTAATAATAATAAAAATAATAAGTTGGAAGGGACCTTGGAGGTCATCTAGTCCAACCCCCTGCTCAGGCAGGAAACCTTATACCATTTCAGGCAAATGGCTGTCCTGTCTCTTCTTAAAAACCTCCAGTGTTGGAGCATTCACCACCTCTGGAGGCAGGTTGTTCCACTGGTTAATTGTTCTAACTGTCAGGAAGTTTCTCCTTAGTTCTAGGTTGCTTGTCTCCTTGGCTAGTTTCCATCCATTGCTTCTTGTCCTGTTTTCAGGTGCTTTGGAGAATAGCTTGACTCACCCCTCACTCTTCTCTTCGTTAAACTACACATACCCAATTCCAGCAACTGTTCCCTATATGTTTTAGCCTCCAGTCCCCTAATCTTCTTTGTTGCTCTTTCTAGAGTCTCGACATGTTTTTTACATCGTGGTGACCAAAACTGGATGCAGTATTCCAGGTGTGGCCTTACCAAAGCATTGTAAAGTGGTATTAGTACTTCACTTGATCTTGATTCTATCCCTCTGTTAATGCAGCCTAGCACTGTGTTGGCTTTTTTGGCAGCTGCAGCACACTGCTGGCTCATATTTAAGTGATTGTCTACTAGGACTCCAAGATCCCTCTCACAGTTACTACTATTGAGCAAGGTACCACCTATACTATACCTGTGCATTTGATTTTTCCTGCCTAAATGTAGAACCTTACTTTTTTCACCATTGAATTTCATTTTGTTAGATAATGCCCAGTGTTCGAGTCTGTCCAGATCCTCCTGTATGTTAAGCCTATCTTCTGGAGTATTGGCTATTCCTGCCAGCTTGGTGTCATCTGCAAATTTGCAAATTTGTTCTTGTATATCCTGTCTTTTATTTTTCCCTCCAGGAAGCTTTATTCACATTTTATCCACACAGCATGCCTGTGAATTTGATTGATCTGGGAAGGAATGACTGAGTATACAGATAGTCCTATTCTATTCCATCATTTCTGCATATGCCCCAAGAGTCTAAGTTCATATATCCACCAAGCCACGGACCGTCCTTTATACAATGCCAGGATCCATACATCATGTGGAAGCAAACCAAAAGTTTTTAAGCTTGGAATGATTTATAAACTTACTCAGTGACTATTCTAAGATCAACCAGTTAAACATCCAAAAATATCACCTTGTGACTGGTCCCATCCTAACTGAATATGTTAGCCGCTGTGCCATTTTCGCTCTCTCCCCCTCCTTATTTTTTTTCTTTAATCAACTGGCCTTTGTCAAATACTATGTTTTGGGCATGAGGTTTCCATAGGCTATAATCAGCATCTCAGAATGAGTGCATGGAAGACAATGCACAGAGGCTAGTAATCTCACATTCAATGTTCCCTGGAAACGATCAGCACTGGAGTGTTTTTCATTGGTTAAAATTTCTACTCAACTGCACTTTCCATCTTACAAAACAAGTGAATCCACAGCATAATTAGTATAATTACTTTTTTCACCTCATTCCATTCTCACCTTGCATTAACTGGCACTCTCCACAGCCAGCGTGGTTTTTTTTTTTATTATTATTAGCTATTCTGGCTAATGAAATCTATTTTGTTGTACAGGTGTAACCCAGAGAAACTACTACTAATGCAATGTTTTAATGACCTGTTCAATAACAAATCATTTCAAGTAAAAGAAGTAAAACAAAAAGTTATGATTTTACCAAACCTAACAGTAAGGAACTTTCTGTTGGTAGGACACAACCTCTGCCTGTTAAGTGATAATATTTATTAGTCCTTCTAGCCCTGACTGTTGGGAACCTAGAGGTCAATTTATGTTTTATCGTAATGGCATTAGCAGAATACAGCAAGAGAAGACAATAAGGCCAAGGGGAAAAGTAAGTACAGGAAGTCCTTGACTTAATGGAGCCCAAAATTTCCATTGCTAAGCAAGAAAATTGTTAAGTGACAATTACAAATGGTGATCACACGATCTCCCCCCCCCAAACCAGGACAATACAGCTGCCATCGTGCCAGTTGTGAAGTGCCTGAATTTAGATCACGTGACCTGCAGTGCATCGTAAGTGTGAAAACCGATGACAAGTCAGTTTTTTCAATGCCGTTGTAACTTTGAACAGTCACCAAGCGAATGGTTGTTAAGTTAAGAACTACCTGTAGCTGGGGAGGGAGGGAGGGAGGAACGGTTGATGTCTGAGAAATAGATAGCACAAAGACCTCTTGATTAATAGAATAGGAAAGGAGTTGGAAATGAACAGTGGTAGGTACTGGAACCCCTTGGCCTTCTAACAGGGTGTAATGTTTACATTTCTACGGGAAAGCCAGGCTATTTCTAGACTGGTGGGAAGGAGAGCCAGCCAGCTAACTTGACTGAATCAGGACTCATTTTATGGGGTTTAAATAAATAAATAAATAAATAATGTATCTGAGATACAGTAAATGGGATGACATAGCATCATGAGAAAAGTTACCTACTATGTTGTGTTCATTCGGGAAAGCTGTACTGCCTATGCACTTTCAGTCTCTGTAACGTAATTTGCAGAAAAAAGTTAACTTAGAAAATCCTACATTAACACCAGCTGGATTTAGACCAGGGCTGTCAAACTCAATTTCATTGAGGGCCACATCAGCATTGCGGTTTCCCTCAGGGGGCTGGGTGGGCGTGACCAGGGTGGGTGGGCCTACTGGATGGGCGTGGCTAGAGTGCATATGGCCTACTGGATGGGCGTGGCCAGCTCTACATCATTCGCATCAAGGGTGCCTATGGAGGCCTGGGCAGGAGTGGGACAGATCTGAGGGTCTCTGGCAAAAGGAGGGTCTCTGGGCCAGGGCCAAGGCAGTGGGGGCCGTTCCCTCACTGTTTCCAGGATGGCTTCGCGGGCCACATGAAACCACTTCACGGGCCGGATCCGGCCCCCGGGCCTTGTGTTTGACATGTCTGATTTAGACTAACCTATGCATCCCAGGTTAGGTTGCATCCAGGCAGTTCAGGAGGAGGGGGGGGACCGTGGTTGGCAATGGGACACGTTTCCAGATAAATATTCTTACTCTTATTATAGCTGAGCAGTACAGTCTCATAAATTTATTACTCAAATCAAAATCTCATGGTAACAAGTTAGAAATATTTAGTCTTCCTTTCTTTTTATGTGGCAGAACATCTGGCCATTCCTGTCTGAGCACAGAAATTAGGCAGGATTTGGCCTTTTCAGGACTTGCACAGCACATCTCCAGAAAAAAAAAAATCAGAGCTGTAGTCTAGGATGAAAAAAAAATTGCCAGAAGAGCATAGTAACGAAACAAAAAAGAACATCTTAGTAAACACGTACAGAAAAGTCTTTCTTTCAGTCTTCAGTAAAACTCTGCAACTTTGTGTTTTACATTATTTACTGGAATCACTTTTTATTTTGGAATTGAGAAATAATTGAGAAACGGTATTAGCTTTTCCTGTTTCAACAATATCCTTGGAGTCTCATGGTTTTAAAACAATTTTTTACATATTCACTTGTTGGTTGTTCCTGTTGAATTTTCTTCAGAGGCTCAGTTCCTACTCTGCCAGACAATGAAATTACAATTCAGGTTCTTTCCCCTCATATAATCTTGGTGTACTGACTTCTATTGGCATCCCTCTGGTGGAATTAAGGAATATTTTGAGCTCAGAGAAGATACAGAGAGGGAAGATGCGAGGCCTGACAAAATAAGGCTGGAGGTAAGAATCCAGTGACCTACAAAGTCATTTCAAGATTCTTCCACTGAATATTTTTATTTTTATAGCTGCATTCGTGTGAAGTCGGAATGGCTCTTTTCAAAACAAATTACAGGCTTGCTCTGTGATTCTTCTGAGATTTGTATTGTGGACAAACAGGAGGCAAAGCTCTGGAAAGCCGAATGAGGTTCCAAAGCCTGTATGTGGACCAAATAACATCATAATTTATAGATCTGTTAAAAAAAGAAGAAACAATAATAAAACAACACTTTGTTTGAAGTGCAGCTGACATTATTAGTTTGATTCTGATTGCCTTGAAATCAGAATGTTTAATCTGCCGGTTAAACACTCAGCAAGTGTTCAGAGTCCACATACATGGTTAAAGAGTACAGACGGTAGGATGTGGATACGATCCTGGCCTCTCCAAATCCATGTTTGCCCATTGCCTCGCTGAATTTTGCATATAAAAGTGATATAAAGTAGAGGATACAAAATGAAGGTGGAGGAGCTCAGTGTAAATCTATGGTGATACTCAGGATGCTTCCTGCTCACTATTAATTTGATGGCTGGTATAGGTGTTTGGAGGGGTAGACAGCCAATTACAATGATTCATTTGGCTCACTGAATGTGCTTGGCAATTCCTCACATTATAGGTTGTAAGATTACAAATGTCCCGGCTAATAAAGGAAATACAGAGATGGGTCATATGTACTTGTCAGTTTTGCTCTTAAATGCTTTCTTCCTTCTCACCGTATCTTGGTTTACGAAGGAGCTGAGAGCAACGAAGGCTTGTGAATCCATCTAGAACCTAAGTGAAGGAATTATCAGAGCAGGATGTCTTTGATCCTCTGCTGCACTGGATTCATAGTTGGCAACTGTGGCAGGAAGTTCCTAGTGCCATTATTGTAGCTATGACAAAAGGGGTGCCAGATCAGTAGGGACAGTTGTCACTAGTAAACTTCTGCCCCATCTTAGGAAAAGCTATCTGGAATACCTCAATTATTTTCCTCTGCCTTAGCTTAAAAATACTGTGCTTCCCCGAAAATAAGACCCACCCAGATAATAAGCCCTAGCCTGATTTTTTAGCGTGCTCCTAATATAAGCTCTATCTCAAAAATAAGCCCAGGGTGTGCGTGGGCAGCACAGGAGGTGGCGAGTGCATGGTGGCTGATGGTGTCCGGCAGCAGCCGTAGCCCATGCAGCCAGGCAAATCCGAGCACAGAGGCAGAGGCAATCCAGACATACTATATAGCCATCTGGCTCATGGGAGACTCGTGTGGCGGCACTGGCAGCAGGCAGAGGCAAAGGTACAGAGGGAAATAGGCGATCCTGATGTGCCACCCACTCCATGACGCTGTGTCTCAGCTTGCCTGTGGCTGTGACGGGATCGCTTGCCTCTCCCCCGGACCTCTGCCTGCTGCCGGTGCCACCGTGCAAGCCTTCCGTGAGCACCCCCTGAGCCAGGCAGCTGTGCAGCACATCCAGATCACCTGCATCCCCCTGTGCCTCTACCTGCTGCAAATGCTACCATGTGAGCCTCCCGCAAGCCATGCAGATCTCCTGCCTTCCCCTCTGTGCCTCGGCTTCTGCCTGCTGCCCGTGCTGCTGCACGAACATCCCGCGAGCCAGGCAGAATCACAGTACGTCCTTATTGCCTGGCTTCCCACCTGTGCCTCTACCTCCACCTGCTGCCAGTGCCGCCCTGCAAGCCTCCCATGACTTAGGCAGCCATGCAGCGCATCCGGAAACCTGCCTCCCCACACCTCTGCTTCCACGCTCGGACTTACCTGCACTGCGCCAAGGGGGCCAAGGGGCCCTGTGGGCTGTGGCTGATGCTGGATACTTTCAGACCCCGCACACTCACCGTCTCTTTTGCATGCACCTGGGGTGGGGCGCCTGGCCGTGCTGATCACCCTGATATCATGTTTCCCCCAAAATAAGCCCTAATGCATCTTTTGGTGCCAAAAATAATATAAGACTGGGTCTTATTTTCCTGGAAACACAATAGTTGCTTTTCAGATGAAAAGTATGGAACTCCTCTGCATGAGTTTCATCCAGTACATAAAAACAGGGGTAGTTAGTTCTCAGGCTGATCAATAGCTCCCAATGAGTCTAACTGACAAATCTGCCTTTTTTGCTTGAATTTTTCTGGACCACTATATGGGAAATAAAGAACAGCCTTGAAGAACAGGAGGAAGAGCTACAACCAAGGTCACATAAGAGGGACTTTGAGCAGAGGCCAAGAAATTAAACACATAGGCCCCTCCCTGATTCACAGGAATATAAGGAGGGAGGGAGGAGTACATTCAGCCTTGCAAGATTATGTTACCATAGCTTTTACAATAAAAGTAATCCTGACCAAGATGGTACCCATAATTTAATCTACCTTGTTGGAATAACAGCTACTCTGCTTCTCCTAGATTCCTGCCATTATTCATTCCTTGATCTAGTTCTGTCCATGATTGCCCCAATGGTTGTGAAATGGGCACTTCATCATTGGTGTCCAACAGAAGACACAGTGACCTCATGAGGTAGATTATACTCGTCCCTTCAATTTTCTCCCTGCAGGCACCCATGTATTCTGAACATTGTGTTGTGCAGGAATAAAAAACATCACTTCAATTAGTTGTTTCATATGGATATCAGTTGTTCCTGGAACTCCAGTTGCAGCGCTTTTAATCAATGAGAGGATGCATTTTTTCCAGATCCATAAGATATGTTAGACACGGGGATGAGTCTGAATTCCTAGAAGCCTACATTTGAGTAAACTGTGCAGTGGGAAGTTTCACTTTTGAGAGTGACAGAAAAAACATTTTATACACACAAACACACACACGGTAAAAATACATAGTAAAAACAAAAATAAGCAGGTGTTTTGCCTTTAATGATTGCTTCTTTAAGTAAGTTTGCTGTAAGGACCTGCCTCAACTAGGTCTCCCAAGAACTCTCGAAACCGCTATTGTCTCATAAGGAACTTTTATTAAAAGCTAGTGGTAGCAAGGAAGGAAAGCGAGGTCTGAGGAAAAATCCCACGCAAGCAGTATATCAAAAGCAATATTAGTTACTCCTCCCCCCAGGGTCCCAATGTTCATTTGAATCTCAGCCAATCCACAGGTGGTATATTGTTTTGATAACTGGCTCCTTCGGTGCTCTCTTCAAGGTCTCTCTTGGTTTCATTTCCCTCTGGTTCCAAGCACAAACCGTCTTCCAGATAAGGGTGATGTTATTAGGCTGCATTCCTTCCCCTGGGGCAGGGGTGTCAAACTCAATTTCATTGAGGGCCGCATCAGCATTGCGGTTGCCCTCAGGGGGCCGGGTGGGTATGGCCAGGGTGGGCGTGGCCTACTAGGTGGGCATGGCTAGAGTGCATATGGCCTACTGGGTGGGCGTGGCCAGCTCTACATCGTTCGCATCAAGGGTGCCTATGGGGGCTTGGGCAGGAGTGGGACAGATCTGTGGGTCTCTGGCAGAAGGAGGGTCTCTGGGCCAGGGCCAAGGCAGTGGGGGCCGTTCCCTCACTGTTTCCAGGATGGCTTCATGGGCCACATGAAACCACTTCGTGGGCCGAATCCGGCCCCCGGGCCTTGTGTTTGACATGTCTGCAAGGCAGTATAAAGCATCCCTCCAAATGTCCCTCCTCCCAACAGAATGGCAGGCCCCAAGAAATGGGTGTAGAAGCATGTCTAGGATAGAAAGAGAAGTAATACATTTCTTTGGGGATCTGACACTTTCTGACATAGCCTAATGGAAATGCCAGTTATTGCAGGAGTGCCAAAATGTGATTTGGCTGTCAGTCCAACTAGAAGGACTTGATCAAGAGGATTAGAGAATTGGATTTTCATAAACCAGATCAAATGCACATTTTTCAGGAATCTTGAAAGAACAGATTTAAAAGCTACAAGCCCCCCCCCCTCCTTCGCTGTCTGGAATATCTGATGTTTGTGTAATACATCTTGCATTGATCCATAATTTCAGTGTGCTTGAACGATTGACTGCACATCACTCGCAAGGTGAAATAATCATGAAATCTATCATTCCCTTCAGCTGTTGTATCATCACATGGCCATTTATTTACCGTCTGTGACCAGCACACTCTGAAAACACCTTCGCATAGACAAAAACATAAAACAGCAGCCACAGCAATATCCTCAGTAACACCTTCTGGAAAAGTAATGGCAGATTTGCAAGTAGCAGCCCATTTGACCTCCTCTAGCAATAGATGCAGGAAGCCTTTACAAATGTAGGTGTTGCTTCCTGTTTTCTTCTCTCTTTTTTTTCCTCGTGTAAATAAGGTGCGTTGATGTGTGGAGGAAGATAAACCAATAATTATTTTCATGATGATTGTTTGACATCTTGTGTGCATGATAAATAATTGATGATTGGTTGAAAAGCTCTTCTTAGGGCAGGGGTCAGCAACCCAAAACAGCAAAGGAGTCACTCAGAACCGGTTCCGTCATACACACAAAAAAGTGGGAGCCGCAAAATGTGCGTGCGCATGTGGGCATGCACGTGGGCACGCACGCGCATGCGCAGACAAGCAAAAACATACACCACCCCTACACCCGCACCGTATCCTGAGCCGCGCGCACCTGTCGCTGCCCAGTGCCGCCAGCTTACACGTGGGGGGGGAACGGACTCACAGGCAACGGGCACTGGGTTGCTGCGGTGCCTTCAGCCTGGGCCCCGCCGGAGCCACCCGAATGCCCTGCCCCTCTCCCAGGACCTCCAAACCTCTGCGTTTGATGAATGCAGCAGCTCTCCAAACCGCCGCCGCCCCATTTGCAGAGCTGCTGCATTCCTCCGTGTTTGAAAGAAACTGAAAGAAACACGGACAAATGCAGCAGCTGTGCAAAGAGGACAGTAGCAGTTTGGAGAGGTGCGTGTGCACTCTCCAAACCGCTGCCGTCCCGTTCAGAGGTCTGCCACGCTCATCAAACATGAAAGAACGCAGCAGCTGTGCAAACGGGACGGCGGCAGTTTGGAGAGTGCGTGCACACTCTCTCTCTCTCTCTTCCCGTCAGCCGGCTCTGGTGGGGCTGCCTGCCATCCTCTCTTTGCTCGGCTCCGCTCTGCCCAGCTCGCCTCCGCCTCCCTCGCCCGCCATTACCTCAGGCAACACCCTCGCTATTCCGGAGGCGGCCACTGGAGCGGGGGTTTTAACACCTCGCCCCCTCCCTTATCCTTCTCTCTCTCTTCCCTGCCGCCGCCAAAGAGAGAAAGAGAGAGAGAGAGAGAACTTCAATCTGCGTGTGCCACTTCTTCCCCGTCCCGCCAAAAGCGCCCGAGCAGAGCGACGGCGCTCCGTCCCAACCACCCCAGGACTAGCACCGGCGGAGATTCCCGCAGCGCCTCGCTTGCTCCTCCGCAGACTGAGGAGGGCCTGACTACAGCAAAGGGAGAGGCGAGACGTGGCAGCAGCAGCCCCGGCGAGCTCCTGCTGCCTCCCCTCATAGGAAGGGGAGGGCATATCGCCCCTTCTCCCTGCCGGGGCTGCTAGCCACGGCGAGGAGAAGGGGGGGAAATCGCCCTTTCCTTCTCCCCGCCGAGGCTGCTAGCCTCGGTGAAGAGAAGGGGGCAACCTTAACCCTAACCTCCCCCACCGCAAATGAAGGGGTGGCGAAGGCAGCAGATCTGCAAGCCTCCGCCACCCCACCCTGCTCACCTTTTTACTTCTTCCTCTCTTCCTCCACTCTGCCAAGTACAGTTAAAAAAACAGAGGTTTGTGGGTAGTCCCACAAACGGTTTGTGGGCGGTCCCACAAACCAACCAATCAATTTAAACTTTTCAAGTTTTTTTGTGAGAAGTTTAAATTGATTTTTTTTAAAGTAAACATGGCAGAGGGAGGAGGCCTGGGAGCCGCATGGGACGGCTCAAAGAGTCTTAGGGGATGTTCTCCAGAGCATAAAGAGATTGCTGAACCAATACTGAGTACATAACCTTCAGAACGGCCATTAAGAAGGTAAAACAGGGGGATGATCGAGAGCATCCCGTCATACAGCATCAAAGTCTGGTTTGGAAGCATCACTGCTTCGGACAGGAAGGCGGTGCAGAGAGTGGTGAGGATGGCTGAAAAGATCATTGGCAGTTCCCTCCCTCCCATCCAGGACATAGCACAGAAGCGTTGCTTGAGCAGGGTCCGTAAGATTATCTGGGACACTACTCATCCTCTTCACGACCTGTTTTCCTTGTTACCTTCTGGGAGGAGGCTCTGTGGTATCCGGAGCAGAACATCCAGATTCAACCAGTTTCATTCCATACAGCATTAACCTTGTGAACTCTCAGGCTTCCTCCTTCCGTTATATATTCAAGATGGACAGTATTTAATATTTTATTGTTATGTATATGTAGGGGTGTGGGTCTATACATATGTTGTATGTAGTAAGTTTTAGGTGTGTGTCATGTATTGTCTTACTTTGAGAGCAGGCAACTAAATTTCATTTTTGATGGGTGCCGTTGTGCCCATAGTAAAAATGACAACAAAGATTATCTTATCTTTGTCTTGTCTTGTCTTGTCTTGTCTTGTCTTGTCTTGTCTTGTCTTGTCTTGTCTTGTCTTGTCTTGTCTTAAAATGCTCATAAAATAGTCTTGGATGCAGAGGACGGGCTTATCCAAGAGGTCAATAAATGTGAAGAGATTAAAAATTGTTGAGAATATTCGTAGCTCGGGTTGTAGGTTTTGGTGGGGAGGTGGGGGGGGTGGTCTGTTCTCTGAGCTTGCTGCTTAGGTTTCATTATCAAGCTAGGTAACATCTTAAGCAGGGTTTCGGGGGGTGAAGTGTCTTGTTTGTTTATATACTGTAGGTCCTGGGTGGTCAGTTGGTCTTGTGCCTGGTTGAATCCCAAGACTGATTGAGTCACCAAGTTGATTGAATCACAAGGCTGATTCTGGTCTTGCGACCTTGTGACTTCTAACTGGTCGCTGTGAGACGTGGAATTGAACTGGTGACGGGATGGTCGATTCTGTTGATGGTTGGTGGTTGATGGTCGATTCTGTTGATGGTTGGTGGTTCAGATGGTCCGCATCCTACCCTGGCTCCAAGTCAGTGTGTTGGGTAACGTAATAGAGTTGGAAGAGACCTTGGAGGTCATCTAGTCTAACCCCCTGCACGAGCAGGAGAGTCTGTTTTTTCATTGATTGTTGTAAAACTCCCAGAGTCACTTCCTGTTAGAGAGGTGGTCAAATGCATTTAATAAATAATATTAGAATTCAACAAAGCCTCCTTTCATTTGTGTTCCCTTCTAAATTTTATCTTGTAAGCCTCCTGAAGTCACTGAGAGTGAGCTGGACAGCCCTATACATTTTCTTAAATAAATAAATAAAATCTACATTTGCCTTGGACAGATTTCTAGCAAATTGTTTAGGTTCCTGCTTGTGCCTCCAGAAGTGTTTACCATTATATCCACTGCTATTTGTTCATTAATGATGTGGATTTCCATCTTCCCTTTCGGAAGGGAGTGAATGAAGGAATGTTTTTATTTATGCTTTTTACACTATGTCATGTTTTTATTGTAAATTGACCAGGGTCACTTAGGTGTGGTTGGGGAAGGAATGTAGAAATGTGATGATAGATGGCTGGCTGGCTGGATGGATGGATGGCTGGCTGGATGGATGGATGGCCGGACAGACGGATGGATGGATGGATGGATGGCCAGATGGATAGATAGGTAGGTAGATAGATAGATAGATAGATAGATAGATAGATAGATAGATAGATAGATGGATGATAGATAGATAGATAGATAGATAGATAGATAGATAGATAGATAGATAAAAAGGTAAAGGTTCCCCCGCACATGCGTGCTAGTCATTTCCAACTCTAGGGGCCGGTGCTCATCTCCGTTTCAAATCCGAAGAGCCAGCACTTGTCCGAGGACATCTCCGTGGTCATGTGGCCGGCATGACTAGACACCAAAGGCGCACGGAACGCTGTTACCTTCCCACCGTAGTGGTCCCTATTTTTCTACTTGCATTTTTACCTGCTTTCGAACTGCTAGGTTGGCAGAAGCTGGGACGAGTAACAGGCGCTCACTCTGTTACGCGGCACTCGGGATTCGAACCGCCAAACTGCCGACCTTCAGATCGACAAGCTCAAAGTCCTAACCCACTGAGCCACCGCCTCCCTAGATAGATAGATAGACGGACACAAAGATAGACAGAATGGAAATCCACTCCATCTATTAATAAGCACCACTGAAAACAATTTTGGTGGTAGAAGCAACTTTCTGTTGAGTGCATATGCCTATACAATAAAAATGCAATGGCAAATCTTTCATTTACGCAGGTAGAGAGGATGTTAAAAGGCAGTGTTTCTTTCAACTTTAATAAGTAAAAATTTACTTAATTCAGCCAATTTAGTAAATTCCAAGGTTTGTTGATGGACGCGTTGGTAGAATGCCAGGCTTTGATAAACTCAGGTTCCTGATGGGTTTTGGCGTGGCTGATGACTTCGGCTTCATCCCAATCGAACCAGAGTTGTTTGTTGTCAATGTGACTGGCAGTCAGGGACTTTGGGTCTTGCCATTTAACAGCCAGCTGGTGTTCTAATAGCGATATTCACTATCTTTGAAGTAAATAGTAGATGTATTTAAAAAAAAATGTGAGGATGGGGGAAAAAACCTCATTTCCATCTAGACTATGTTTTGAAGAGAGAAACAGAAAGTTCCCTTTAGCCCTTGAATAAAGAGAATCATTGCACTAAGAATTGGCCAGATGAGAAACAAACACCAAAAAAGTACATGAATACCCTTTATCTTTTCTCTTTTTCCATCTGGCCTAATGGTCAAAATAATGCATAAGTGCACAGAGCTGATGCAATCTGCAATTAAATAAATTTGTTGTTGTTGTTGTTGCGAAGTCATGTCCGACCCACTGCGACCCCATGGACAATGTTCCTCCAGGCCTTCCTGTCCTCTACCATCTTCTGGAGTCCATTTAGGCTCACGCCTACTGCTTCAGTGACTCCATCCAGCCACCTCCTTCTCTGTCGTCCCCTTCTTCTCTTGCCCTCAACCTTTCCCAGCATTAGGCTCTTCTCCAGTGAGTCCTTCCTTCTCATTAGGTGGCCAAAGTATTTGAGTTTCAACTTCAGGATCTGGCCTTCTAAAGAGCAGTCAGGGTTGATCTCCTCTAGGACTGACTGGTTTATTCTGCCGTGGTTAAGCAGAATTTAAGGCATCCGATATGAAAGAACAATTTGACAAAAGAACATGTATTTCTCCCACTGATGATATATGATTCTAGAGATTTCTTGGAGAAAATATTCTACTGTGAAGCAAAGCTACATAGTCCTTTGGGATTTTATGTTGACTTTTATCATGGCAAATATAGAATTTCATAGACCAAAGATTGTGTAAATGTATTAATGAAGTGATCAGTACTTTTGTTACTGAAATACAACCACTGATAGCTACTGTACTTTCACACACACACACACACACACACACACACACACACACACACACAGAAACACACCTGATTAGTGGCATGTTTAATCTATTCCCACTTGCCATTCTTATTCTCAAAATAGCTTTCCATTGTTATTTACCCTCTTGGGGAATATTTGCTCTTTCCCAAGTAAATTATGCCTTGAGCATATTTTGATTAGGGAGAACTCTGATTATGCTGGGATCTCACTCATTTGATAGACTAAGTGCTATCAGTTCAGGCCAGTGACAATGTGTTATTACTACTGACACAGGGATAATACTAATAATTGCTATCATTACCATCTGTTTAGGACACACATATAGCTATGAAAAAAGGAAGGAAAGCAGAAAAGGTCCTTAAATAATGTTCTGTAAATAAATGAGAAATTATATAGAAGATATCAGGAGAAAAAAGCATACAGTATATGTGAGAGCAGTATAAAGCAGAGGTCCCCAACCTTTTGGGCACCAGGGACTAGTTCTGCGGAGAAAGGTTTTTCTGCGGATCGGAAAGCACGTGGTTTTGTATGCTGCCTGCATCCCACGGAAGGGACTTTGTTTGTGTGGGCATGCCTCAGCCCAGTAATGGTCCACAGATTGGGGGTTGGGGACCCCTGGTATAAAGGATACAGAAGCCAATCTTTATCAACCTGAGTTTTTTATTGGAATAATGTCCTTTGCTCATGTCAGTGGCTCTGTCCTCTCTCTAAAACTTGATAGAAATACCTTTGTTCATCGCAGGTTCAATATTAATGAAATGTAAAGCCCAGTCAAGTTAAACCAGGATGCTTAGCTGGAAATTCATTACCAGTGTAGTTACTTCTGATGAGTCTTATTTTCTAGAGGGCTAGAAAATAGTTCAGGTTTGGATTTTCTATTCTGGTGCATCAAAGCAGCTTCAGATGATAAAAAGCAGAGATAGGAAGAAATACTACATGGTTCCTCATCTCCATTTTGAACCATCTAATTCAAAATGATTTTTCCCCCCACTGGGAGAAATGTATAAGATTGATTTCATTTATCTCCAAGATGACTATATCTGAGGATCACAACTCAGGTCAATTGCATATCCTATTCTTTCTCATCTTTTCACATCATCTGAAGTGTTCTCTAAAGCAGCTCATCAATGTCATTTGCAAAATACCCTTTTTTTAAAATGAAATTTCCATGATTCCTTTGTTTACTGTTTGTGGGAAAGTGAGACCGTTTTGATTATATTTATTTACTTCATGTATGTTCTGCTTTTCTGTTCAGTTTGAATGCTTAAGGCCATACCCTCTTGCCAGATCATGATATTCCTTTTTTTTTTTACTTTGTCCTTAATTTGCAAAGAAACATATTTGTAGTGGCAACCTGTCCAACGTGGAGGGATTACAGTTAAGGATGTTTAGGTGTCTCTGTGCTTGTGTTTAACAGTTTACTCATTGCAGAATCTCCCTCTGGTATTGCATCTTACCCAACTTAGATAAATATTTTGAATTATGGAATTGTAATGTGCAGCCCTAATCACCTGCAGTTATATACAGTATTTGAGCCCTGTATAGGATTATTGCCTTCAAAATGTCCTGTGATCTGCAGAACACTTACATGCATAGGCTTCTTCTAATTACAGATGGACAATCAGATGTGAGACTAGCCAATACACATGGCAAGATGGCATAAATGTTGCTTGAATGATCCCATAATCTGTATGATCCAATACAAAGGTCTTCTAAATTTCCTTTACCTAAATTTTGCTCCCTATCCTGTCTGGGGGAAAAAATATTATTTCTATAAAACTGGAGGTGTGTTATCCAGTATTAGATTTTTATTGAACTCGCTTTTAATTTTGGTAGATTGTAAATCGGTGTTCTAATTAAATGATGTCACTTTCAGTTCAGTTAGCAAGTAATCATATTTGCTGTTCCTGCCAGGGTACACAATTTGCCCAATTTTTTCATGAGATCCCACCACCATGTCCTCTGGTATGAGATTCCCTTTCCCTTCCCTCTTCCCTTTTTGCCTCCTTTCATGGAGACAGATTTTTAAAGCTCTCCAATCTTACAAAAACTAATTTGGGATCAGAAAGCAAATTCTAAGTGTTCAGTTTCTCTAAGAAAAGAGTTTAATAGCTTCTGGAGTTCTCTGCATTCAGAAATTAAGCCTGGTTAATATTTGGATGAGAGACTACAAAGAAACACCAGCGATTTAGGCTTAGAATTAGAAATTGGAAAAGCAGACTGGGAGAAGACAGTGGCTTTTGTTTTGCTGCCAAGAAAACTATGGATATATCCATGAATTTACCAAGAGCTGCCTTGAAGGAGACTTTTGTTTCCTGCTGTCTTAACATCTAAATTAATTGTGTGATACTAAGAAATTCAATGCCCTCTTGTCGATAATTTTGCAATATATCTATGGTGGAATGCAGCTATCTATACATATATTACTGAAAAAACAAAGTATGGAAGCAGATTGGACTTAGCACAGTAAATGGTGAATATTAGGTTCTTCTTTCCCAATCAAGAGAAACTTGCTTAATTATGTGAACGTGTGACTGATGAAGAGGATATAAATAAAGTTCTATCCAAGGACTGAAAATAAATCAAGCTTAAATGCTGGAAGTTATGAATATGCAAATAGCCACTCGCCCATGTGCATAGATCTTTGAGACTGGAATTTTGAATCTGATCATTCTGCTCTAGATACTGCTCTTGCTACAAGAGTTTCTTGGCTGTATTGTAGCAATTTTAAAATCAACAAACGGTGCTTCTAAAATTCAACAGGGCCGGGGAATCAAGTTGGTCACAAAGATTCCTAATGTCTTTCGATTTGGATCTTCAGGATGAAGACTTCAGTGGTCTGTACTGCAGGAAGAAGAAGAAAAAGACCAGTACTGCTGCCAGGTTGGCAAGATTCTATTATTGTAACCTTACGATAAAGTTGGTGTAGTACTCAATGGGTGGTGCTTCGTATCTGGACTGCATCCATGGGCTGACATCAATCTTGCAAGTCTCAAAGTAACTCTCCCCTCCCTTACTCTTTTGCAAACTAGGGAGGGTCCCTTCTGAAATGCTTTCTCTGCTCCCCCTTCTCATTCAGACTCAGGTTTTGTTCATCAGACCAGTGTTGAGATTGTGCTTCTTTCCTTCTGTCTCTTGAAGTCATCCCCCCATATCATTACACCCAAGCAGGAATGTCATTTGAACAATACAGGGGAATGGGAGGCACATTCATTCAGATTGCAAGGTTCTGTTATGCTAACCCTCTAATAAAAAGTAGTTTCAGTATTCGCCGGTACTGTATCCGTCTCTGATCAGCTTTGAAGATCTTGCAAGTCTCAATAGGCCTTCACCTCCTCTGCCTTTATTCTTATTCTAAAGGGAACGGTGGAGGGTCAAGTCTAAGCCATCTTCCCAAACTACATTCCTGCTTTGGACTCAGATTTCTCTTACTTGGCTGTTATCTTGGCTGCAGCTCTTCCCCCTGTTCCCCAAGGTTATTCTCATGACTTATTGGAGGTTGGCCTCGCTTGCCAACCACTCATTCAAAAACCGTTTGAAATTGCAATGGTAGTAAATGAGCGTTCCTTGAAGCTTTGTGTCAGGAATTGTGCAGAGATCTCCTTGAGCTAACAAGAAGTTGCACAGACAAAAAAGGTACTGAGAGCAGCATAGTTCACACAGTAACCACACAGATACACTTAGGTGTGAAAAACAAAATACTTTACTTTGAGGTGTAATACAAAGCACAGTCAAAAATAAACAGTCCAGGTCATACACGTGTAAAGAACAGATAAACAATAGTAACAGTCCAAGGAGTATTCCAAATACAAAGTCTTCTTACCGGTCCAAAGGTCAAAAACACAGTTGTTCAGGTTTAACACAGTAGCAGACCAACAATAGCAATAACAGAGTAACTAACAGTGAAAAAACAGTGAGAGCAGAGAGAGAGAAACTACGTCCCTAGCTCCTTCTTATGGCAGTTGGGAGGCAAACACACCCTTGGCCAATCATCACATTTAAAATGATATCATACATCATGGCTTATATATTTCCAACCCAACAAGGTAGGCTTAATCATATGCCTAACACTTTGGTTGTTGCACTTCCCCCTTAATCACACGATAGCTATCTGGGCGCTGAACAACTGGCTTGCCTTTACAATTGATGCAGTGCCCCACGAAATGAGCACCATTTGCTTTCTACAAGGAAAGTCACAAGTCACTTAGGTAAGTCTCCCCCACCCAAGAGTAGCTGGTCTCTGGCCCAGACTTGTACCTGCCGGTTGGCCTGTTTATGAAACAGCTGGGACTTGCAACTTCCTGCTAGCTTCCCCACCGACTTTGGTTGTTGGAAGCTGGCAGGAACTTACAAAGTCCTTGCTTAACGACCTGTAATTCTTGCTTACTGATGGCAAAGGTCGACTGCCAGGAATTGCTGTCGCTAAGTGATGATGTTGCATGACCTCATCACTTAGCAACAGAAATTCCAGCCCCAGTTAACGTTAAGCGAGGGCTATCTGTACGTGAGGAGAAAAAAAACACCTTCTTGAGATGTAATGTCCTGGGGGGAAAAGCCTGTTACTTCTGAAAATCGCTGTTTTGCCTCTCTACTTCTGTGTTGCTGTCCGGTGAGGCTCAAATCATCTACAGAAATGGAAGTGGGGGGCTCCATGCTGTATCTTGGGCATATGTGCCTGCTTTTAATTGTAATTCTTAAATTTCTCATATGAAAACTTTTTGTCCTTTAAAATACCTTTCCTTTAGTATTTCAAAACGCTCCTACTCCCCTGGCCTTCCAAAAAGCCTTAAAAAACTTTTCCCCACAGACTTTGGGGTAGTGTGAGGCTGGAGCCCTGTAATATTCTTGTGGAAGTACGGAAGTTTTAGTAGTTTTCTACTGATTTTAATTGATTGGTTTTATTCCATTTGTATAGCCGCCCATCTCCACAAGGGACACTGAGTGGCGAACAAAGTTAAAAATAAAATAAGGATTACAATAATGCAAAAATTAAAATATATAGCAGCCAAGCAATGCACAGCAATCATTCTATAGCCAGGCGATAGGCCCCTGCACACACAGGGCCCTAGATCTGGACACAGAGCCTAGGTCTTTACAGCCTTACAAAGGCCAGCCAAGATGGAGCCATAACTAATTTCCAGAGGGAGAATATTCCATAGGGCAGGCCTTTGGGCAGAAAACACACATCTTCTAGGCCCCACAAACCCCATTCATTTTACTTTCCTTTGTAAATAGATTATGTTGCATAAGACAGACAGCCACATAGATGTTTTAAAGAAATAAATTTCTCAGAGATGGACAATCTCAAAGAGACATTCAAAGCTTTCAGCATTTTCCACTCTGATTTGTTTCGAAAGGGGACAAGTGGTGGGTTGGGGGATCTGGTGCTATGACGTTGTGAGGATTAGCAATTTGTCCTGGTTCCAGATCTAGCCATAGCAATGCAGTTAAGGCAACATAAACCAGATTGGGGCGGGGGAAGGCAGTAGCAACAGCATTAGAAGAACAGACCGCCTATTATGTTGCTAGTCAAGCTAGATAAAATGTAAAAAGGCTTAGCTAGCCCTCTTCTGTTCGCACAGTTAAGACACTAATCGGAAATTGAGTGGTAACTGAGAGGAGACATAATTGAATACCATGAAAATGGTGGACCACGAGTGATCCTGTTTCACTTCCCTTTCTTTTAAAACACATAAAAGAGAAATTGAGAATAAAGTCAGGAAAACATTTTCTAAAAAAGCTTGCAAACTTCCTTGGGCCGGACCCATCCCACTGCTATCATTATTACATTATACAGCTCTACAAAGGAATTATTGACTCACACCTCTATAACTGTCTGGTTTGGCACTGCAACCAAACAAGACAGACATAGACTTCAGAAAAAAACAATTGCTACTAGCCTTCCTTCCATTCAGGACCTGTACATGGCACAAGCAAGAAAGAGGGGTGTGAAAATATCTACAGACCCCTCACATTCTGGGCATAAACTGTTTCAACTTCTTCCCTCAAGATTAGATTAGATTAGATTAGATTAGATTAGATTAGATTAGATTAGATTAGATTAGATTAGATTAGATTAGATTAGATAACCTTTATTGTCATTTTTTACTGTGGGCACAACGGCACACATTAAAAATGAAATTTAGTTGCTTGCTGTCAAAGTGTACACATAGATAACACACTTTTAAACATACTATATACAACATATGTATAGACCTACACCCTTACATATAAGTAACATATAAATATTAATCACTGTCCATCTTGAATACACAATGGAAGGAGGAAGCTTTAGAGTTCACAAGGTTAATACTGTATGGAACAAAACTTTCATTGAATCTGGATGTTCTGCTTCGGGTACCACGAAGCCTCCTCCCAGAAGGTAACAAGGAAAACAGGTTTGTAGTGTCCCAGACAATCTTAGGGACCCTGTTCAAACAACGCTTCTGTGCTATATCCTGGATGGGAGGGAGGGAACTTCCAATGATCTTTTTGGCCATCCTCACCACACTCTGCACCGCCTTCCTGTCTGAAGCAGTGATGCTTCCAAACCAGACTGTGATGCTGTGTGATGGGATGCTCTCGATCGTCCCTCTGTAGAAAGTGTAGAAAGATGATGCTATAGGGCATAGGATGCCAAAACAAATAGACACAAGGATAGCTTTTCCCCCCATGCCATCACTCTGCTAAACAACTAATTCCTATAACACTGTCAAACTACTTAGTAAAGCTGTATTACTATTATTATCCTCATCTTTCCTATTACTTATTTCCTTATCTTCTTATGACTATAACTTTGCTGCTTGTATCTTATGATTTATATTGTTTTATTTAGTATCCTAGAACAGAGGTCTCCAACCAATGGCCGCAGCCCACTACCGGGCCATGGCTCTTGGCCACATGAGTGGCTGAGCAGTGCGCGTGTGCACTCACTCCCCTTGCACCAGCGCTAGCAGAGCCATGAGCCTTGCATGGGCAATAGCTGAGCCGCGAGCCACAAGCCTTGCACTGGCACAAGCCGAGCTGTGAGCCTCGCACCAGGGCTAGCTGAGCCACAAGCCTCACATCGACGTTAGCCATGCTGTGAGCTTCACGCTAGCCAAGCTGTGAGCCTCACACCAGGCTAGCCAAGCGCATGCTGTACACCAGTGTTAGCCAAGCCTTGCACTGGCACTAGCCGAGCTGCGATCCGAGCACTAGCACTAGTCCCATTTGTGGAGAATGTGTGCTCGTGGCCCTGTTCGTGTGCACACACATGCAGCCACATTAGCATGTGTCCACATGCATGCATAAAGGTGCCTACCCCTCCCTTTCCCACTGGACCACCAACCCAGAAAGTTTAGGGACCCTGTCCTAGTATGATGTATGTTGTATCCTATGACTATCACTACGTGTTGCATCTTATGATTTTTGATGAATGTGCTGTATCTTATGATTTATGATAAATGTTTTTTATGTTGATTATCATCATCATCATCATCATCATCATCATCATCATCATCATCATAATTTTATTTATATACCGCCCTTCTCCCAAAGGACTCAGGGCGGTGAACAGGGCAGATATATAAAAAATACAAAAATACAAAAGTTAAAAGAAAATTAAACATATTTATTTATTTATTTATTTTATTGCATTTACAGGGAGTGCAGAATTATTAGGCAAATGAGTATTTTGACCACATCATCCTCTTTATGCATGTTGTCTTACTCCAAGCTGTATAGGCTCGAAAGCCTACTACCAATTAAGCATATTAGGTGATGTGCATCTCTGTAATGAGAAGGGGTGTGGTCTAATGACATCAACACCCTGTATCAGGTGTGCATAATTATTAGGCAACTTCCTTTCCTTTGGCAAAATGGGTCAAAAGAAGGACTTGACAGGCTCAGAAAAGTCAAAAATAGTGAGATATCTTGCAGAGGGATGCAGCACTCTTAAAATTGCAAAGCTTCTGAAGCGTGATCATCGAACAATCAAGCGTTTCATTCAAAATAGTCAACAGGGTCGCAAGAAGCGTGTGGAGAAACCAAGGCGCAAAATAACTGCCCATGAACTGAGAAAAGTCAAGCGTGCAGCTGCCAAGATGCCACTTGCCACCAGTTTGGCCATATTTCAGAGCTGCAACATCACTGGAGTGCCCAAAAGCACAAGGTGTGCAATACTCAGAGACATGGCCAAGGTAAGAAAGGCTGAAAGACGACCACCACTGAACAAGACACACAAGCTGAAACGTCAAGACTGGGCCAAGAAATATCTCAAGACTGATTTTTCTAAGGTTTTATGGACTGATGAAATGAGAGTGAGTCTTGATGGGCCAGATGGATGGGCCCGTGGCTGGATTGGTAAAGGGCAGAGAGCTCCAGTCCGACTCAGACGCCAGCAAGGTGGAGGTGGAGTACTGGTTTGGGCTGGTATCATCAAAGATGAGCTTGTGGGGCTTTTTCGGGTTGAGGATGGAGTCAAGCTCAACTCCCAGTCCTACTGCCAGTTTCTGGAAGACACCTTCTTCAAGCAGTGGTACAGGAAGAAGTCTGCATCCTTCAAGAAAAACATGATTTTCATGCAGGACAATGCTCCATCACACGCGTCCAAGTACTCCACAGCGTGGCTGGCAAGAAAGGGTATAAAAGAAGGAAATCTAATGACATGGCCTCCTTGTTCACCTGATCTGAACCCCATTGAGAACCTGTGGTCCATCATCAAATGTGAGATTTACAAGGAGGGAAAACAGTACACCTCTTTGAACAGTGTCTGGGAGGCTGTGGTTGCTGCTGTACGCAATGTTGATGGTGAACAGATCAAAACACTGACAGAATCCATGGATGGCAGGCTTTTGAGTGTCCTTGCAAAGAAAGGTGGCTATATTGGTCACTGATTTGTTTTTGTTATGTTTTTGAATGTCAGAAATGTATATTTGTGAATGTTGAGATGTTATATTGGTTTCACTGGTAAAAATAAATAATTGAAATGGGTATATATTTGTTTTTTGTTAAGTTGCCTAATAATTATGCACAGTAATAGTCACCTGCACACACAGATATCCCCCTAAAATAGCTATAACTAAAAACAAACTAAAAACTACTTCCAAAAATATTCAGCTTTGATATTAATGAGTTTTTTGGGTTCATTGAGAACATGGTTGTTGTTCAATAATAAAATTAATCCTCAAAAATACAACTTGCCTAATAATTCTGCACTCCCTGTATATACCGCCCTTTCCCTGAGGACTCAGGGCGGTTTACAGGGAGTTAAAAATCAACCATACAAAAGTTAAAACCCAATTTAAAAAATATTAAATCAACCCTGTACTATTAAAAACCCCAATTAAAATGAATGTCTCCTCAGCCTGGGCCCGAGAGCTCAAAGAGCCAGGTCTTCAGGCCCCGGCGGAATGATCGGAGGTCGGGAGCAGTTCTCAGCTCCACCGACAGCTGGTTCCAGAGGGCAGGCGCCCCCACTGAGAAGGCCCTATCCCCGGGTGTCACCCGCCGGCAATCTCTTACCGGCGGGACCCTGAGCAGACCCTCCCTGTGGGAGCGCACTGGGCGAAGGGCGTTTGATGCTGGCAGCAGGTGTTCCCTCAAATACCCCGGACCCAGGCCATGTAGGGCTTTATAGGTGATAACCAGCACCTTGAATTTCACCCGGAGGGCAACCGGAAGCCAATTCAGCTCGCGGAGTAGAGGTGTTACATGGGAGTATCGGGAGACCCCCATTACAACTCGCGCGGCCGCATTCTGCACCAGTTGAAGCCTCCGAGTGGTCTTCAAGGGCAGCCCCATGTAGAGAGCGTTACAGTAGCCCAACTAAAAACAGTAAATACATATATTAAAAATGACAATAAAAACCCAACCCATCCCCCATCAGGCCAGGCCGGCTTGTTCAAATAAGAGTGTCTTCAGATCGCGACGGAAGGAGCGAAGGTCGGGCGCCATCCGGAGCTCAACCGGCAACTGATTCCATAGCTCCGGGGCGCCCACAGAGAAGGACCTCCCCCTGGGGGCCACCAATCGACATTCTCTGATCGGTGGCACCCTGAGGAGGCCCTCTCTGTGGGAGCGCACAGGCGGAGGGAAGTTGATGCCGGCAGCAGGTGCTCCCTAAGGTACTCCGGACCCATGCCATGTAGGGCCTTAAACACCATTACCAGTACCTTGAATCTCACCCGGAAGACAACTGGTAACCAATGCAGCTCACGGAGCAGAGGTGTAACATGGGAGTATCGGGAGACTCCCAACACAACTCTCGTGGCTGCATTCTGTACCAGTTGGAGCCTCCGAGTGGTCCTCAAGGGCAGCCCCATGATTGTTGCTTGTATGTACACTGAGAGCTTATGCACAGGATACAAATTCCTTGTGTGTCCAACCACACTTGGCCAATAAAAAATTCTATTCTATTCTATTATTCTGTTTTCCAGTGCTACATAGGCATGAATTGCATGGGACCATTTCATTCACATTTAAAAATTGACTTGTTATTGAGGAATATCTGCTATACAGTCAGATTGTTTAAAGCCCACACATGCAAATGAAGTTATATTTTTTGCTGAAATAACCTCTTTAGATATTGGGAGAACAACGATCAAGCAGAGTGAGATAAAAGGATGGCTGAAAGATGTTGAATATCCTCTGTATGACCACTTTGCAGAAAAGAGACATATAAGATCATGGCAAAGCTTTTTGTGGCAAAAAGGCATTAAATACGAGACCTGCTATGGCAGTCACAACTGAGAAATCTCACACTGGGTGACGTGAGCTTTAATGTGAAAGAATAGTTCTCTGCTTCTCTGAGTGGAATAACTCATTTGAAAGGTGCTAAATTGCCTTCATATTCAGGTCAGTAGATTAAGAGCTAGTGCAATCAAATGGGGTCACTCTACTGGACCAAAGAACTCGGACTTATAAAAAGCAAACTACACATCTCTTACTTTGTCATTTGTTGGAAGCAAACTTTTGCATACCACAAGGCCTCGCTAGGGCCAATTTATGAGCACTTGAAGGTAGACAGGAGGAGGAATGTAATTTGCTGAATGGATAAAGGAAGAAGTGATGATCTAAGTAGCAGCATTTTATAATATCTGCATCTGTTTACAATTGGAGTATGAATAAATGGAATCACAGCTGAAGCATTACAACAGTCAGTCAACATCCCACTGCTCTGTACTAGATTAAAAAATGAGACACAAATTTTAGAGACCCCAAATTTAGAAACGCTTAGAGAACCTTAATTCAGATCTTGTCCTCATCGCTGACTTACACTCAAAGTGAAGCCTATTGTTTTTAGACACTAGATTACATACACAACTGAGAAAGACAGTCTGACTCATTCAGAAGACTTAAGCAACATATTCGTAAATATTGTATGCCTCTTTTAAGGGGCAAAAAGTGTTCTAACGTTCCTCCAGATGGTTTTGCATTCTTTTATGAGATGGGCAACATTTAGAACTGCCTGTCATTTGGCTACTATGCACCCAACGGTGCATCCATCTACTGTATATACTACAAAATTCTTGTGTTGGTTTGTAGCCTTCAGTTGGACAGAAGTGGGAAGTATAGTAGGGCAACAATTATTGAACCAAGGTAACTCACATTTGCTAACTTACAGAACACCAGGACCCATGACTTCTGGAAAGGAAATTTAGGGAAACTGTAGCTGTTTCAGCACCATCACATCTTCCAAGAATCCCATAGGTTGCATGGCACAAGAGAAGATGGGAGAGCTGTATCTCCACCCTCTTTCCCACCTTCCTCTGGCCTCTCCACCCAATCAGCTAGGGCAATGTTTTGGAATCAACTTTAAAATTTGAAATCTCTTAATGGTGGTGGATGGCACGAGAAGGATGAGGGAGTGATTCAAATGCCTGCTGGTGAAGTAGGGCTGGCAGGCAGTGCTAGCAGTTGATTAGTGAGCAGGGGGCCCTTGGAAACATGCTGGGATAGGAAGCAGGGGTACACTTTTCATCATGCCCCGTGACTCCCTTCGTTCCCCCTCCCCCCAACAGCGTGGTAAACAGTTCTGTGGGTCAACTGAAGGGGAAGAGTTATTTCTGATACTCTCTACCAGATTCCCACCGACAAAGTCATTGGAGAAGCCAGCAGGAAATCTGAAGTCGCTCCCATTGTTTTTCCCCCTATCTGTGGTCATCCTGATTCTACGTTTAGGTAAGGAAATGCCTCTGAAAGGAAGACCCAACAAGTCACAGGTTCTCCAGTTTCTTACAATTATTATCATTTGTAATGATTTATAGTCCAGAGGGATCTGAACTGGAGCTCCTTGGTCTTATTCTAGAGCTTTATGCACAATGCCATTTTGTAGGTATGTGTTTCTGTCTGTGAAACTGCCTGGTTTATCCTGCCTTGTAACATCTACTCTATAAACAGCTTGAATTATTCCAAACAAGTATGCTTGCAAGACACAGAATCTACTTTGTACACAATACCCCACAAATGCTACGTTGTCTCCTACTGTTGTGCCAATTGCATACCAGAACAATGGCAGCAAGACCAACAGTATGGCCCCACCGGAACCTATTAGGAATATGTGGAAGTGACTGTATTTTTAAGAGCTCCATAGAGGCTCTAGTTGTGTGTACAATTATGCTCCAAAGAACATTTTGATAGAAGCCCTTGTGTTGTCATGATTTCATAAAAAATAACTTTTTATTTCAGAAAATATGAAGCATGATTCCTTTTGTTTGCATTGCTGCTATCGAACAATTGAATAAAATCAATTCTTTGGCTTTCTTGTAATTTACTGTTCCCAATTTTGCAGTAGTTTGCTCCAGGAGAATGTAAGGAAGTTGATTAGCCAAGCATTCTTGTTGACCCATTAAAAATTTTAATACAGTCTTATTGCAAAAGGAGGGTTTATAAACGTGGGTTCAGTAAAGGCTAAACTTATTACCTGCAAAACCTTGAGCTCTTTGCATGTACTTAACAAATATAATGAGCGATCTGACATTTGATTTGTGTCAAACAGGAAAGCTGAAACAACAAAGGAATTTTAGCACAATGAGTGCCACTAATTCAGTAATGAAACATTCCTAACGCCTGTGAATCGAGACTTTGGCATAACAGTCTCAGCTTGAGGTATTTAGTGAATAAAGCGGGAGTTTGGTTGCTTTCCACATTTTTCTAAAGATCCATGCAACTTTCAATAACAAAAATAAACATGGTTTAGTTCTTTGATAGTGTTATTTATCCACTCAAGAGAAAAACAGAGTGGAAATACAGTGAATTGGGAGGATAAATATTACATGTTATGATTAAAATGTTACATGAAGATGTACTGAAGGGTATTGGAAAGCTAGAAAAAGCTTTTATAAATCAAAACAAGATTCCTTTCTTTAGTCTGGAATCTCATTGACTGTTACCCAGCTGTATACCCTCAGAGGAATTTAAGTATTCTAAAAACACTGTTAATCAAGTCTATCCTTTAGATCCCATATGCAGCTGCCAACATCAGAAGACTGTTTGCATTACAGAATTTCAGCAGGTGGCAGCACCAGCGCAGTCTTGCCATGGCGTCAAAACTAAGCATGTTCAGGACTGATTAGCAGTTGAGTAGGAAACCCCCATGGAATAACAAAGCTGTAGGCTAGAGTGAGAAGTCAAAAAAACATTACCAGAAGATGGCAAAGGCAGGCTGCTTCCATATTGTTGCCAAGAAAATGCCACATTTGCTTTATAGGGACAATTACAAAACCATTTTTCCTTCACTTGTCATTGCTACGTTCTGTTCATATCTTTCCTATAGGTATTCCAAACCATTTCCACATTTAAGGTTTGCAGTACATCACAGCCAAAATTCCATCCAATAGATATGAATAGAAAATCATCTGTCTTACTGTACATATGAAAATGATACGATATACATAAGGTTGCCCTAATCTTTTGTCTTGAACATTTGTTTGACAAGCTGTAGTGACCTGAAATAATAAGTTGACCTGGCCTCACAACTGAATTATTGTATAAAAAACATGCTAGGTAGTTCTTTAGACTATGGTCTTAAAAAAACAGCTATGTTTTGTTCAGGTGCATTTCATCCGTTCTTATGAACATTTACTTTAATTTCTCTATTAGAAAATGGTATGGTTTGTTCCATCATAGGAATAGTGTTACTGCATAATTCATCATATTGCATCATAAAGCAGAATGCAATTTCAATATGATTTGTGCAGCACTATTCCAGTTTCATTTTATCCTACTCTAAAAAACTTTGGAAGTTATGAGTGAATATATAGTTGTGTGCATCTTTGCGTTCATGAGTGGGATGGAGGTGATTTTGGATATCATTGAGTGCAAAATGTGGGCTTCTATTTATCCTACTTTTCCAACACTTTTGCCCTCTTTACTTCTATTGCCCTCCAGAGAGGGTACAACAGTTAATCTGCTGCAACTCAACAATAAAACTATTGTGGCACTGTAAAAACTACAAAATGTATTATGGTGTTCATTTCCATCCAACTAGCCTTGTTGCTTTCATTTTTATAATTATGACAAGGTTGCTTTGAACTCTGTTGCCCTAAAATCAGTTTTGAGATGGGTTAGGGTTAGGGTTAAACTCTCTTTGAGTGCAGATATAGTACCCAACGATGTTACGGGCCAACTGTTAAAACAAACAAACCCTTCACTGCTATATGTATTCTTGGTTTCATTGTAAAGAATTAGATGAGCAGTGGAGAAAACAAGCAGATTCTTCAGGACAGATTCTCAAAAACACCCAGCCAAAACTGCTCTTCCTTGTGCTCCATAGTGTGGGAAGTCAGCTCCCCAGAGAAGGAAATATTGAAAGGGCAGAATATATTTCCCTAAAGGATTTTAAAAGCAGAAACCAACCCTGCCCCCAAATCTCTCTGTCCCAAGCACGAACCAAGTCTGCAGGAATGCAGAGGTGATAATTGTTATGTATGCAGGCACCTGCATAGCAACAGCCACCAGCGGGCGTTGGCCTGAACGGTTTTGGCGGGAAACCCAGTTTCGGCGGGAAACCTAGGGCCAACCCCATTGGCTGTCCGCTTACCAGGCTAGGTATTTAAGGAGGCCAGGTAACCCTCATTCCTCAGTACGCTACCCCCTTCCAATAAAGAGCTGAACACGTACTCCGGCTGGCGTCTCTTCCTTGCGTCGGACCCACTACATTACAATAATCTTGTCAGGAAACGGATTAGGAAGTAAGATCTCTAGAGTCAACATCAGCCACAGCCCCAGGGCAGCAGGGGACATAACAGGACATACAACCAGCAAGAATCCTAGAGGGGCACACCTGGGCTCAGGACAGAATACGTGACAAAGGAAATGCAAAGCTTGAAACAGGAAATAACTCCAGACAATAGAGTCCAGGGGGGTATAAAAACCCACATGTGCTCAGTCCTTCTTTTTCTGTTGGATCCATCTTTCTGTCTGGCTTTCCTCTGCAATAAACTACAACCTTCTTCCCAAAGCAGTTGCCATGTTTATTCCCCGCTTGGAGGAGGAACCATGATGAAGACTTTTCTTCCAACAATAGCATTTGTGTACTAGCTAACACAAAGTACATTGTCCTTCCTGAGTGATGATTCTTAGGTGCTTAGAAGCGGGGGAAAGTAGCCATGCTGTTTTCTAGTTCTGATTATAACCTTAATTCTCCCTTAGCAGAAATAGTTCTTCAGCCTCTCCTTCTCTAAGATTCTTTTCAAAGCAATTATCTGCTATGATCAGGCGTGAGTTCTCTGAAGAGCCGGTGTAGCAGTATTTTATTAATGATGCTTGTCAGTAAAATGTGTATTGAATAGTGTTGTTTCATTAAATACAAAATCCTCTCTGTTATCAAGAGGGTTACAGTTTCTCAAGTGACTTTGCATACTTGGTAATCTTGCCTTCTCTCCAGTCTGTTTGAATATTCCAGGTTATAGCTCCCATTTCCAGATATAACTTATCATAGACTTGGGTTTTTTTTTTAATCCTATAAGGATAGGGCAGCTCAGGAATAGCAATTTGGGCAAAATCAAAATCAAAAATGTCAATGTGACCCTGTATCATCCTTGGAGTCCAGATAAATATGTATTTAACCCTTTCTTCTCTTTTTTCCCCTTTTTCCAATGGATTTGGCAAACATTGTTTCTTGTTACTGTAGAATGAAAAAAAACAACTTTGCAGAGAATGCTAAAAAGAGATTGTTAGATGGGCGTTTTTCAAAGTTGGCAACTTGAAAACATGTGGACTTCAATTCTCAGAATTACTCAGTGGAATAAGAAAAGCTGCAGATCTGATTTTTGGTCTTATAGGACATTATAAGGACATTTGAATCGCTCAGAAAAGCTTAGTGACAAATAGGCAGGAAGAAGTCAACTGGAACAGGCAGGTTTCAAGACTGTAGAATAAATAGTGCACTTGAAATGACTGGCTTGGTTCAAAGGTATGAATAGCTGAGTCCAAAATTCAGCCAGGAACTCTGAACATAACCTGTTCATTATTCAGTTCATACATCTTTTCATAGGGGTTGCTAGAAAAATAGATTCTAAAAAAAAACAAAAAACCACTCTGCTGGTTCCAAGTTCCCTTAAATACTAAGCCAAAATCAGATTTAAATAATAATTCTCAACATTAAGCCCCAGTAGAATACAGTGATCATACATCTTATATTTGAAAGGGGAGTCTTATATTTCACAAAGCTATCCCTTACATTTATTTTTCAAAAATTCATTTTGTCCTTTTATTTTAGTCATTTAACATTTACCCATAAATGGTACCACGTAGTGCACAGTCTTTCACGTTCATGTGAAAAATATGAACAGCAAATTGTCTTTTTTTAAGGTAAATTTACATATACTGTTGGTTTTAGTTGTTTTATTAGAGTGTGCATTTTTTCTAGAGCTTTTCTTGGTTTTGCTCTTGAATTTTCATTTGCAGATCAAAGTTACATTTTTTTTATCCTTCTGGAAGCTGTTTCAGATTCGCCCTTTTTCACTGTTGCCCTTTATCTTTTCCCGAGAAAATAACGGTCATTGTACATTACAAACCATATTGTAAGAGTATCCAGAATGCGTTCTCCAAATTCCAAATGTTGCACTAGTCTCAAAGACTTAAAGGCCCATCTGTGTTCACAACTACAGTTACCACATTCTTAGCTCCTCCCTGAAGTTTGAACCCAAATGCAGAATCTTCTCCCATGTGTGCCTATTTCTGCTTTCTAACCTTCAAAGAAAACCTTTTTTTTTAACTTTTCCCTTTCAGAAAGAAATAAAATCTGGCAACGTGGGCTGAGCTGGCCTCTCCAGCTTGGGACTCAATATTGCTTTTCTTAATGGCAGGGTAAACAGCCATTCCCGTGGTGTGACTTTCAAAGGAGAGTTCCTCAAGGCAGACTTCCAGATGTGCCTCAGGTCACATCTGGAATTAAAAACAAAGGGCCTTTTCCCTGCTTAATAATTAAGCAGGCTACATAAGTGCTTTTTAGTTCCAGCAGCTTGACTGCTGTTTGAATTCCTTTGGAGATTATACTTCCTCCTTATGTAGGTTAACAGAGGAGACATCCCTGCAATATGATATATGCTATGTATAAAAGCAATCAGATACGAGGCCAGCGCTGCCTGTGAAATATATCGGGAATGCTAACACATCTGGGAGCAGCCTAATTAGCTGGCTGAAGATGTTGCTGCATTAGCTGTATGCTCAGCATGTTCCCAGTACAGCAGGGATGTTACATGAGCAGTGCAATCAGAGAACACAGCCTCTTGCCACTGTTTAAGTTCCCTGCAAATGACAGGTTAAAACTGTTCCTGGTGCTGGAGACTGGCTTAATGTAGACAGACTGAATTGTAACTTGAGGGATTCTAAGCTTATTTGGCAGAGAAAGAAGTTTAAAATGCTGTAATTTTACTCATTTATCATAGCTGTGGCATGCAAGATGAAGCCTTAACTGCATTCTGCCAGCCCTGTAAGTAATAGCAAGAAACCTGCAAGCAGCGTATTTGAACTAACTGCACCTGCCATCTTATTTTTACCTGTGAAAATCTTCATAAATTGCAAGTTTTACATTCGATCCACAATTTATTAGATTTATTGTTTTTGCTGAACCCTCGGTCCATTTGCAACTTTCTAAAATCAAGTTTTAATCAGCTTGTTTATCCTTCTCCCTCCCCCCCCCCAAATTTTTCTTAAATTTTGTATTAAATGGCTTTCACTAAGGATGAAGGAAACTCACCCGGTGCTTTCAAACGCCTTGACCCAAAGGTTCCTGACAGTCAAAAAGCAGTTAACAAATAATTTTTGACAGTAATTAGGAAAGAAACTTAATATCCAAAAGGGCTGACTGGGGTTTGAGCAATATGGCTTTTTCCTTGTTATGTCTGGAGGAAACCAGGCATTGTTCATCACCTGCCCAATAAAATCGCAACAGTAAAGCAAGGTGGTGGCAGCATCGTGCTGTGGGGGTGTTTTTCAGCAGCATAGACTGGGAGACTTGTCAAGGTTGAGGAAAAGCTGAATGGAGCCAAGTACAGGGATATCCTCAATGAAAACCTGCTTCACAGCACTCAGGATCTCAGACTGGGCCAAAGGTTCACTTCCCAACATGACACCGATCCTAAGCACACAGCCAAGACAACACAGGAGTGGCTTAGGGACAACTCTGTGAATGCCCTAGAGTAGTCTAGCCAGAGCCCTGACTTGAACCCTACTGAACATCTCTGGAGGGACCTGAAAATGGCTGTCCAGCTATGGTCACCACCCAACCTGACCTGAGATTAAAAGGATTTGCAAGGAAGAATGGCGGAAAATCCCCCAATCCAGGTTTGCAGAGCTTGTCACATCCTATCCAAAAAGACTCGAGGTTGTAATTGCTGCCAAAGGTGCTTCAACAAAGGACTGAGTGAAGAGTCTGAATACTTATGACAACGTGATATTTTTTTTTCTTTTTAATAAATTTACAGACATTCCTAAAATTCTGTTTTCACTTTGTCATTATGGAGTTCTGAGTAATGAGAAAAAAATGAATGTCAACAACTGTAGAATCAGGCTGCAGCGTAACAAAATTGACAAAAGTGAAGAGGATCTGAATACTTTTTGAATGCACTCTCTGTGTGTGTGTGTGTGTGTTTGGGTGTGTGTATAAAATAGGTGATGTAATAAAATTTTATTTTTTAATTATTAATGGCACATGTAGTTCTAGAACTGAACATAAGAGGCTTATTAGATATATCTTTGGCATTCTGCCAGGGAAAATACAGATTTTCATTCTAAACATTGCCTTAAAATGAAGGCTATTTCATATATAGTACTTTGATTTGTAATCTGTCCTGAGAAGCAGATGGTTTGATAAGAACAGGAGGCTTCCTAATTCTCTTTGAAATTTTCATGTAGTTGTGTATCTGACCCATGAACTCTGTTCTCAAATATTCGGAGGCTTTTAAGAAAAGTATGCCAAACAATTGAGAATTAAGAGAAAAATAACAGCAGTGATGTCTATCATGTTTAGGAAGGTCTCCCGCTGGTCTAAGGAATCTAATTATAGTAGTGGTAGGGATTGTGAGGATGGTTGTATTCTCCTTTTAAAATGATAAATTTATAATATTGTTATAAGCTTAAAATGGATAATAAAAATGCCAATTCAATGAGCAAATGCAACCAGCTCTTTAAAGAAACAACACATAGGCCTAGCAGCGAAAGAAAACAGAATGATTAAAATAGATAATGCATAGAAAAGAAAAGAGAAAAGAATCAAAGTCTGGCAAAAAGACACATACACAAAAAGAAGGCTGACGGCTTTCATTTTGAAATAATACGGCGTCACCACAGACAAGATGCTTTCTCTCATGCTTGCTTAACTGCATTTCCTAAGGCAATGAAAAGCATCAATTTAATTCCCCAGCCTAGTCTGCTTAGAAGCCAATTGTCCATAATGAACCTGTTGCTAAACTGTGTGGAGCTTTTTAAGACTGCAGCTGGCTTATCAGTCTCGATCAGAATCCAACAAAAGCCTGTAGATTTTATATAAAAGCTATATGCCATATTTTGGGCCAAGTGAAGTTCTGAAATGTCCTCCGCTACAATTACAGAAAGCGTAGCTACCAATAATCCATTATGGAAATAGCAGCATGGATAACTGAGACTCTATTTCACTCCTCTAGGTAAAGACACAGATAGTAAAGGTAAAGTCTTCTTTGAGTTGAACTCAGCTATTTGTCTCATGGAGATTCTCAGTCCTCCAAGTTATGGTTGTCCCAAAGATGTTGTTTGAAAAAACAACTGGACGTTGTATTTCCACGAAGACGTTTCACTTCTTGAAAAAGCTTCTTGGATGATAAGTGAAACATCTTCAAGGAAGAACAAAATCTAGTTGTCTTTTGAAAAAGCACCTTTGAGAGAGTTCAGCTGTTTATTATTTCTTTATTTAAATGTTGGGGATGCCCAAACAATTCTTGTTTCTATGTTAGAAAGAAAAAGGCATTTTTGAAAATGCATGCGTGTTCAGAAGATGCAAACACAACACACCAAAGAAAAACTGATGGGCTCAACAACTATCCTACCTTCAGGTCTGAGAGTAAAACCAAGTTTTCAGAGACTTTCAGAACATATCCTGGTTGGAGCCAGATAGATGTTTATGAGGATGCTGTACCTGAGCATCCCTACATTATTATCATTATAGGCCTAGATATTTTTTTTTGCAGCATCAGTAATTAGATCCAGCCCGCTCAGCTTTTTTGATACCAGCAAAGGTTAATTCCTTGCCACTGCTGCCAGTCATTGAAACTTAACATTAAGAAAACCAAGATCATGGCATCCGGCCCTCAAATGGAGGTAGTGACAGATTTTATTTTCCTGGGCTCCAAGATCACCGCAGACAGGGACTGTAGCCAAGAAATTAAAAGACGCTTGCTCCTGGGGAGGAAAGCCATGGCAAATCTAGACAACACATTAAAAAGCAGAGACATCACCCTGCCAACAAAAGTGCGTATAGTCAAGGCTATGGTCTTCCCAGTTGCAATGTATGGCTGTGAAAGTTGGACCATAAGAAAGGCTGAGCGCTAAAGAATTGAAGCCTTTGAACTGTGGTGCTGGAGAAGACTCCTGCGAGTCCCTTGGACTGCAAGGCGATCAAACCGGTCAGTCCTAGAGGAGGTCAACCCTGACTGCTCTTTAGAAGGCCAGATCCTGAAGTTGAAACTCAAATACTTTGACCACCTAATGAGAAGGAAGGACTCACTGGAGAAGAGCCTAATGGTGGGAAAGGTTGAGAGCAAGAGAAGAAGGGGATGACAGAGAATGAGGTGGCTGGATGGAATCACTGAAGCAGTAGGCGTGAGCCTAAATGGACTCCAGAAGAGGGTAGAGGACAGGAAGGCCTGGAGGAACCTTGTCCATGGGGTCGCAGTGGGTCGGGCACGACTTTGCAGCTAATAACAACAAAAAGCTGCCAGTCAAACCTTGGCAAAGGAACGAATCAATGAACACTACTACATTATTTGTTTTTTTCAAGGAAATATATAAACCAAATTCACCTAGAGACTGTAAGCATTTCTTTCACTTTTTTTCTGCTACAAATTAATTATCATTGTGCAAACCAGTATCAGTTCCTGAACTGGCTCTAAAAAGTTTATTCTATAATTTCCATGGTGTTTTAGTGCGAATGAGAAGAGTGTGTGTTGGAGGGTTGTGTGTGTGATATGTTGGTATAAATCGTAACTCTCCAGACCTCATATTTGAATAACTGGATTGCTAGCGCTCTGATAGGACATGGCTAGATTAGTTTATTTATTGCAGATAAGAATACACACAAAAAAAGCTACCTAGTACAGTATGCTGGACTCAAAGCCTATGTTTCAATTTACCCTCTCCATATTCTAAGCCTCTTTCTCCCACTCTTCTGACTCAGTAGATATCTAGCCATGATCTTACTGCCTTAAGAGGTACCTGACCTTTATTGATATTGGATGTTTTTGCATTGACAACAGATGGAAAGGTAGCCATTTTCTTCCTTTTGCTTTTAGAGTTAGATGATGCTGGGGGGGAGAATGTGAATGAGAGTCCAGCTAGACATAACAACACTGAACATAGTGTGAGAATCAAGGTTGTTGACATCAGAGATGATAAAGAATTGCCCAGCTGGAGAGGAAGTCGCCGCTTCAAGCTAATTGGAGAATGTGATTTATGACTGTAAATTGGAGGAGGGAATTGTGCTTTGATACTATGTGCCGAGGGAAGGGGAATTCAGTTTTTGGCTTCGATTATGTAAGTGCCAATATTATTTTACTCGAATAAAAGATTCTTTAAGGTAAACAATGCCTCAAAGTTCTTTTGAAGTGTTTCATCTGTCGGAACCATGACAATAATCTTCTCTCTAGCCTTAGATCTGCTTTACCATCACCATTCCTCATAGATAGAGCTGTAAGTCTGAAATCTTACAGTCAACGTACTATGTACTAACAGTCCTCTTAGGAGGACAAAACCATATGATTCAGTATAATGGAATTTCCTGCGTCTCACCCTTTCACAATAGGAATTAAATCACCCAAGGGGAAATGCTGCATATAGCCATTTCAGCTGGCTGATATAATGGAGTAATCAATTGTATTAAAAGTTGACAAGGGATTCAGAGAATCTGGAGATTTCCTATGCAGTTCAACCAAGAACTAGGCTTACATCTAGGCCTGCAAAGGATCTAAAGAATAAATTTCATTTTAAAAAAAGAGAAACTGATAGAAGAGAATATTTGTAGCTCGGGGTTAAACTGTGGGGTCCTTGGCGCGCTCTGAGCTTGGCTGGTTGTTGTTGTTTTTTTTTGCAGACATTTCATTACCAAACTAGGTAATTGATACCACTGATGACGTTACCTAGTCTGGTAATGAAGTATCTCCAAGAAAATAACCAAACTCAGAGCACCAAAACCCCCACAAAAAGAAATATTCAATCTGTTGAGGAACTACTACTGTACCAATGCATTATTGCTATCCATTCAAGTAGAACAAGGGTGTCAAACTCAATTGCGTGATGTATCACGATATTTTTTGCCTTTGTGGAGCTGGGGTGGGCGTGGCCTGTGCGTGACTGCCAGTTTTAAACCCGTGAACTAGAATGTAAAAGCAGGATAAATCTCTTTTTCCAAGTGAAGCATTAACCCTCCTTTTTGGTTTCTTCCTCTTAGACTATGAACTGCCAGTTGTATTAGCATCCTGGATCATGTAATAAATTATTACCGGTAAGCCTCTTTCTATATTGTTTTTCTTATCAGAAAGATTTTGTTGCAGAAAACCAATCTTCTAGAGATTCTTGGTATGACACCATGTTCATATTCTGTCCCCATGGCAACTAACTCCAGCTGCTTGAACAAAAGCAGATCCTAAGAAGTGTGTGTGTGTGTGTGTGTGTGTGTATTTCACGTATAGAATCTAATACAGTCACCATTTTCCGAAAAACAATTACAATTTTAAATAGGTTTTAATTTAATCTGGTATCTCACAATAAAGAAACATGTATTTGGAAAGGACGTCAAAAATAATCTGGCCCAGCCTACTTTCAAGAGATCACAGTTGTCTGAGATGTGAGCCTCATATGTCAGCTGTTTCTCATTTGACTGAAAATATTGAGGAATCAGCTGGAAACAGTTCCTTATCTCAGGCCCACAGCTGAACAAGTGGCTGAATCAAACTAGGAAGATATTGGCAGGCTACCTGTTCCGAGATAATGCAGGAAAATAAAAGTAGCATCTCAGAGACACTTTGAGAAAATCAAAGCACCATTTTTCCCCCTCCCTTGAAGAGACTGGAAGAATGGAATACGAATGGCCAGAAATTAACGAGAAACCTAATTTATTCATTTCATAAGTTATTGATTTCATTTAATTATATATATATGTGTGTGTGTGTGTGTGTGTGTGTGTGTGTGTGTGTGTATGTATGTATGTATATATATATACACATATACACATACATACATACATACATACATACATACAGTACAGGGAGTGCAGAATTATTAGGCAAGTTGTATTTTTGAGGATTAATTTTATTATTGAACAACAACCATGTTCTCAATGAACCCAAAAAACTCATTAATATCAAAGCTGAATATTTTTGGAAGTAGTTTTTAGTTTGTTTTTAGTTATAGCTATTTTAGGGGGATATCTGTGTGTGCAGGTGACTATTACTGTGCATAATTATTAGGCAACTTAACAAAAAACAAATATATACCCATTTCAATTATTTATTTTTACCAGTGAAACCAATATAACATCTCAACATTCACAAATATACATTTCTGACATTCAAAAACATAACAAAAACAAATCAGTGACCAATATAGCCACCTTTCTTTGCAAGGACACTCAAAAGCCTGCCATCCATGGATTCTGTCAGTGTTTTGATCTGTTCACCATCAACATTGCGTGCAGCAGCAACCACAGCCTCCCAGACACTGTTCAGAGAGGTGTACTGTTTTCCCTCCTTGTAAATCTCACATTTGATGATGGACCACAGGTTCTCAATGGGGTTCAGATCAGGTGAACAAGGAGGCCATGTCATTAGATTTCCTTCTTTTATACCCTTTCTTGCCAGCCACGCTGTGGAGTACTTGGACGTGTGTGATGGAGCATTGTCCTGCATGAAAATCATGTTTTTCTTGCAGACTTCTTCCTGTACCACTGCTTGAAGAAGGTGTCTTCCAGAAACTGGCAGTAGGACTGGGAGTTGAGCTTGACTCCATCCTCAACCCGAAAAGGCCCCACAAGCTCATCTTTGATGATACCAGCCCAAACCAGTACTCCACCTCCACCTTGCTGGCGTCTGAGTCGGACTGGAGCTCTCTGCCCTTTACCAATCCAGCCACGGGCCCATCCATCTGGCCCATCAAGACTCACTCTCATTTCATCAGTCCATAAAACCTTAGAAAAATCAGTCTTGAGATATTTCTTGGCCCAGTCTTGACGTTTCAGCTTGTGTGTCTTGTTCAGTGGTGGTCGTCTTTCAGCCTTTCTTACCTTGGCCATGTCTCTGAGTATTGCACACCTTGTGCTTTTGGGCACTCCAGTGATGTTGCAGCTCTGAAATATGGCCAAACTGGTGGCAAGTGGCATCTTGGCAGCTGCACGCTTGACTTTTCTCAGTTCATGGGCAGTTATTTTGCGCCTTGGTTTCTCCACACGCTTCTTGCGACCCTGTTGACTATTTTGAATGAAACGCTTGATTGTTCGATGATCACGCTTCAGAAGCTTTGCAATTTTAAGAGTGCTGCATCCCTCTGCAAGATATCTCACTATTTTTGACTTTTCTGAGCCTGTCAAGTCCTTCTTTTGACCCATTTTGCCAAAGGAAAGGAAGTTGCCTAATAATTATGCACACCTGATACAGGGTGTTGATGTCATTAGACCACACCCCTTCTCATTACAGAGATGCACATCACCTAATATGCTTAATTGGTAGTAGGCTTTCGAGCCTATACAGCTTGGAGTAAGACAACATGCATAAAGAGGATGATGTGGTCAAAATACTCATTTGCCTAATAATTCTGCACTCCCTGTACGTACGTACATACATACATACATACATACATACATACATACATACATACATATATATATATATATATATATATATATATATATATATATATATATTGCTAACAAAGTATTAAAGGTATAGCTATTTCAAGATTCCTTCTCCCCAGGGTGCATAAAAAAACTATACACGCACACACACACAAACACACACATTTACATATACAAAGACCCACACCACACTGTCACTAAGACCTCATTGCTGGTGTCGGTAGTCTGTCATCCTGCTTTATATTGCTGTGTTCATGCTTCTGCAGAATCTTGCTTTAATAAACAGACATGGCATATGGTTTTCCATCTGGCTCTGATCTTTTGTTGCCCTACAACCAGCTGGTTTACTAATCAGAAATCTGATCCCTAAACTTCATTATTACCTTGTTGTGAAACTCTATTAGTGTCTACTCTACGGCTTCAAGCAGGATGGGATTTCATCACCTCAATAAATGACCATACAGCCTTTGCTTAGGCTCTAAGGAGAACTTGCTGTCTTCTAAGCCCATGGGTTCATCTCAAATAGTTTTACACCGTTAGAAAAATGATTTCTAACGTTTGGTCTGATTGCCTGCTGACTGCCAACACATTTAAAAAAAGAGAGAGAGAACTTCAGTTGGCTGTCTAGGTACACAGGTTGACTTTTTTTTTTGATCCATTTCCTGCAGACACCCTTAATATGTGTTATGCCTCCATGCCCTTTAATCCAATTCATTAATCCAGGTCTTGCTTTCTGGTAAAATGCAGGCAGCCCTGCATTTTAACAACCATTTATTTAGGGACTGTTCGAAGTTACAACAGCAGTGAAAAAAAGGGAGTTGCAACCAATCCTCACACTTACGGTTATCACAGCATCCCCGCAGTCACATGGGCAAAATGCCGGCACTTGGCAACCAGTATGCATTTATGCACTGGAGAAGAGCCTAATGCTGGGAAAGATTGAGGGCAACAGAAGAAGGGGACGACAGAGAATGAGGTGGCTGGATGGAGTCACTGAAACAGTAGGCATGAGCTTAAATGGACTCCAGAAGATGGTAAAGGATAGGAAGGCCTGGAGGAACGTTGTCCATAGGGTCGCGATGGGTCGGACACGACTTCGCAACTAACAACAGCAATGCTATGACAAGTTGTAGCATCCCAGAGTCCTGGGATTGCCCTTCCTAGCCAGCTTCTGGCAGGCAAAGTCAACCTGGGAAATAGGATCCACCTATTGACTGCCTGAGTCACTTAACAAATGCAGTGATTTGCTTAACGACTATGGCAAAGAAGATAGTAACATTTGCATGACAAAGCCCTCATTCAGCAACTGAAATTCTGGTCTTAATTGTGATTTTAAGAGGAGGAGGACCACCTGTAGAAATTAAATCAAAATCCTTCGTATAGCTATGGTCATAACAGTTACTTGAGGATGGGCTCCAGGATGGAAAAATAAACCTTTGGTTCCGGTGTCTGATTCAGATTGGATCCTGCAACAATTTTTTTTTATGTATTTGAATCTGTATTTTGCATTTCTGCCGAGGGATTTTGTCAAAGGCCGTGTTGTTGGGTGTTTTTAAAAAATAAAATGTATACACTATCTGCCAGATTGTCTCTTCTAGCTTCTTGAGTCTCAGAACAATTGACAAAGTTAGTGAGACAAATCTTAACCTTTGCAGAAGTCTTAGCAATTCAAGGCTCATTCTCTGTTTTCTAAATGTTGCACATTTCCATATGTTTTCTGTATTCTGTTGGTTAATGTCTTCTCCCATTCATATTTGGTGAACAGTGTTCAGATCAAGAGATTATTGTGGATGTGAAATGGAGTGGAACGTTGAAAAACAAGGTGAAAAATGATAGAATGGCCTATATGGTCAAATATGTACTTGAGAGGATTTTTGGCATTTGGAACAATGCAAATTAATGCAGAAACAGAATAGAATTACAGACTATAGAAGACACTCTGACAATCATCCATATTCCGTGGTTAGCCTGTCATCCATGCTTTAGCTTAAATCAGAAACATGCATGAGTGAAACCATGATTTCCTAATTTAAAACCTGAAATGTAATTCACCTTTAAATGGTAGTGTCAGAGTTGGCTAAGGTAATGAACTAAAAAAACACAGTTGAAGGTACGTTTCAGGCTAAAATGACTCCCCTCGCCCGAATGCTAAAACCCATAATTTACAGCAGCACGATTGGTAATACCATCACATTTGGGTAATGTCTCTCTGTTGCTCTCTTATCACCCCTCTAATGATAGTTAATTTTGTCAGCTTTTCTCATTCTGCCCAAAACAAATACATATATTTAAAAAATAAGTTATACATTTACTAGTGAATACACATGAAATAAAACATTTCCCCAAAATAATGATGATGATGATGATGATGATGATGATGATGATGATGATGGTGGTGGTGGTGGTGGAAGGGACCTTGGACCTTGGAGGTCATCTAGTCCAACCCCCTGCTCAGGCAGGAAACCCTATAGTACCATTTCAGACAAATGGCTGGCCAGTCTCTTCTTAAAAACTTCCAGTGTTGGAGCATTCACAGCTTTTGGAGGCAGGTTGTTCCACTGGTTAATTGTTCTAACTGTCAGGAAGTTTCTCCTTAGTTCTAGGTTGCTTCTCTCCTTGACTAGTTTCCATCCGTTGCTTCTTGTCCTGCCTTCAGGCGCTTTGGAGGATAGCTTGACTCCCTCTTCTTTGTGGCAGCCCCTGAGATATTGGAACACTGCTATCATGTCACCCCTTGTCTTTCTCTTCTTTAAACTAGACACACCCAATTCCAGCAGCCGTTCCTTATATGTTTTAGCCTCCAGTCCCCTAATCAACTTTATTGTTCTTCTCTGTACTCTTTCTAGAGGCTCAACATCTTTTTTTACATCGTGGTGACCAAAACTGGATGCAGTATTCCAAGTGTGGCCTTACCAAGGCATTGTAAAGTGGTATTAATACTTCACGTGATCTTGATTCTATCCTTCTGTTAATGCAGCCTAGCGCTGTGTTGGCTTTTTTGGCAGCTGCAGCACACTGCTGGCTCATATTTAAGTGATTGTCCACTAGGACTCCAAAATCCCTCTCACAGTTACTACTATTGAGCATCCCACCAGGCTCAAGGTTGACTCAGCCTTCCATCCTTCCAAGGTTGGTAAAATGAGGACCCAGATTGTTGGGGGCAATAAGCTGACTTTGTAATAATGCCGCTTGGGGGCCCCCCGAAAGCCCTAATAAGCAGGCATATACATAGAATGAAGGCTATTGCTAAGCACATTGATTTGTGCTTTAAATTGTAAGCCGCCCTGAGTCTTCGGAGAAGGGCGGGATATAAATGGGATTTTTAAAAAAAGGTACCACTTATACTATACCTGTGCATTTGATTTTTCCTGCCTAAATGTAGAACCTTACTTTTTTCACCATTGAATTTCATTTTGTTAGATATCGCCCAGTGTTCAAGTCTGTCCAGATCCTCCTGTATCTTAAGCCTACCTTCTGGAGTATTAGCTATTCCTGCCAGCTTAGTGTTGTCTGCAACTTTGATGAGTTCCCCATCTATCCCCTCATCCAAATCGTTAATGAAGATGTTGAAGCGCACTGGGCCCAGAACAGAGCCCTGGGGCTGAAGTAGCCGAAGGACCACTCGGGACGACAGGCTAGTTAACTAAAAGGTTTATTTAGAGCAAGACAAAACAGAATAACTCGCCCGGCTTTTATAGCCGGCAGCTGTCAGTGAGGGCCAATCAGGAACGTCCATTTTGGCGCCGCGTCTATCTGGACCAATCCACGTCGTCTGTTCTTGACAGTTCAGGCTTCCACATGGCTCGGTGTTTTGACAGCCGCGAGCTGTCAGCGGTTGCGCCTGCGCTGTGCGGGGAACTTTGACAGCTGTCAAAGTTCCCACGTGTTCTCCTGTCAGATTTTACTTTTCCTCACGTATACGGTTTAATCACATCTAACTTAACTGTTTACATATATAATACACCCCTTACCCCTCCCCTGGAGCGTTTCCTCCCTCTCTGTCGTTGGAACCTGCCCACTGGTAGTCCCTTAGGTAGGTGGGGGCCCTTCGGTTCCTGGTGGAACGACGTGGAAGTGGGGCGATGTCTGGGTCTGCCGGTGGTGCGTCTCTTTGCTCCTCTTCCTCTTGGTTTGGTATCGGTAGTATTTCTGGGGGGGGTTGCAGGTTGAGTTCCGTCGTTTGGGGTTCTGGGGTGTATGGCGGTTGTCTGGGTCTGAGTTGGCCGATATGGCGGCGTAGGTTGCCGTGAGTTTGTGTGGATATTACGTAAGAAATGGGTCCTGTTTGTTTTAGCACTGTCCCTTGGACCCATTTGTTTTTATCTGAGTAAGATCGTGCCCATATCATTTGCCCTGGTTTGAATGTGCGGATGGGGGGGGGTTGTTCGTTTTCTTCCGGGTATGTGTCAGGATGCAGTCTGTCAAGCCGCGTTATCAGCCTCCTCCCCCATCTTAGTTCCGCTGGTGATTTGCCCGTTGTTGTGCATGGAGTTGCGTGTTGTGACATTAGGAATTGGCTGAGTCGCCTTTGCCAGTTCCCCTTGACGAATTTTTTCAAAGCTTCTTTTGTGGAGCGTACCATAATTTCAGCCATTCCGTTAGTCGATGGGTGGAAGGGCGCAGACGTGACCAGCCTAATACAATTCTTCATAGCGAATATCTGAAATTCACGAGAGGTGAATTGAGGGCCATTGTCTGAAACTATGGTGTCTGGGAGGCCGTGTGTGGCGAATATTTTCCTTAGGGCTTGTATAGTGGCTCCTGACGTTGTTTTCTTAAGGGGAGTGACTTCTAACCATTTAGAATAACTGTCCACTACAATTAGGAAACTCTGTCCCTGGATAGGTCCTGCAAAGTCTAAATGTATGCGTGACCATGGGTTTTTTGTTGTTTCCCATTTGTGGATTGGTGCCTGGGGTGGTTCGTTCCGGGTTGCTTGACAGGTATAGCACCCTCCTACATATTTTTCTATTTCCTTATCTATGCCCGGCCACCAAACATAACTTCTGGCCATGGCTTTCATTTTGACAATGCCAGGGTGTCCTTCGTGTAAGATGTCTAACGTTTGATTTGTGTTCTTATTTGGTATTATGACACGATTTCCCCATAGCAGGCATCCCCTATGTGAAGATATTTCATTTTTCCTGTTGAAGTATGGTTGGAATTGGGGGTGTGGGTTTTTTGCTGGCCACCCTGTTGTGGCCCACCTGAGAATTCTGCTGAGTATTTTGTCCCTAGCTGAGTTGTTTGCTATAATCTTAGCAGAGAGGGGACAGTCTGGAAGTTGCGAAATTGCTAAGATCATCCCCGCTGGGTCTGGGTCTGGGTCATTGCTAGGGATTGGCAGTCTGCTGAGGCAGTCTGCGTGTCCTAATTCCTTCCCTGGTTTATGGATTAACTGATAAGAATAGGCAGATAAGAATGTGGACCACCGTAGTATTCTCGGTGAGAGAATCTGAGGTGTTATTTTATTCCAAGTGAATATCCCTAATAGGGGTTTGTGATCTGTGTATATAGTGAAGGGTCTCCCATAAAGATAGTCGTGAAATTTTTTGACCCCTGCAACTATTGCTAGGGCTTCTCTGTCTATTTGTGCGTAATTCCTTTCTGCTTTTGACAGAGTGCGTGAATAAAAGGCTATGGGTCTTTGGGTGCCATCCTTGTATAAATGACTTAATACTGCCCCAATTCCATAGGGAGATGCGTCGCAAGCGATGCATATTGGTGTATCTTCTCTGAAAAGGGTGATCGTTGAACTATTGCAAATAATCTTTTTTAGTGATTGGAAGCTATTTTCATGAATTTTGGTCCAGGACCAGGCAGTTCCTTTATCCAGGAGTCTATGCAGAGGCTCTGCGATAGTGGCTTTGTGGGGGATGAAGGCATGATAAAAATTTAATAATCCTAAAAAGGCTTGGAGTTCTTGTTTATTCCTTGGGCTAGGTGCTGTTTGAATAGCCCTTAGTTTGTCTGTGGTGGGGTGGATGCCCTGTCCGTCTATTTTGTACCCTAGGAACTCTGTGGAAGTGACTCCAATGGAGCACTTTTCCTGCTTAAGTTTGAGGCCGGCTTCTCTGAGCCGGCTCAGCACAGCTGACAGTCTGTCAGCTAAATTTTCTTCATTTTCTCCGGCGATGAGAACATCGTCGAAGTAGGGGCAGACCCCGGGTATTCCTTTCAGGGTTTTCTCCATGATACCCTGGAAGATACCCGGGGCTGCTGATATGCCGAATTGTAGCCTTTTTACTTTAAAGGCACCGCGGTGGGTGACAATTGTCTGGGCTTCCGCGGTGTCATTTGTGACAGGCAGTTGCAAATACGCCTGCGTGAGATCAAGTTTGGCGAAAATGCCGCCGGAGCGGATGGAAGCAAAAACGTCCCTTACCGCTGGCACCGGGTAAGCATGGGGGCTAAGAGCTACGTTGAGGGTCGCCTTATAGTCCGCGCATAATCTTATTTCCCCATTAGGCTTAACTGGGGTGACTATTGGGGTCTCCCAGCTTCCCCCTTCTGTCGGTTCAAGCACCCCGAGCCCAACGAGGCGCTCTAGTTCCCTTTCAATTTTTTCTTTAAGGGCAAAGGGCACTCTCCTAGCTCTTATCTTAATGGGTTGGATGGCTGGGTTTAATTGTAAAGAGATGGGGGGACCCGTGTATTTCCCTAAAGTGCCATCGAAGACGTCTGCATACTTATTGCAAACGGCTTCGAGACTGGGTGATTGTACAGTATTTACCCCCGTTATGGCGATCCCTAACGGTCCGAACCAGTTCAGCCGTATCAGGTTGGTGTGATTTCCCGGCGTTACCAGTACTTCTAGGGGACCCTTGAAAGATCTGTACTCTACTTCCACCTTAGCCCTCCCTTCCAGAGGGATAGGGGTTTTCTGGAAGTCTGCTAGGTGGACCTGGGTTTGCCTCAGGGGAATTTTTCCCTTGCCTTGTTGACAGATCTCCTGATAAGTTTTGAATGAAATTAGGGAGACTGCTGACCCCGAATCCACTTCCATGAGGCAGGGCACCCCCTGAATTCTTACCCTGATCTTAACCTTTGAGCTTAGGCTGTTTACCCTGTCAATTGTTTCTACCAGGGCCCCTGGCGGTTTTCCTCTGTTGGCCTGGGTAGCTGGCCTACCTGGGGAGTTTGCCTCCAAATCATTGATGTTGTCACGGCCCTTGCTGCGGCACACCGGTTTGATGTGGCCAGTCTTCCCGCAATTGTGGCACTTAGCGTTTCTGAACCGGCAGCTTCCGCGGGCATGGTCGCCCCCGCAGCTGGCGCAGGCGGCCCGTTGCTCGTAACGCGGCGGTGGCGGAGGGGGGTTCCTGGACCTTCGGCGGTCCGAAGGGTCGCTTCTCCTTGGTTGCCTGCGTTCCATTCTGCGCTGCAGGGCTTCTCCGTCGGTGAAATCCACCGACTCTTCGCTGTCGCTGAGGGTGGCGCTTTCTTGGAAGACGGTCGCTGGGCTCTCTGGGGTCGTGGTAGTCGGCTTCTTCTTGTGGTTGTACTCGTAGGCCATGATTTCTCTGGTCAGCTCTGCCAGGCTCATGTCGGTCTTGGATGTCAGCTTCTTCTGTAGGCGTTCGTCCCTCAGGCCGATCACCACCTGGTCTCTGATGCGGTCTTCTAGGTCGGGGAAGCGGCAGTTCCGCGCGGCGTGTCGGACCCCAGCGATGAAATCGTTTGCGGGTTCGTCTGGGCGTTGATTCTTCTGGGCGAATTGAACCCACCAGTACAGTTCGGATCGGGCTGGCATGTAATGCTTCGTCAGCTGGTCTACCAGGTCCGCGTAGGATACTTCGGTGATGGGCACCGGGCTGAACAGCCCCACGGCAGCGTCGTAGACGGGGGGTCCGCTGATGTATAGCAGCGCCGCGGCCTTTGCTCGGTCATCGGTGATTTTGCTGACAAGGAGGAATCCCTCGACCTGGCCCAGTTGTGATTGCCACCTTTCGGGATGTCGGGTGTCGAATTCCCTCACGCGACCGAAGTTTGCCATGTCGTCCGGTCCTGGGTCTCGCTCCGTTGGAAGTTAAAACTTCCGTGACAGCTCTGGCCGGGAACTCTCTTCCGCGGCCGTGACTTCAGCTCTGGAGCGATCCCACCTTCGTCGCCAGTGAAGTAGCCGAAGGACCACTCGGGACGACAGGCTAGTTAACTAAAAGGTTTATTTAGAGCAAGACAAAACAGAATAACTCGCCCGGCTTTTATAGCCGGCAGCTGTCAGTGAGGGCCAATCAGGAACGTCCATTTTGGCGCCGCGTCTATCTGGACCAATCCGCGTCGTCTGTTCTTGACAGTTCAGGCTTCCGCATGGCTCGGTGTTTTGACAGCCGCGAGCTGTCAGCGGTTGCGCCTGCGCTGTGCGGGGAACTTTGACAGCTGTCAAAGTTCCCGCGTGTTCTCCTGTCAGATTTTACTTTTCCTCACGTATACGGTTTAATCACATCTAACTTAACTGTTTACATATATAATACAGGGGCACCCCACTACACACTTCCTTCCATGTAGATGCAGTTCCATTGAGGACCACACGCTGAGTACGTCCTGTCAGCCAGCTACGAATCCATCTGGTGGTGATGCTATCTAACCCAAATTTTTCTATCTTTCAAGTAGTAGGTTGTGATCTACTTTATCAAATGCCTTACTGAAGTCCAAGTAAATTATATCTACAGCATTCCTCTGGTCTACTAATTTTGTCACTTGGTCAAAGAATGCAATAAGATTTGTCTGGCATGATCTGTTTTTGACAAACCCATGTTGGCTTTTAGTAATGACTTTGTTTGCCTCTAGATGTTCACTGATTTCTTGTTTGCCTATCTTTTCCAGAATCTTCCCAGGTATTGAGGTCAGGCGGATAGGTCTGTAGTTTCCTGGATCTATTTTTTCCCTTTTTTGAAGATGAGAACTACATCAGCTCTCTTCCAGTCCTCTGGTAGTTCCCCAGTGCTCCAAGATCTTTGAAAAATATAGTTCAGTGGTTCTGAGATCACATCTGCAAGTTCCTTGAGAACCTTGAGGTGTAATCCATCTGGTCCTGGTGATTTGAACTCATCTAGGCTGAAATACACTAAGGATGTATTTTTGAATTAGTAAAGCTTGAGTATAGTGCAGAAGATGGATATGAATAGCATAAGAATCAATTCATGGTCAATCCAATAAATAAGCAGTATACGTAGTCCTCGACTTATATCCACAATTGAACTCAAAATTTCCATCACTAAGCAAGACACCTGTTGAGTGACTTTTGCTCCATTTTACAACTTTTCTTGCCATTGTTATCAAATGAATCACTGCTATTAATAATCATTAATCATTATTAAGTTAGTAATACAGTTGTTAAGTGAATCTGGCTTCCCCAAAGACTTTGCTTGTCAATAGGTCACAAAAGGGGAACACGTGACTCCAGGACACTGCAACGGTCATAAATATGAGTCAGTTGCCAAGAGTTTAAATTTTGATCATTTGACCATGGGGATGCTGCAATGGTCCTAAGTGTGAAAAATGGTTATAACTCACTTTGTTCAATACCTTTGTAACTTTGAAAGTCAAGGACTACCTATACAAATATGGTTTCAATTCCCTTGTTCCTAATTCCTGTCTGCTGATTACCATATTGAAACCAATCATTCACTATCTAATCTAACTTGCTGCCCAAATAAATAAATATATTCTGTACATAGTCAAGAGCAACAATTACATTTCTTTGAGTGCCTGTTTAAGTTTTCTTAAGCAAATTTTTTTATTAAAGTTTTTATTAATTTTTTTCCATACATACAATAATAATTTTTCAACCAACGTGCTGTCTGAGTTTACATTCACTAATACATATTTAATTCCTAATCCTTTGTTCTTTCCTCTAGCCATCGATAAAATAAGTCCCAAGTTTGGTAATATTCTATTTCTTCTTTTTCTTTCAGTCTCATAGTCAATTTGTCCATCTCTGTGCATTCTACTATGTTTTTTATTATTTCTTCATTTGATGGTATTCCTTCATTTTTCCAATATTGCGCAAATAAAATTCTTGCCGCTGTTGTGACATGCAAAATCAAATATAGGCTTTGTTTGTTAGTCTTTTCTGGCATATAACCTAATAAAAAAGCAAATATTTTGTTGTTACTTTAAAATCAGAAGTACATAAGCTTACAGTATTAGCTATTGAGAGCTATAATCTTGCAGGCATGATCTGTTTGGTGTCGTATCTGTTAATGCTCTATTACAGGCCAGTAATAGAGCCAAAAGAATGGGTCTGAACCAACAGGAAATGTTCTTGATCTCTTTTTCTAATATTCCTTTTTTTCATCTCATATTCAAAAATCCTCCTTTTTTTTCTTCTTCAATGCAAGCAAGAGAGACATTCTTGCTTATGATCTGACCCCCAACATAATAGATTGATTGATAAAACATCACCCTCTCTTTTTTAACTCTGTACATTGAATGTTAGTACCTCTGTATTATAATTGTGAATGGATTGATTTCACTTACAATCACAAAACCCAATAAGGGATTCCTAATAAATTTACTCCACATACCAATGGTTAGTGCAAGAACTTTTATCAATTGTACTATTCCTTCTTGTTCTTTGTACCTATACTTCCATATATTGGCATCTTTTTTATTTTTAACCCCTTATGGATCCCTTCTTATATTCCTTTATATATCCTGGTCTCCTTCATTTTCCTTCAGGTCTCCTTCTAAGTGAGAAATGTAGCTCTAAAACTCTATATTTTCAATATGTCCCCACCTGCACAATTCTCTCCACCCCCAAAGTTTGCTTCCTTGTGAGAATTCAGCACCAAATGGATGAAATTACTTTAATTATGAATTTTGAAATTTGGGATATTCTATAGATTTTCCTGTTTCCAATGAAAACATTTGGTGTATTGGTTTGACTGCAATGATGAAGAAAATGTATAGATCAGGGTTGAATTGGTAGGATTTGGGGGTTCTCTGACTTGGCATTTTTCTTAGAAAGTATATCCACCCATGATCAAGAAGTGTATAATTGTGATCTCATCACCACCTCCAATGGCTTAGTGCAGCTTCCTTACCTATGAATAAAATGAGTGCTCCTCATTAGGGTTTGAGTTGGAAAAGAAATATGCAGAGTATACCAGATATCTTTAATAATTATATCTTAATCAATATATGACGCAAAACCACAACTGAACTTTACAACTTTCTAAAATGAAACTGCTTCATTGGAAGTAAAGAAATGCCAAGTAAAAATTTAAAACCATTTTAATGAGTAGGATGAGCATACGTGCTTTAAGGCAATTCCTAAAATCTGACTTTCGGTTTGAAAACAGCCATTTTTTGTCAAGAAAAGCTGAGGAAACAGAAGAACAGAAAGGGGTGATTTCGGTGCCTTAAATCATGTTATTTTAAACTACTCTTGAAATACGGCCATTTGAAACACACTGGCAAGCTGTAAGTTGATTTTGTCACTCTCCCAGGAAGCCACACTGAGATAACTACCCCGCCATCTTCTTTCTCTTCTCACCTAATGTTCATTGCCTGTAAATTTCTCCCTGATCTTCCCTCCTTTTTTCCTTTCTGCTTCCTCACAGCAATTCCTCCTTTCTCTTCCATTTTAACCCCCTTCGGGCAAACACATTGTTATTAAACACATCCACCACCACGGACAACTCGCTGCAGACAACTTCCCGTGGGACAGTTCAACAAATACAAAAGTTAAATTAGTTTCAATGGAACCATGGCCAATAATCCTGAAATACAGAGTTATGTAATTTTGACAAAAACATGGTCGCCAATAATAAAAAAAATACTTGAATGAAACTATTAATATAGCATTGAATTGTCTCGCAAGTTGTCCTAGACCCTCATCACCACCAACAACCCAAAAATACTCTGGCTTTTCATTGGGACTCTGGAACAATATTAGGACTTTGCATTCAGCATAATTTTGCATCAAACTGATAAGTCTGCTTGTATTTTAGGACAAACCTTCTTTTAGTCTCTTGTGACAGCCTAGTGTTACAACCCACATTTTGAGAATTGTTGTCTTTTTTAATAAGTTTATTGTTTTATGATAGATAATAAAATACAGAACAGTAAAACAAACAAAATGAAACAAAAACATACTTTCAACCCTAACCACCAAACACAAAAAAGAAAAAAAATAGTGTACAAAAAAGGAGAAAAGTGGTCAATTAAATTTAACATTTAACAGGTAGGATCCATCCTGGCTGAGTGCTGAAAGAAAAGAAAAAAGCAATAAATTTTCCTCCCATTTTACAAGTGTGTGTGTGTGTGTGTGTGTGTGTGTGTGTGTGTATGAATGAAGAAAAAGGTGTCAACAGGTTGAGCTAAACATTACACTAATCTCCAAATCCCTCTGTTAGCCATCTGTTATTATACTGTATTTAGCATGTAGAAAGTCCACAAACAGCTTCCAACTCTTATAAAGCTGTCTAGTCCATTATCTCTAATCAAAGCAGTTAATTTCACCGTCTCTGCTAATTCAGTCAATTTCAAAATCTATTCTTCAACCATCAGCATCTCTTTTTCTTTCCAGTGCTTGGCAAGTACAATCCTTGCAGCCGTCAACATGTGAAGGAGTAGCACCCCAAACTGTTTTTCAATTGACTTGTCAATCATACCTAAAAGAAAAGATTTCATTAATATTTGTATCTTAAATATTTTTGCATTGTCATTGTTTTATTTATCCAGTGTGTTTTCACATATTTGCAAATTCTGTCTTATGTGATGAAATATACTTTTTGTATATTTTCCAAATGGGTAAGGTTTTGTAATATCTTACTGTTCGCCAAGCAGGACTAATTTATCATCGGTCAAAAGAAAAGATAATGTGATCTGTATTCTGCTGAATACCCCCTGAGCTAATATTATCACAGATTCAATAGAAGGTGGAGTCCTGTCATCAAGAACCATCAATTTGTCAGCTTTTATATGCAGAGGGGGAAAATATTTGTCTTTATTATTATCTTAAGTCCATCTCGCCTTAAAAATAGAATGTATACATCTGTATATGGATTGAAAAATCAAGTGTTTTGATTGTGGTGAATAAAAAATATGGATGGGTGGATGGATGGATGGATGATGGATATATAGAAAGGCCAGTCCCAGGCTCCTCTGAAAAAAACAAAAGGTGGAACTATTCTGTAAAAGATAGTTTCATAAAATATAAATTTTTCAAGAGTGGTATTTGTGACTAACATTCTGTTTCAGCTTTTAGACCTCAGATATCTGAATTTTGATGGACATTTAATTCCCAGCTCTGCAAATATGACAAATTTTGTAAAGTTCTGATGATTATAAAGCAACTATATGCTTGCTTAGTACATCTTCCAATGGAAATTCAGATTCTTGAACACTCCATATAGGTTATTTCTTGTCTTCCTTTTTATGTTTTGTGAAAAGGTCCTTATTTTCATCTTGAAAACTAACAAGCACTTTGAGTGAAGGTCATTGCTGGCAGTTCCCCCTCTCCCTGTCAAGTCCAAATGTAGTTAAAAGAGCATAGTGTCAATCAGTACTTTTTTTGTAAAAGAAAAAGGTGCTGGAACTCACACATGTCATACAACCCGCCTTGCTTACCCTACAAGGTTCCATCCATAAAAGGTGCCAGAACTCTGTTCTGAGCGTTCTATGAGAAAAAAAAGCCCTGGTGTCAATAATGAATAAAGAATGCACATTTAATGGTTATCCGTGTGTTTCTGCTGCAGTTTTGAAATAATCAGAGATGCTAATCAGAAAATATTACTCTACTGACCGTACTGAGAGTGAGTTCTGCTGCTCTTGGTAATAATACATTATTGTAGAAATGATATTTCTACATCTGGATTAATGTATGTATGTTGTTTCTATGTGACTTAATACCATAAATACTGATGAAGACAGAGTGACAACTACAAATTTATTCTCCCTTCCAGTATAATAAGAAAGGGAACCAGCTAGGTTTTTTTACTTTCAGTTTTTATAAGCGTCAACTAGCATGGCCAATACTCAACAAATAGAGACATTTCTTCAATAAATAAGTACTGTCTGCTTATAGCAGTTGGTAGCATGTTATCTGAGCTGAAAAGGTCATCAGTCAGATTCTGTTATTATTTTGATGTGATACTATAAGGCAGACATGTCAAACACAAGGCCCGGGGGCCGGATCCGGCCCGCAAAGTGGTTTCATGTGGCCCGCGAAGCCATCCTGGAATCAGTGAGGGAACGGCCCCCACTGCATTGGCCCTGGCCCAGAGACCCTCCTTCTGCCAGAGACCCTCAGATCTGTCCCACTCCTGCCCAGGCCCCCATAGGCACCCTTGATACCAACGATGTAGAGCTGGCCACGCCCACTAGCCATGCCCACCCAGTAGGCCACGCCCACCCATGCCATACCCACCCGGCCCCCTGAGGGCAACCGCAATGCTGATGCGGCCCTCAATGAAATTGAGTTTGACACCCCTGCTATAAGGGATGCGGTGGCTCAGTGGGTTAGGACACTGAGCTTGTCGATCAGAAGGTCGGCAGTTTGGCGGGTCGAATCCCGAGTGCCGCGTAACAGAGTGAGCGCCTGTTACTCATCCCAGCTTCTGCCAACCTAGCAGTTCGAAAGCACGTAAAAATGCAAGTAGAAAAATAGGGACCACTCCGGTGGGAAGGTAACAGCGTTCTGTGCACCTTTGGCATCCTCGGACAAGTGCTGGCTCTTCGGCTTTGAAACGGAGATGAGCACTGGCCCCTAGAGTCGGAAACGACTAGCACGCATATGCGGAGGAAACTTTACCTTTACCTTACTATAAGTGAATATTATTAGGGGGCCTGGTGGCAAGAAGATAGACTAGATTGGGAATTTGAAAGTACCTGGAATAACACAATGCAAATCAGTTCCATATTATTGTCAAGAAAAACAATGGACCTATTCAATAGTCAGTCAACAGGAGTCAAGCTCAGTGCAAAAGAGATTTTGCAGATCTACCTATTGCTACATCCATACAAGCTCTAATTTTGCTCCATTTTGCCTTTGAATTTCAACTTCATCAGTGTTCACTTTCTCAAATATAAATGGAAGAGAAATTCATTTTGTCTGGATTTTTATTCAGCCTCTGCTAATTTGCACATTCCACAACTGTTTGCAAACTGGAACACACTGGTAGACCAAAACCCACACTTTTCAAACGTTTCTTATAATGCAGTTCCCAACAGAGAAAAATGCACACATAAATGGATTGATTCAGTGTGCAGACAACAATATACGCATTTGAGAAGAATGTTTATAAAAATGAACTGTATTAGAAATAATGGACTGCGGTAACCCGAATTACAAATGGTGTGCATTAGGAGAAATATGCAAAAAATTGCAGCTTGGAGTTTCTTGCTGATTTTCTGGAAAGAGGGAAAGGATTCATGTGCTGATGCAAAAATGGACAAAAACATCTTATAGCCCGGAAAAGGAAAATGTAGCTTGTAGAGTCACATTTTCCTGGTCTCAGCATCTATTATAATCATAAAAAATACATTTATTATGATCTAATTAAAATGTTCTGAGAGCTAGAAATGGCTTTTGGTTCCCATCCCCGTTTAGCAGTGATAAAGAAGGAGGTTGCATCTATTTTAATAAGAGCATTATAAATCATTTACTAAGTGATTTGTAAACAGAAATCATCATTTATATCCTCTCTCTGTAATTTGTTCACACACTGTGACCACATCCAGCATCTGTTTTAAACTTCCAAGTTTGAATGCTGTCTTTAGTTTGCGGATGAATTGCCTGTTGTGAACAGCATACATTTTTTTAAAAAAAATTATCTCAATTATATAAAAATACACAATACAGCACTGCAGTTCAGTATTTAATACCCAAAGCACTTTGGTTCCATTGACTGACTTTGGGGGATATGCCTCAATCTCTGCTCTGCATTGTTTACTGAGGAGTTTAATATTTCTAAGCAGATCCCAAGAAATATTTTTTTTGAATCCCCAAAGGCTTTTGTGCAGTCTTCAAAATCTGAAGTAGTGTTCCCCTATTTCCCAGATTTTCCAGTTAATTCTGTAATTCTTAAGATTTGAGGTTTTAACTGCTGGAACAAAAAAAAGGGAGGGGGAAGGAAGGAAGGAAGATAAGGCAATGTTATATTAATACAGTATTACATTTCTTTATCCATCATGAACTTTGATGGTTGAACTAATTAAGATATTAACTGATTGATTAATGGTTATTTGATTATATGTTGCTATCATCTGGTTCTGTAACAGATATAGCCTTCTGTCTGCTCCATTGCTTTTTTAATTACTTTGGCAGTACAGGAAATTAATGACTGGACATTTAACATAATAGCATCTATCCCAATACCTTTTGATATGCTTGTATTTCCTACTCAGGGTTTTTTTTCATGTTGTTCTAAAATAGTTGAAATCCTCACCATAATTCCCTTGGACTATCACTTGTGGTATTCTTTGAGACCTGTCATATTACCTTCTCTCAGAGACCAGATAAGATTTGATTTAAGAATGTTTTTCTTGATTTAAGAAAAAAAAACAAATTCAATGTTTGTAGTTACCTTTCTCACTTTTTTTTCTTCTTGTTGTTGATAGGGAAAGGAAGAAAAGTTCAGTTTCCTCTCCATTTTTGGCAGAATAGAATGAGAGTCTCCCTCTGCTGGCCTGGAGGAACGTAGACCTAGTCCAAAAATGAGGACCTAAGAAATGAATAAGTTGTTTTAGGAGGAATTTCACAAACAATTACCCAGTCCTTAGAAAGAAGTAAATGTGAGAAAGAAACTTGAAATGGCCCTGAGTTGATTTTGTTTAGGATAAGATGTGGTAAACTCTGACAGGCTATTAAGAATCTACTGTTGTATTCTACAACAGTAAAGAGCATGCTTAAAATCACAGCTGTTCCCATGTCTTGACTTAGCTTATCTCAAAGACCTGACATTCCTGGATAGCAAAAGATGAATTGATATGGGTAAAGGACTTATACTGTAGAGAAAGCTCCTTCATTCTGACCTCGCTAAAACATCTTTCAGTGATTTCGTAGAAAGGTAGGCCTATTAAAATGGAGGAGTAGGGAACTGATGGAATTTGCAGTCCCCACATAACTAGGAAAGGAAAGTGGATGTTGATGGAAATTGTAGCCAATGATATTTAGAGTGCATCAGGCAGGGAAAGAAAGACTGGATAAAATGCTGAAAGAACTCTCAAGAACCGAAATTAAAACGATGGGTTACAGTTGTTTAATACAGGAATTGCAAATAATAAAGGACGACCATAATTATTTTCTATGAAAATGAGTGACGCCTTTAAAGTATATAGGGCACACATTTTCCATTCTTATGACGGGTGCATTTGTAATCAACTTTGTTCCCAAAGGGCATAGTCCATGGTGATTCTCAGTCATCCAGGTCACAGTTCTCCCAAAGGTGCTTTTTCCAAGAGGCAGTTGGACTTTCTTGTTTTTCTTTGAAGACATTTCACTTCTCATCCAAGAAGCTTCTTCTTCTGAAGAGCTGAAGAAGCTTCTTGGATGAGAAGTGAAACATCTTCAAAGAAAAATAAGAAAGTCCAGTTGCCTGGTGAAAAAGCACCTTTGGGATAATTTAGCTTTGTTGTTCATACTTTTAGTTTGGACTAGTGGTTAAGACACCAGGCTAGAAGCTGGAAAACCCAAAACTGTCTGCAATTAACTGTTATTTTATTATCTGCTCCAGCAAATTATTATTGCAATATGCTGCTGTAGGGTTGCTGTTCTAGTATTTTTTTTATTAATCAGATAAACTGAATTTCTGTCGTTGGTTAATTTGCGAGATACTTGGAGAATTCCTTTCAGAAAAATAAGATGAGGCCTAGTCCTGCCTTAGCTATGAAAGCCAGTTGCACCGCCCTGAGTCCTTTGGGAGAAGGGCGGTATACAAATAAAAATTATTATTATTATTATTATTATTATTATTATTATTGTTGTTGTTGTTGTTGTTGTTGTTGTTGTTATTGTTATTATTACCTTGGGCCAGTCCAGGGGTAGGCAACCTCGGCTCTTTTATGACTCATGGACTTCAACTCCCAGAATTCCTGAGTCAGCTGACTCAGGAATTCTGGGAGTTAAAGTCCATGAGTCATAAAAGAGCCGAGGTTGCCTACCCCTGGGCCAGTCAATTTGTCTCAGTCCCACTCAATAAACACAGGATTGTTGTTGTGAACAAAATAAGGTGAAAAAGGATTATTAGGTATGTTTACCTCCATGGGTTGCTTATAAAAAAATAATAAAGATGGAATGTAGATAAGTGTAAATAAATACACATTTTTAAACACATTTTTCTATGATCTGGAATTTCACAGAAATGTGATATCCGGTTTTTCTCCATACCTTTTGCTATGGCTATAGCTTTTCCTCAGAAAAGATCAGACTGAAAATAATTGTCTTATGGCTTCTCCACATTTACCCAGGATCTGTTGGTCTAGAAATACATACTTAGTTGCCGTATAGAAATAAGCATTTGCTTTCGCTAATCTCTGTGGTTTATAAATCTGTTTCATCTAATCAGTCAACATTAACTTGCATTCCCCCTATTTAAATAGTCATTATTACTTTAGTAACAGCTGCCATCCTTTTTATGTCTTCTGCATTATTATTTACCTACTCCACATAAATTGTCATAAAGCCTCATTCCATCTGTTTTAATATAACATATACTTAGTAATTTTTTTCTGAAAAAAATGTGCAAACTCCATCTTAATCCTTAGGCCGAGAGGCCTCTTTGAGAACAGTAACCCAATTTGTAAAAATTGCAAGATGTCTTATCCAGTCCTTTGGCTGCCTCCAAGACAAATTTCTGAATTTTTAAAGATTTTTTTTAGACTTATCTTGAAATCTCATATCTCAAATCTTATAAATAAATAAGTGGCATAAACTGAATTAAACCGTGGTTCAACCTAATTAGTATTGCAAATACAAATTTCTTTTCTTCTCTGTTCTCCCCTAATTTTGCAGAGATGTAGAATAATACAGCTATGCATGAATAGGGCTTTCAGCTTTGAACATGTTCAAATAACATCATTATGAGCGCAAGCAGAATAGAAAATGACTATGGAATATAACTTTCAAAGGATGGTGGTGGAAACTATTAAGAATTTGATTACATCTTTCATCTGCAGTACTAAATTTTCTTGAAACCACTTTAATTTCCTTTAAGCAAATTTACTTACAATTGCATGGATTGGTCACAGCCCAAAATTGGATGTAGCGAAGGACCTCTAGATCTTTTCCAAGGTTCAGAGTAGAGAATAATAAAATTACAAGGTGGGAAAGGGCCGTTTTTGCTCAATCCAAGAAATTGTGTTAAAGAATCCCCAACAGATACTAGTCTCTTTATGCTTTGAACATGCCCAGTGAAGGGAAGTCTTACCACTCAGTAGGCAATTGGCTGAATTGGTTTTACTATCAGAAAGTTTTATGTTAACTTCTTCAGCTGCAAATAACTGCTTTATTCTCTGCTGTCTGGAATGATAGACAGCAGATTATGATCTTCTTAGAATTGTGGCATCTCTTTGGCATGCACAGGGAGGCCTGAATGAGAAGGAAACACAGTACAACAATGTGACAGTACCATTCCCACTTCGGTTCAGCCTACACAAACTCAGGTGCGAGATCTCTGCTTTCATGAACTCCAGTGCAGGTAAAAGGACAGCTCTCTACAATTCAAAGTCTCCGATCTCACTCTACTGTTTTCATCCAGACTATGAGTACAGCTCTCCTACGGACCTCTCAACTGAATGAATGGAAGTCAGTACGAGGAAGTTAGAGACATGGTTTCAAGGGTTGCTCACCATACTTATAAGCTTACCCTGCCTATTTCTTCATCTGACGGATTACTGTATTTCTATTGCTTGTAGTGTAAAGTTGCAATGCTTCTCTGTGTGTGTTTTTTTTAAAGAGAAGATGTGAAATGTTAGGAAAAAACTTGCTAACAGTAAGTTAGCAGTTTGACAGTAGAATCCATTACACCGAGTTCTAACGGATACTCATTCCCTGGATATGTTCAAGCAGAGGAAGCTGATCATCCATCAGAGGTGCTTTGATTTGGATTTCTGCAGTGGGAAAAAGGTTGGATTCAGGAGTTCAGATAGTCCCTTCAAATCAATCATTCTGTAAGAGAAGACTTCTGCATGTAGAGAGAGTTCTATGAACACATCAGAACACTTGAGACAAAATCAAGTCACCTGTGACCAGTCAAAAAAGCACTATCCAAGAGTCTTGATCTAGCAACTGTAATACAGTACAGGTGGCCCTTGACTTATGACCAGAATTTCTGTGGCTAAACAAGGTGGTTATTAAGTGAGTGGCCACCAGTCCTTTTTTGCCACATTGTTAAGCAAATCACTGCAATTGTTAGGTGAATCTGGCTTCCCCATTAACTATGCTTGTTGGAAGCCAGCTGAGAAGGTCACAAATGGCTATCAGGGATCATGCAACAGTCATAAAGACATGCCAGTTGCCAAGCAGCTTAGGTTTGATCACATGACCATGGAAATGCTGTAACGCTCGTGAGGAATGGTCATAAATCATTTTTTTCAGTGTCATTGTAAATTTGGTTGCTAAACAAATGGCTGTAAGATAAGAACTACCTGTATAATGACTCCATTTACCTCCATCTACTATTAATTGCAGTAGTTATGAGTGTGGTATCTTTATCTAAAAGGGCTTATTCTCCAAGCTATGAGCAAACGCCATTTACATCCTCACTGTTTTCAGCCTTCATCAACCAAGAAACCCACAAACCAGTTGTAAATATATAGTATAACACTTCAAGGAGAACTTTCCTCAGCTGAGCAATCTTTGGAACCCAACAGCCAGGTTTCCATTTTCTAGCAAAAACACATTACAGATGGAGCTAGTAAGTACCAAGGTGATTTTTATTCACCTGTATAAAAAAATCTGCTGTTCCTTTAGTATTATTCCTACAGGAGTAAAAACGCACGCCATACTATGCTCAGCTGATTCTCAATTTTACAAGCCAACAATAGTATCAGTCTTATTTGTGGGGGGTGATATAAGTAAGCATGTGTACATTTGTGTGTATTAGTAACTGTCCCCAAAGAGAGCTATTCACAGAAAAGCATTGTGATGAATTGCTCTGTCAGGCATCCTGTGTCACATTTTGACAGTTGTACAAGGGCTTCTCTTCTAGCTATTGCTTTGTCAGTCAGAAACTATAATGTTGGTATTTTTTTTAAAAAAGGGGGGGAGAATCGTGTTTCAAGATTGCTAATGTCACTGTCAAGTACATAGTGTCACTTTTTGCCACAAATGATTTTTTTAAAGAACTACTAAAAAGAGGGAGAATGATCACTCCCAGAATACTTCATATGCACACATACCTGTGTGTGTGTCTCTGTGTGTTATGAAGCAGCTGGATAGTATAGTGGTTAGAGCACCGCCTTTGACATGGGAGACTGCGTTCAAATCCCAGCTGATATCTACGATACCATTAGGGGTGAGAGTTCTCCGTACGGAAAAGTGCAGTACTAGGAACAGCTAAGATACTCCCAGGACTCTGACAAAGAATGTGAGATTGAGGAAGACACATATCACCCACAGGGGTGAGAAGGGAATGTTTTCAAATATATAGATATGTAGATTTGATATTCAAGGTTCCATATAGATCACAGAAAGTAATGACATCATCCACACAGATTCTATACAAGAGATTGGGGACTTTATTGTACAGGGGATTTCTGGGCTGCTTCAGAGCATTTCACTCTGAAGTGTGCCAAACAATACATATCATATGTACATCATAATTCAAAACCATATACTTTACAAATATTACTAATTATCTGCAGTAATGCAGTAATAATACTTTAGTTTCATTCCAAGACTGCAGCATAGATTGTTGTTGTTAGTTGCGAAGTTGTGTCCAGCCCATCATGACCCCATGGACAACGTTCCTCCAGGCCTTCCTGTCCTTTACCCTCTTCTGGAGTCCATTTAAGCTCACGCCTACTGCTTCAGTGACTCCATCCAGCCACCTCATTCTCTGTCGTCCCCTTCTTCTCTTGCCCTCAACCTTTCCCAGCATTAGGCTCTTCTCCAGTGAGTCCTTCCTTGTTAGGGGGCCAAAGTGTTTGAGTTTCAACTTCAGGATCTGGCCTTCTAAAGAGCAATCAGGGTTGATCTCTAGGACTGACCGGTTTGATAGCGAGTCCAAGGGACTCGCAGGAGTCTTCTCCAGTGCCATAGTTCAAAGGCTTCAATTCTTTGGCGCTCAGCCTTTCTTATGGTCCAACTTTTGCAGCCATACATTGCAACTGGAAGACCATAGCCTTGAGTATACCGTCTTTTGTTGGCAGGGTGATGTCTCTGCTTTTTAGTGTGTTGTCTAGATTTGCCATGGCTTTCCTCCCGAGGAGCAAGCGTCTTTTAATTTCTTGGCTGCAGTCCCCATCTGCAGTGATCTTGGAGCCCAGGAAAATAAAATCTGTCACTACCTCCATTTCTTCCCCATCTATTTGCCAGGAATTGAGAGGGCTGGATGCCATGATCTTGGTTTTCTTAATGTTTAGTTTCAAACCAACTTTTGCACTCTCCTTCTTCACCCGCAACAAGAAGCTCTTTAGTTCCTCTTCACTTTCTGCCATTAGAGTGGTATCATCTGCATATCTTAGGTTGTTGGTATTTCTCCCGGCAATCTTAATTCCAACTTTTGATTCATCTAACCCTGTCTTTCTCATGATTTGCTCTGTACCACTGGTTCTAAAAGCCCTGTTATAAGGCCTCCCAAAGCAATCACATTTGAACGAGACAAAGTTTTGAATACGTCAAACTCAGTTTAATCATATCACCTAGTTTTTAAGAGAGGGAAAAATCTGGTACAGTGTGCCACAAGTAAAGAAAAGTGAGATTAATAAAGGATACTATGGCACCTTAATGTGCTATAGTTTTTATTATAGCTAGATTAGCACAGCTACATCAGAAATCATACATCCATAAGCTCTGCTGTGTGTTTTTTTACTGTAAGTTACAATTGCTGTTTGTGACCTCAGCCGTTTGTGATTTGTATTTTTTAAGTTGTTGTTTTTAACTTTCACATTACTCAGAACCTCTGCCATAAGATGAGCAGCCATAAAAATCATTTAATTGCATAAATAAAGGCTAGCACTAAATTAAAGTAGTGCCAATCAAAACCCATAAATTCAAGTAATGAAACCTGAGACGGGTAATATTTTCTGAAGTAATAACTGTGTCACACGATTAAGAAAAAATTCAAACTGTTCTGTGTTGGGAAATAGTGAGAAAAGAATGAGAAGTTCCATTGTATATACTAAAGTTCACTTTTTTGGATCACAGATTCTGAAATGTAAAGAGAAGTTCACAAATGATTGGACAATACCGTAGTTTCCGGCGTATAAGATGACTTTTTAACCCATGAAAATCTTCTCAAAAGTTAGGGGTCGTCTTATACGCCGGGTGCTGAAACTTTAGGGACAGGGCTGGCTGGAAAACCTGGAGCGGATCTTCCATTTAGTCTGCGCAGGGAAAGCGGGACCAATTGGAGTAGAAGCTGCAGTCTGTGATTTTTTACAGGCTGGGGTCTGGGCGTCTTTCCTTCTAAAGTTGAAGAGCAGCTGTAGGCAGGTGGGGAATGCAAGAGCAACTTGAAAGGCAGGTGTAGCCAGAGCAGCTGCTTAGCTCTAAGGACACATTTGTCTCAGGAACTGGGCGGGCTGGCTGGAAAACCTGGAGCGGTTCTCCCATTTGGTCTTTTTTTTTAATCCCATTTATATCCCGCCCTTCTCCGAAGACTCAGGGCGGCTTATAATTTAAAGCACAAATCAATGTGCTTAGCAATAGCCTTCATTCTATGTATATGCCTGCTTATTAGAGCTTTCACACACACACACACCACAAGCAGCATTATTACAAAGTCAGCTTATTGCTCCCAACAATCTGAGTCCTCATTTTACCTCGGAAGGATGGAAGGCTGACTCAAACTTGAGCCTGGTGGGATGCGAACCTGCACTAATTGCAGGCAGCTGGTGTTACTTAAGGCTCTGCGCAGGGAAAGCTTTAGAGTGAATTAGGAAAAGTGAAAAAGTGAATTAGGAAAATAGGAAACGGTTGCTGGAATTGGGTATGTGTAGTTTAACGAAGAGAAGGGTGAGGGGTGACATGATAGCAGTGATCCAATATCTCAGGGGCTGCCACAAAGAAGAGGGAGCCAAGCTATTCTCCAAAGCACCTGAAAGCAGGACAAGAAGCAATGGATGGAAACTAGTCAAGGAGAGAAGCAACCTAGAACTAAGGAGAAACTTCCTGACAGTTAGAACAATTAACCAGTGGAACAACCTGCCTCCAGAAGTGGTGAATGCTCCAACACTGGAGGTTTTTAAGAAGAGACTGGACAGCCATTTGTCTGAAATGGTATAGGGTTTCCTGCCTTAGCAGGGGGTTGGACTAGATGACCTCCAAGGTCCCTTGCAACATTATGATGATGATGATGATGATGATGATGATGTTTAATCCACTTGCACTGTTTTATGTTTACATGTTTGATGACAAACAGCCTTATGTTTATAAGTGACAGTTTTCCTACTAAGTACCTGCATGTCATAAGCATTTGAATTAAAATTACCATATTAAAATCAAATCTGATGTTTTTTAATATTTATTTGGTGTGCGTTGGAAGAGGGGTAGTCTTATACGGCGAGTATAGCCCAAACCCTATAATTTAACAGGAAATGTAGGGGGTCGTCTTATACGTCGTCGTCTTATATGCCGGAAAATACGGTATATCTTTCGACTTCTAATATATAATGTTAAAGCACTTTGTGTTCATCATTGTTCAAACCTTGTTATCCAGATATTAATTTTAGAAGCAGATAATGATTTCTTCCATAACCAACCTATTGAAAATTATTACATTTCTAGCCAACTTTATATGTCAGAAATTGACTTGAACTTTAACAGACATAGCTAACATATGAGAGTAGTTTTATCATCTATTCCTTGCCAGAATTTATTTACTAAACCCTGTGTTTGTTTTGTGCATTCTCCTAAGTTATACTGTATCTGTAATAGCCTAGCAGCCTAGCCTATAATTAGTGGTTTCTGTTCTCTTGAAGGCTGAGGATAGGAAACAGAAAGTTTGGAAAGATATAAGAGAACAATTATTTTTTGGGGACAGTTTAATCTATACAGTGGGACCATGTTAGTACTAGTAATAATCTCTGCATATACCTTTGTCATGGCAATTTTACAGTGCTCCAAATGATAGCAATAATGTCCTTCTTTACTTCTTCCTTCCTCCACTTAACATTTTATTTCAGGAATCTTTCCAACAATATAAACTTTCCAGCAACATAATGAAAGACATGACAAATGTTAACTGAAAGCACGCTTCCTCTAGCTTCCTCTAGCAGCAGAAACAATACACAGCATTTTCTATCACTGTTCTAGTGAGAATATCTGAGGCTAGAAACAAGGGGATGTGAGTTCTAGTTCTGCCCTAGGTATGAAAGCCACTCTGGGTGACTTTGAGCCAGTCTCTCTTTCTCAGCTCAGCTCACCTCACAGAATTGTCATGGAGAAAATTGAAGGAGAAAGGAATATTAAGTGTATGAGCCACCTTCATTATTTATAAAAAATAATAAAGATGGGATTAAAAAAACAAATAAAGAAGCTATAACAGTGCATAGATTGCATTCCACAAGGTGTAAAACAGAACAGGTTATTCCAATGGGTCTGTACTAGAGGCTCATACACGCGAATGCCCTTAACGGGGATTAAATTGTGCCATTTAAACAGATTTTTTAGTTCTAAAAAGGTTTTGGTGAACTTGGACTACTCATATTAATGACCATCAAAGTTTTTGCCTCATTTCTTTCCGTTAATGGCAAGATTCAAATCAAATTGCAGTGTTGTATATCTTCTAGTACTTTACTTCAGCAGAAATCTCTTCCACTGATTTGTTGTTTGTGATACAGGTAATTTCCACTTATTTGTAGTGCCATGTCAGTGTAGTATCAGTAATTCCAGTAGTAGTAATTTCATTACTAGTAGTTTTATTTTCATGGAACTATAACTGGTATACTAGAAAAAGATAAAATGCAAACTAGATGCGTTGGTATGATATACTGTATTGCATATTGTTTGTGTATATGTGTGTGTGTGTGTATTGTATATAATAATACACAATACACTGTATTATCAAGTTAAGATCTCAGCTTAAAATATACAATTAGTAAACTGAATGGCCCCCAGCATCTAAAGTAGTCATTAGCAAGTATATTTGAACAATAAAAATATTAGAGATGAAATATCAATGACTTGTAAAGGCCCGTTAAAGAGAAACTTTTAAATATATTTTTAAATAGATAACTCGTAAGGCATAGATAAGTAGTTTTATTGTAGTGAAACTTTGAAGAAGCCATTACAAAATAATTCCAGGAACCTCTTGAATCAGATGGAACATTTGTTGAGTCAGTGGTCATATTTCTTGTGCTTTTTCCCTCTCACCCACTTCTGTGAAGAGGACTGGAAGTGAATCTGTTTTGGTCAGTTGTTTTGTAAATAGCCTGACTTAGTATGAGGTTGCCTACTTTTGTCTGTATGAGAACTAATTTTTATGTCTAACACCAGTTTGCCCTTTTTAGATTACAAAATTACCCAAGCAGACAAACCATGAGCATATTTTCCAGATAGTTGGCTATGTTCAGGCTTGATGAGTCAGCACTGCAGCTAAAACAGGTATTTTTTGAGATCAGCTGGACTCACCAGAAAGAAGTATCAAATAATCTGACAAGCATACTGCTCTAATGCTTTAATCAGGGAATTTATCAGCTACTTTCCTCGACTGGCAGTGAAGAATCCATAAATTTTATTATTTAAATCAAATATTGTTGGCTTTGTCAGTGAGGAAATTTATGGTTTTTTTAAAAAATATTTTTATTAAAGGTTTTGCAATACTAAAAATAATGCAAAGTGATATCTGGAAAAAAGAAGAAGCAGAGAGAAAGAAACAATATAAAATGAAAAAAGAAAAGGAAAAATTAGATTGATAGAAAGATGGATGGATGGATGATAGATAGATAGATAGATAGATAGATAGATAGATAGATAGATAGATAGAAAAAATATTTAAAGAAGCAATTCCTGATCTTCATTTCAACAAGCACAGACAAATTAATAATAATTTCCCACTCCCTATGAAATAACATAGGTACTTACCTTTAAAGCCCTACATGGCATAGGCCCGGGATATTTGCAGGACCGTCTGCTGCCGGGAACGATCTCCCATCGCCCAGTATGCTCACACAGAGAGGGCCTCCTCAGGGTGCGGTCGGCTAGACAATGTCGGCTGGTGACCCCCCAGGGGGAGGGCCTTCTCTGTGGGAGCGCCAGCCCTGTGGAACCAACTTCCCCTTGAGCTCTGGATGGCCCCGGATTTCCGGTCCTTTCACCGCGGCCTTAAAACACTTCTTTGTAAATGGCAAAGATATCAGCGTATTTGAAAGACCATTCGCAACAGAGATATATTGTGGAGTGGAAAAAATGAATTGATTACATCCAGAATAAATATGGGACTAAAAAGTTTCATTTAGCATTTGAATAAGTATTGATGTGATATTTATATTGCTTGTAGTCATTTTATAAGAGTTAAAGTGCGATAGATTTAATAGTTTATTGTTGTTTGCATATGGTAGATTATGATTTTTTTTACTTTTATACCTTGTATTTAGCTCTGGGAAGTCGGGGAGGGGGGAAGGGGAGGGAGGGAGGTGTTGGGGTGGGTTGGGAGGAGAAGAGGGGGTTGGGAGGGGTTTTTGTTTTGTTAAAGATAAAATGTACTGAAAAACTTTTCAATTAAAAAAAACACTTCTTTTCCATCAGGCTGACCTGGACTGACGACAGGGATTTTAAAATGTTTTTTAATTTTTAACTTCAATTTTAATTTATTTTATTGGGGCTGTTAATTTAATTCTTTTTAACTTTTGTATCATTGTATTTTATTGTTGTTAGCCGCCCTGGGTCCTTCGGGAGATAGGGCGGCATATAAGTCCCAAAAATAAATAAATAAATAAATAAATAAATAAATAAATAAATAAATAAATAAATAAATACAAACAAACAAACAAACATAAATAGTTCATTTCTTCTCAGACTCCCTCTTTTCTCTTATCCATTCACAAATCCAAAAATCATTGTCATTTCTATCTAATTGTTGACAGAAAGTCCATAAAAGGTTTCTTGAATTTTTTTTAAGTATTTGTGTGGATGGATGGATGGATGGATGGATGGATGGATAGATAGATAGATAGATAGATAAGATAGATAGATATTTTACTCTCATTTTCTTTATTTTCCAATGTTTCTTCATCAGCTAGAATTTGTATCTCCTCTTCAACTTGTCTGTCTATACATACTTCCATTTTGTTACCTGTCACATTGTTCACTTCTTTATATTTTTTTAAAAAATTACAGGTGCAAAAATTATTGTTGTCAGATTAATTATACGTTTTTCTCCCAATTCTTCAAAAATCATTTGAATTGGCTCAAGGATCAGACCTTCGTCTGTCATTTTTCTTGTCTGTAACTTTATCTACCTCTGATGGCCCTTTCTATGTTCATGAATTGTCAGGTTTCAGTTGCTTTGTTTTCAACTCATGCCAATAATATCTTTCCTGATAGACTAAACAATCTGTGTTTCCATAGAAATGTTTTATTTACTCATAATTTTAAAAAAAATCTTAGCAAAAGGCCTAATATTGCAAATTCATCTGGTCTTTTAAATCATTTAAAACCTATTTAAAATAAATTCTTATTTAGCATTTGTTAAATATTTGTTTTATATTTTTATGTTCTGCTTGTTAGTTTCTCCTCCAATTTGGCATTAAGTTTTACTTACCAGGTGGTTTTACAAATTTGTTTGGAAAACCTCATTTAACTGTGAAATAATTGTACATCCAAGGTGATTAGAAAGTAAGGTGGTTGAACCCAGTATCCTTAAAGCCTCCACCACAGTTGAGAGCTTGCTCCCATTACTCAGATCCATGGGATAACCATCATCCTGTGATTTTCTTATGAGGAGAAGTTTTTTCCCGAGAGCAAATGAGCAGATAGGTTCTATTAAACTGAGCTTCCAACCAGTCCATTGGTCATTGCTTCTGTTATGTATTGGGCTCAGTTGTAACACCACATGGTTAGCTGGAGCAGCTAACGGCCCTCCAGCAGCTCAGACTCCCCGTCTCCAGAGCTGCTATTGGCTGCCCCTAGGCGGCAATGTGTTGCTTCAAACCTATTGGCTGCCGCCTAGGGGCCAGGCAATAAATTGCTGCAGGCTGCAGCCCAATTCTCAGTTCAGATCCTGCAAGCAATAAACCATGAGCTTTGTTGAACTCACTTGCCTCGTCTCCTTTCCTGTGTGAAGAACTCACTACACAACAGCTTCTGCAGAAGTTCTGCTCTTTTAGAGACTTCTAATTCTCCATTTTTTCTCAACCAAAAGCCTTCAATCAGGAACTTTCGAGAAAGTCCAAGTTCAAGATGTGTACTTCTTTTCCTCATTAATGATGAGGTCCAGAACACTGAAGATGGCCAACTGACCATCTTCCTCACCAAAGTTTTTTTTTCAATTTACAAATAAGGAATTGAGTTCCCTAACTATGACTCTCCTGGGTTAGGGAGAGTCCCAGAATCATCCCACAATATCTTTCATACAGCAGCTGTCTTCAAGAACATTCTGGAATGGCATTCTGAAGTAGTCAGGTGAGTTGTCCTTACATTGAGAGGTGGGACTGCAATCACTTCTTTGTTGAAAAAGCAGGCATTTTGGAATTTATTTTTCAAATGGGCAGTCAGTCATGCCTTTCATTTCCTAAACACCTTATCTGATGATTATTTTTTACTCAGCTCAAAGAGGGTCTTTTTATTAGTCCTTTTTATTTATTTATTTATTTATTTTATTACATTTATATACCGCCCTTTCCCGAAGGACCCAGGGCAGTTTACAGGGTGATTAAAAAACCAAGATACAAAAGTTAAAACCAAATTTTAAAAAAATTATATTTGTCCCTACATAAATAAAACCCCAGTTAAAATAAGATTTTGAAGATCTTGTGTCATTTTTGGGAAATCGTAATTGTTGAACAATGAGGAGGAGGGTTGCCAGAGGTGAGCTAAAGTAAAGAACTTTTTCTTTTCTAATTTTGGTGGGAAAACATAAGGAGGTAAAATGTTTCCATAAATTTACCACCTTAATTTGACCTTGGGAATTGCAATTTGCAATTGTTTTGATATGGGAGGCTGGAGTTTTCCAATTTTAATGGATTCTGATTGGCCAAGAGATACCAGCTGATCCACAAAAACCTTCTTTAAAAAAATAAAAGATTTATTGTTTGATCACAAGAGGGAACTAATGAACAGAAGAAGATGAAACAACATCACAGGCATCTAAGGCAGATAAAGATTGAAAAAAATATTTTGGAGAATTATTTAAACAAAACAATTCACTTTATCGATCAGTTATGTCTCAAAAGCTTCACAAAAGAGGAGGAAGAGAGACAAATTACTCAAATTATTGTAAGAGAGATGAGTAAGGCAGACATGTAACCAAATACAGAAAGTTATCAAGCCACTGAGGCTACTATACAAGTAGTTGACAATACAAAGGAATTAATTGTAATTTTGGAATATAAATCTGACATTAACAGTGCCTATTATGAAAATGGTTTAATTATATGTCTCCAGTGCAGTTGCAAAAACAGAGTTGCAGAACATTTATCTTGCACTCCCCCCCCCTTTCTTAATTCTTATCTTCATTGTATTTTATGCAATAAGAAAACTTTTAAACAGAATTGCAGAGTTGGAAGGGACCTTACAGGTCCTCTAGTCCAACCCCCTGCTCAGGCAGGAAACCCTACACTATTTCAAACAAATGGTTGCCAAGTCTCTTCTTAATGACCTCTGGTGATGAAGCACCCACAACTTCTGAAGTCAAGCCATTCCATTGATTAATTGTTCTCAATTTCTCCTTAATTCTAAGTTGGTTCTCTCTCTGATTAATTCTAAGTTGGTTCTCTCTCTGATTAATTTCTATCCATTGCTTCTTGCCCAGCCTTCAGACCCTTTGGAGAATAGGTTGACTCACTCTTCTTTGTGGCAACCCCTGAGATATTGGAACCCCTAGTACTTCTTTTCATTAAACTATTTCATCATCAATTCCTGTAACAATAGTGCTTAGACTTATATACTGCTTCATAGAGCTTTACAGCTCCCTAGGTCCTCATTTTCCAACCTCAGAAGAATGGGATGCTGAGTCAACCTTGAGCTGGTCAGGATCAAACTCCTGGCAGTGAGCAGAGTCAGCCTGCGATATACTGCATTCTAACTACTGCACCACCAGGGCTCCTGTAACAATTCTTTGTATGATTTAGTCCACTTATCATCTGGTCCCACAAATGACAAAAAAAAGGGGGGGGAATGGGGTGAGTTGGACAAATCCAGTCCAGGACTTTCAGAAAGATTTACCCATCCTTTTCAACGAGAACAAAGCTTTAGGACTATACTTGAGCATCATCAGTGCAGATGGAGTAATTAAGTTGAAAAGAAAGATGAAAATAAGAAGTCCCAAAGGAAGATGGTACGAAGTAAAAAAAAAAAAGAGAAGCCAACATTGAACCCTAAGCAACATTAATGACAAAGAAAAAAAGTTGGAAGATAAAAATACATAACAGGAAAAGTACAGAAAGAAAGTATAATGGGAATCATTGGTGTGAAGTGCCAATGGCTGGGAACTCAGGTTGTGCATAGGTTTTCATGGGTCTAAAATATCAAATGTGGCTGATTAGTTTTTATTATTTCTCAACCCCCACTTACCTCACACAAATAACTCACCACTGTGAGTTATTTATAAAAATAATACATGCACGATAAAAAATAAATACAATTAAAAAAAATAAAAGGCACCAGAGTTAATTATTTTCTTAACACCGCCAGTTAGACATTCATAAATAAGACAGTGCCAACTTGGAAGATTGTTCCACTTGGAAACCTATGTTGTTGATGGTAAGATAGGGAAGAGATTGAGAAAGAATAGTTTTGAGTAGAAATAAACTGAAAGAAAATGGACAGAAATTGGAACATAGAGAAATTTCAACAGGTGACTTTTTAAAGCAGAATATATGGAATAAGTATGTGGTTTCATTTTGGTTTCATCTGTCCATGTTTGAAGTTTGCAAAAGAGCACCTGGATGTTCCACAGCATTACTGGCAAAATATACTGTGGACAGATGAAACCAAAATTGAGTTGTCTGGGAAAAACACACAACACTATGTGTGGAGAAAAAAAGGCACAGCACAGCAACATCAAAACCTCATCCCCAAAGTAAAACATGGCGGAGGGAGCATCATGGTTTGGGGCTGCTTTGCTGCCTCAGGGCCTGGGCGGATTGTTGTCATTGATGGGAGAATGTATTCCAGAGTTTATCAGGACATTTTGCAGGAAAACGTACGACCATCTGTACGCCACTGGAGCTCCGCAGAGGATGGGTGATGCAACAGGACAATGACCCAAAGCATACAAGTAATTCAACAAAACAATGGCTTCAACAGAACAGAATACACATTCTGGAGTGGCCCAGTCAGAGTCCTGACCTCAGCCCGATTGAAATGCTGTGGCATGACCTTAAGAGAGCGATTCACACCAGACATCCCAAGAATATTGCTACACTGAAACAGTTTTGTGCAGAGTAGTGGTCCAAAATTACTCCAGATCGTTGTGCAGGTCTGATCTGCAACTACAGGAAACGTTTGGTTGAGGTTATTGCTGCCAAAGGAGGGTCAACCAGTTATTAAGTCCAAAGGTTCACATACTTTTTCCATCCTGCACTGTGAATGTTTCCATCTTATCTTCAATTAAAACATGACAACAGCTAATGTTTGTGTAGTATTATTTTAAGTAGACTGTGTTTTTCTATTGTTGTGACTTACATGACGTTTAGAGCGCATTTTATGGCCAATTCATGCAAAAAACCACATAATCCCAAAGGGTTCACATACTTTTTCTTGCAACTGTAACTCCCTTTTTTCAATGCCATTGTAATTTCAAACAGACACTAAGCGAATAGTTGTTAGCTGAGGACTAACTGTATGTGATTGCTGAACTTCCCAGCATTAAAATAGAAACATATACAATAAATAGTGTCCTTCAAGGGTGACTAATGGCCTGTAAGCCAAATCTTTCTATAGACGAACCCCATTTCAACAAAATAACATGATATTTGGATTACAGGGAAATAGTCTTATGTTATGGATCAAACCTATAGCAACTAAAGTAAGAATACTATAAAACCATTTGAGGAATTCCTAGGACGTTGTTGTGGTTTGAGAAAGGACGCTGTTTTAGAATTTGTGCTGGCCTATATATCTTCATACACACTTAACAATGGTAATTGGGACTGGGATTTCCATTGCTAAGTAAAGCAGGTGCCAAGCATGATGTCACATGACTGGACCACTGAGCAACAGAAATTCCAGCAATTCCAGTTATCATTAAGTGAGAGTGGCACATGATTGCTGTTTGTGACCCTGCTGCATTGACTTTCGTTGTAGGACGTCAACAAAGAAGGCCACAAATGTCAATCAAATGACAATGATAGGTTGGGATGCTATAATCGCAAACCAGGCATTGCAATCAATATACAATAAGTATGAGGACCGGTTGTGACTTATCACTAGTACAGCACTGTCATAAATCTGAAGGTTGCTGAGCAAATGACGGTTAAGTGAGGACCACTTTTATATTCTTTTAAACTCAGCAGCATATAGGCGGTTTCTTTTAACTTTCCGAGGTAGCATGTTCCGATCTCTGTATATGTTCAAAGCACTTCCCACTGATTCTTTGGAAAATTTTGCAACCGCTTTCTTAAGTAATCAGAATTGTGCATCAGCTAAAGATACAAATTCATTGGGTTGTAATTATGTGATCTCATTAGGCACCTCACTCTAGAATAGGAAATCAGTGATTAAATTTCCATTGAACATCTTCCTTCGTCAGTCACAAAACAAGCACGATGATTATCCCATAATAATTGTGAAGAGTAGGCCTTCCTTATTACACCACTAATTGTTTTTACTTGAGGACTTCAGGGAATTTCATTTTTTATTATTATTATTATAAATTGTTCAACTAATGCTGACGTAGTGTGTTCTTTCCATTGTGCTCAGTGAAGCACAACCCATTTTCTGGGTTATTTGAGAATGCAAGAAGAGCAGTTTGTTCTGTCACAGGAGCAGATTCGCAACAGTAGAATATGTAAAACGATTACGGTAGGATAATTAGATTCATATATGCCATATTGTTTCTAAATAATGTATTTGGGGAATTCATGAAACGATATAAAGTAGGCACTGAGCCTGACTTCCCCAAAATCCAACGTGAACTATAGCCTCTTACATTTCCTTTAGAGCAGTGCTTCTCAGCCTTAGCCACCTTTAAGATGTGTGGACTTCAACTCCCAGAACACCCCAGTCAGCATGCGACTTGGGGAATTCTGGGAATGGAAGTCCTCACATCTTAAAGTTGCCAAGTTTGAAAAACACTGCTTTAGAGCATCCATTCCCAGTGTAAAGCCCTCCAGATGTGTCTTTTGTCTGGGCTGACTGATTTTATGGGGATGTGAACAGTTCTCAAAGGTGCTAGGATTGAAAAATAACTAGATAATAAATAGGTATTTTTTCGTAACACATGTACCGTTGGGCAGAATCTCGTCCCCAATGTGTAGAAATGTCTTTAGCCTAGGAAAAACAGTTATCTCGTTCTTGTCACAGAATATGTAGAATGTTTTTAGAAATTACAAGAGGGGTCAAGAGAGGTTGGAAAAGGAGGTCTGTCAGGTCTTTAGGTGGGGAAAAAAGGGGGCTTTTATCTTTTATTTTCTTGCTCGGAGATGTGCACAAAGAGTAGAAGGGGGGGGAAATGTAAAGATAAAATCCAAAATGATACAATCAAGTTCTGCTTGTTTTTATGTGCATCAACACAGCTTTTTTTATTTTATTTTACTTTTATACCCTCCACCTCCCAGGGCTGCAGGATACTGCTTTCTTCTTGGGTTGATCAGGAGACAGCGGGAAGTTCTGCAGTCCCCTGATTATTCCTAGAAATATCAATAAGCAATAACTGTGAGAGTATGGATTTTTAGTTAGTCGCAGGGTTTTTAGCTAAAGCAACAACACACTGATTCCCTTCAGTTACCTTCTTTGAAGTAAGTCAACGTCTCGCTTTGGCCAATGACTAAAGAAGAAGAAAAAAAAATCCTACTGCTCATTTTTTTAAAAATTTGGTGTCACATTTTTTTTTAATTCAGGGGAGCAACAAAAGAAACGAAAGCTTTCTAACCTGATGTTTTCCAACCTCTCTCCAGCCTGATGTTTTCCAACTCCCATAGCAGAAAAATCATAAGTTGGTAAAGTAAGTTAGTTTAAGGTTTATTTATTTATTTATTTATTTATTTATTTATTTATTTATTTATTTATTTATTTATTTTATTACATTTATATATTGCCCTTTCCCGAGGGACTCAGGGCGGTTTACAGGGTGATTTAAAAACAGAGATACAAAAGTTAAAAACAGATTTAAAAAAAAATATATTTGTCCCTGCATAAGTAAAACCCCAGTTAAAATTAAGATTAAAACTAAAATTAAAATTCTCAGCCTGGGCCAGAGAGCTCGAAGAGCCAGGTCTTCAGGTCCCGGTGGAATGAACGGAGGTCGGGGGCAGTCCTCAGCTCCACTGGCAGCTGGTTCCAAAGGGCAGGCGCACCCACTGAGAAGGCCCTATCCCTGGGTGTCATCCGCCGGCAATCTCTTACCGGTGGCACCCTGAGAAGACCCTCCCTGTGGGAGTGCACTGGATGAAGGGAGCTTGATGCCGGCAGCAGGTGTTCCCTCAGATATCCCGGACCCAAGCCATTTAGGGCTTTATAGGTCATCACCAGCACCTTGAATCTCACCCGGAGGGCAACCGGGAGCCAATGCAGCTCGCGGAGTACAGGTGTTACATGGGAGTATCGGGAGACCCCCATCACAACTCGCACGGTCACATTCTGCACCAGCTGAAGCCTCCGAGTGGTCCTCAAGGGCAGCCCCATGTAGAGAGTGTTGCAGTAGTCTAAACGGGAGGTTACGAGTGCATGAGTGACTGTGCGTAGGGCATCTCGGTCCAGATAGGGTCGCAACTGGCGCACCAGGCGAACCTGGGCAAAAGCCCCCCTGGTCACGGCTCCTATATGGTCTTCAAAATTGAGTCGTGAATCCAGGAGGACGTCCAAGTTGTGAGCCCTATCAACGGGGGGTAACACCTTCTTCCCCCATCGTTAGAGATGGAATAGTCTGGTTGACCCGAGATGCCGATATGCACAGCCACTCAGTCTTGGCGGGATTGAGACGAAGCCTGTTTCTCCCCATCCAGACCTGGACCGCCTCCAGGCAACGGAACATCACGGTGAGGGCATCGCTGGGTTGGTTCGGGGTGGAAAGAAAAAGTTGGGTATCATCAGCGTACTGATGATACCCCACCCCGAAACCACGAATGATCTCGCCCAGTGGCTTCATATAGATGTTGAACAGGAGGGGCAAGAGAACCGACCCCTGAGGAACTCCTAAGTTTAAACTAAGGTTTAGTTAGTTTAAAGTTAGTTTAAGGTTTCTCAATCTCAGCAACTTTAGGATGGGTGGAATTCAACTCTACAAATTCCCCAGCCAGCATCAGGAATTCTAAAAGTTGAAACCCGCTGAAGGTGAGAAACACAGTTGTGATTGCTTGTTTCGTTCTAGGTTTGGGTGAATATTTGTGGTTATTCTGAGTTTTCTTGCATTTGATTTCTAAATCAAAATGCACATTTTTCCCAAAAACCTGGCCATGTGATACCTGAAATCATATACATTCTGTTGGTCTGTTATGACGGCCTTCTCCAACCCCTGTTTTCTAGTATTTGGAGGCAGAAGATATACCCAAATTCTAAACTCTACAATAGACTAGTTACCAAGTAATGTGGTTTTACATGTAAGAAGACTAAATAAGCTTAGCGAGACTTTATTTGGATTTTTTTTATTTAAATAATTGTGACAAGTGTACTTTAGGGCTTATATTGCTGAGTTTTGTTTGTATCTTGTTTTAAAATGAATCAATGCAAAGATGAAGTCAGGAAAGCTAAGGCTCAAAATGAACTAAGACTTGCAACAAAATTCAAAAATAACAAAAAGAACATGTAAGAAACAAGAAAAAACTCAAGGAAACTATTAGTCCATTAATGGGAGAAAATAGCAAGAAGATGACAAGCAACAGAGAGAAAGCAGAACTGCTTAACTTGTCTTTTGCATCTGTCTTTACACAAAAGGGAAAAAAAGCAGTCCAACCTATCAAAAACAAATTAGGAACACAAGTCAAAATAGGCAAGAAAATGGTAAGAGAACACCTGTCCACCCTACATGAGTTCAAGTCACTAGGATTAGATGGATTACACCCCAAGGTTCTTCAGGAACTGGCAGATGTGATCTCAGAATCACTGAAACACCAGGGAACTACCAGAGGACTGGAAAAGAGCTGATGTTTTTCCCATCTTCAAAAAAGGGAAAAAAATGGATCTGGGAAACCACAGACCTATCAGTCTAACATCAGTACCAGGGGAAATTCTGGAAAAGATAATCAAGCAACAAATCTGTGAATAGCTAGAGGCAAATAAGGTCATAATCAAAATCCAACATGGTTTAGTCAAAAACAGATCATGCCAGACAAATGTTATTGTACTCTTTGACCAGGTGACAAAATTAGTGGACCAGAGAAATGCTTTGGATATAATTTATTTGGACTTCAGTAATGCTTTGATAAAGTATTACTTGATAAGATTAAAAAATGTGGGTTATATGGCGTCACCACCAGATGGATTGGTAACTGGCTGACTAACCACACTCTCAACATGTATTCCTTAATGGAACTGTATTTATGCAGTTGGAGGGAAGTATGCAGTGGGGTACCCCAGAGAACTGTCATAGGGCCAGTACTCTTCAAAATCTTCATCAATGATTTGGATGAGAGGATAGGTGGGGAACTCATCAGATTTGCAGACAACACCAAGCTGGTAGGAATAGCCAACAATTCAGAAGATAGCTTAAGACACAGAAGGATCTTGACAGAAATTCAATGATAAAAAAGTAAGGTTCTACATTTAGGCAAAAAAAACCCAAATGTACAGGTATAGTATAGGTAGTACCTTGCTCAATAGTAGTAACTGTGAGAGGGATCTCAGAGTCCTAGTGGACAATCACTTAAATATGAGCCAGCAGTGTGCTGCAGCTGCCGAAAAAAGCCAACACAGTGCTAGGCTGCATTAACAGAGGGATAGAATCAAGATCACGTGAAGTACTAATACCACTTTACAATGCCTTGGTAAGGCCACACTTGGAATACTGCATCCAGGTTTGGTTGCCATGATGTAAAAAAGATGTTGAGACTCTAGAAAGAGTACAGAGAAGAGCAACAAAGATGATTAGGCGACTGGAGGCTAAAACATATAAAGAATAATTGCTGGAATTGAGTATGTCTAGTTTAATGAAAAGAAGGATTAGGGGTGATATGATAGCAGTGTTTCATTATCTAAGAGCTTCCACAAGGAAGAGGGGTTTGACCTATTCTCCAAAGCACCTAAAGGCAGGACAAGAAGCAATGGATGGAAACTAATCAAGGAGAGAAGCAACCTAGAACTAAGGAGACAGTTAGAACAATTAACCTGTGGAACAACTTGCCTCCAAAAGTTGTGAATGCTCCAAAACTCGAATTTTTTAAGAAGAGACCGGACAGCCATTTGTCTGGAATGGTATAGGATTTCTAGCCTGAGCAGGGGGTTGGAATAGAAGACCTCCAAGGTCCCTTCCAACTCTGCTATTATGTTAATTTTTGTCAATTATGGTCAGGAGGTTGTAAACCCAGCATTTTGAAGCTATTTTCAGCCCTAGAATCCTCAGAATTCTGTGTCTAAATCTATCCTTTAGTATTAATATATGTTTTTTTCCCCATACCATTGCTCCCTTCGGGCACTTTTCCAAAGAAATGGCTATAGATTGTTTGCAGTTTAGGTTCAAATTGTTATTGTGCATCACTTACATATAATTATCCACAATTGTTTTAATTGGTGTTATTATCACTCTTCATTTTTGTTGAATTAGCATATTATCTATTTAAATTGTGCATTATTTTCCCCATTCAAAAGCATGGTTTTCTCTGCACAATACAGTATAGGTCTGAATTTCTGCTGCCTGTTACTATCATAACTGGCTCAACTGCAGAAAAAGTACATCCAGTCATTTCTCCTTCCATCCCTGTGATATTATTATTCCCAAATTCACTGCTGTTTGGGACATATGGCACATGTAAACATAGCATTTTCCAATCAGAAAGGAATACCGAAGATCTTTTCAGTATTTCTTTTTGAGGGATGAGTTTGATTCATTCTAAAAGCACAAGGAAGAAAGTATCTCTGTATTTCTAACACAAATAAAGTTTTTATATCTCCTGTGGTGCTTAAATAGCTTGCCCTGTTTATCTTGAAGCCGAAGCAGTAAATAAGGGGGTAGGGTTATTTTTAAATTTCTAAATATATTCGTTGGAGAGATTAATTTGATTGATTGAAAAACATGTTCTCAGATTTCTTACTTTGAATTTTTTTTATTGAAAAGTTTTAAGATACATTTTAGAATACTGGCTGAGGAATTCTGGGAGTTGAAGTCCACAAGTCATAAAAGGGCCAAGTTTGAAGACTTCTGCTTTTGACTAGCCAAGTGCTCCGGAGAATGCTTTGGCTTGGAAATCCCTATTTTGGCCTTCCTGAAGGGCTGGAGGAAAACTAATCTAGCTATTTCTGATCGATGAGTGTGTCATTTACCTGTCAATGGCGAAATTAAGATGTCCCTTCAGTATCTAAATTTCTTGCTCTTAGAAAAAAAGTGAAAACCAAATGTACCCCTGTCCGGTCTATCAGTGCAACTCCTCCTGTCTTCTTCTCTCACTCTAGGATCAGTGTCAGCTTTTTAATTCATTGTGTGCCACAGGTAAAGTAATGAAAAGGGAGGGAGAATGAGAAGGAATAAAAGTGACAAGCATTTAAAAAAAGGAAAACTTCATCTCTGCCCTGCACATTCAGACCAAATTTGAATTCAGCCATACATTTTTGGGGAAACAGAAACTCTCTGCTTTTCTTACTTAATTCCTTTTGGTTCCAAACACCTGAGGTAAAATTATTCTAGTTGGTCAGATGGACAGCCAGACATTTAGTCTGGATTTGGCATTTTTATCCACCTATTGAGTCCTTCCCAAGAAAGGCTTATGACTGGGTGCTGATCAATTCTTGACCTCCTTACCCTTTTCTCCACCATTTCTGCTGTCATTACAAGTTCTTTCATTTCAGCTTTTTCCCCTTTCTCTACCTCCTTTATTCAAACTGCATTCTTACTGTATTTCTTCAAGTTCTCCTATAGCCATATTTCTTTTTTATCAGGTGTTGCCTGGTTTACTGTGGTCCCTCCGTTGATGGATTGGCAGAAACATTTCTGATTTGACAGATCATTGGCAGGAGATGCCTAGGTTTTAATCTTTTTCACTAGATTTTTTTAAACATTTCTGCTGTTGTTATTAGCTCTTGCATTTGATTTTTACTAACTTCAAATTCTTTTATCCATACAGCATTTTTATTAACAGCCTTTAGGTTTTCCCACAGATCTTTCCAAAACTGGATTGCATATTTCCTTTTTCTTTCTTTCCTTTTTTTCTTTCTTGTTTTTTTTCCATTTTCAGACTTTCTATTGTCATTTATATTTTGGTAGGAGTGCCTTTGGTCTCATTGAAATAACTCATTTTGCTTAAATTGGGTGATTTGTGCCTCATACTATTCAATATTCTCAGCTGTTTATTTCCAAAGCTTCTTCAATTTTTATGGTGTTAAGCCAATATTTTTTCATTAGGTTTGTCTTGATCCTTACATTCTTCCATTTTTGCTTTTTCATGTTCTTTAAATTTCTGATCCTGGTGTTTTGTTTTTTTTGTCTTCACATCTGATCTTCCCTTTTGGGATTAAAAATGGTTTTGGTTTTGGTTTTCTAATGTTGATACCCAGTCCTTCTGTATTTTTATTATATTTCCATTCTTCCATATATGTATATGTATATAATATAATATAAAAGTAAAATAAAAATACATATGCCTATTATATAGGTATGTTGAAGATGATAAATTTACTAATACTCCTTCCACAACAACATTCCTGAAAAGTGTTGGTCTGAGAGAGTGTGATTGGCCCAAAACCACCCACCTGGCTTTCACGCTGAAGATATGCCTAGGACTTACATTACAATCTCCTGCTTTCTAGGCCAACATCTTAATCACTTCTCCAGGGGTGTCCAATCTTGGCAACTGTAAGACTTGTGGAATTCCCAGAATTCTCAGCCAGCCATAATGGCTGGAGAATTTTGGGAGTTGAAGTCCTCAAGCCTTAAAAGTTGCTAATTTTGGACACTACTGCACTATCCAATAATGACTCAGAAAAATATTCTCAACCATTCAAAATTACAATTTAAATGGGCCTACTTGTCACTCTTGGAAGCTCTCTGGGTGATGTTCAACCCATCAGCCCAACTTCCATACAGTTCTCAGTTGGCTGTTGTAAGAGGATATAGGAGGAAGGGAGATTTATCTTCAGTTTCTTGCGCTCCTGAGGGAAAAGTGGGGATAAATCCTTGCTAAGTAAATGTTCACTTTCACTGCAGCTTTTAAAAATGTTACAAGAGATTGTTGGTCACCTTTTCTTGTCAGGCCTGAGCAGCAAAGTGTATAGAACCAAATTAAGCAAGACAAGTACTGATCTTAAACGGACTGCATTTCCTACAAGCAAACATTGTATTAATTTCAGTTTCAAACATAACAGTTAGATTTGTTTCTTCCCTCCTCATAGCTTGAGAATCTAGAAAATGAAGAGGAAAAAAAATCAAGGAAAGGAAAGCTGATGTATAAGCAGTCCTGTACAACAACGCACATCCTTTCATGAAATCAAGGCTGTTTCCGAGAGCAAAATTCTCTAGTGTTTTGTCCAGTCACTGTGTAAATTATTCAACCACTGAGTAATCCACAGAAATCTAGATTTTATTTCCTTCTATGCCCTCAATATGAGTTTTAGCCCCAAACAATGATAGTGAGTCATTTTTCTGTCACCCATTAAATCAGTATCTATGTTGGCAACAGCAGATATTAGTTAACTGCTCCAGCAGTTAAACACAGCAGAGGCATAATATTGTGGGGCATCACTGGAAATATAACTTTGCAAGCAGCAAGGTGTTTGTTTTTTCCATGATACGAAGAAGCCTATTTTCTAGGAGATGGTCAACATGCAGTCTTTCATGGACCAATGTGATACACATCCATAACAACTTTAAGAGTTAAAGGAAGCTCATCAGTTGCTTTTACTGGGTTCAAATCCAGTAGTAAAACTCTGGTTGGTTGGCTTTCATATAACAAACTTTCCTTTTAGGTTATAAGGTAAGGAGATATTTTCATTGTTAACATAAAGCTGTTCCGAGTGTCTTCATTGTTATGTATCCACTCTCTCTCTTTCTTGTTTTTTTTTTTGTAAGAAATGTAATAGACATCAGCTGAAAGGAGCAGTTGTCTACCATCTCCATTATTCTATTTTCAACTTTGGAAGTGGTGAAATATTTGTGTCATAAATTATTTGGAGGAAATGATCTGTAGAATTCAACCATTATCGGATGAAGACAGGCATATAGTATCATAACACTGCAGTGCTGAAACAACTATTATCTGAAGCTTTGGAAACGGGTAGGGCATTCCATGAAATAGCTGGCTAACAACTGGAATACTTCTCCAGTAGTTGCTACCATGTTGGCCTTGCATATAAGCTCCCCAATCTCTGCCAGTTCAAAAGCCACACTGGGTTTTGTTGGCCTGCGGGGCACGTACACTCCATAGAAGTGCCCTGAATTAATATTTTATTTTATTTTATGTTTTGGAGCAAAAGGAGGACTTGTCACCTGTGTAATAAGAGTTGGAAGGGACCTTGGAAGTAGTCCAACCCCCTGCTCAAGCAGGAAACCCTATAATATTTCAGACTAATGGTTGTCCAATATTTTCTTAAATACCTCTAGTGTTGGAGCACCCACAATTTTTTGAGGCAAATTGTTCTATTGATTAATTGTTCTGTTAGGAAATTTATCCTTAGTTCTAGATTGGTTGTCTCCTTGATTAGTTTCCATCCATTGCTTCTTGTCCTTCCTTCAGGTGCTTTGGAGAATAGATTGACACCCCCTCCCTTCTTTGTGGCAGCACCTTAAATATTGGAACACTGCTATCATGTGGTCCCTAGTCCATCCTACCCAATTGCTGCAGCCGTTCTTCATATGTTTTAGCCCCCAGTCCCCAAATCATCTTTGTTGCTCTTCTCTGCAAAAATCCACAGAAAAACAAGATCTTGAAAAGTTAGAATTTTCTGGGGCTGTAAATTTTTGCTGCTCTTTGGGAGAAGAGCTGAGCTGAGCCAATCCTTGGGAAAGTGGGGATGGGAAGAATTTCTGTCTGGCTTCATCAGGTTTTCCCAAAGGCAGACAGCAACCCATTTTATTCCCTCACATGGCATAAATCCATTGAGAGTGATCTGAATAATGGCATTTACAGTAGATGTCCTACTGGAACCAAGGCTAAAGAAAGGGAAGTAAGAATATCTCCTCTCAATTCTACTACTTCATTTTTCCCCCTTTCTACCTGAGATTTATGTTATAAATGCAACAAGGACTAAAGTGTAATGCTCAAATATTTGTTTTTATAAACTACTGGCATGATCCCCCAAAGGGGCATATCTAAACTTTTCATTTTAATCAGCCATGTTAACTAGGAACAGAAAATGTCCTTCTAGCAATCAGCCATGCTTTATAAAAACAATAAAAGATTACTGTCATACAAAAGTCAATAAAGTCCCTCAAGGGAGACCATCCTTTTTCATTTCCACCCCTTTTTTCCCCTCACATATGTTTTATGTGTCTATAATTTACTAAAATAGGTGTACCGAAACTATCACCCACTGAACACAGCTATTTTAGCTTTTTTATTATTTTATGGAAAATCCTATGCTGACACAATTCTATGCTGACACAATCCTTGGGGGCTTGGGTGTGTGCGCAGGGGGCGGGGAGGACTGCTGAAAAGTGCAAAAGAAACAAATCTGCTCATTTCTGACAAGAACAGCACATCCGGAAGTATGTGTAGACACAATTGCCTGGTCTCAGTTGCAGACCTGATTGTAGGTACATCTTGATCAGTTCCTAAGAGATGTTGGCTTTGAGACTGGAATCTCAGTCTCAAAGATGAGACTGCTGAAATGTAGAGGCAAATAATGAAATTTCATATTCCCTGTATGAAAAAGAATTTGCTTATATTTGGTCTTGTATCCAAAGAGAGGGGAAGGGAAGGGAAGGGAAGGGAAGGGAGAAAGATTGTACAACTACACAAACTGGATCTTGGATTCTTAGCGAGTCTGCTAGCAAGTATTGCTCTGTGGCTATTTTTGCAACCGGTGTATAAAAAATCATTTTATTTTTATATGCTTTTATTATTTGAATGCTAAAAACAATCAGAAAAGGAAACAATACACAAAGTTATAAAGAAAGGGGGTTACTTATAATCTGCTACAGTTTTTCCCTTATTGTATTCTACAAGGGGAAATAATCAGTGGGAAATAAGTAGAGAAAATGAAATGTTTTCTTTGTGGGAATTTGTTCGCTATAATACAGGCGTAATACACATTTCCAGGAGAAGAGAAATGCCAAGATTGTAACTGAACAGCGTATGTTTTAGTTTGACAAAAAGAAATGGTTGGCTGTTGGGCTACTAGGTGAACTTTTAGACCAGCCAGGTAAATGTTTCCTGCTGGCTTTTATTCAACATTCAGACAAAGAACTGAGAAAGGGGTGGGGGTCAGGAAAAGATGAGTTCTACATTTCTTGGCTCCATCTTAGTTTTGTTGATTCTTTCTAATACAGGTCAATCTTGTACCTGCAGTTTTGTTACTGATACACGTGCCTGGATTTCTACTCTGCTGTTCTCAATCATTATTTTAACTGAGCCTCTTTAGGAAACAGATTACATTAAATCACCTAAGCCTAATAAAAGGCTTCTGCTAATGTGGAAATCTCCCAAGCTCTGTGGACAAAAATTGTCCTCTTCTTAATACACTGCCTTTCTACGAAGGATGTTTCTAAATTATCCCAGAACTAAAACAAGAATAGGAAAGGAAGGAGAAATAAGGTAATCTGACACAGAACGCAGTGTCTTGCTCATATGCGAGCAATTTTGAAACAGCTGTAGATAATTTCATTGTCCTGTCTTCTGTTTTGTCCTATATGCTAATCCAATTTCCTTCTTCATGCAAGTAAATATTTTACTGTTGGTCCTTGCTTATTGATCGCAATCAGGACTGGCAACCCCATCACTAAGTGATACGGAAACTAAGTGGAACATCATGTGATTGCATCAGACTTAAGACCTCACTTGTCCTACTAGCATTAAGTGAATTAACATGGTCATTAAATGAGACACATTAAATGAGATAGGAGTTGCAGTTTCACATTAAGTGAGATAGGAGTTGCAGTTTCACTTCTGCATTCAGCTTGTTTGAATCCAGTTATGAAATTCATAATAGTAATCAGATGAAGAACTATGGACAGAGGTTCGCCACATTGTACAAGAGGTAGCAACTAAAAGCATCCCAAAGAAAAAGAAATGCAAGAAAGCAAAATGCCTGTCTGAGGAAGCTTTGCAAATAGCTGAGGGAAGCGAAAGGCAAGAGAGAAAAAGAAAGATAGGCCCAAATGAATGCAGAATTCCAGAGAATAGCTCGAAGAGAGAAGAATGCCTTCTTTTTTATTTTTTTTATTGAAAAGTTTTACAAAATTTTTAATAATAAACCCCCCTCCCCATCAACCCTCCCCCCTTCCCTCCCCCCCCCGGACTTCCCAAAGCAGAATACAGGGTATTACATATAGCAATCTTATGCAAACATATGCTAAATATCTATTACAATGTTAACAAACCTTCCACCCTTTAACTCCCTTATAACAATACTAAAGTAATTATAATAACACTTCTATAATTGTAAAAATTATTCATATGCTGTTTGAAACTTTTTAGTCCCATATTTGTTCTGAATATAATCAATCCATCTTTTCCATTCCAAAATATATTTTTCTTGTGACTGTTCTTTCAAATATGCTGAAACGTTTGCCATTTCAGCTATGTCCATTACTTTAAGTATCCATTGTTCTATTGCAGGTAAATCTTCTTTCTTCCAATGTTGCGCCACCAATAGTCTGGCTGCCGTTATTAAGTGTAACATTAATTTAGTTTCTATAACAGTACAATCCGAAATAATCCCCAATAAGAATAGCTGTGGAGTAAATCTTATTTTTTTCTTAAAAACTTTCTGAAAAATCCACCATATTTTTATCCAAAAGGCTTTAACATTTTTACATGTCCACCATATATGATAATAAGTTGCCTCTTCAATGCCTTCTTAAATAAATAGTGCAAAGAAATAGAAGAAAACAATAGAATAGGTAGGACTACAGATCTCTTCAAGAAAATTGGAGAGATGAAGGGAACGTTTCATGCAAAGATGGGCATGATAAAGGACCAAAATGGCAGGCACCTAACAGAGTCAGAAGAGATTAAGAAGAGGTGGCAAAATTACACAGAAGAACTATACAAGAATGAGCTTAACGTCCCTGATAACCACGATGAGGTGGTCACTGACCTCAAGCCAGACATCCTAGAATGTGAAGTGAAGTGGGCTTTAGAAAAACTGAGCAACAACAAAGCTAGTGGAGGTGACAGTATTCCAGCTGAGTTATTCAAAATCTTAAAAGACAATGCAGTAAAAGTACTATACTCAGTTTGCCAGCAAATTTGGAAAGCTCAGCAGCGGCCACAGGATTGGAAAAGATCAGTTTACTTTCCAATTCCAAAGAATGGCAGTGCCAAAGAATGTTCAAACTATCGCACCATTGCACTCATTTCACACGCTAGTAAAGTTATGCTTAAAATCCTACAAGCTAGACTCCAGCAGTATGTGGATCGAGAACTACCAAGTACAGGCAGGATTTCGAAGAGGCACAGGAACTAGTGATCAAATTGCCAACATACGCTGGATCATGGAGAAAGCTACAGAGTTCCAGAAAAACATCTACTTCTGCTTCATTGACTACGCTAAAGCCTTTGATTGTGTGGATCATAACAAACTGTGGCAAGTTCTTAAAGCGATGGGAGTACCAGACCATCTTATTTGTCTCTTGAGAAACCTATATGTGGGTCAAGAAGCAACAGTGAGAACTGGACACGGAACCACTGATTGGTTCAAAATTGGGAAAGGAGTCCGGCAAGGCTGTATACTGTCACCCTGCCTATTTAACTTATATGCAGAACATATCATGACAAAGGCAGGGCTAGATGAATCAAAAGTTGGAATTAGGATTGTCGGGAGAAATATTAACAACCTAAGATATGCAGATGATCCCACTCTAATGGCAGAAAGTGAAGAAGAACTAAAGAGCCTCTTGTTGCGGGTGAAGGAGAGTGCAAAAGTTGGGTTGAAACTTAACATTAAGAAAACCAAGATCATGGCATCTGGCCCTTTCAATTCCTGGCAAATAGATGGGGAAGAAATCATTGTGATTCAGCGTCAGCCTGTATTATCGGCAGCTGAGTCTGATGATTCTGAAGAGGAAGAGGAGGGGGGGTTGGAGAGCCTTTGGTATCAGAGGGAGGCTCTGATGCACTGCAGGACTTTCAGCCTGGCCCCTCCGGTCATGTTCCTCCTCAGACTCAGCTGTGTGACCACGAGGTATTGGATATAGACGATACACTGCTGGATTTATTCAGTGACACTAGGATCCGGAAGCAATCCAGCAGAGCAGAACAGAGGAAGGCAATGAGGCAACTTGGGAGAAGGTAATAAGAAGCCATACCTTGGGACTGTTGATAAAAGGGGAAGGCGTGGGAGGTGTTGGTTGCTGAAGGCAACAGTTTGAAGATCTTCTGCTAGAGTCCTGGTCTGTTATTCCTGTTAACTCTTGTTTGAACTTTTGGTTTAACTCTTGTTTGAACTTTTGGTTTAACTCTTGTTTGAACTCTTTGTAAATAAATTTGGTTGGGTTTTTTCCAGCCTGTTGACTATAAAAAGGGGTTGTCCCTGACATTCAAACAGGGCCAGTTGTAGGCTGGAACAGAACAGAAATGGGGGTAGTGACAGATTTTATTTTCCTGGGCTCCAAGATCACCACAGATGGGGAGTGTAGCCAAGAAATTAAAAGACGCTTGCTCCTGGGGAGGAAAGCAATGGCAAATCTAGACAGCACACTAAAAAGCAGAGACATCACCCCGTCAACAAAAGTGCGTATAGTCAAGGCTATGGTCTTCCCAGTTGCAATGTATGGCAGTGAAAGTTGGACCATAAGAAAGGCTGAGCGCCAAAGAATTGAGGCCTTTGAACTGTGGTGCTGGAGAAGACTCCTACGAGTCCCTTGGAGAGCAAGGTGATCAAACCGGTCAGTCCTAGGGGAGATCAACCCCGATGGGTCGGACACGACTTCGCAGCTAACAACAACAACAATCAGATAATTGTCCGATGCTGCAATGACCGTTAATGTAAGGATTGGTCACAGAAGTTTTTTTTTCATCCATTGCTTCCTGTCCTGCCTTTAGATGCTTTTGAGAATAGCTTTACTTCCTCTTCTTTGTGGCAGCCCCTGAGATATTGGAACACTGCTATCGTGTCACCCCTCGTCCTTCTCTTCATTAAGCTAAACATACCCAATTCCAGCAGCCGTTCCTTATATGTTTTAGCCTCCAGTCCCCTAATCATCTTTGTTGCTCTTCTCTGTACCCTTTCTAGAGTCTCAACTTCTTTTTTACATCGTGGTGACCAAAACTGGATGCAGTATTCAAAGTGTGGCCTTACCAAGGCATTGTAAAGTGGTATTAACACTTCATGTGATCTTGATTCTATCCCTCTGTTAATGCAGCCTAGCACTGTGTTGGCTTTTTTGGCAGCTGCAGCACACTGCTGCCTCATATTTAAGTGATTGTCCACTATGACACGATTTCTTGATATTTTATAGGATATATTTCAAGAAGCTAGAATATGCTGCCCTGAAGGAATCTGTCACCCATAACAAGTCGGGATTATCATGGTCGAACAGTCCATTTTGCTTTCAACCAAAAGTGGCCAAAAGCTTTGCATGTTTGGCAGCAAGGACTGGACTTTTGGAGAAAGTGTAACAGGTAAGGCCTCTGGCATCCTTTCTGGCAACTCTATAAGGCTTCAGAAAGGAATTTATTCCAGTTTTATTCCTTAATATGTGAAGCAGCTGGTTCAGCAAAAAAAAATGTTTTGTTTTTGTAACTGCCAAATCTCAAAACAATCAATTGTCTCCTAGCATCTCTTCCTGTCCTTGGATACACAAATGTTTAATTACATAAAAATATTTAATTACAATACTCATAAAACACCAATATAACAATAAATTATACTGACAATTCTTCTATTTACTGACACAATGACAAGGTAAATTCATTTGGGCTATTTTATTTTATTTATTGTATTTTAGCCAGATAGCATGCATACAGAATAACTGTCTTTGTATCATTTTTATATCCTTTGCAAGTCTCCTTTGTACAAATAAAATTAGTTCAAATATACCATTATCAAATAATCAGTTTTAGAAAACTGCAAACTCCAATCTTATCTGCCTTCTGCGTTTACTTTTTTTAAGAGCTTCTCTCAGTTCATCCTCCCTTATTGCCCTTTCTTTGACTATTAAATAATTCCTTAAGAGGGGATTCTGAAATAATCTTTCCATGCTTACCATGCAACAGTTGTACCCTCAGGGAAAAGATTTGTTTGTTTGTTTGTTTGTTTTTGAAAACTAGAAAATGAGTTGCTATTTCACATCTGGGGTATTTAACAGCATTTCTAAAATTTTGGGAAACATCGTAAAATAAGTTCATATGAATACCTATAATGAAATTATTTTAGCTCCAAGCTATTTCCTTGGGGGGGGGGGAAAGAAGCTAAAACGTTATGGGTCTCAGGGTAAGGTCTGTTTGAACGATGTAGCATTTTTGGAGATGTGCTGGGATAATACTCAGATACAGAGATTATCCATAGCATTCTCCCTTAATTACAGCACTAAGTGGTTCTCTTGGAACATCTCCTGAAATAGGTAAATATCTCAGGAGTAGGAGGATCAAAAGCTATTTCCTATTTTTGCCAGTGCTTACATATTATAGACAGAGAACGTCAAGACTATATTATACAATCTCAACCGGTTGAGCTCCGGATGGCTCCTGACCTTCGCTCCTTCCGCCGTGACCTAAAAACTTATTTATTTGAAAAAGCCGGTCTGGTCTGAGGGGTTTGGGGTTTTTTTAATATTAATTTTAATTAATTTTACTGTAATTGGGCTTTAATATTTAATTCTATTTTAACTTTTGTACACTGTATTTTTATTGTATTTATTGCCCTGTACACCGCCCTGAGTCCTTCGGGAGAAGGGCGGTATAGAAATTAAATTATTATTAATTATTATTTGGAAATTATGTGACACGGTTGAAATAACAAGAGTTACGTACCAAAACAGGGAGCGGTCCATCCCTTCCGCTCTATTCTCAGAGAAAGGGTTTTGATGAGATCATTTTAAATATGTTCAAGGACAGGAAGAAAAAACTTTGCAGCTTGCTGACTTCATTTGTGTGTATCGTAATGAGTGGGATCAGCTTGCCATCCCTCCTTCATCTTTGCCTGTGAGGGTGAGAGTCAATTTGTTTAGCCAACAACAGCTCAAATTGTGGTGATAGCTATTCTTCCCCCGTGCCTTAAAAGATACTGTATTCTGTATGGATGACAGCCTGTATCTTTCTTGTTTTTAAATGACAAGAGCTGGCAGTGCCTCCCAGCACAAATTATGCAAGAGAGAGAACTGAAGCTAGAACCTTTTATTTTACTGTGATTTCTTTTCCCTCAGCCGGGTAAACAAGAAATGATCACAACTTTTTTTCCCCCTGATCATTATGTTATTTATGCTAGAATCTGTTTCTGCTTCCCCATTCATCCAATCACCGCAGATGTACCATACCTAGACCTCATTATTCTGATTCTAGGATATACGAATCTAACACCAGCCCGACACTCCCCCCCCCCTGCTGAAAAATTGCCAGCACATCTTGTTTCACAGCCCTATTATAATTTGAACTCTCTCTCCAAAATGGGAGAATTTTTATCCGGTTTCTCAGAATGCTTGAAATCAAGCAGATGCTCAGCTGAGCCATGGGTTTGTTCCTATGATGGTAGCTTACATTTGCATAACATGTGAAAGAATAGTCATATTCCTGGGGGATTAAATCATGCTGTTTCTTTCCCTTTTTGAAGGGGCCAGAATTATATATCTGAAACTTCTGCAATTTTAGCCTTCTGGGCTACATCTTGCATTATGAACTTAAATGTGTGATACATGCTTTCTTGCTTCACTATTTTAAAAGTGAGATCTTTGTTTTTCTATTAGCCTATATTTCATTTTAGCTGCATATATATTCCACTTTCTGCCTGCCTTGTTATTTTTTCCCTTGTACCTATTTTGAGAAATCTTAACCTATATTCTTAATAAAAACGTTAGGTTACAGTGCTGATTTCTTTTTTAATTTGAATCTACTGCACGGTATTTAAAAATGCTTCTACTGATAAAAGTTTGTGATCAGTTGTGGAAATCTACTAAACCAATTTTTTAGTTCTTTAAAGATTCTTGGATAATTGCAAAATTAAATAATGTCTGTAAGCCAAAATTGAAGTGCAACTTAAAGCCCTCTACAACATTAAGGATATGATGTAGACAAAAAAAAAGACTCAGAATGAAAGTTTACACAATTTTAATTATCTCTTATAAAAAAATAGTTGGACTTAAAATGCTTAATTTGGGGTGAATAGCCTCTATGCAATTGACTATTATTTAGTTTATATTAATGAAAAGTCATAATGGAATGGAATGTGTATGCAGTAGAATTTGTCAAAAACCAGATAAATAAAATTACTTTTGTTGTAGTAGTAGTTACATTATTGCACCATTAGTGGCTAAGATTTTCAGTGTTTTAGAGTTATGGAATATGCTATATGTTGAACTTGTTTTTCTAAATATGGGTGACATTTTATGACATGAATAGCCATAAACCTTTCTCAGATAGGGCAGAACACATTTTATTTATTTATTTTAATTCCATTTATATTCCGCCCTTCTCCGAAGACTCAGGGCGGCTTACAAGCTTAGCAGTAGCCTTCATTCTATGTATATGCCTGCTTATTAGGGCTTTCATACACCCCCCAAGCGGCATTATTACAAAGTCAGCTTAATTGCCCCCAACAATCTGGGTCCTCATTTTACCTACCTTGCAAGGATGGAAGGCTGAGTCAACCTTGAGCCTGGTGGGATGCGAACCTGCACTAATTGCAGGCAGCTGGTGTTACTTAAGGAGGCATTAGCCCACTGCTCCACCAAGGCTCTTATATGAAATAGCATATAATCCAATCCATTACTTTGTACAATATTGACCTTAAAATAATTTTCATTTGATTGTAATGAAGAAGCACTTCTCTAAGTAGGTATATTATCTTCTAAAATTAGTTTTTTATTCCCTCTAACTCTAGCATAATTAAGAAAAGGAAAAAAACATATAGTATATTGTCTGAAAAGTTTGACCAGATTTCAAATTATCCAGGTGTGTTTATTTCCTAATTTTGTCTATAAGCAATTCATCAAAATGCTTTCTCCCAAGTTTTTATTCTTGAAGTGAATATTAGTATGCAAGTGCTATTTCACTGGACCTTTGTTAAAAAAAGTTCTTCAAGTACTTATACTGGCAGGATCTTACTCAGCTAGTCATCTACACATAGGCACCCAATGAAAGATCTTGGCTAGAATATGGCCTCCTAAGATAGGCCTCTAAGGGTAGAATAATCCAGTCCTTTTGGCTGCGAACCTTTTGCTGTTTACTTTGCTGACAAGTGCACTTACTTGCTCAAATGATAGTATCTAAGGATACTTTTCTTCTTGTACTAAACTCAAGTATCCATGAAAGCTGTTCATGACTCTTACAAGCCAACAATGGGGAAGTGCACAAAATCAGAGGCTCTTTCCTTCAGTCCATCAACTTCCTGGGCCAAGAGAATGAACAAGCTAAGCCAACCACCATTGGGTGAGCAGCAAAGTCATTTCTCCAATTAGCAAGGAGGAGCAAAAGAGAAAGTCAGTGGGGAAAAAGAGAAGTTCCTAGAGGTGGAATGGAGGATGAAAAAATCAGAGCGCTTACCAGTGAAAAACCATCTCACCTGGCAGCCCTAGAAGAAAATCTGCAAACATTACCATCCAACAAGAACCTTTTGAGAAGGTCCCCTAAGGATCTCTCTCAGTGGAGAAGATATGGATCAACTAATATGCCTTTTATATGATGCCCCCATTCTCTCCTTGGAGGTCCATAAGTCCCTACCCTTATGATAGTTGAAAAGTAACAGTACGGCTTGCTTCCTTCCACAGAGCTTTTAACCCTAGTTGATTGTAGTGAGGAATATAATCATCATCAAGTGGTGAATATTTCCAGACTCAGCACCTGATGAGCTTAAAGCCTGTGACGGAGAGGGCTGAGAGAGGAAGAGTAGAAAAATTTTAAAAAGAGGTGTGGGGAAAGAAACAACAACCAGAAACACAAGTTGAGGATACAACAAAAGCAAAAGAGAAGAACCTGTTCTGGGCTTCTTTGCTCAAATCTGTAAATCCTCCCAATTTTTCAAAGATGCCTAGCCTCGAAGGGCCTCATTTTCTTGAGAGAGATCTGAAATATTGCCTCTTTTGGAAGAAAAGTCTTCATTATGGTTCATCCAAGCTGGGAATAAACATGACAACTGCTTTGGGAAGAAGCTGGTAGTTTATTGAAGAGGAGAACCAGACAGGAAGATGGCTGGCAGAAAAAAAGGACTGACCACATGTAGGGAATAGGTTTTTATACTCTCTGGATCCTTTTGTGTGGAGTTGCTTCCTGTTCCTGTTTGAAGCTATTTCCTGTGTCACGTATTCTGACCTGAGTGTGCCTCTCTGGTATTCTTGATCGTTGTGGGCAGGGCTTTTTTTCTCATAGAACGCTCAGAACGGAGTTCCGGCACCTTTTTTGGATAGAACCTTGTAGCGTAGGCAAGGCGGGTTGTATGACATGTGTGAGTTCCAGCACCTTTTTCTTTTACAAAAAAAGCACTGGTTATGGGTCAATCCTAGTATGTCCAAAGGTCATATCCTGCTTTCCTGGGGGCTGGGGTATGTAGATTTTAGGCCTTTGTCTTCCTAAGCTTCTAGCTCCAACCTTCTTGGTTTACATTTGCATATCTATAGAATTGGTTTTTCTGCTTGGGGGATGGAGACCTGGGACTATTAAGAAATCTGGGCATGTTTTCCTGGTTCTTCAATATCTTTTTAGGAAATATATTTTTCTGCCCTTTTAATATTTCCTTCACCTCAAGAGCTAGCTACTGTCCAGGAGAATGACTATTTTCAAATATTCCATTTGTATTGCTGAAACTGGCATTCCTGACTTGACATAAACTACTCCTGGCTTATTTCTTTAGCAAGGTATTGCAATTTGGTTTAATGATAGGACAGACTGAAGCTTCAAGAAGACTTGTTTGAAAGTTCTGTTCCCTAAGGCCTTATAGAGGCAGGAGCAATTGAATTAATCTGTTTTTCTTCCTCCTTTTGGTTTGTCCAGATTTTTCCTTTTGGCACATGCAACTACTTATGTGGCCCCCACCTCTCTACATAAAAATCTCCCAACCACATTGATTGTTTCAGGTATCCATCTTGCGACAACGTTAGAATTTATGTATTGTTTTGTATTGTTTCACTTTTTTATGTTGTAATCTATCCAGGGTCCTCTGACTGAAGCTATAAAAGCTTTAGGAAATAACATTATATAATATAAGCTACAATAAACCTTGTATCATGTTCTATGAATTAAATTCAGTTCAGTTTTCATTTAGCTCTCCAAATATCCAAGGACTGTATGAGCCTCTGATCACTTTCAGTCTTACCCTTTGAAAGGCCCTCAGTAGAGGTGAATTAAGCTTGTTTCACATATTGTAGAATTTGTCCTTGACTATATAAGAACAACCTTCTGTGAACAGGAGTCTCAATTTGGTATTTATCTATGCATGAAGAATTTTGGACTTCATGTGCCTGGATTGTGATTTTTTTAAAAGAATATCATGTCCTAGAAAGATACTTGTATGCCAGATGCCAGAGAATGGCTTGATGAAATGTGCCAACTTTGAGTCTTCAATTTGGCTCTTTATCTGGATAAGGAAAGACTAGACAATCTGGTACCATGTGGTCAAATTTCAATGTGTTGTTTAAAAAATGAGTTGTGATCATTTTTACATAACTATAATTATTAGTGCATTTTACATTTAGGGATTCTTTGCTTTATTATTTTTATTTTTATTTTTTTATTTTAATCCCATTTATATTCCGTCCTTCTCCGAAGACTCAGGGTGGCTTACAATTTAAGCACAAACCAATGTGCTTAGCAATAGCCTTCATTCTATGTATATGCCTGCTTATTAGGGCTTCCCCCCCCCCCAAGCGGCATTATTACAAAGTCAGCTTAATTGCCCCCAACAATCTGGGTCCTCATTTTACCTACCTCGGAAGGATGGAAGGCTGAGTCAACCTTGAGCCTGGTGGGATGCGAACCTGCACTAATTGCAGGCAGCTGGTGTTACTTAAGGAGGCATTAGCCCACTGCTCCACCAAGGCTATTAACTTCTTGCATCTTTGTTTAATTTGAATTTCTATATTTTCTTTTTCTTCGAAGTTAATAACAATAATAACAACCGAAATAATAGGATTTCTGCAGGTTGACATTAAAGCCTCACTTATGTTATTTTAATTCATTGTTCTCCAAAATTGCAAGTTTTTGCTTTAAATATAAATTAAGCCTTGTGCTCTTCATTCTTTTACTCTTCACGAACCTGACACCTATTTCCCTTTGGTCTGGAAAGTCTGTTAAGAAATTATTATCTGAAATTTAAATTGGGTCCTTGGTGCTCTCTGAACCAAGGTGGTTTTCTTGCAAACATTTCCTTACCAAACTAGGTAATATCATCAGTGCTCATCATCAGCATCAATGAAATTTAAATGCTTGGCATTCAACTGGCAACTCAGCATTGGCTTGTCACCAGATGTAGTGAACATGGCAAAAACAGGGAACTTTGGAGGTTGAACTGTACTTCAAAACCTAGAGAAGCTGTCAGTTCTCCATCCTTCCTTTTACAGCATGCTCTACTTTTGTTCTTGGAGAAAATGTTGAATTTCAACTCCCCTTATTGCTCAGGGATTATGAGGATTGTAACCCAGCCCATCGGGGAGGTTAAGGACTCCTGCTCCACATCACAAATACTAAAAAAAAGGTCAAATCAATCAAGCTGGTAAAAGCAGAATTCATATATTTGTTCTTCTTTGTGAACAGGGATTTATGTGAGGTAGTATGGCTAGCCACCTGCTCTCTAGTTTAATTGCTTTTAAGCAATCTTGCCTAACTGTTGGACAGTAACTAGATATTTTTTCCGCCCTCTGATGGCTGACAGTGCCATCTGCAGCATTTCCCCAAGCTTAAGGATTGTGTCAGAATTTGTTAATGCTGTACTTATTTTGCAGCATTTTAATAAACAATTATGACTCAAAAAAATCCATGCTTTTTCAAAATTAAATTTCTTTGAAATTTTTCCTATGGAGCTCCCTAAATCTTGTTCTTTGAACAAGAATCAGAGCCAATTCTGATTTCTAGAGGATGAAAGATGGATTATATGAATAGAATCTATCATATTCAAAGCTCTTTTTTTCTTTACCATAACTCAAGCACAGTGGGAATATCAGTAAAATCTTGGTTTCCAGAATTTGTACTATAGACACAATGATATAATTCAGGATGAGTTTAGATTCCTGTATCAATAAATAAGGTTCATTATTTATTATCATTGCTAAAATCTGGGTCAAGCAAAAGTAACTGTTGCCTTCCAAGCATGTACATCCATTCAAGATATTATGTCTAGAAAGCAGGAACGATCAGCATGGTGGCATTCTAGTAGGATATGAAAGAATTGTAAGCAGCAACTAGATTGGCCAATCAGAAGCAGACTGATTCTCTGTCTTTTCTTATCCCATGCAATGTTCTTAGAGTTGCAATCTCAGCTCCTCTCTCTAAGTTTTTAAACTGCTACTCCCAGAATTCTGAATATGCTAGTTATAAATTCTAGGATTTGCAGTTCTAGCATATTTGACAAATTGCAAATTGTAAAGGATATCTTGTATAGGTAGTCCTTGATGTATGACCATTTGTTTAATGACCAAAGTTACAACGGTGCTGAAAAAAGTGTCTTATGATCAGTTCCTCACAATTATGTCTGTTACAGCATGTCCAAAGTCACAGAATCATAATTTGGATGCTTGGCAACCAGCATGTAATTAAAATAATTGCAGCATCCATGCAGCATTTGTGACCTTTCAGCCATCTTCTGACAAGTAAAGACAATGGAGGAAGTCGAGCTTAACTTAAACATGGCAGAGAATGTCATAACTCATTTAACAATCTCATTGTTTAGCAATAGAAGATCTGTTCCTAGTTGTGGTTGGAAGACAAAGGCTACCTGTATAATTGTTACGCTGAGGGTTGAGTAAAACATAAACATTGAAAGGAGGAAGCCTCAGAAGAGTAAGATCACCTAGCTGCTCAAAACAAGCTTGTTTTAAACCATTAATGGAAGTTGACATCCTTCCTAGGATGGTCCATGGGTCTTTCTTCTTTTGGTTCCACATTTATACATTCCTGCCCCACAAAGAATGGTGGCATACCTTACTTTGCCAGTAACTCAGTGTAGAATTGAGGTTTGATGGCATTATATTGCTGAAGAGTCTTTGTGTGTGTGACCCAGAGAGAAGGAAAGCAAGATGTAGTCAACTCATTCAAGCTGGTCACCAACAATGGCTCATATCACTAGTGATACCTGTGAAAGTGAGGAAGACATATCACAACCTAATTGTCTGATGGTGACAGCTCTGATGTTTTTTCCTCTGGTGGTATCTTTGGGGGGAGGTTGGACTGCAGTTCCAGGAAGATAAAGATGGCAGCTCTGAACTCCAAAAAGTCTACAACTAACCAAATGTTCAGGAAAGATGGAACTAAGGATAGCTTTCTACTGAGGTTCTTCAAACACAGGGATATTCCTAAGGCTTCTGCTGTGTTTATGGCACTTTTCCCCTCTTGAACTCACCTAGCAGACATTTGTCCATGTTAACTAAGAAGGCATAGACATTGTGGAAAATAAATTGGCCATTGCCTGCAACTACAAATTTGGTTCTCAAGCTCCATTAAATACATAAAAAGTAGCATATAAAAATTGCTTTCTCAAATTAGCAGCCTTGCTTTCCACATACCACACAGGGTAATGGGGAAAAAATGCTAAATACACCCCTGTCCTGAAGCATATTTCTTTTCTGGAATATGAATGGGATTCATAAAAGTGATATGGTTTCCCAAAATAGTCTTTTGTTTCAGTGCCAGACATTTTAAGACTTCTTGCTTTCAGAAACATAAGCATAATTTGATCCAGGTAATTTGCTATAAAAGAGGAAAGAGTACTAGATTGGAAAAGATAAACTAGATAGTTATCTGGAAATAAACCCAACTAAATAAAGAGCAAATTAATTTAGAAACTGGTTGCAAATTGATCTCCTTCTTCTGTATTACAAAGATCCTATAAAAGAAGGTGGCTTGGATTTGTTTGTTTGTGTGTCTGTCCAATAGGCCATATCAGCTCAGTTCAGGTCAATAATTTATCATCCATCTGTCTTTAAAATTCCCTTAGGAAATGTTTGGATGAAATGAAATTTCATCTCATTCTTGAAATATGTTTCAATTAAGAAGTGGGCAGCATCTTCAGTAATTTATTTTTGTACTGGCCTTTTTCCCCCTTTAGGTCTTACAGCTTCTATTCATTGTTTTATCATGTCCATTAATCATTATATCACAGTTCTCAACCCCTTCATAGATTACTGCCTTGTTGTGGCAAAGGGGCTTGCATAATTCAATGAAGCTATGAGCTATGCCTTGCATGTCCACCCAAGATGGACATGTCATAGCAGAGAGTTCTCACAAAACGTGATCCACTGGAGAAGGAAATGGCAACCCACTCCAGTATCTTTGCCATGAAAACCCTATGGACAGTACCAAAAGGCAAAACGATATGACGCTGGAAGATGAGCCCCTCAGATCGGAAGGCATCCAATATGCTACTGGGGAAGAGCAGAGGGCTAGTACTAGTAGCGCCAGAAAGAATGAAGTGACTGGGCAAAGGTGAAAGGACGCTCAGCTGTGGATGTACCTGGTGGTGAAAGGAAAGTCCGATGCTTAAAGATTTTTTCTCCATAGGAACCTGGAATGTAAGATCCATGAATCAAGGCAAGCTGGACGTGGTCAAACAAGAGATAACAAGACTGAACATCGACATCTTAGGAATCAGCAAACTAAAATGGACAGGAATGGGTGAATTTAATTCAGATGACCATCAGGTATACTACTGCGGGCAAGAATCCCTCAGAAGAAATGGAGTAGCCTTCATAGTCAATAAAAGAATAGGAAAAGCCATACTGGGATACAATCCTCAAAATGACAGAATGATCTCAGTTCAAATCCAAGGCAAACCATTCAATATCACAGTAGTCCAAGTCTATGCCCAAACCAAGCGGTGTTGAAGAGGATGAAATTGACCGGTTCTATGAAGCCCTACAGCACCTTATAGAACTAACACCAAAAAATGATGTCCTTATCATCATGGGGGATTGGAATGCTAAAGTAGGAAGCCAAAAGATAACCAGAATAACAGGCAAGTTTGGCCTTGGAGTACAAAATGAAGCAGGGCACAGGCTGATAGAATTTTGTCAAGCGAATACGATGGTCATAGTAAACACTCTTTTCCAACAACCCAAGAGATGGCTTTACACATGGACATCTCCAGACGGTCAACACAGAAATCAGATTGACTATGTGCTCTGCAGCCAAAGATGGAGAAGCTCTATACAGTCAGTAAAAACAAGACCAGGAGTTGACTGTGGCTCAGATCATGAGCTTCTCGTTGCAAAGTTTAGGCTTAAACTGAAGACAGCAGGGAAAAGCACTAGGCCACTCAGGTATGAATTAAAGCATATTCCTGTTGAATATACAGTAGAGGTGACAAATAGATTTAAGTAATTAGACCTGATAGACAGAGTGCCTGAAGAACTATGGACAGAGGTTCACAACATTGTACAAGAGGTAGCAACTAAAAGCATCCCAAAGAAAAAGAAATGCAAGAAATCAAAATGGCTGTCTGAGGAAGCTTTGCAAATAGCTGAGGAAAGGAGGGAAGTGAAAGGCAAGGGAGAAAAAGAAAAATACACCCAATTGAATGCAGAATTCCAGAAAATAGCTAGAAGAGATAAGAATGCCTTCTTAAATGAACAGTGCAAAGAAATAGAAGAAAACAATAGAATAGGGAGGACCAGAGATCTCTTCAAGAAAATTGGAGATATGAAGGGAATGTTTCATGCAGAAATGGGCATGATAAAGGACCAAAATGGCAGGGACCTAACAGAGGTAGAAGAGATTAAGAACAGGTGGCAAAATTACACAGAAGAACTATACAAGAATGAGCTTAATGTCCCTGATAACCACGATGAGGTGGTCACTGACCTTGAGCCAGACATCCTAGAATGTGAAGTGAAGTGGACCTTAGAAAAACTGAGCAACAACAAAGCTAGTGGAGGTAACAGTATTCCAGCTGAGTTATTCAAAATCTTAAAAGACGATGCAATAAAAGTGCTACACTCAATTTGCCAGCAAATTTGGAAAACTCAACAGTGGCCACAGGATTGGAAAAGATCAGTTTACATTCCAATTCCAAAGAATGGCAGTGCCAAAGAATGTTCAAACTATCACACCATTGCACTCATTTCACATGTTAGTAAAGTTATGCTTAAAATCCTACAAGCTAGACTCCAGCAGTATGTGGATTGAGAACTACCAGAAGTACAGGCAGGATTTCAAAGAGGCAGAGGAACTAGAGATCAAATTGCCAACATACGCTGGATCATGGAGAAAGCTAGGGAGTTCCAGAAAAACATCTACTTCTGCTTCATTGACTATGCTAAAGCCTTTTACTGTATTGTGTGGATCACAACAAACTGTGGCAAGTTGTTAAAGAGATGGGAGTACCAGACCATCTTATTTGTCTCTTGAGAAACCTATATGTGGGTCAAGAAGCAACAGTGAGAACTGGACACGGAACCACGGATTGGTTCAAAATTGGGAAAAGAGTCCGGCAAGGCTGTATACTGTCGCCCTGCCTATTTAACTTATATGCAGAACATATCATGAGAAAGGCAGGGCTAGATGAATAAAAAATTGGAATTAAGATTGCTGGGAAAAATATTAACAACCTAAGATATGCAGATGATGTTTATGTTTATGTTTTATTTGATTTGTATACCGCCCTTCTCCCTAGGGACTCAGGGCGGTTCACAGGGCATATGTAAATAACGATACAAAAGTTAAAAGGAAATTATACCAGTGCCCAGTTAAAAAACAATAACACAATACTAAAAACACCAATTTAAAAACCCATAATCCCCCATCAGGCCAGACCAGCTAATTCAAATAAGTGGGTCTTCAGGCTGCGACGGAAGGTTCGGAGGTCTGATGTCATCCGGAGCTCCACCGGCAGTTGGTTCCATAATGCCGGAGCGCCCACAGAGAAGGCCCTCCCCCTGGGGGCCACCAGTCGGCATTCCCTGACCGGAGGCACCCTGAGGAGGCCCTCTCTGTGGGCACGTACTGGGCGGAGGGAAGTTGACGCCGGCAGCAGGTGGTCCCTGAGGTAACCCGGACCCATGCCATGTAAGGACTTAAAGATCATAACCAAGACCTTGAACCTCACCCGGAAGACAACTGGTAGCCAATGCAGCTCGCGGAGCAAAGGTGTAACATGGGAGTACCGGGAAACTCCCAAGACAACTCTCACGGCCGCATTCTGTACCAGTTGGAGCCTCCGAGTGGTCTTCAAGGGAAGCCCCATGTAGAGAGCATTACAGTAGTCAAGGCGAGAGGTCACGAGTGCATGAGTGACCGTACACAGGGCATCCCGGTCCAGATAGGGCCGCAACTGGCGCACCAGGCGAACCTGGGCGAAAGCCCCCCTAGTCACGGCCACTATATGATCTTCCAGGGTAAGCCGTGAATCTAGGAGGACTCCCAAGTTGCGAGCCCTATCCACGGGGGGTAAGAGCTCACCCCCCATAGAAAGAGATGGAACATTTTGAATGTCCCGGGATGCCGGGATGTACAGCCACTCAGTCTTGTCAGGGTTGAGTTGAAGTCTGTTCCTCCCTATCCAGACCCGAACCGCCTCCAGGCAACGGGACATCACAGCGAGGGCATCACTGGGGTGGTTTGGGGTCGAAAAGAAAAGTTGGGTATCATCAGCATATTGATGATACCCAACTCCAAAACCACGAATGATCTCACCCAGCGGTTTCATGTAGATGTTGAACAGGAGAGGCGAGAGAACCGACCCCTGAGGAGAGACCTAGGGGCGGATCTCTGCCCCCCTGCCAACACCGACTGCGAGCGTCCCAGGAGATAGGAGGAGAACCACTGAAGAACTGTGCCTCCCACTCCCAATCCCCTGAGACGCCGCAGCAAGATACCATGGTCGATGGTATCGAAAGCCGCCGAGAGGTCTAATAGGACTAGGACAGAGGAATATGGTATCCCGAGCCCTCCAGAGATCATTCACCAGAGCGACCAATGCCGTCTCCGTGCTGTACCCGGGCCTGAAACCCGATTGGTAGGGGTCCAAATAATCCGCTTCATCCAGGACCAGAGGGAGCTGATGCGCCACCACACTCTCGACAACCTTCGCAAGAAAGCGAAGGTTGGAGACTGGACGAAAGTTGTTCAATACAGCTGGGTCCAAGGCAGGCTTCTTGAGGAGAGGTCTCACCACCGCCTCCTTCAGGACGGTGGGGAAATAACCCTCACTCAAGGAAGCAGATATAACCGCCTGGAGCCAGCCTCGTGTCCTCTCCCTAGCTGCATAAACCAGCCAGGAAGGGCACGGGTCCAACAAACATGTGGAGGAGCTCAGCCTCCCCATAATCCTGTCCACTTCATCAGGGGTCACAGAATCAAACTCTTCCCAGGTAACATTGACAAGACCGCCCGTGTCCTGATCGCCAGACTCTGCCCAGTTGGAGTCCAAACCGGTCCGAATCCGAGCGATTTTATCCGACAGATGATGACTAAATTCCTCGGCACGACCCTGCAAGGGATCCTCCCTCACCTCCTGATTAAGAAGTGAGCGAGTCACCCTAAACAGGGCGGCCGGGCGATTATCTGCAGACGCGATGACGGTGGAGAAGTAATTACACCTCGCCACCCTCATCGCTGCGAGATAAGACCTAATATAGGTTCTTAACCGCAACCAGTCGGGTTCGGATCGGCTAGACCTCCAACAGCTCTCTAGGCCCCGTTTCCGACGCTTCATCTCCCAGAGCTCCGCGGAGAACCATGGAGCTCGCTGGGATCTGCGCCGGGTCAGGGGCCGCAAGGGTACAACCCGGTCAAGTGCCTCAGTGGCTGCCCTTTCCCAGGCTTCCACTAAGGCATCCGCCGAGCTGTGAGCAATGGAGGCAGGTGGGGACCCCAGCGCCGCTTGGAATCTATCAGGATCCATTAAGCGTCTGGGGCGGTACCATCTAATTGGCTCCGTACTCCCACGGTGCGGGGTGGCAAAACGGAAGACCAGCCGCAGGAGATGGTGATCGGTCCATGACAGGGGCATAATAAATGGAGAGCCCCCACCAAGATCATCCAACCACCGTCTAGATAAAAAAATCAGGTCAAGGGTGTGGCCTCCCTCATGAGTTGGTTCAGAAATTACTTGCGTCAGGTCCATGGCCGTCATGGAAGCCATGAACTCCCGAGCTAGCTCAGATGAACCTCCCAGGGATGGTAGATTGAAGTCTCCCAAAACTATAAGTTTGGGAAACTCAACCACCAACCCCGAGAGGATATCGAGCAGCTCGGGCAGGGCTGCCGCTGTGCGACTAGGCGAAATGTACACCAGCAGCAAGCCCAACTGCGCCCCAGAACCAAATCTCACAAAGAGAGACTCACACCCGACTATCTGAGAAACGGTGGTCTCCCGCGGACATAAGGTCTCCCTAATAGTGACCGCCACTCCCCCACCCCTACCATGAGCTCGTGGCCGGTGTAGCACCCGGAAGCCTGGTGGGCAGAAGTCAACCAAAGGGACCCCACCCTCTGGGCCCAACCAAGTCTCCGCGATGCAAGCCAGGTCCGCATGCTCACCCTCAACTAAATCCCTGACGAGGGGAGCTTTGTTAACCACGGACCTGGCATTCAGGTACACCAGCCGGAGCTCAGGAGGCTGCACATCCTCGCTCCCGGGACCTCGGGGAAGAAGCAGAGGGTCGGAGCGCCTCACCGCTTGCAAGTAGCGGAGACGGCCCTCCCGGTAGCGATTCTGCCACTCTAATGGCAGAAAGTGAAGAAGAACTAAAGAGCCTCTTGTTGCGGGTGAAGAAGGACAGTGCAAAAGTTGGGTTGAAACTTAACATTAAGAAAACCAAGATCATGGCATCTGGCCCTCTCAATTCCTGGCAAATAGATGGGGAAGAAATGGAGGTAGTAACAGATTTTATTTTCCTGGGCTCCAAGATCACTGCAGATGGGGACTGTAGCTAAGAAATTAAAAGACGCTTGCTCCTTGGGAGGAAAGACATGACAAATCTAGACAGCACACTAAAAAGCAGAGACATCACCCTGCCAACAAAAGTGTGCATAGTCAAGGCTATGGTCTTCCCAGTTGCAGTGTAAGGCAGTGAAAGTTGGACCATAAGAAAAGCTGAGCACCAAAGAATTGAAGCCTTTAAACTATGGTGCTGGAGAAGACTCCTGCGAGTCCCTTGGACTGCTAGGCGATCAAACCAGTCAGTCCTAGAGGAGATCAACCCTGACTGCTCTTTAGAAGGCCAGATCCTGAAGTTGAAACTCAAATACTTTGGCCACCTGATGAGAAGGAAGGACTCACTGGAGAAGAGCCTAATGCTGGGAAAGGTTGAGGGCAAGAGAAGAAGGGGACGAAAGAGATTGAGGTGGCTGGATGGAGTCACTGAAGCAGTAGACGTGAGCTTAAATGGACTCCAGAAGATGGTAGAGGACAGGAAGGCCTGGAGGAGCATTGTCCATGGGGTTGCGATGGGTCAGTCACAACTTCACAGTTAACAACAACAACAATTCTCAAGGAACCTTGGCAGACAAGATGGAAATTTGCTTTAGACCCAGTGAATCTCCAGAATTTGGATGCATTGTCCAATAAAATTAACTAAAGTACTATGTTAACATTATGTAGATTTGTTGGCGCTGCTGATCAAGCACTGTTCCTTTGCTGAGTTTGAATGAGTAACGTTTTGTTTGACAAACCTTCACTTTAGTTCTAGAATTCAAAAGATTTGAGTTGGCCTGTTCTTAACTTGTGGTCCCTTCTCCCTTGTTCCAAATCTTTGTGTCACTATTTTGATTGCTTCCAAACACTCTGTCAATGGTTAAATCAATGCAACTTTGGAACATTTAAAATGCCATCTTGAAAAATCTGCATGTGAGCACAAAAGAACAATCAAGCACCAGAAAAGTGGGTTTTCTCTAGCCAAGTTTCAAAGGGTTTCAGATGATAGTATAGGGCCTGTCATCTCCCTATGTTACAGCTGTACCTTTAGGTTTTTAATGAAAGTTAATGTCATTTGAAATTTCTTTCACAGCTTTCTCTCATAACAGGACAGGCACCCTTTTGATGCCAGAGATATATTTAGAATTTCAAGGGCATGTTTTGGGTTCACTCATAAAACAGTTGCCACAGGGAGGAATTTTGCTACTTATTCACCAGAAGTTAAATTGAAGTGACTTCTTATCCCAGCTAATTCTTGATCAAGCCAGCTTACCTGCTTGTACGTTTTTTCTGGGCAGGTAGGCATATTTCTGAACAAGGAACTGGGTTGAAGTCACCATCATTTTTTAATTTGTAATGCAATATATAGGGTTTACGTGTATCCCCAAGGCATTCTTCTAATGAAAGTTATGCTTGAGGCTGGTGTTTTTCAGCATGCCGGATCCTTATTTAATTAAAATTTGAAAAATAATTAAAAGATGGGATATAGAGCTTTGCTGATGCCAAGGAAGATAATTATGTCATCTACTCCATCTGAGAGGAAGAAAATTGAGAACACCACTTCCTCATTTTTAGAGATTTTTTTACTTTGAGACCAGTTTAGAAAGCAGCATAAAAATATTCCCACCAGTAAGGTTCCTAAGGATGGTCTCCATCATTTAATCCTGGTTTAATCCTGGTTTGTTGGCCTCAGTTGGAAGTCTTCTGGGCTAATATGTGATCCCCACTGGGTGGTGCTGCAGAACTCACAATATTCCTGCTAATTTTGCTCCCATATAGTTTCAAAACTTGAGAAAACCTGCCTTGATCTATCTATAATGATCAGGCGTGTCATTTTTTTTAAAATTACTGACTACTGATGCTTAGTTAGATTACCTTCTTTTACATCCTGCCCATTTCCTAACCATCTTTTGATTCTGGGTCCTATTGCTTTTCAACTGATTCACTGGATGTAACATTACCCATTTTTTGAAAGTCCCTATTTCTAAAATATCGTAGCCCAGGAATGGACAACTCTTTTCATTCTCTTAGCCCCAACTTGAATGACCAATGGCTAGGGTTCACATAAGAAGCAATTTAAAATATCTGGTGGGACAGCTAGTTCCATGTCTTAAGAAAATTAAAACTGGCTATTTGCAGCGCAGAACATAATTCCAGACATTCCTGCTTTGGCCAATTGAGCAAAAGTAGAATATAATAGAAGATTATCCAAGAATATCTCAAAATCAAGATTAGAGAACAGGGGGGAAAATTACCTCAATATTAATGAAGAACTTTAAAGATTCATTTCCAATTCATGGTCTGAACTGAACCAAGATTGTTAGGAGCTCTGCATTGCTACGGGGAGGGGGGGGACAATATGATTCCTTAGTATCACACATAAGCAGTTCTCCTTATAAACCAGATGATGGGCCTTAGATGAAGCTGGATTAATCATCAAGGACATTTTCCACCATTTAGTTGGGATTTAGAGGGTGAAGAATGTGCTATTTTCCCCTCTAACCTGAAATGCATTTCCAAAACATGACAGAGATATACAGTAATTATACAGTAAGATTTACTCTAGTACACAGAAGCTTTACTTCTCAAAGAATGGAGAGCTGATAGAATATAATGAAGAAGATGCCTATGGATGGAATTGCCCTAATAATAAAAACATTCCTCATACCATTATAAACAGCAAAAGAAGTATATTAGGCCACTCCATACGATTAAGTTAAAAAAATTTTTTAAAAAAATGATTTTTTAATCTCAATTTGTGCTACAGTTCATGGTCTGCCAAGCAAATAATATGCTTTTTAAAGAAATCCCAAACTACATATTTGAAATAATAGCAGTTTCCAAATGAACAGTTATGGTCTATTGAACAAATCCTTTAGTTTTGAAAAATACTTGTAATACACTTGAAATACTTTAAGAATGCCTTTTGGAATATCTTGCCATTAAAGAAAGAAAGGATTTGAAACATAGCCTAAATTCCTTAACATCCTTCAAGGCAGCTTTTTCAGTATTTAGGAGTAAAATCAAAATTAAGATGAACATTAAATATCTGCATAATGGGTGATGTTTCATGAGCTGCATGATAGGAGAGTGTTCTGGCTGCAACAACTTTTATCCCATTGATCACCAATCAGCTGATTTAACAGAAGTTGAAGATTTAACAGAATTGGAAGGGACCTTGGAGATCTTCTGGTCCAATCCCAGGCAGGAAACTCTTTACCATTTCAGACAAATTGTTGTCTGGAGGCAAGACGTTCCACTGATTAATTGTTCTAAATATCAGGAAATTTCTCCTTTGTTCTAGGTTGCTTCTCTCCTTGATTAGTTTCCATCCATTGCTTCTTTTCTCCAGTGCTTTCAATAGCACTGGAGAACAGAAGAGTAGGTTGACCCCGTCTTTTTTGTGGCAGCCCCTTAAATATTTTTCTGCTCTACGAAAGTCACTTTTCTATTTCAGACCACACCCATTCATCTGTGTCCTTTTTTTCACTCTGTCCTTTTTTCAGTTTAGTTCAGGGGTGTCAAACTCAATTTCATTGAGGGCCGCATCAGCATTGCGGTTGCCCTCAAGGGGCCGGGTGGGTATGGCCAGGGTGGGCGTGGACTACGGGGTGGGCGTGGCTAGAGTGTGTATGGCCTACTGGGTGGGCGTGGCCAGCTCTACATCATTCGCATCAAGGGTGCCTATGGGGGCCTGGGCAGGAGTGAGACAGATCTGAGGGTCTCTGGCAGAAGGAGGGTCTCTGGGCCAGGGCCAAGGCAGTGGGAGCCGTTCCCTCACTGTTTCCAGGATGGCTTCGCGGGCCACATGAAACCACTTCGCGGGCCAGATCCGGCCCCTGGGCCTTGTGTTTGACATGTCTGGTTTAGTTCACTGAATTCTAAGCACTGTGGCTCTCAGCCCAAAACAGTTGTCGTCAGCTCAGTACGTACCGCATGCTCATTTAAAAAGAGGAATCGATGATTTAGCATCCTTAGGTCAGAAATCCCTAAGTATCCAATCAGCAAAAGCTAGAGCTCACGACTCCCTTCTAAAATTGTTTTATGAAATGTAAAAACCTTCAAACTAAATATGTCAGATTTAAAGCAAGGTATCTGAAGACGCATTTTCTCCCGTTTTAATTTCCCAAGGATATTTTTAGTAGGGGGGGAAAAAGAAACAAACAACCTATTTATTCATCAAGTAGGGCATTAGAAAAGAACAAAAACGTGTAATTTAAAAATTAAAAATGTTCTAAATTTTAACTGCCAAATTGATTCATAACACTTGCATTTATACAATGTTGTTTTTTTTACATTTTTCATTCCCTATCCTAATCCTTTGAAAGCCTGTGTGGATTAGCTGCAATGGGTTTTGATGAGGTGCTTCGCTCTGTGGAGGTGCTTTGTTCCATCTCTACAAAGGGTAGAAATGGAGTGATTCACCCTCAAATTGACGCTTCGCTTTGTAAATAGGGTCTCCAGCTAATAAACAGAATTCTGCGTTAGCACGTAAAGTGAAATGATGTAGCATCCTTAGTAATGTGGTATTTGATGCTGCAATTTGTGAGAAAACACCTGATCAAATACTCTGAGCAAATGGGAGCTCCTTAAGTCCTGTAGAGCAGGGATCTCCAACCCCCAGACCATGGCCTACTACCAGGCTGTGGCCTATTCATAATTGGGCCGCATGAGTGGCTAGCTGGAGCTTGACTTGTGCAAGCAGCGGGCTGATGGGCACTCATGTGTGTGTGCACCAGCCTGCTGCTTGCACAGGTTGAGCGGTGCACATGTGCACCGGCTGCTTGCATTCATGCTGGCCTGGCACTCAAGCAGCCCAGTTTCCCTCTCCCTCCCCCCAGCCAGGCCACCAAACCACAAAGGTTGGACCAGCTACTCTAGAAGTCACTGGTACACTACATAATATCTTAGTATTGGTAAGTCGTGTCCAACTCTAGGGGCAGTGCTCATTTCAGTTTCTTAGCTGAGGAAGCTAGCCTTGTCCAAAGGTCCTTTCTGTGTCATGTGACCAGTAGGGCTATATGCTGAGGCACATGGAAAACTGTCACCTTCCCATCGATGTAGTGCCTATTTATCTACTCACATTTGCATGCTTTCAAACTGCAAGGTTGGCAGAGCAGAGGCAAGTAACAGGAGCTCACCCCGCCATGCAGTGCTCAGGTCTCAAACCCGGACTGTCAGCTTTCCAACTAACAAACTCAGGATTTTTAACCCAGTGATGGCAAACCTTTTGGAGACTGAATGCCCAAACTACAACCCAAAACCCACTTATTTATCGCCGGTTGCCAGGTGGGATGTGGCCCACTGGGTGGGCGTGACTGTGGTGGTCATGGCAGACTGGGTGGGCATGGCCAAAGTGGGCGTGGTCACCTCGATGTTGCTCGTGGGGAGGGATTCCTGTGGGGGCCATGCAGGGTTGGGGGAGATTCAGGGGGTCTCTGGCAGGTGGGGCAGTTGGCCAGAGGCTCGTTCTGTGGGGTGAGGCAAGGCGAGGCAGGGTGTGTATGCCAATTGCTGCAGGGCAAGGCAAGGTGAGGTAGGGGCCAGGGAAGCTACTGCCTGACACCATCAGCCCCCCCACACAGAGGCCAGCGAGTACATGGGGGCCGACGGTGTCCATCAGCAGCCACAGCCTGCCGGCTCATCAACTGGCATGCTCTGGACAGCTAGCTGACAGCTGAGGAGGTAATGCAGTGGGTCGTGACTGGGAAAAGGAGAGCATGCAAGGCCAGGAGGGACGGGACAGGGGGGGAGGGCAACCAGCTGTGCTGGGATGCATCCGGCCACATGGGACCTCGGGCAGCTGGTTGAAGAGGGACGGTTGCCATCTCCAGGACATAACACGCGTGCCCACAAAGAGGGCTCTGAGTGCCACCTCTGGCACATGTGCCATAGGTTCGCCACCACTGCTTTAACTGCTGAGCCATCATGCAGCTTTTGTTGAAGACTATTCTAATGCCAAAGACATTGAATTGACATTTGACTGTTCTGCCCAACAGCATGCATCACTCAGTTAGTCACTAGCCAAACCATATCTCCTTAGTGGGAGTTCTGATAGCACCTAATTAAAGCTATATGATTCAGAAACCAGCAATTTGGAAATAAAATTCCCCACCCAAATTTCCCTAAAGTAGGGTTTATGTGCAGCAGTTTCTCTCTGCTAAATTAAACCAGATGGGCCAAAAGTGGCTGGAAAATTTTTAACATTCTTGGAGGTCATTGACTTATTCAATAGGCTCGTTTTGGATCTTACAGTATATTAAATCTCCCACCAGCAATTAAACAGTTAATAGGGTTCAAGAGGAGGCCTATGAGTTAGCAACAATTACTGTATATCAAGATGAAGTACACAGAACTACATAAAATATCTTCAGGGCATTTTCCGTTCAATTAATTTTTAACAGATAATCCAGAGATATTTGTGTTGAAGATCAAGTACATTCTATTTTGGGGGTATATAGTTTGACTTCAAAACTTGATATGTAAATAATAAATTATATTAGTGTAATATATGTTGCTAAAGGAAGAAGGAATCAGTGAGTGATAATTACTAAATAAAATGGTTTCTTCATAATTTAACACTTGTCATTTTAAAGCCAAGTTACACCAAAGATGGCATTATTCATATATTAACGAATTCTATTTTGGCAATCAGCCTAAACTAAACAAAATTGATATGATACCTTTCTTTTAACAAGCTTTGAGAAACTTACCAAAGGGGGAAAATGCAGTTGTGAGCTGCTTTAAGCAAAATGCATACCTAGATATGACATGTATTTCAAGTGTGACATCTTGCATTTTAAGCATGCTGGATTCTACAAGTCACAGTGAGCTCATGTAATTAAATAAAGGAAAAGCCACTTAACTGTATAATAATACAGGTGAATTTCAAAGGGTAAGATTGATTCAAGACAGTTGTAAGCAACACAATTACCAAGCAATGTTCTTGTTAATGTTTGGCACAACTAAAGTTTCTCTGTATTGTTTTTATAGTAATTGTGTAACTGTTAAGAACAGAGATGTGCTTTGCTAAGAGACTTTAATAAAAATTAAACATGTATTGTAATGAGAAGGCAAATTCTGGATATTTCAAAATAGCACCTAGCAACAGCACTTAGACTTACATTCTGCTTCACAGGGATTTACAGCCCTCTCTAAGCGGTTTACAGAATCAGCCTATTGCCCCCAACAATCTGGGTCCTCATTTTACCGACCGCGGAAGGATGGAAATCTGAGTCTTACCTTGAGACTTGAGTTGGTGAGAATTGAACTGCTGAACTGCAGTTAGCCGGCAGACAGCAGAAGTAACCTGCAGTACTGCTTTCTAACCAATGCGCCACCATGACTCATAATAAATACAGATAATCCTCAACTTACACCCAGTTGCTTAGCAACCATTTGAAGTTACAACAGACCCTGAAAAGCTTATGACTTGGATTCAAAGTTCCGATATCCACATACACACACCCCTTTTGGGTTGCTCAGCAACTAGCCGGCATTTATGGCCATTTGCAGCATCCTGTGGTCACATGACCATAATTTACATTCTTTTTATACCTTGTTTACTTCTGATTTCCAGGGGGGAATAACACCCCTTTTACTTCACAACTGTGACTTTTGCTTAATGACTGCTGTGTTTGCTTTAATAAAGACCACTGCAAAAAAAGGTAGTAAAATCAGGTGTGATCATTTGGTGACTGTCATGTCTAACAATTGAAATTGTGGGCTTACTCACAGTCTTAAATCAAGGACCTATAACCTGTAAAGGTTGCATAGCTGAGCCAAAGCCTTTTAATTTTTGCTTTTTCCCCCTTTTTAAATATTAAAAAAACAATTGAATGCAAGGATGGACTTTTCTAATGAAGGTCTGTTTTGTTTCAGTTCAATTGTAATTCAACAGAATATTGGCTATTCTAGCTAATGTGGGTCAAAGGCTTTCACTATCCAGTTAAGAATTCAGTTTTTGTGAGACTAATTATAATGTTATCTTGGATCAGAGAGGAGAAGGAGTGAAGCCAACTACATGCTTGTATTTTTCTGGGTTTATGAAACACATAAATTGGGTTTTTACAGTCATGTTTCCACATAATTTGTTATGATGACGAATTTTGCCCAAATTTCTGGATTTTCTGAGTTTGACTAGAATTAATAACAGCATCTGGGTTTTACACAGCACTGTAGACTGAATTGTATAGACTGAATTGTATTTTAGATGTTTGGCAGAACTAACCCTTTTGACAGAATCAGGCAAAACCAGAACTGAGGCCAAGAAAAAAAAAGTCGGGGACATTTCTCTGCCCATCACCCCAAGCCCTATCTATTTTTCCCTAGATGGATTCTGAAAGCAGTTGAGATCAAAATGCTTTAATAAAGATGAAAAAGGTGTACTTAACAAGCAAAGCAAATTTTTTTGGCATCATTTCTGGCAAAATGAAAAACATTGACGTGTGGCAAAGACAATAGGCGCCTAAGATTGTTCCTTTTTAATTTTAAGAAATGAAGGAAGAAGGGACAAAAAAAAGACATATTCAGTTTTTTTAACCTGTATTTGAGTTAATCATCCAGCAATTAAATTGCAATGACCATGTTTTCTTCAGCCTACCCTGAAGTAATGAAAGAAAACGTTGGATATAGTTCCCAAAGGTGTTCAAGATGATGTGACGTTTAAAATATTGTGCCTGGTTTGAAAAGGGAAAATAATGCCCTAACTGTTTGGAGGTTAAAAGTTCAACGGTAGTGCACTTTACCTTTGAATCCTGTGTAAACAATATTTAACTAGCTGTGAAATTGCTAGAAGGGAGAGATTGCAGTCTGGATTTGAAGTGCACAAAAATATAATTTAAGATAAGCATTGTATTTGAAAGAGCACCAAATAGCAGAAATTGTAAAGTAGGAGAAATTGCTGTTCATTGATTAAAGTGCCAGAAATGGCTGATTTAGAACTAACTCCACATTTGAAAGAAAAGAGCATCTTGGGTAGCCACCTAACCTACACTTACATTTTTGATGAATTTGAACTGGGGAATTATGGATTCAAGCATGGATCATGTAACATGCCTGGTTATATATATATCAAGTGGTCAGGATTTCTCAGCGTGTTTATGAACCTATGCGAGCTTCCCCTGTGTTCTCTTATTTTAGTTCTGTATTAAACCAATTATATTGCCACCCAACTCACAAACAGTGACTCCGTGCAGCTTACAGCATGAAAAACACACAACATAAAGCTCATAGACACACACAGACATTCTCACGGCAACAACAGATACGATCACACGAGCTGTTTGATCGGCTCTGTATCAGTTTGAGGTCTCCAGGCCCACTGACAGAACCATTACTTCAGGACCTTCCCAACAAATAACAATGTGGGGGCCAATTTTATACCCTGGGAAATTATATTTCATAAGAAGGGAGCCACCACCAAGAAGGCCATTTTTTTTTATTGAAAAGTTTTAACATACATTTTATCTTTAACAGTCCCCCCTCCCCCTCCCCTCTCCCTCCCTCCTCACCCCTCTCCCCCTCCCCCCCCCCAACTTCCCAGAGCTAAGTACAAGGTATAAAAACAAAAAAAAAACAATCATAAGCATCCATATGCTAACAACCATAAACTCTAAAATCTATCACTCTCTGGCTCATATAGGATAATACAAACACTATTAATATTAAATATATATATGTATAGAGAAAACAAGGGAAAAAAAGAAAAAGAAAAGGAAGACTTATTCAAATGCTACATGAAACTTTTTAGGCCTATATTTGTTCTGGATATACTCAATCCATTTTCTCCATTCCATAATATAACGTTCTTGCGAGTGATCTTTCAAATAAGCCGAAATCTTTGCCATCTCTGCCAGGTCAGAAACCTTTAAAGTCCATTCTTCTATGGTCGGCAGTTCCTCTTTCTTCCAATACTGACCTATTAAGAGTCTTGCTGCCGTAATTAAATTCAACATCAACTTAGTGTCCACAACCGTAGCATCTGTAATTATTCCCAACAAAAAAAGTTGCGGACAAAACTTTATCCTTTGCTTGAAAATCTTCTGCATATTCCACCAAATTTTAATCCAGAAGGCCTTAACCTTTTTGCAAGTCCACCATACGTGAAAATATGTTGCATCTTCATCACCACACCTCCAGCATTTTGGCTGATAATTCGGATACATACTTGCAAGCTTTTTAGGATCTAGATGCCATCTATAAAACATTTTATAAAAGTTCTCTCTTAAATTTTGAGCTTGTGTAAATTTTACGTTCCTCACCCAAATCTTTTCCCACGTATCCATTGTAATAACTTCTTGGATATTTTGGGCCCATTTTATCATACAGTCCTTAACAAGTTCTGTTTCTGAGTCAATCTCTATCAATGCAAGATATATCCGTTTAATATGTGCTGGTCCTTGATTTCTAATTTGCTTTATCAGATTTTCATCAGTCATTGTAAAACCAATTTTCTGGTCTTCTTTCCACCTGGCCCGTAGCTGAATATATTGAAACCAAGTTTGAACAATCTCTTCATCTCGCAAGAGGCTATATGGTTTCAAACACCAGACATTTCTTTCCAAGCTTAAAATCTCTTTATACGTAGTCACATCATGTTTAAAACCAACATTTATATTTTCTATTGCGTGTTTTGGAATTGCCCACAATGGTATCTTACAGTCTAACTTATGTCTATACTTCTTCCAAACTCTCAGCAATGCCTGTCTTAAAATATGCACTCTAAACACATTATCTACCTTCTTATCATACAACAAATATGCATGCCAGCCAAACAGCAAATCATGGCCCTCAAGATTTAATAATCTCTCTTGTGTCAAATTAATCCAATCACTTATACCTGCTAACGCAGCAGCTTCATAATATAATTTAAGATTAGGCATTTTAAGACCACCTCTTTCACGAGTATCCTGCATAATCTTAAGTTTAACTCGTGGCCTTTTCCCTGCCCAGACAAATTTATTGATACCTCTCTGCCATTCCTCCAAATTAGAATCTTTCTTAAGAACCGGTATCATTTGAAATAAAAATAAAAATTTAGGCAGGACATTCATTTTCACAGAAGGCCATTTTTCTTGGTTCCATCAAATATACTTCTCCACTGAAAGGGACCTGTAACATGTCCTGCCTTCCCCGCCCAGGTGGGCTGGATAGATGTACCTGGGGATAGCTTCTGGAATATTGGGTGCTTTCACTTGCACTATCACACTCATAATGCTTCTTTTTTATGATCAGATTTTGGAAAAAGGTGCTTCCCCTTAAAATATAAATTATAACTTTGTTTCAAAAAGCAGGATCTAAAACTATTTTGATTTCAACTTGAGCTTATGAAACCATTGTTTTATCAAAGGAAAGGTTGCTTGTTTAGCTGAGCTGGCACCTCTCGCTGGGGCCCCAAGATAGACGTGAGTGGGGTCAGTCTCGGTATCCTTTTGTATCTAAACTTTACTATAATCGTTATTCTGCACCTTAGGGTCACCTTAGGGCCATTCACACATAATATTGTACCCACGTCTCCCAAACATTGCCATTAGCAAACTCACAGGAACATCACAGATTTTTTTTTACTATTTGCTAAATGGAAGTGTTAGTGAGTTTCTTGCGGCACCAGGGGGTATTGTGTAGAACACACTGCAAAACCACTAGTTGACACCATAAAATAGAACGTTTTTGTAAAGGGCTGCCAAAATGACCTGGAATTACAAGAGGAATAGCCACAGCCTAGGCAATGGTCTGATAAGAGAAATCCAAGTCCAAAGCAGGAATAGGAGTGGAGAAAAGAGTGCAGAATTAACCCTCCCTTGTCCTAAGGAACATTAAAGGCAGAGCCAGGGGATGCACTTTCAGACTTGCAAGATTCTGTTATTGTACCCATACAATAGTTCTTGGTTTTGGTTTCCCGGTTTGTTTGGGAACCTCTATGCTATGACGCGGTGGCTCTGTGGGTTAGGACGCTGAGCTTGTCAATCAGATGGTCGGCAGTTTGGCAGGTCGAATCCTGAGTGCCGCATAACAGAGTGAGCGCCTGTTACTCGTCCCAGCTTCTGTCAACCTAGCAGTTCAAAAGCACGTAAATATGCAAGTAGAAAAATAGGGACCACTATGGTGGGAAGATAACAGCGTTCCGTGCGCCTTTGGCGTCTAGTCATGCTGGCCACATAACCACGGAGATGTCCTCGGACAAGCGCTGGCTCTTCGGCTTTGAAACGGAGATGAGCACCAGCCCCTAGAGTTGGAAACGACTAGCACGCATGTGCGGGGGAAACTTTACCTTTACCTATGCTACACCTAGAGGAAGCAAGCAAGCAAGCAACATTATACCAACATATTGCTCTGCTCTTATTTTCCCTGAGGTTGTGCTGCAAATTAGTATTTTTAGATTTTTAAGAGCCATTGAAATGTTAAATATGTGAAGATCTTCCTGACTTTGGAGGAAACCCCTCCCCCCCCCAAAAAAAACCATGTTGAAACAGCTTGGGCTACCACTAACCCAAGAGAATATTTTGTAAGTAATGTCTCCAGATGATCCAAGTATAAATCAGAGTATATTGCTTTTCTACCTCGATCTAATGTTTTTTTTGTTCTGTTTAGAATGTCAGGCCTTCTTTACTATTTGTCTGGTATTGCAATTATTTTTTCCTTCAGGCAAAAATAGTTGCTTTTTGAGGACTCAGTCCTTATCAGGCTATAAATGGATATGAGCTCTTTGTCTAATACCTAATTCCTTCAAGCTGTGAACACTTGCAGCTCATTTCTCTTTCACAACTGTGCACAGTACATACTACTTAAATAGGCAAGTAAGAGAAAAAACTATGCTAGGTATTAATGCAGACTTTTCAAGAATTGGCAGAATACTGCTGTCTCCTCTTCTTCCATTAATACTTAGTATATAGGTACAATTTTTGCATGCTAACTTTCAATATACAAGTAGTCCTTTCTTGGTGACCACAATTAGGACCAGCAATTCTATTGCTAAGCAGTGTGGTTGTTGAGCGAGATGTCCCGTGACTGCAACGTGAGATTTTATTGCCTGCTTCTCCATTGGCTCTGCTTGTTGGATGCTAGTTGTTAAGTGTGCAGATGGTAATCATGCAACGATCATAAACACCCACCAGTTGGAAACTGCCCAGATCTCAATCATGTGACCATAGAGAGGGTACGACGGTCAGAAGTGTAAGGACTGGTCATAAAAATGATTTTTTCCAGCACTGTTGTAACTCGAACAGTCACTAAACAGGGCAGTCATTAAGGGAGCTCAACTGTAGTAGATATAAAGGAACATTGGTGATGTCCACATGCTATAAGTAAAGTAAGAGAAAAGAAAAACTGAGATCCATTGGAATTTCTCCATCAGATTCTTCACACATGGGTGATATTTACTTGACATCCTCACTAAAGTCTCTTCAGTAAACTAAATTTTCATGGGATAAGAGGACTTGTCCTTATATGGATGGTTAACTGGTTAAAAAAACAGAAAGCAAAGAGGTGAAATAAATAAGTAGGGAAATAGGGCCCCTTGAGGACCTACATTAATTAAGTTTAGTGTAGTGCAGGGGTAGGCAACCTTGGCTCTTTTATGACTCATGGACTTCAATTCCCAGAATTCCTGAGCCAGCATAGCTGGCTCAGGAATTCTGGGTCTTGAAGTCCATGAGTCATAAAAGAGCCAAGGTTGCCTACCCCTGGTGTAGTGGTTAAAGTATCATGCTAGAAACTGAGAGACTGTAAGTTCTGGTCCCACCTGGGCATGAAGCCAACTAGATGACCTTGGGCCAGTCACTCTCTCTCATCCCTAGGAAGGAGGCAATGGCAAACCACTTCTGAAACACTTTGCCAAAAACCTGTCCAAACAATATTCAATAATTTGATACAATTGAGCAGAAGTTCAAAAAAAAGTATCTACAGTGCTTCAAACATAATGTTGGTTCACACATAATGTACACATAATGCTGTACCAAAAACAAACTAATGACGTTAAGTTGCTCGACTTTTCTTTTCTTTAGATAGTACTGGTGCTTTTTTAACTTGTTCATAAGCCATCTTGCCTGAGAGATAATACAAAATTGTTCAGGATAATAAATTCAAAGTAGGGTGAAAAGCTCCAGAAATATCTTTTTTATCTAGACATGTGCAAATTATTTGAACTAAATCTAACAATAGTATACATTAAAGCAAATCCCCTAACTTCAAATGCATGCTGATGGAGTCTGAGTGTATATAATTAAGCAAGAAAAAAGTCTTACCATACTAGATAGTGCTATGTGCAGAATTAACCTAAGAATAAGAATAATTAAGGAACAGATTTAAAGTAAAAATGATAGCATTGTAATTTATGTATTAGATTTGTATCCCATCTTTAATTCAAGAAGACACACGCAATACTTTCTCATCTTACTTTTTCCAGACCACCCCATAGTTAAGTTGGCTTAAGAGAATGAATTGGGACCTGGGTCTGTTCTCTCCTAGGCTAATAATGTATTTTAACAATCACTGGCTATTAAAAGCAATTCCCTCTATGTTACATCTGCATACGAACAACTGTGCAAATATTATTTTCAAGCTTTGCGTGACCCTAATACAAAGAAGAGTAGATGGCTTTGGGGAAGTCAGGGTAGCAAATTTTTCTACCTGAAAAATAACAATCAATCAATCAATATATGTATGTATGTATGTATGTATGTATGTATTTTTAAAAAAATCTCTAATCACAGCATAACTTGTAGAAACGAATGGAAGGACATTTGGCTGTGACACTCCCAATATAGAAAGATCTTTTGCTAAAAATTTGTTGGTATCAATTTTATATTTATTTCATTGCCTATTAGGCACAAAGAATCAGGACCGCATATTCAGTCCCAGTTAAAATGGTTTAGTGCCCGTGTCTATACACAAGCATATAGTCAACTAATGATCCATACTAAATTGGGGCCAGATAAAAGTTAACGGAACTAAAGACGATGGACTTAGATTGTTTGTGGGAACGTAAGGACTCCAGACTGATTTCTCTCTTGTCTCCATCCCCAAGCACTGCCATTTCTTCTCCTACTGTACCATGTTAAAGCTTCTTGTTCATTCAGTGCTGGAGACTTATTAGCTATAACACATTTTACGATTTATTACAGTATAGTTTTATAGATTTATTTATAATTTGATTTGTTTTATTGACAGTACTTTGTCAAGAATTCTATGACTACACAGGATAGAAATATTTAAATTAATATTTAAATTAATAAATACATATGTATTTTCTGTGATTTAGCTTTGTTCTTGAGAAGAGGATAAAGAAATATGTGGTCTCTTAGCTGTTGGCTCATATCACTGAATCCTTCATTATAAAATATTAACCTTTGCACAGAAGGGATAACTATGTTTTAAAAAAATATACTTTAAAGATATAGTTTCATCTCTTGCTCAGCTTATAGATATCTACACAAGTAAGTCATTTTCATCTAAGAATCCTTTCTTTATTAGATGGAGACTAAGTGTTATGGTTTGGTATTTTCTCTTATCTTCTCCCCTTCTCTTTCTCGTTAAACTTGAATTTCCTATTAAATCCATAAAGAGAAGTTGTGCTTTAATTTCAAGTTAAAAATCAGAATATAAAACCCAAATCAGATAATCATGGTACTTGGGGATTAAAGCCATTTCCTAGTTTAGATACAGTGAGTAATTTAATAAATCTCAATGATATTTCTATTATATCATAAATGCTAATGATATAATGAGTAAGGTCTCAAACAAATTCCCAGTCCTGGCCTACCAAAAGCGAAAATACGATAGCAGTCTTCAACTGTCTGAAAGAAAATCACACAGAGGAAAGAGTGGACTCTAATCCACTCTTCCTCTTCACAGAGGAAACAACCTCTAATGAAGGGGTGTCAAACTGCCGGCTCGCGGACCAGATACGTCATGCCGAAACCGCATGACAGTTTCCATTGCCGGCAATGGAGAAAAAGTCATGATACGTCACGACACGTCATGTGACGTTACGAGTTTGATACCCCTGCTGTAATGCACGTGTATAAAAAGGGGGTGGGTTCCTGCTAAATCACTTACTTGGTTATTGTGCAGCTTTAATAATCGTTTTAAAGAAAACTTGGCTATGCTACCATAAAATATTATAACTGTTGCTAAGGATGCTCACATTAAACACAGAGAGTCATGAATTGAATCTCGTGTAGTAACTGTGAGTAGTAATTCTGCAAAGAATTCTATGAATATGACTTTTACAATATTTTATTGTGGTGAATGTTTCCAGGACTGTAGCATAGAGCAGCGAGGTACTGTAGCTATGTCTGAACGCTCTGCCTCCATGTGGTCCCTTGCTTGCCTTTCATCATGCAAAGAAGAATTTCTGTTGGGACTGCCTTTGAGACAAAATAGTCGTGGCTTTTATCTCACTGAACCTAGAATCCAAGTGTTTCATATCTTGTGACAGATACAAATCATACATTACACAAGAACTCATAGGACAAACTGAAAGAAATTGAGAAAGGAAGCTTTGGGGATGTATCTCACCTGAGCTACTGTTTGGTTTCTTGTGCCCATAGAGGCAAATCACAGTATGAAAAAATCAACATGAGACCTCCAGTTTTAGATATTTAGATGTTGGACACAGGTACACAACAGAATTCTTTAATAGCCAAGTGTGATTGGACACACAAGGAATTTGTCTCCGGTGCATAAGCTCTCAGTGTACCTACAAGCAACAAGTGATAATCGTGATCATAATCATAATACAATTATCGTGAATCATAAGATACAACACTCAGTGGTAGTCATAAGATACTAAATAAAAACAATGAGCATAAATCATAAGGTACAAACAACTGTTAGTCATAAGACGCTAAAGGAATAGGTAATAATAGAAGGATAATAGTAATATACCATACTACATGGTTTGATATCTTAGGGTATAAGACAGTGTTGTGGGAATTAGTTGTTTAGCAGAGTGAAGGTGTGGGGGGGGGGGAAACCTGTCTTTGTGTCTAGTTGTCTAGTGTGTAATGTCCTGTCTTGAGGGAAGAAATTGAAACAGTTTATGTCCAGGATGTGAGGGGTCTGAGGATATTTTCACAGCCCCCTTTCTGGCTTGTGCAATATACGGGTCCTCAATGGAAGGTAGGCTGGTTGCAGTTGTGTTGTTTTTTTCTGCAGTCCTAACTATCCATTGAAGTCTGTGTCTTTCCTATTTGGTTGCTCTGCCAAACCAGCCAGTTATAGAGGTACAAATGACAGACCCAATAATTACTCTATAGAATTGTATCAGCAGCGCCTTGGACAGTCTAAACTTTCTGAGTTGGTGCAGGAGGAACATTCTTTGTTTTGCTTTTTTAATTACGTTTTTGATGTTAGGTGTCCATTTCAAGTCCTGGGATATTATAGAACCCAGAAACTTGGAAGGTCTTTACTGTTGATACTGCATTGCCTAGCATCGTAAGAGGGTTATATTATCTCCCAGCACATGTTCTTTCATTTGCCCCTGCCTCCATGGACACCTATGGGAATTATCTTAATACAGTATAAGTTCTCTGTGGGTCTTGTATACTGTAGTTCTACATTACTTTGTTAAATCTTGAAGACGTCATTGCACATTACTATCAGTAGAAAGGTGTTCTAAATACAGGGATCTGTTCCAGGATGCGGGACCAGTTAAAGTAATTGATTTTGCCTTTTATTTTATCTTTACTTGTTTTGTATTCTACTCCATCTTCTTGGTCTCTAGATTTTTATTGGATTTAGACTGTTTCATTTTGCTGTCTGTTGGATTAAAACATTTTCACATGTCAGGCCACAAAGAAAGAAATGGATCTGCCAGATGAAAAGACTACTCAAATTATGACTACATACCCACAACTCTATTTTCCACAATTTATTTATTTATTTATTTATTTATTTATTTATTTATTTATTTATTTATTTATTTTATTTTATTTGTATACCGCCCTTCTCCCGAAGGACTCAGGGCGGTGAACAGGGCAAACATATAAAAGTACAAAAATTAAGAAATAATTAAACGAGATGCCCAAGCTACAGCAATAGGTTAAATACATTTAAAACAACAATAAAATCCAAACCCATCCCCCATCAGGCCAGGCCGGCTTTAGTGTTAGTCAGCAAAAGTATCCATAAGGTAGTATATAGCAAGTGTTGCATTTCTTCCGGACAGTACACTAACTGAGTGAGCATTAAGCCTGCTTATTAACCATAGGGGTAAACTACTTGCAAATAAAAATGGAGTCCAGAGTAGCAATGGAGTGGTCCATAGTAGCTGCAGAATATGGTTGATTAACAAAAGCACCTTTTTAAAGTAAAAAAAATCTTTTGTTAGCAGTGAAGTTGCACAGAAATTGTGCTCTTTTTTGCTAAAATTAGAAGCTTAAGGGTGAGCAGTTGCATTGTCAATAAAAAAGCAGTGTTAATTCTGCCTTGTATGCAGTATTGCAAATAGTAACTTGTATTTTTTCTTTAAAATTTATCTTCTCCAAAGTTTAAGTAACTTAAGCTACTTCAGATAACATGAAAGTATGCACGTATTTCTTAAACCAGGGCTTTTCAACCAGTGGTACGGGTACCACCTGTGGTACATTGGCACCTGGCAGGTGGTACGTGACCATCCTAGAAAAGTGGTAGCAGGGGAGGGGAATGAGCTGAACCGGTGGCAGCACCACACAAGCCAGAGCAAGAGACAGCTGGAGCTGCAGAGCTGTCAGGGCTCAGCGGAAGCACCAGGATCAGCGCCAGGCTCCAGCTGGAGCTCAGCGCTGATCCTGGTGCTTCTGAGCCCAGAAGAAGCGCCGATCAGCTGAAATGTTGCAGCCTCTCCAGGGTCTTGTGATTTACATTCAGATGCTTGGCAACTGATTCATATTTATGACGGTCACAGTGTCCCAGGGTAATGTGAAATGACCAAAACCTACCTCAACCACCCAGCAGATGAGGGGGGGATAAAAACCAAACACCCACCCCCGCTGCCAATCCTCAACAGAAATGCTCACAACTATGAAAACCTTGGACAGAAGGAAGAGCGCCGCCGGGCAGGCAGGCAGGTGTCTTGCTCTGCTGTGGCTTGGGGGGCACTTTTTTCAGTGCCATTGTAACTTCGAACAGTCACTAAGCGAAGTGTTGCAAGTCGAGGACTACCTGTACTTCATCACTTTTTTTTTTTTTTTGGTCATCAGGTTTTTGACTCCTTGCTAGGCGACTGGTGGTACTCGGATGTTGCCATATCCTAAAAGTGGTACAATGGGTGAAAAGGTTGAAAAGCCCTGTCTTAAACTACAATTTCCTCTGCATTTCCATGAGAGTAAGCCCCATTGATCCCAGTAGAACTGATTTCTGCATAGATATAGATCGGCTTATACGCATAACCACTTTGTTTAAAAAAATAGTACTGTTCATTTCATTGGCGTATCAAAGTGCTTAGTATTTTACAGATTACTAGAAAGGGGCAGTTTCTTGAAACAAGAAGCTTGTAATGGATATATTTTGGCAGTGGAAGAGACAGAAGAGAGGAGTAGAAAATAATGGGTATAATTACATGCTTTGGCTCAGCATAGTGCTTTCATGTCTCAGTCGTTCTTTTTTACAGCACGAAATTATCGGGTCTGCATGTGACAAACATATTCAATAAAGTCATTTCAGCAACATTTCTTTGAATGTTTAAATTCAGGTTGATGCTCTTGTTATATCTTGTTATGTCTACTAAGAATTTTACATGGGAGTAAAATTGAATCGAATATAAGCTAACTGAATATAAGCTAATATGTCCAAATGCTGGGAAGGTGAAGAGGTTAATTTGAAGAGTAAGGAAAAAGTGAATCAAATCCAAAATCTGCTTCATTTTTTCTTTCAAAACAACTTGTTTATGTATATAAAATGTTCCTCACTTTTTTTTTGATGAATAAACAACTTCCATGTCCTTATCTCTAGCCTTTTGGAGAAATATGTGATAAAAAGTCATTCTACCTAAATTCTTTATATTAATGCTGTAAGCATTAATATAAAGAATTTATATTAATAATTTATATGGTTGGTGGGTCAGTGAAAATAAATATGAAGGAGGAACAGTTTTTAGTAAGATACTCCATGTTGTAACTCATAGCTTTCATCACGAGATCCAGTTTCTTTCCTTAGTTTGCTAATGTAGTTCTTGGGCAAGATAAATGCTCATCTCCCTAGATTGTTCAAGCCTAGTGTGTGGGGGTGGGTGGGAGGTGGAGGTAATAAACCAGTCAAGGAAACCAATTCCATAGAAAGGCTAAAACTGCTTTTATTGAGATTGGTTGCAGTAAGAGAATCTTGCAAATTTGATAGTGCTATAGATCTCTTTCTCCTCCTTATCATTCAGTGAATTAGGGAGACAGTGTTGTTCTAAGTGTTCTCAGTGTTCGAAGATGGCGGCCGCAGAGGAAGCTTGGTTACAACGTGGGAAGAGAAGTTGCTATTAAACTAAGTTATCTTAAACTAAGACAAAACGGTAGGAGAAAAGGGAAAGAGAAGTCAGAAAAATAAAAAAGACTGAAGAAGAGAAAAAGAGAAGAGGGATCTGCAGAGCAGAGAGGAGAATCAGCTATGGGATGGAGAGGAAATCCAACTGAGGGCAGCGTGGCAACTGGCGGAGAGGAGAAACAGGAGAGCCGGTGAGATAGTGGAGAAGGGATGAGAGCCAGCCAAGGAGAGAAGAGGAGAGGTTATTGTGAACCATCCAGGCATCCCTGTTTGCTGAAGGAAGCAGAACACTGGCGCAACGGACTAGCAAACTGGAGCCACGTGGCCGCGGAGGTTTTGGTGGGGGTGGGGGGGTGGAATGCTGCAGCACAGTAGACTAGGGCCCACAGACAGCAGCAGACCAAGTGCTATGGAAAGCAGTAGACCAGGGCCTGCAGCCGGCAGCAGACCAGGTACTATAGATGGCAGTAGACCAGGGCCTACAGATAGCAGCAGACCAGGTGTTACACACGGTGGCAGACCACGGCTTACAGACGGCAAAAGCCAAAAAGAGGGATTTTCAAACAACAAACTCATGGAACAGGTGGCTGATACTGCTGTGGTATGCAATACATGTTCCATATATGTGCTTATGCCCAAAGAACACCCAAACTATACATGCATTAGATATAAACTATGTAAACTACTGGAGGAAAAAGTAAGGAACTTAGAAGCAACTCTAGCCAAATCCCAATCTACAAAAGAAAGCTCTACCCAAACCGAACCAATTAATGAACAAATAACTCCCAGAGCATTTGACCCTACTGATAAACCCTCGGAGGAAGACAAGTGGAGGAAACACAATACTCAAAGAAAGAAGCAGCATACAACTAACCAACCCCTTCTGCCCAATCCAATCCAACCAAAAACAGCCCACTAAAACTGAGCAATCCATTTTTCCCCTTAGATGGAAACACGCAGACCCACAACCTCCCCTCCCCCAAAGAAAACATGCAGACGCCTAGCAAAGGTACGAGTAGTCCTCAACGGCACCACATCCATGTGGAGAGAAGTAAGCCATGGGGTAACTCAAGGTTCCGTCTTAGGCCCAGGACTCTTCAATATCTTCATCAGTGACTTAGGTGAGGGAATTGAAGGGGAACTCATCAGATTTGCAGATGACAACAAACTGGCAGGAGTAGCCAGTACCCCAGAAGACAAACTCAGGATCCAAAAAGATCTTGACAAACTTGAACAATGCCCCTATCCAACAAAATGAGTTTCAATGTGGAGAAAAGCAAAGTTTTATATTTAGGAACTAAAAATCAAAGGTACAAATACAGATTGGACAAGACCTGGCTTAAAAACAGCAACTGTGAGAGGGACCTTGGAGTCCTAGTGGACCATCACTTAACCATGAGCCAGCAGTGTCCAGCAGCAGCCAAAAAAGCTAATACAATCCTGGGTTGTATAAACAGAGGTATAGAATCAAGATCAGGCAAGGTATTAGTACCGCTTTATAAAACTCTAGTAAGACCACACCTGGAATATTGCAGCCAATTTTGGTCACCATATCACAAAAAAGATGTTGACAGTTTGGAAAAAAAATTAGAGAAGAGCAACTAAGATGTTCAAAGGCCTGGATACTAAAACATATGAAGAACAGCTGCAGGACTTGGGTTTGGCTAGTCTAAAGAAAAGAAGAAATAGGGGAGACATGATAGCAGTATTTCAGTATTTGAGGGGCCGCCACAAAGAAGAAGGGATCATGTTATTCACCAAAGCACCAGAGGGCAGGACAAGGAACAATGGTTGGAAACTAATCAAAGAGAGAAGCAACCTGGAATTAAGGAGAAACTTCCTGACAGTGAGGACAATTAACCAGTGGAACAGCTTGCCCCCAGAAATCGTGGGCGCTCCATCACTAGAGATTTTTAAGAAGAGACTACACAATGACTTGTCTGAGATGGTATAGGTTCTCCTGCTTGAGCAGGGGGCTGGACTAGAAGACCTCCAAGGTCCCTTCCAGCTCTATTCTATTCTATTCACATTTGTCTGAGCTGCTTTTGAATGTTATTTTATTCTAGACCAAGGGTGTCAAACTGCCGGCCCACGGGCCAGTTTCATCATATCGAAGCCACACCCACCCCATTGCCGGCAATGCAAAAAGAGTTGCAACACATTGCGACACATCACGTGACATGGCGAGTTTGACACCGTTGTTCTAGAATCTAGACTATGCTTCATTCCCCTTTACCTAGACCACACATTCCACATAACTCCATCCTTATTCTCTACAAAGGTATTTTTAATGTGTCCCCAGTTAGTGTTTCCTAAAGAATAGTTTTGTTTATGCATTTTGGAAAAACAGTATAGTATTTTACCGGGATTTTTTTTCTTTATTAGTTATACATTCATTTCCAATAGCAAAAATGGATATGGAGTGATTGATCTAACATGGCTTACAAATCTAAGTAACACTTCTTGACTTTCATGGTTTTTATAATACCTCATATTGTGAGTGTGTTTTAATTTTGTTTCACTGTTCTTTAACTGGTGTTACTGCTTGTTTTATTTTGGTTATCATTCAGCGATACAAAAAGGAGTAAGTCTTTAAAATACAAATATAATTTGATAATTTATAAATTGTATTTTATATTTTTATTTATCATTCATAATTTATATATAGTGTTATAACTTATATATATATATATATATATACACACACAAACACACACGCACACACACACACACAGAGGAATCAAAGGGCTTTCTTTTAAAGGGCCCCTGAAGAACCCAAAGGCACAGCATTGTTAAATGGAATGTTTCTCTACTACTAGCTTATTCTGGATTTTCTTATTGTATGTTTACCTTTTTTTCAAGAAGTCTTACAAGGATGTCACTTAAATTTATCCTCTAACAACTTCCCAGTAAGCTATGTATGACTGTGAGACAGTAACTAGCCAAAGTTACTCAATGTGCTCCAAAAATTGTCTCACTACACTACAGCACTACTGATACACATAGTTCTATGTGTATGGTTGCTGTTACAATGTTAGGGTACTGTATTATATGTATTTGTTAACTTAGAGCCCCCCCCCCTCATCCTGATCAGCTTAATACATTTTTACCTGTGGCTGGTGGGAATGCTTAGCACTGTGATAAAAACCCATATTACATATTGGTTAAACAGTGATTATTTTTAGTACCTCAGTCAGTAGGATATAAACTGGCTCCGCCACATTTTTAAAAAAAACATAACATGAATAAGGAAGGGACCAAACGTATAAAAATTAGTATACAGTTCTTATAACTGCTTATAACAAACACTTTCAAATTTCCAATAAGTTATAGAACTTATTATAGTTCTACAACATCTGGAAATTCAGATTTCTCACTCTGCTGTAGTGATATATTTAACGTTTAAAAAGTTTCATTAACACAGTGATTCAATTCAGTTGCAGTTGCTCAACTGATTGGTTAATCAAATAGGACTGTGTAAGTCTAAGAGCTTTCAAAACAGCTCTGAGGAAGCCTGGCTTTTTAAACTATGAATTTGGGTGTATATCAGCCTTTACTGATGTGGGTTTTTGTGTATTGCTTTTTGAGATTATATGTTTACATCTTGGAACCCTTACGTTTTTTTATGTATAAAAAAATGGTACCTCTGCATTTTATGAACATGCCAGTGAAAGTTCTCCAGTAATCATGTTCCTTTATTCATATGAAATTCTTTCACATTTTGCAGAACAACTGCATAGGATTATAGCATTAAGACCACTTCTATCATTTGGTAGGATGGCCATTCAGACCTCCAACCCAAAAGATAAAGGAAAAGAGTTGCTTGTCTTCTATCTTCAGTAGCCAGATTTTCCACTTAAAGGTAGATGTGATAGCAACGATACATGCCATCCCAAAGGATTTTGAAGTATGTCTGAAAGGCATCAGCTGCATCAAAATATAAGATAGCTTTCCCTTTTCATTGTCAATTACCATGGCATTTCCTTTGCCTGATGTGAAATAAACACATATCAGTCCATTCTTTCATCTTTGGCTGCTTTCATCAAAGAACATAGAAGTAGGATATAGATGTGTGCATGATGGGCGACTGATAAAAAGCCACTGAGCTTCAAGAAAGCAGTAATATTTCTTTTGGGGTTCAGTTATACTCCACTAGATTATCTTTAAATTTCAACAAAAAAAGAAACACCTTTCCTTTAATTTACCTTGAAAAGTCATTAAACTTCAAGCAAAAATGTCAGTCTTGAATTCACATTTATTCATATAGATATCACAGAAGGTTACCAACTTTTATTTGCAAATGCCCAAGTAATATTTTCCAAAATCTCTTTTGACATTTCCAAACATTAGCCTCTTAGGAGCAAATGCCTGGAACAAGTCGGAATTTCTGTTCTGTCACAAATCTATTTGTTAAGCGTTTTACATCATTTGAGGATAGAAAATAAACATTGCGTCCCTGTTTGAATGAATGGGTGTCAGCCAATGTTTTAAACAAACCCTGTTTGACAGTTCTCCTCTCAACCCATTCCAGTTTCTCCATGACCTTTTACAGCTGGTGCCCCCCATGTATGCTGACTGGGGAATTCTGGACGTTGAATTGCACGCATCTTAAAGTTGCCAAGTTTGAGAAGCACTGAACTAAATAATCAAATCATAGATGCTTATGCTGAATATACAGACATTTCTCTTCCTAAGGAAAATCACATTTTAATTTTGCAAAGGTTTTTAAAAATGGCTTACATATAGCTGAGTTGATCTGAAATAATGATATTGTGACAGTTTATTCAAGAAATATTTAAGTTGCTACTTTTAAAATTGGGATTACCTATTATATAAATTTATTCTGGGCAGCTATAGCAGTCTAGCTATATCTGATATTGAATATTTTTAGGTGGGCATTTTGCAACATTATTGAAGTGGAGGTATTGAAAATTGTCTTTGCCCAAACATGCAACCTGATATTTGCCAGATATCAACAGCTTTTGAGGTGAACCTGTGGAAGAGCTAAAATTTGAAGAGCTTTATTCCAGACACTGATTGAAGCTGGTATGCCTAATGATAAACTCCAATGTGTAGAAAATTAAATTTACTTTTTTTAATACCCGAAGTCTTGCTGTTATTACATTTCTTATTATATTTTGCTTGTCTTACCAGCTTTATCTAATTCTGAGCTTTAGCCTTCATGACTCAGTTCTTATAAACTTAAGCTACTAGTCTGATCTCTTTCATAGTTTATCAAACTTGGCTTCCATGTTTGTCCAGGTCCAATTTGCTTCACAGCTTGTCATTCCATATCAGACTCTTAAAACTATACTCTCATTGTCCCTGTTTTAGGGTCACTCATCCATTGTTTACACTTTTGATTGTCATTTCCTGATATTCTGCCAATTTTTCATCTGGATTCATTAACATCTACCTTTCTGAAATCTGAAAAAATGACTTATTTTTCGCAGCTTTTTTCCCTACAGTTATCATGTTTTAACATTAAATGCCTATCTATTTCAATCCACTAACTTCTGCAATGGCCAGGATCAGATTCAGGATAGTTGACCCCACTGTTTTGCTTCCACCATTGTAAAAATGAAATTTTCCACAAGCAATACCAGTAATCTGTGGGACCTTCCACTCCTAAACAAGTCAACTTCTTGGCATGTATGAAGGTAATTAAAATCTGACATTCCTACTGTAATCTGCCCCCTTGAGAACTTCGTGAATTGATTTAGAAAAGCAACGTCCACACTTTTTGATTGGATATGTGGCTTATAATGATGCCCACAGTGGTGCCATTTGTACTTATTATTCCTTTTAATCTTATCAGGTGCTTTTAATAGGAGCTCCGATATTCAGGGACGTGAAAAAGAGCAGCTGCAGACAAAATATTTTACACTATGCAAAGTTTGACTTCCCCAAGTCAAACAATGTGTAATTATAGGCAGTGGGGGGATTTGTCTTTCCAAATAGAGGATAACTTGTGGGAGCTTTTCTGTCAACATGTTGGACCACAATCCTTAACACCGAACACAGAGTAAAGAAGATGAGGAGATGAGGCGCCTTTATAGCGTCACAGAGCTGGTGATGTTTGAAAGACTAATATGGAGATCAAAGCAGAGAAACTGATTGTGACAAGATGGAGAAGAGGCATATGATGGAGATGAGAGGCTTACCAAAATGAAGTCAAGACAGAATCCCCTAATTAATGTTGTGAAAAATGGACCAGATTCACTGTTCCCAGTCCCACCTAGATGATGGTAGAATTCCGTTGACTTGAAGGAGAAAACCTCCTCCATCTCTTCCAGTGACAACACGAGCCTTCATAAAAGCAGGACATGAGTTAGGAGAAGAGCTGAAAATTGAGGATCACGTGTTGCTTATTCAATGGCATAAGAAAGAGCCGTGCTTCCCTGGTTTACAAGCCAGCATTAGGATGTCTGTAACAGCATCGTTAGCTGCAGCTTATATCGCTTTTCTGTTTTCTGTAATAATATCTGGAAGGTGGGGTGCTAAAATTCTGCTTCAACACAAGCTTGTGTCCTTTTCTTTCTGAGTAGTAACAAGCTGCTTTTTTGTTGTTGTTTTGGAACGTAGCATTTTAAAAAGCTAATTTTATAATCAGTAAAGAAGGGTATATGTTGTTCAAGGAGAAAAAAAATATAGTTTCTATCCTAATAGGGAAAAATAGGTTTAAAACATTTATGGTTCTCACCTCATTAAATATTCAGTGTATACTTTTCTCCAACGTATTTAATACTGTTGAGCTTCAGATGATGATTCTCTGTTAAGCTCTGTTTGTTTTAAGTAAGTACTTTACTGTTGTGAATTTCTCATGGTCCATTGCATTCCAATCAGATTGTGACAATTATTATTATTGTTTATGAGGATAATTCTACATCTCTGTTCAAACTTTCCTTTGACTTAATCTGAGGTATTATCCAAGTTATAGGAATAGATTTCCACTTAGATAATATCATTTCCCACTGTAACAGTATCTCAGATCTGTCCAAAGCAGGGATTGTCAAACAACTACAAAATAATTTAAAAAGGAAGTAATAACTTTTTAATGATCAAAATGCTGCTGGTTTGATACACGTTGTGAGAATACATTACCCAAAATTGTACATAATTTGGGTGAGATTCATTATAGCGACATTATGGGATAGAGAAGAGTGATTGTTTGGCAAAGAAGTTTATAAGTATATAAGGAATAATTTGATCCTGTAGCAATTAGTGATTTGATAAATTGATAAAATAGATTAGGCCCACATAGATGTAAGTTCTTAATTCTCCATTTTGATAAGTTTCTTCATGCTGCAGGTCATATTTCTCTCCTACAGGTGAAACTCGAAAAATTAGAATATCGTGCAAAAGTTCATTTATTTCAGTAATGCAACTTAAAAGGGGAAACTAATATATGAGATAGACTCATTACAAGCAAAGCAAGATAGTCCAAGCTGTGATTTGTCATAATTGTGATGATTATGGCTTACAGCTCATGAAAACCCCAAATCCACAATCTCAGTAAATTAGAATATTGTGAAAAGGTGCAGTATTCTAGGCTCAAAGTGTTCCACTCTAATCAGCTAATTAAGCTATAACACCTGCAAAGGGTTCCTGAGCCTTTAAATGGTCTCAGTCTGGTTCAGTAGGAATCACAATCATGGGGAAGACTGCTGACCTGACAGTTGTGCAGAAAACCATCACTGACACCCTCCATATGGAGGGAAACGTAATTGCAAAAGAAGTTGGATGTTCCCAAAGTGCTGTATCAAAGAACATTAATAGAAAGTTATGTGGAAGGGAAAAGTGTGGAAGAAAAAGGTGCACAAGCAGCAGGGATGACTGCAGCCTGGAGAGGATTGTCAGGAAAAGGCCATTCAAAAGTGTTGGGGACTTTCACAAGGAGTGGACTGAGGCTGGAGTCAGTGCATCAAGAGCCACCACACACAGACGGATCCTGGACGTGGGCTTCAAATGTCGTATTCCTCTTGTCAAGCCACTCCTGAACAACAAACAACATCAGAAGCGTCTTACCTGGGCTAAAGAAAAACAGACCTGGTCTGTTGCTCAGTGGTCCAAAGTCCTCTTTTCTGATGAGAGCAACTTTTGCATCTCATTTGGAAACCAAGGACCCAGAGTCTGCAAGATGTTTGAAGGCACAGACTGAAAGATGCTTGAAGTCCAGTGTGAAGTTTCCACAGTCTGTGTTGATTTGGGGAGCCATGTCATCTGCTGGTGTTGGTCCACTGTGCTTCATTAAGTCCAGGGTCAACGCAGCTGTCTGCCAGGAGATTTTGGAGCACTTCATGCTTCCTTCCGCAGACGAGCTTTATGGGGATGCTGACTTCATTTTCCAGCAGGACTTGGCACCTGCCCACACTGCCAAAAGCACCAAAACCTGGTTCAATGACTGTGGGATTACTGTGCTTGATTGGCCAGCAAACTTGCCTGACCTGAACCCCATAGAGAATCTATGGGGCATTGCCAAGAGAAAGATGAGAGAAATGAGACCGAACAATGCAGAAGAGCTGAAGGCCGCTATTGAAGCATCTTGGTCTTCCATAACACCTCAGCAGTGCCACAGGCTGATAGCTTCCATGCCAGGCCGCATTGAGGCAGTAATTGCTGCAAAAGGGGCCCAAACTAAGTACTGAGTACATATGCATGCTTATACTTTTCAGAGGTCCAATATTGTTCTAGGTACACTCCTTGTTTTATTGATTACATGTAATATTCTAATTTACTGAGATTGTGGATTTGGGGTTTTCATGAGCTGTAAGCCATAATCATCACAATTATGACAAATCACGGCTTGAACTATCTTGCTTTGCATGTAATGAGTCTATCTCATATATTAGTTTCCCCTTTTAAGTTGCATTACTGAAATAAATGAACTTTTGCACGATATTCTAATTTTTCGAGTTTCACCTGTATATACTAAGCTTGATAAAAAGCGTCCACGAAAGAGACCTAAAGCAAGATGGATCAACGACATCAGCATGTATTGCAGACCCAATTAGCAAAAAAAAAGCTTTGGACCGTATTGGTTGGAAACATGCGGAAGAGGCTTTCATCCTGCAGTGGATAGACAGTGGCTAAAATGATGATGCTAAGTACTTTGATCTGCATCAAAATCCTCCCTCTCTTTGAAAGTTGCTGCAATACCAAGAATCATTCCATTTTCAGGGTGCATCAGATTAAGCAAAAAGGGCCCAGAAATGAAATATAATATTTTTAAGTAATCCTACTCAAAAGTTTCCCATTGTACATCTAAACTGACTCCACTATATAGAGTAAAATAGCAAACAGTTAATATGGAATTGAACAGATTCGTCTTGCAGAACCCTAGAAAATATGAAAGAAAAGAACTGATCTGAATGCTGTTTTTCATTACTTAGTTCCCTCATTTTTCAGAAAACGAGAACGTCTCTGCGGGTTAAGACTCCCTAAATATTTAGAGAATTGGACTTATTTGCATCGTTGACAGTATGTAATGAGTCACTTCACTAACTAAGATATTGATGTTGTTGTTGTTATTGTTAGTTGCGAAGTCGTGTCTGACCCATCGCGACCCTATGGACAACATTCCTCCAGGCCTTCCTGTCCTCTACCATCTTCTGGAGTCCATCTAGGCTCACGCCTACTGCTTCAGTGACTCCATCCAGCCACCTCATTCTCTGTCGTCCCCTTCTTCTATTGCCCTCAATCTTTCCCAGCATTAGGCTCTTCTCCAGTGAGTCCTTCCTCCTCATTAGGTGGCCAAAGTATTTGAGTTTTAGCTTCAGGATCTGGCCTTCTAAAGAGCAGTCAGGGTTGATCTCCTATAGGACTGACCGGTTTGATCTCCTTGCAGTCCAAGGGACTCGCAGGAGTCTTCTCCAGCACCAGAGTTCAAAGGCCTCAATTATTTGGCGCTCAGCCGTTCTTATGGTCCAACTTTCACTGCCATACATTGCAAATGGGAAGACCATAGCCTTGACTATACGCACTTTTGTTGACAGGGTGATGTCTCTGCTTTTTAGTGTGCTGTCTAGATTTGCCATGGCTTTCCTCCCGAGGAGCAAGCGTCTTTTAATTTCTTAATTTCTCAAGCTATTGATGGGTATGGCCAATCGGAAACCATCCACTTCCTGTGACGCCAACTATACTCAAGCTAAAAGAAAAAAATAATTTGTGGCTCTACAATGAAACCCCGTAATTATAACCTTTTCGGCCTCAACACTTTTTGGCCTCAATGATATCTCTTCCACACAATGAGGCTCTGAAACAAGCAACTTTCTTCTCAAGATGTTTTAGAATGAGGGAAAGGAGACTCGTAAAGGGATCAGATCATGTGTGGGGTGAAAGGTCTGAAATCAAAGCTCGAAGCTCTGGGATGGTGCCATCAATGGAAACAGGCCATGTCTGCTAGATGGAGAAAGTCTGACCTGCGTTATTGTGTGGGTTAATTACTGCTTTCCATTCCTTTTCATCATATCTGCTCCACCTTTGAGAACAATAAGAGGCTAACAGATAAAAGCTTCTCTTGTTTTCCTATAAGCTCCATTCAAAACTATATATTGTTGCCTTGTGGCATGTAATAAGAGCAGAAGCAATGACAAAGCTTTGACAAAGGAATTCGGATCTAATTTTTTTGTGTTGCTTCTTTGACTGCTGTTTTGGGGGTGCGCCGGGCCTTTTTGCCTTTGTCTCCGGGGGTATTGCTACTTACATTAGTTTAAATGAGTCAAGCTAAGTACAGATGAAAATATTATGCGGCGCATAAGAATGTTCCAGCAGATGTGTATATTTGTTGCAGATAAAAAGAGGTGTCCTTGCAATGTATGTCGAAGAGCTGTTGGGCTTGGAAGGAAAAAGAAAACAAGCATTCAGAGGCTCCATTTGTACACACAATGATAAAGGCAACAGTCTGCAAAACAAAACAAAGCAAAGCGAAACGAAAAATATCACAAATAAACCATACCAACACTAGGTAAAGATAACAATCAGATTATAGTTTTGTAAAGTGCTATGGAGGGGCAGTGTAGATAGATAGGAATGAATGAAAGAATGAATAGGGATAAGACTTGCTTACTGGTATAGCATTAAAGACAAACTTGATAACAGTGACTTCAAAAGCCACATTTTTCTTTTCTGGAGGTATAAAAGAAGATCCACCATTGCTGATAAATATCCTGAACAGGCTATTGAACACACTGTCAACAGATGGTGACAAAATGTTATCATCAGTTCCCCATTTAAAACCAAACAAAAATCTGTCAACTGGGGGTTGTAACGCAGTGCACACCCTAACCTACAATTCATAGGATGCTCAGGGATTTATATTTACATCAGACTGCACAGAGTGTCATTTTTAAATGCATCAAGACCAATACAGATAATAGTGTGTATGTGGTGCAAAAGAATAATCACAGTTGTACATCTCTGCAAATGGGTTTTTTTCCACAGTGATTTCATTGAGTCATGGATGCCAAGGCATGCATCTGTGGAAAATAATCCAAGTAACCCCACTTGGATTAGGGCACAAAACAACCAATCAACAAGTGCAAAGAATCTAGTATGCCACAAACTTACAGGTAGAAACTTTTTCCCACTAGTGGCCCAGGGGTAAGAGGTTCTGTTACATTCCTTAATCTACCAGAGTGAAGAACCCAGATTCCTGTAGCAGTAGCAATAACACTTAGAATTATATATCGCTTCACATTGCTTTATATCCCTCTCTAAGCAATTTACAGAATTGGCATATTGCCCCCACCAATTTGGTCCTCATTTTACTGACCTCAGAATGATGGAAAGCTGAGTCAACCTTGAACCAGTCAGGACTGAACTCCTGGCAGTGAAGAGTGAGTTAGCCTGCAATACTCCATTCTAACCACTGCGCTACTGCAGTTCCAGTGCATCCATAAGGAGTCCCCCATTTCATTTTGTTTAAAATATCCTCCCCACCCGCCCATATACATACACACATACATACATACATACATACATACATACAGTACATACATACATAGGCTGACACTTTCCAAACATGTATAGCCAATTCAGTCTATTAAAGCACCAGGCTAGCAACTGGGAGACCAGAATTCTAGTCCCACCTTAGCCATGAAAACCAGCTGGGAGACTTTGGGCGCCAGTCACTCTCTCTCAGCCCAATCCACCTCACAGAGTATTTGTTGTGGAGGGGTGAAACAGGAGGAAGAAATATTAGATATATTGTGGCCTTGAGCTATTTGTAAAAGTAGTAAAGGCAGTAAATGAATGAATAAACAAACATAAATAAACATAAATAATCAAACAGACAAACTGTATATCAAGCACCAGGCTCATTTTGAAATATCTTGTAAACAGTATGATCTGCACAGAGGCATACATAGAAAGCACTGTTATGCAAATATTCCTATGAGCTCCAGGTTTCCATGAAACATAGGAGCTCCGGGGCTCATTTTGAAATATTCATGTACGACCAAATAGACCTGGAAGTAGCAGAATGTCTGTGTAGAAATAATAATAATAATAATAATAATAATAATAATAATAATAATAATAATAATAATAATAATAATAGTAATAATAATAATAATAATAATAATAATAACAACAACAACAACAATAACAATAATTTGGAAGGGATCTTGTAGGTCATCTAGTCCAACCCCCTGCTCAGGCAGGAAACCCTATACCATTTCAGACACTGGCTGTCCAGTCTCTTCTTAAAAACTTCCAGTGTTGGAGCATTCACCACTTCTGGAGGCAGGTTGTTCCACTGGTTAATTGTTCTAACTGTCAGGAAGTTTCTCCTTAGTTCTAGTTTGCTTCTCTCCTTGACTAGTTTCCATCTGTTGCTTCTTGTCCTGCCTTCAGGTGCTTTAGAGAATAGCTTGACTCCCTCTTCTTTGTTGTAGATATAGACATATTGTAGACATATCTATAACATGCTGTTCATATATACGTAGGATTAGCTGTACTATAAGAGAGAATGAAGCAGACACTTGGGGTTCTAAAATCCAGAACCCGCAGCCATTCTTCCTAAATCTGCAGGTGATTCATCTCCACTAAATGATAGAGCTATGTATAAGCACCGGGTTCAAGGGATTTCCATATCACCATTCGGTGTGGTTATCTTTTCTGACCTGAGAATAGAAGATACCACCTCGTACTGAGTTTCATGGAACTCCACATTTGGGCTTCTGAAGATTTCTTTCCTTTCCTGTATTGCTATGATCAATTACACCCTTTGTGATCCCTTTAGTGTATATTTAGCAATCCCGTGGTGCTCTTTACACCTCATTGGCTCCTTTGTGTGATCTCCTGCCACTGCTTTTTCAACAAAGTGTTCCACTTAGGCACGGAGAGTAAAAATTACTTAGATTATAAAGATTTGTGTCACTTAGTAGCAGAGATGCCAACAATGGGAGCTGTTTCTTTTTTTTTTACTTTCTCTCTTTCTCAGTGACTTACTTAACGGCACTCTTGATTTTTGCATGTAGATCAATAAAGACATTTGTTTGGACCCTGCTATCTCGTTTTACTTGTAAATACAAGAGTTTTTTTGTTATATTGGACAGTTAGAACTACAGGTTGTTTCCATGCTCCTACAGAGTTTTTTTAATCTCTATAAGAAAAGAGCCTGATTTGAGATATGGTGTGTTATTGACAAACCTTCAGAGAAGTAAAACTGATCTGTGATTGTCAATAGACTGGAGGATTATCCAGTAGTCTGTCATTTCTGATCATAGAAAATATATGTGTTGGTGGACTCTTAATTTAAAAATCATTCTTTCTTTGACACTGTGGAAGAGGATGCATATGCAAACTGGAGTTATTTACCTGGGTTTTTTTTGTTTTGTTTTGTTTTTTAGAGATGGGGGAGGATAGGAATTCAAGGAACAGCTGGAAAATAACAAGGAACACTCCTTAAGAATTCGTCTTCATGTTAAGGGATAGACAAGTCAAAGATCTTGACCGATATAGGAATTGGTCAGCATTCTCCTCTCTTTATTACTAGTAATGCTTACACGACTAACAAGTTAGAAAGCTGGACCATAGAGCTACAGTATATGCAGTGTGGTCAAAACAGTCAAGATGATAATGCAGAGTAAAACATGAGAAGAGCTTCAATTGCACAGCCCTAGCTATCTTCTTGATAGCTCCTTGACCTTCTTTAACTGCAACATGTAGATATGGACCTATTGGATATGACGTACTGCTGGACCTGCTTCAGTCACTCTTCACTTTTCCTTTCCACGTAAATCTGTGTTGGAGTTAGAATGCAGTACATTGCAGGCTAATTCTGCCAACTGCCAGGAGTTCGATCCTGACCGGTTCATGGTTAGCTCAGTCTTCCATCCTTGTGAGGTCAGTAAAATAAGGACCCAGATTGTTGGGGGAAATATGCCGACTCTGTAAACGGCTTAGAGAGGGTTGTAAAGCACTGTGAAGAGGTATATAAGTCTAAGTGCTATTGGTATTGCTATTTCTATGTTGCAGCAGGGCTATTAGAACTGGACAGCAAAAATCTGGATAGCCACTAGATCAGGGGTAGGCAACCTTGGCTCTTTTATGACTTGTGGACTTCAACTCCCAGAATTCCGGAGTCAGCTATGGGAGTTGAAGTTCACGAGTGATAAAAGAGCCAAGGTTGCCCACCCCTGCACTAAATGCTAACAAGAAATACAGGGAGGCATTGATTTAGAACCATTTGTTTAACAACCATTTGAAGTTACAATGGCACTGTAAAAAGTCACTAATTTCTAGTCTTCGCACTTATGAGAGTTGCGGCATCCCCATGGTTACGTGATCAAAATTCAGGCATTTGGTAACCAGCATGCATTTAGGACAGTCGCAACATCCGGGTTCCCATGAAGGCCATGTGCGACCTTCCAGCTGGTTTCCAACAAGCAATGGGAGAAGTTGGATTCACTTAATGACCATATGTTTCACTTAACAACTGTAGCAAAAAAGGGGGGGTTAAAATTGGGCTTAAATCACTTAACAACTACCCTGTTTAGCAGTGGAAATTCTGGTCCCCATTGTGATCATAATGGGCTATCTGTACAGAAAACTCATACAGTGTATGGAGATTCTCAATTATCTAGGTTTTAGGTCATGGTTGTCCCAAAGGGATACTGGACTTTCTTGGTGTGTTTTTTTTCTCAAAAGCTTTTCATTTATTATTCAAGAAGCTTCTTCAGTTCTGTCGGAGAATGGAAGGATTTATATTCTTTGCAGTCATCTGGTTGTTACCACTCTGAAGGTCGGTCAATAGCTCTCAGAGAGTCATTGAGGCCACTTGGGGAGGTTTATCTATGCCCTCAGGGTCACCTGAATCAGAATGCAAATGGGTGCGGAGCCATCTTGGGACTGCTGAAAGGACTGTGTTATAGGCAGGAGATAGGTGGTGTTCTATCCCTCCCCCTCTGTTGAGAGAAAGCTGTTCAGTTTTAACATAGACACTTTTCACCTCCCCTTTCTCAAGGTTGACTCAGCCTTCCATCCTTCCGAGGTAGGTAAAATGAGGACCCAGATTGTTGGGGGCAATTAAGCTGACTTGTAATAATGCCGCTTGGGGGGTGTATGAAAGCCCTAATAAGCAGGCATATACATAGAATGAAGGCTACTGCTAAGCTTGTAAGCCGCCCTGAGTCTTCAGAGAAGGGCGGGATATAAATGGAATAAAAATAAAAATAAATAAATAAAATAAATCGAAATCCCATTCCTGGATCTGAAACCTGACTGGAAAAGGTCCAAGAAATCTGTGTTGTTGTTAGTCCATCAAGGTAGTCCAGACTTAGAAGCCAAAATCATGGATATTAATACTATGTTAATTATGAGGTTATAGTAATAGAATCTTTCAAGTATGAATAAGTTTTCACCCTCTCTCCCTTTATCTTCATGAAAGTTAAGACAAGTCAAATCTCACACGCTTTCTCAAATTACATTTCTGTCCCGGATTCAAATTTCTTGCATTTGACTGTTGTCATGGTGCAGTTCTTCCTCTTTTTCTTCAGGGTTAACCCTTAGGCCCATTGTATTCCTTTAGAGTTTTCTGAAGCTGTAGCTTGATCACCTTCTCGTAAATATCTCCTAAAAAGAAGGTTGGGGGCTGGACAAAAATTGATGTGAATCCAATAAAGACTTCTTGAGGAAACATTAAATCTTCTCAAGAAGGTGGACTTCATCCCTTAAGCACCAGCAGGACCACTTCCTCTCTCAAGGATGAATTCACAACTGCCTAAATGTTATCTCCCAGTATAGCCTTGGATCTAATGATATACAATATGACCATTCAGCGACCATGTGAAATTACAACGGTCCTGAACAAACGGACTTGTGACCCATGCCCCTAATTACAGCTGTTGGAGTGTCCCCACAATCAGGTGATCAAACTTAGATGTTTGGCAACCTACTCACACAATCGCAGGTGTGCTTCAATTCCCCCACCTGACTATCTTGCACCTATCTTTTTTGACAGACCCAACTCCGTGCCCAGCTGGCCTTCTCTCCCACTTCCATGCACTGACCTTTCACCTTTTGTGCACAATCACTGTGGCGGAAGCAGAAACACCATGCTGCGCTTGCTGCCTTCTTTTTGGACTCAGCATCTCCCACAAACGTTTCCATAGCCATGGAAAATCCAGTTACTTTCCCTTTCAATTCAATCCAATATTTTACAAGATTGCTGGATAAAACGAAACAAGAACTCCATGGTAGCCATGTTAACTGCTTAGAACAAAGACAGGCTATAAATCGTATGAATAAATAAATAACAAATAAATAGAATTTGTCATCGCATGCTTGATATGTATCTTCTTTTAGCCCAGCATTATATGAGTAAGGTATATAAAGAAAGTGCTGCAGACAATAGCAGAAGAAATTAATCCATAGTGGGAATGATGAACTGGATATGTTTGACAATCAGTAGCAACCTATTCTGAGTGCTTGACAGAGATCAATGGAATCTAAGACTTACATTGAATAGTTGTTCTCGAATATGAACTGTTGTCTGACAGAAAGGTTATTCATGCTGGCATTTAATTTTAACTGGAATAATACCTGCTGAAAAAGGCAATAGTGGTGATCATAACTGTTTTTGTTTGTATTTATTTGAATGCCTGAGTTACTCAGTTACTAAAAATTGGTCTTATTAATCATAGTGACATCATTCAAGATTTTCATGGCACTGAGATCTCAGCACCAAGTCTCACCTTTAGTAAAATTAGTTTCCTGCACATCATATATAAGCTGCAGTGTAGCACTGCTCTGCATAAAACAAAGACTTACCATCTTATAAGGGTCTCTCTTGTTTATTTTTATGGTTTTAAATGACTGCAGATTTGGAATATAACTAAAATCCTTATCTGAGTACAAGAACTGCTGCGTCCTGATTTCTGAATAACTTTTTTAGGCAAAGAGAGACTTGGTCACATTCAGTAAGTAATCCTGTATTTAATAATGCCATGTCCTATGTCGATAGGACAAAAAGATTTTCACTAGTTTGTCTTTGTTTTTGTTTTTTTTTTTTTTTGATGTGGATTATTTAAATTTTTATTCTTGTTAATTTTTTATTCAGTAGCTGAGGAATAATCGGTGAATTCTAATGTGGCTCTCTTTTCCCCATCAATCTGGTGCTACAGTTTTAAAAACTGCACCAAAATGCATGATGTGTCATATTTCAGGATTACATACCATGCAGAAATGTGTGTGTTTAGAAAATGTTTATAAATCTATATCTTTATAAATCTTTATAAATCTATTGAAACTCAACATTAAGAAAACCAAGATCATGGCATCCGGCCCTCTCAATTCCTGGCAAATAGATGGGGAAGAAATGGAGGTAGTGACAGATTTTATTTTCCTGGGCTCCAAGATCACCGCAGACGGGGACTGTAGCCAAGAAATTAAAAGACCCTTGCTCCTGGGGAAGAAAGCCATGGCAAATCTAGACAGCACACTAAAAAGCAGAGACATCACCCTGCCAACAAAAGTGCGTATAGTCAAGGCTATGGTCTTCCCAGTTGCAATGTATGGCTGTGAAAGTTGGACCATAAGAAAGGCCGAGCGCCAAAGAATTGAAGCCTTTGAACTATGGTGCTGGAGAAGACTCCTGCGAGTCACTTGGACAGCAAGGCGATCAAACTGGTCAGTCCTAGAGGAGATCAACCCTGACTGCTCTTTAGAAGGCCAGATCCTGAAGCTAAAACTCAAATACTTTGGCCACCTAATGAGAAGGAAGGACTCCCTGGAGAAGAGCCTAATGCTGAGAATGATTGAGAGCAAGAGAAGAAGGGGACGACAGAGAATGAAGTGGCTGGATGGAGTCACTGAAGCAGCAGGCGTGAGCTTAAATGGACTCCAGACAATGGAAGAGGACCGGAAGGCCTGAAGGAACATCCATGGGGTCGCGATAGTTTGGACACAATTTCGCAACTAACAACCACATAAATCTATATTTATAAGACCCATCATGCCCTAGTCACCTCATGCCTGGATTATTGCAAGGCACTTCAGATGGAGCTGCCATTGAAGACCACTCAAAAGCTATACTGTGCAACACAACCTCTAATACTTGGCTAAGTGACCAGTTGTAAGTAAAGGACTACCTATGTATCAAAAAGCAGCGTGGTAGTATGCAAAACTGACCCTTGTAAAGGATCCCATTGAGCCCAAAACATCTGTTGCTAAACAAGACCGTTGTTGTTTTGCCCTATTTTATGCACTTTCTTGCCGCATTATGATTCTTATTAAACAAAGCACTGCAGTTGTTAAGTTAGTAACATGGCTGCTGAGTGAATCTGGCTTCCCCGTTGACTTTGTTTATCAGAAAGTTTCCCAAAAAAATGATCAATCACATGACTCCAGGTTCGAGTCCCACCAGGCTCAAGGTTGACTCAGCCTTCCATCCTTCCGAGGTAGGTAAAATGAGGACCCAGATTGTTGGGGGCAATTAAGCTGACTTTGTAATAATGCCGCTGGGGTGTGTGTGAAAGCCCTAATAAGCAGGCATATACATAGAATGAAGGCTACTGCTAAGTTTGTAAGCCGCCCTGAGTCTTCGGAGAAGGGCGGGATATAAATGGAATTAAAATAAAAAAAAATAAATATAAACATGAGTGGCCAAGCATCCGAATTCTGATTGCGGGACCATAGGGATGTTGCAATGGTTATAAGTGTGAAAAGTGGTCATGTCACTTTTACCAGTGTCATTGTAACTTAGAACAGTCACTAAATGAAAGTTGTAAGCCAAAGACTTACCTGTAATGTGCAACTTACAGGCTCATGTAAAAAACGGAAAAAAGAAAAATGCAAAGAACAGCAACTAAGATGATTAATGGCCTGGTGACAAAAAACATATGAAGAACAGTTGCAGGAATTAGGTATGGACAGTCTAGAAAAGAAGGACTAGGAGCGACATAATAGCAGTATTCCAGTATTTGAGGGGCCGCCACAAAGAAGAGGGGGGTCGACTTATTTTCCAAAGCACCAGAAGGCAAGACAAGAAACAATGGATGGAAACTAATCATTGAGAGAAGCAACCTGGAATTAAGGAGAAACCTCTTAACAGTGAGGACAATTAATCAGTGGAACAGCTTGCCTTCCAAAAGTTGTGGTGCTCCATCACTAGAGGTTTTTAAGAAAAGACTGGACAGTCACTTATCTGAAGTGACATAGGATCTCCTGCTTGAGCAGGGGGCTGGACTAGAAGACCTCCAAGGTCCCTTCCAGCTCTGATTCTGATTGTAACATGCTGGCAGCAAAAACCAACAGGATGATATGACATCCCCCTAGCATCATCCAGAAACTTGAATGCATCTAATTTATTTTAAAACTTCAGACTGGAATATAGCACCGGTGATGATCAAAACAGCTTTATCAGCCTCAGTCCCCCAACTGTGATAGATTTATAAATCTGGATGAGGAAGATTCACATGTGTGGGTTCCTCATTTACAAAATATGGGAAGTGTAAATGAGCTATCATAGGTCAGTCATCACAGGTAGGACTCCCATTTTATCACCACTTCCGTGTTGTATTTATTACTTCAGCCTTAGTACTTTTCCAATTTCAGTTCACACATTAGGCAGTGTCAAATGTTGAGCAACGTGCTAATGAATATCAAGAATATATGTATTATTGTTATTATAATTATAAAAATGACAGAAGCTAAGAAGCTTTATCCTCAGAAATTTCAGCATTGGAGAATAGCCATGATAGTAATAGGAAGCTTATCCTCGCCTTTATTGATGTATGGGAAATATAGCCTGAAGTTGTGCAGATAAAATTTAAAGATTTTGTGCGGAGAAAGAAGTAGTGACATTTATCATATATGTTTTGCCTAATTATTATTATTATTTTAAAAAAATTGATAAATGTAAAAGGGGAGAATAGCTTTTCATCCTGTCAATATTGTAATTTCTCACCCCACAAAACTAATTTTCTCCAAGTGAGTTTTCCTCACCTTCTCTAAGTCCAGTGTAGACTGAAACCAGCCATTCGTTAAGTATCCAGAGACAGCATAGCAAACCAGCATTTTGCGTTTCTGCACAAGAAACTCATCTTAGGCCCTTTTTTTTTTTAGATTCCAATCAACGTCTTTCAAGTGCACTAATGTAAATATTCAGCCAAGAAATCAAAGGGCATTAAAACATCTTAAGTAGCCTGCTTCTGTCAGTGCCTCTCAGCCACATTGAAATATGAATATATCAAGCTGCTCTTTATTTGTGTGAGAATCTTTTGAAAAACAAGAAAAGAAAATTAAGCAAACTAGACTCTCCACCGAGCTTGGTGGGCAGAAATCAATTCTCCCTGCTTAACATCAAAGCGAACATTGATCTTACTGATTTCTCCCTTGAGATCCTCTCTGTCATCTTACATGCAGTAGCTATTTTAAAGCCTCAGGGTCCTTATTTTTGCCAGGAGTATTTTCCCCATCTACTAGATGTTTGTTTCAAGAGGTCAGCAATGAGCAAAAGCAGTGTGAATCAATTTACACGCTTCCTTCACAGATGCTAGGGGAACTGTAGTATTTTTTACCTTCTCCTACACATACTGTAGGGACGCGGTGGCTCAGTGGGTTAGGATGCTGAGCTTGTCGATCAGAAGGTCGGCAGTTTAGCGGGTTGAATCCCGAGTGCCGTGTAACAGAGTGAGCGCCTGTTACTCGTCCCAGCTTCTGCCAACCCAGCAGTTTGAAAGCACATAAAAATGCAAGTAGAAAAATAGGGACCACTACATTGGGAAGGTAACAGCGTTCTGTGCGCCTTTGGTGTCCAGTCATGCCGGCCACATGACCACAGAGACGTCCTCGGACAAGCGCTGGCTCTTCGGCTTTGAAACGGAGATGAGCACCGGCCCCTAGAGTCGGAAACGACTAGCACACATGTGCGGGGGAATTTTTACCTTTACACATACTGTATAAGGCGTAGTAGGCATTGTTCAGGTGACAAACGTTTTTGTGACCTTAGAAAAGGAAGGGAGGAGAGAATATTTAGAGCCGTGGAAAAAAAATAGTACCTGTATTAAATAAGGCATTATACGCTTGAATTGTGGTGAGAAAATAACTTCTAATTGTTCCCAGTTTTAGCAAAAGATTCTGTTATACAATGAGATAGAAAGATATTTATTGATATTTATTGTTTGTTTTTTAAGATTAATAATTCTTCAGAATAATTCTCACAGCTGCAGAACTAAGATATAAGTCAACAGACTTTCTTCATCCCGTCACATAACTCAGAATTGAGTATCGTATGCAAACAAAAATCAGAGTTCCTCCAGATGAGCATTATTTAAATGCATTAAATATATTTAAACTTCTGTGGTGTGGGTCGTTGTAAGCCATTTTTGTTGGACCACAGCTTGTTTTTACAGCCCCACTTGGTCAGGTTCACCCGTCACATTAATCCAGGGGTCTTCAAACTTGGCCCTTTCGTGACTTATGGACTTCAACTCCCAGAATTCCTCAGCCAGCGTGCCTGGCTGAGGAATTCTGGGAGTTGAAGTCCATAAGTCACAAAAGGGCCGAGTTTGAAGACCCCTGCATTAATCTATAAATTATATTTTATATATGATCGTGGTTGGATTTAAGCCTTAACTGAAATCAAATTACATTTCTCAGAGTGTGGTCTGCAGACCATCATTAGTCCATAGAGACCTACCAGGTAATCTGCTAAAGCAGACATGTCAAACTCGTGACGTCATGCAACGTATCGGGACGGTTTTGCCATTGCCGGCAATGGGGTGGGTGCGGCTTCCACATGACACGTCCAGCCCACGGGCTGGCAGTTTAACACCCCTGTGCTAAAGCCTTCCCTCATTAATGGGCCATATCATATGTGCTCAGCCCCACCTCCCCACATATTCTAGCAATCACTTTGTGACAGTTTGTCCAGCCCCACCTACCCACTTGTGCAGAAACTCAGCTGATGTCAGCTCATCTGAGCATCTTAGCCATTGACCATGACCTGGATGACTGAAAATCCCCATACATAGACATTTCCAAGAGCTGTACTTTAGCTACAAATAAAAAAAATGATTTGGAAAAATGTGTGAGAAAGAGAAATTGGAAATGAAATTAGGAATACCCGGCAAAAATGCCAATTTTCTCCCATCAAGCCAGAGGTGATATTCAACAACTGCTATTTCAACGCAGGATGCTCTATTTTGTGTGTTAATCCATTTGAATAAGCTCACTACAGAATTCAGTTACCTCTGAGTAGTATTTTCATTTAATAGCAGAGATGGACTGTATCAAACCTGGGAACAGTTTTACATGAACTTTTTAAAAGTCTGCTAGGCTTGATGTTGCTATTTGAGATTAGCAGGGGTTTTTTTATTTCAAATGGGATGCAATTCACCATAAAGCATACATACAGGGACATAAATATGTTTGTCTATGCATAAAAGTGAGAAATGCTTTTTTTGAGGGGAGCAAAATATGAAGCTCATTTGAGTAAGTTTGGAGTTGCTTCTGAAAAAGAGGGAATAATGTTCTCTTTTTCCTGCCCGTATCCTTCTCCATGCTAAACCGTGGCATTCATACAGCAGAGCTGTTAATATTTTATTATGAAGCTGGCCAATTATTTTGAATGACTCCAACAACAGCGTATAGGAAAGACATCCCCTTCACTAAGGTCGGAGCCTATTAGATTCTGCAAGCCCTGAATTCATTAGATGAGTAAATTGTAGCCTCCAAGCCCATAGTTATTTATTTTAGCTGCTTCAGATGGAATCAATCACTTTAAAGTAATGTCGATGTTTATACATTCAACCAACATGGTAGTTTCACTGCCTGCTCAATATATCGTCACTAGACTAGGGAATAATTCCCCATTGCATATGTAGCTAATTATTCAGATTGTACAAACAGGCAAAATAATATCCTGGCCCTTATACTTTTGCTGCAGTTCTTTGTAATTTCTCTTCTCTTCAATTCTGACATTACTATATAGGTACTGTAGCCAGTGCTTTTTTTGTAAAAGAAAAAGGTGCTGGAACTCACACATGTCACACAACCCGCCTTGCCTACCCTACAAGGTTCCATCCAAAAAAGGTGCCGGAACTCCGTTCTGAGCATTCGATGAGAAAAAAAGCCCTGACTGTAGCTCCTTAAGAGACAGAAGTCATGTTCTCCCAGCGTTCTTTTGAACATGTTTATTGATGTCCTCAAGTGTGGCAGGATAAAAAAAACCTCCCATGTGTCCAGATCATCCAACTAGGTGATCTTTTTCTTCTAGAAAGTGTTCAACAATAAAAGGTCCATGGAGAGCTTGGACACAGGTCTTGTACCTAAAATTGACACTGAGTCCCCACTCCCCAAAAAATGCTTAGGCACTGATTATATCATTTCACTGGAAATGCATTGTATTATTGAAGCTTCAAAAACCTTATTTCTCAGCATGATTTGTTGTTTAAAGGTAAAGATAACGATATCAAATACATCTTGATTCATTGTGATTATACAGGTAGTTCTTGACTTACGACCATTCATTTAACAACCATTCAAAGTTACGACAGCAGTGGAAAAAGTGACTTACAACCAGTCTTTTCACTTATGACCATCTCAATGTCCACATAGTCATGTGATCAAAATTTGGCCATTCGACATGTATTTCCATACATGGGGTCACATGATTGCTATTTGGGACTTTCCCAGCTGGCTTCCAGCAAGCAAAGTCAACAGAGCAAACTTACAATAGGATTCGCTTAACAAGCATATGATTCATTTAATGACCATGGGGATGTATTTAATGGTCAGGCACAATTCATTTCATGACTGCATTACTTAGTAATGGGCATTCTGATCCCAATTGTAATCATAAGTCAAGGACTACTTATTTATGGATACACCCATTTAGTTTTCTTAACAAGGGTGCAGAAGTAATTTGCTATTGTTGCCTTCTAGCCTATTTTACATATTCTGATTTCCTAATATTATCCCATCCAAGTACTAACCAGGCCTGATGCTCCTTAGCTACTAAGCCTAGACACGGTTAGCTTTGCCAAAATGGTGGTGGCACAGAAATATGTACAAATGTCTAAAGTAAATCCTGAAATAGTCCCAGGAGAATATGACATTAGAAGTGTGTATGGAGATTCTCAGTCATCCAGGTCATGATGTTCCAAAGGCGATTTTTCAAAAGGCAACTGGACTGTCTGGCTTTTGCTTAAAGACATTTTGCTTGTCATCCAAGAAATTTCTTCAGTTCTGACACAGGAAGAGGATAACATTACAACTGTTGAATCCTTAGTCTGGCTGCAACACTTTAAGGACCTGCCTCAATCCCTCAATCCCAAGAAAGCACAACTGCTGGAACAGCTTCATTCCAAAAGGAACTTTTATTAGGAGAAGTTGACAGCAGGCATAAAAAGCATGATCTGAGAGCTTCCTGCATGAATCAATAGATTAAAAGAGTAACTGGCAAACCCCACCCCAAGTAGTCAGTCCGGCCGGTTTAAACGGCTCAATCCCCAGGTGTGAATCTGCTGTGGGAACGAGGTTGATAAGGCTGTTAGACCGTTAGGTCTTTGCGCCTCTTCTTCCGCAGCCAGAGATAAGCCACATAAGTGCACGTTCCTTTCTCACCCTAGGGAAATAGATCAAAAAGCCAGCAGACAGAGGAAAGCGGAGAGGATACATTGTAGTGCCCGTAGCTTCCTCCCTCTTCCCGTAGGTTTATGACAGAACCTGCAAGAATAAAGAAATCCCCCCCTCCCAACAACCGGGTTCTGACAAACTCTTTCTCTCTGATTTTGTCTATTTACTTGTCACCTTTCATAATTCACCACTGCAATGAACAAGGAGAGGAAGCAGCTCCCACACTGTCTGTAAACTTCTTGAAAAGTTTGTGCGTTCGCTGGGTTCAAAGGGAGACTGGAGGGTGAATGAAGAAGAGTGGCGCCAGTAAAGAAAAGACGGGTCTTTGGAGGCAGATATTTCCGTGGGTGCATTTTGTTCAAGTGTTTCCTACCTGAAGCCTCATGGGAATTTATAACATGGCTTTAAAATGAATGGCCATGACAGCTTAATTTTTATTTTTCAAGGTTACTTCTCAAATTCTGTAATTTCACAGGGAGGTATACCTAAAATTGGCACTAGGTTTTGTGTGTGTGTGTGTGTGTGTGTGTGTGTGTGTTTTAGTTTTTACTTGGACTTTTTCTGGTCTTTTTGTTTTAATCAGTGGTAATTGAAAACAGCTGCTTCTAACACCAGAGTGCCTATCAAGTATCTGTGAGGTAGAAGCAGAAGAAACCTCAGTCCATCAGTGCTTCGTTATTTCTAAAGCTTACTTTCCGTTTGCATGCATATGCCTTGAATATAAAGCGGAGGAAAAGAAATCCTTCAAATCAAAGTGATATACTTCACTGGCTGCTGAAAATAGTTTGGGTGCATATTCCTCACTGTGCCTTTTTTTGCCACATCTCTCTGTAAAGGCCTGTTGTGGGTGCTGTTAAAACGTGTTAAATTCACTTCAATTCAGCTACTGTAAGAAAACTGGCATGTCTCTTTCCCTTAAATATTGTCATCTGGTAGAAGCTAGGAGCTATGCCTTGTATGCAGATGTCCATGACCTGTGGAAAAGATTCCTCTTTTCTGCCAGACTGTGAAGAACTGATTCTTTCTCTAAATGCTAGAGTGAGAATGGAGCCCAGAAAATGGAAGGCCTGTTAACTAGGGCACCATGAGGTGATATTTTGTATTGCAGATAGTCCTTAGCTTAGGACTTTAACTGAGCCTGAAATTATGGTCATACCAGTTCCTAAGGTTTTACAGCCTTTTTGGCGGTGGTTGTTAAGCAAACACTGTTATTGTTAAATAAATAACCAATATGGGTGCATTTTGCCAGAAATAAGAAATAAAAGCTAGTTTCCCCCCCCCCCAAAAAAAATTCACAAATTGTGATCATGTGACCATAGGAGACTACAAACAGCCATGAATGAAGGCCAGTTGCCAAGTGCCCAAAATGTAATCATGTCATTATGGGGTGTGCTAAGCAACCATTCATAAGTCAAGAGCTATCTGCACTTTTGTGTCTCTGTGTGTGTGTTTGTGTGTCTGTGTGTGTGTCTAAAATGTTATAGGTCCAGCTGTAAACTGTGCCAAGTTATATATATAAGATCTTTTCTTTACAAAAATGTATTTCTACTTTAGTTTTTCCCTCGTTATTTTATACTAAATCTGTTGTACAAAACCAGTTTCCTAGAGTTTATATCTAGTTATAATTGCAGTCTAAAAAATCCTTTTTAGGAGGAAGTCTGTCCATGTGAAAAGTAAAACAGTAAGCAATGCAGTGCTGTTTCTAATGGTGTTTATCCAGTGCTCAAAAAAGCTAACCATAATATTGAATTTGTTATTGTTCAGTCAAAATCATGTCCAACTCATGTCCAATCCCATGGACCATAGCACGCCAGGCTGACCTCTGCTCCCTGTCTTCCAGATGTTGCCTAAATTCAGGTTCATTACATCGATGACACCAACTAACCATCTCAAGCTCTGCCATCCCTTTGTCCTTTTGCCATAATATTGCATAATAACTGCATAATGATTAAAAACAAGACTTTGTTTTTAAGGCACTCTTTAGATTAATAAGCGTATTAAGCTGCCCATAATGATTCTTAATCTCTCCCACCAGAAGGCATTTTGTTTTATTGTCACTACATTATTACTACCCATTTTGGAGTATTTGGAACAATAAAATATGAAGGTGGCACAAATGTAACCATTGAGCAGATTGTAGCATTGGTTACGAGATTGCTAAAATTACTAGAAAGAAGAATACAAGAGCCATGGTGGCACAGTGGTTAGAATGCAGTACTACAAGCTAACTCACTGCTCATTTTATCAAACTGCCGGCCCGCAGGCCGGATGCGTCATGTGGAAGCCACGCCCATGCCATTGCCGGCAATGGCAAAACCGTCCCAATACATTGCACAACGTCATGTGACGTCACGAGTTTGACATGTCTGCTCTAGGAGTTCAGTTCTGAGCAGTTCAAGGTTCATTCAGTCTTCCATCCTTCCAAGGTCGGTAAAATGAGGACCCAGATTGTTGGGGGCAATAAGCTGACTCTGTAAACCGCTTAGACAGGGCTGTAAAGCACTGAAGCGGTATAGAAGTCTAAGTGCTATTGCTACTCATCTGCAAAACAGGCTGAGCAAATAGAAGCATTTGGGAAAACAACTCATCTTTTATTGGGGATGGCATCTTCCTCCTTTCTTTTTCCCATTTTCTTTTCTTAATGCTACCTACAAAGAGAAACTCTCCATAGCTCTCTCACTGGCAGCCTGTCCAGATTTTTCTCTTTGTTGTCTTGCCCCAGGAATGCAGACAATCCTTTTCCTAGGGAAAATTACAAGATGCGAGGTATAGTAATACATAAAACTTACAAGATTTCTAAGAATACAGGATTGACCAAAGTCTTTATGTAATGTACAAGTCCCCTAATTGCTCTATCTTACTCCCTAGAAGGCCCTTCCTGAAATTGGTTGCATGTGAACCCGGATCATTGTAAGGACAACACCCACAATGATGCCAGACTGTTTGAAGAAGGTCCCCTTCTATTTGTTACTTGTAAAGAAAAATAGCTCTTTGAAATCTGCAGATATTGTTTGTTGTTGTTAGCTGTGAAGTCGTGTCCGACCCATCGCGACCCTATGGACAATGTTCCTCCAGGCCTTCCTGTCCTCTACCATCTTCTGGAATCCATTTAAGCTCACACCTACTGCTTCAGTGACTCCATCCAGCCACCTCATTCTCTGTTGTCCCCTTCTCTTGCCCTCAACCTTTCCCAGCATTAGGCTCTTCTCCAGTGAGTCCTTCCTTCTCATTAGGTGGCCAAAGTATTTGAGTTTCAACTTCAGGATCTGGCCTTCTAAAGAGCAGTCAGGGTTGATCTCCTCTAGGACTGACCGGTTTGATCGCCTTGCTGTCCAAGGGACTGACAGTAATCTTCTCCAGCACCAGAGTTCAAAGGCCTCAATTCTTTGGTGCTCGGCTTTCACTGCCATACATTACAACTGGGAAGACCATAGCCTTGACTATACGCACTTTTGTTGACAGGGTGATGTCTCTGCTTTTTAGTGTGCTGTCTAGATTTGTCATGGCTTTCCTCCCGAGGAGCAAGCGTCTTTTAATTTCTTGGCTACAGTCTCCATCTGCAGTGATCTTGGAGCCCAGGAAAATAAAATCTGTCACTAGCAGATATTGTACTTGACAGTAATTACATCACCCTCTGTAGGAACCATAACATGGATGCCGTGATTAAAAATAGTAGTGAAAAAGTACTGCAATCTAAATATGCATAGAAATATATAAGAAATACTTATTTGCATTTGCAGGGAGGTTGAACTCACTCTAAAAAGCTATATGCTAGCATAATAACGATACCGGGCTTGAATCTTTCTCACCCCATGGTGAAGGTCACTATCACCCACTTACAGAGCTGAATGTGATCCGTATGCTTTCTCTAATTGTGTAAATAGAACCACGCTGACATATGAAACTTCATAGTACTGGGGTTGCAGGATGAAATATAGCTGCCTAATTCTTTAAACGCTATTGGAAAAATAGAATCTAAATTCCCTTGAGCAACCACAGAGATCTCACTCATACCCATCAACCTAAAAGAACTGTTTGTATGCTTTCCAATTCTCTCTCATGTGCAGAAACCACATTTGTTTTAGAACCATTTACCCTGACGTCCAGCTTTGTTATCTGTGTTTCAGTGTTATACACTTTTGAGAGGAGGCAACAGAGTTTCATTTTTAATGTGTGCCAGTGTGCCCACAGTTAAAAAAAATGACAATAACGGTTATCTTACACATAATGCTGTTTTCCAAGCATTGTGTCAAGCGCCAGGGAACTCAGGAGATTTAGGCAGTTCAAATGAGTAGAAAGATTTATTGCAAGCGTAAAGCTCTCTGCAAGAATCTGACCAACTGGCAGTCAAGGGAAATGAGCAGGAGATAATAAAGGCTTTGAAGGTGGTCTGGACTTAGATCTTTTGCAGGTGCACAGGGACTCATGACTTGTGACACATTTGGCCCCTCCTTCAGGCTAATCCTGGTCATCTCCTATATCCTACTTGAATATGTCTACTTAAACTTCCTTAATTTTTAAACCTAGTATTTTGGTATAGTAGTTCTGGTCTACCTATTCATATCTCCAAAGTTGAGCAAATCTAATGGAAAGAGGTTGAATATCACAATTCTAAACAAGGGAAGTAGATGTCTGCCCTATGTGATGTTGCAGTTTTGTCTGCAAATTCTTGAGGATCCTGATTTATTTATTTTGTCAGAAAATGAGAGTCATATCCGGAGAGTTCTAAAGATTAATATAGAGACTTCCGGTGGTGACGCGACGTCGAAAGACAGCCGTTTTCGGGCTGCCCGCTCCGCAGCTGTGTTTTTCCATCGTAAACAGCGTCTATCAGCTGTTTAGATGGATTTGAAGCCCCCTCCTCGGGAGAAGAGGAGGGGGTGAGGCCCCAGGTAGGGGTTGAGCTCTCCGGGGCCGCCTGAGCTGAGAGCTTGGGCGGCTGAAGGATGAGCCCCCCCGAAGCCTGGGTTGCTCCGAGCTGCGCAGCGCCTCTGCTCTGGGATTCTTGGAGCAGAGCCAGGCGTTAGCAACCACCCCTGCCAAAAGGAAATACTTTTGATTATCAAGATGCAGGCAGAGCGGTACAGGAGGTCAAGGTGAAGTGGACTCTTTATTTTTACTCTCTAGCTCAATGGATTTTATAGCTTTAAAGTGAAAGTGCGTAATAAGTGAAAGTGGGGGAAGATGGCGGCTAAAACTTCTAAAGCTCTTCGGAATGCGGGGTCTTCCCTGGTGCAAGAGACCTCACTGCAAGCTTTGCTTCCTCCTGCATCTCTCCCGGTATTGACGCTTAAGGATTTACAAGACGCTCTTGGAAAGCACGCACAACTGATGTCTGATATGATGGATGAAAAGTTGAAAAAGCTGGAGGAGAAATTGGAGGTGAAAATGGAGGAGAAAATGGAGAAATTGGAGAAGAAGATGGAAGAGAAGCTGAGAGCAATGAGGGTGGACATCTTGTCTAAGGTTGTATCCGTAGCTGAATGTGTGCTACAGCTGGATATAAAAGTGGAGGATCTCAGTCAAAAGAACTCTATATTAGAAGCAAAGGTATTAGAAAATGAAAATATAAGGGATAAAATGGATGAAGAATTGAGCCTTGTTCAGTATAATCAGATGCAGAATACTATTAGAATTAGGGGTTTAAAGGAGAATGGTAAAGAAGATTTAAAGCAGCTGATTTCTGAGGCTCTGGAAGGGGTACTGGGCCAGTCAGCATCTGAAATTGAGGGAAATATGGACAAAGTTTTTCGTGTAAATTCATGGATTGCAAGACAGAGGAAGTTACCCAGAGATGTGGTGGTCTATTTTACAAAGAGAGTAATTAGAGATGAAGTCATTCAAGCTGCTTATGATACTAATTTGGTAGTGGCTGAGCAAGAAGTTTTGGTTTTAAAAGAGATTCCTCCGAAGATCCTAAGGAGAAGGAAAGATTTCGCATTTCTAGTACAGGAACTTAAGAAACGTGATATTAAGTTCAGATGGGAGATTCCAGTTGGGTTGGTGACAACGCACGAAGGTAAAAGACATCGTTTGGTTACTGTGGCTCAGGCACGTGATTTTTATAGTAATGTGTTAAAAGCAACCCCCCTATCATTTTTGGAAGTTGCAAAAGGACACGGTGTGGGAAAGTTTCAAGATGTTGCAGACAGACAGACAGAGGACAATGGTGGTGGAGGGGATCAAGTTACAGTCTCATCGGTTGCTGCAGGAGGCCAGAAGATGACGCGTGCCGCCCTAAGAAGAGCGAGACGAGAGCAAGAGCAAGACCAGCGGAAAGTTATGGAATCTTCAAAGTGTGCTTACAATGAAGATGTAGGAGGAGAGCGGTCTAAAGAAGTTTTGGGGGTCATGACAGAGGTGTTCCAAAAGTTTTGGGGCGTTAAGATTGCTGATTAAATTTTTAGATTAGAATGTCAATGGAGTAAAATTATTATACAGGAGAAAGAAAGTTTTTTTTTCTTTTTTTTAATATTTTATACAATTTAAGATTGATGTTATTTGCTTGCTAGAAAAGTATATTAGGGTTACGGACTTAAAGTATGTGTTGAACTAAGAGTGGGCATGTAAGTTCCTAATTAATAACAAGTTGTCTTAGAGATTGCTTAAAATTTTTTTTTTTATATACCGGTATACTCTTTTTATTTGAACTTTTATTTGAACTTAAGGATGATTTGGAACTGTGAGACATTTGGCGTGATACACGCAAGAACTATTTTAGATTATAGTTTAGTTTGGTTGGAGATTATTAAGATTAACAGAGATAAGCGCTTTTGGTGCCTAATTGAGAATTTGTTTGGAAATTAGAGAAAGGTGGGAGAATGCAAATAGCAGGTGAAAGTTTTTTTTTCTTTTCCCTTTTTTTTTGAAATTAATATGAATAAGGACTGGGATTAAGAAAATTTATTTTGAGTAAAGATCTTTTTTTGTTTTCCTCTTTTTCTTCTCTACTTTATTTGTAATATTAATATTGTTTGTACTCATTTTATATGAGCTAGAGAGAGATAGAATTTATAGTTTATTGTTGATAATATAGGGGTGTTTATGTTTGTTTTTTGATTTTATGCCTTGTATTTAGCTCTGGGAAGTCGGGGGGGGGAGAGGAGGGAGTGGGGGAGAGGGATGGGGGTGGGGGAGGGGGGATTAAAGTCAAAATGTATTGTAAAACTTTTTAAATAAAGATTAATATAGAATTTAAACTGGAGGCTTTTTGGGGAGGGTGGGGCCGATGGACAAGCAGTTGGAAAAAAAGGCACAAAACGTTTGTGTACAAATTACTATACGCACACAGTGGAAAGATTCAGTATAACCCATAATGGAGGAATGGTTGGTGAATATAATGAAACTTGCTGAGATGACCAAATTGACTTCTTTGATCAGAGAAAAGACAGTGTCTGTGTTTATTGCAGACTGGAAACACCCAATAGAACTTTTGCATTAAAAATAAAAAAAATGAATTTTTGATTTATGATTTTGATGATTAGAAAAAAAATATTACAGAAAAAATAAGTTATGTTATAACCATATATCAAGAGGTAAGTTTACAATTATACTTACAACTACCAGAAAGAAGATCAGAAGCTACTCTTTTGTACCTTTTTTCCTTTTGCTCATTTATTTCTTATTTCTTTTTTTCTTACTCTATTTTCATTTCTATTCATTTTTATCTTCTTTTTAAATAATTCTGTATGCCAGAATTCATTATCTAGCCTTGAAAAATCTGGTCAAGGGCCCTGAAACATCAGTTTGAAATCCACAATACCATTAAGCAAATACAAACTTTACAAGGACACATGATTGTACATAATGCCGAGTAACAGCTTTCCGTGTTGCAGTAATAATGCCAACATGCTTTTACAAGTCATTCTTGTATTTGAAAATGTTTTGTTGGGATGACTACATTCAGGTAGCTTTGAGGCAGACATAATAAAGTTCAGAACACTGGAACTGTCTAGAAAAATGAAGAGTAAACATTTTGCAAAGATCCATTCACAACACATCTATAGCAATAGCAATAGCACTTAGACTTATATACCGCTTCACAGTGCTTTACAGACCTCTCTAAGTGGTTTACAGAGTCAGCATATTTCCCCCGACAATCTGGGTCCTCATTTTACCGACCTTGGAAGGCTGTACAGCTGAATCAACCTTGAGCCAGTGGGAATCGAACTGCCAAACTGCAGGCAGCCAGGAGTCAGCAGAAGTGGCCTGCAGTACTGCATTCTAACCACTGCGCCACCAGGGCTCTATACCTAGCACTGCTAAGAGATATTTGTTATCCCTGAAGTGCAAAAGGACATGGTTTTTGCAAAGTGAAACGGTAGAATTCATAACTTTACTATGTGAACCAGTTGGACATTAATGTCATACCTTAATATTTGCATTTATGGAAATAAATAAAATAAAATAGCACCGAGGGTGATACTAAATCTTTCTGTGTCTTCTGGCAGTTCACATGCAAGCTTCCATTTTGAATCTTAAATAGTAAAGGCCAGAATTCCCCAAGCTTCGTTTATACATATTTGACTTATATTGAGAATTAACACTAGATTTATTCTTTTTTTCCTCTCAAGAATTTTGCAGTTTTTCATATTCTTCTTTTGCACTCCTTGGTAAAAAAAAATGATATTATTTGTTAACAGTCTAAATCTGCAATTATTTTACACAGAAAGAGGGATATGTGCTTCAAGAGTGAACAAACAGGAATAAAAAGAAAAGTGTAAGTAAGAATCTATAAGTTGGATCAGGTTGTAGTTCAGTCAGTAAAAAAAATGATTTTCAAAAAAAAGAAAGAAAATAGCTGGCTTCAGCTTTTGTGCTAAAGCATAATTTTATTGACTATAATAATAATTGGGGTTTATTGAATGTACCGCAATTGATTGGGTTTAAGCCCTGAAGACACATGGCTTAGGGCAGTGTACATGTCACAAATATGTGTATGAATCAGGATAGAGGTGACATGATATATATACATTTGACAATCTTTTAAAGAAGACCAGGCCCATAATAGCATCTAGATATCACTGAACAATTGCTCTATTAGAAAACAAGGCTATCTTACAAAACATTTGGTGCCTAGGAGAAACATGGTTGTTAGGGAGTGTGGTTTGTTGTTTTTTTACTGTGTTGCGGTTTTTGTAATTGTATTATGTCATTATTGTTTTACTATGTGTTGCGTTAATTTATTACCGTCAACTGCCGAGAGTCGGTTGAAGCTGGCAGGGTATTAAGTGAATAAATAAAACCAGCAAGGCCCATTAAGAGAAGGCAGTACTCCCAAATGGCCATTATGGGCATAGTTCTTCTGATCTGAAGCTGGCACTGGAGAAGAATAAGATTTCAGTCAGATTTATTCTTCATCTGTGATTTGTTTTGTTGACCAAGGCGTAATTGGCTAGGTTCACCCATAACTATCATCTATAATTCACAGTGTTCATACGACATGCTGCGACAGAGGAAGTCTGACACATGCTAAGTCTACAGCAAACAAACCAGTGGTGCAGTGTGATACATGAATCCAAATATTTTGTTTTCATGGTGTATCAGCTGAGTAGCCCTCAAAGACTCACATGGTTTAATCTCGTCAGATCTGTGGTTCAATCTGGCATCATATGTATCTAGAATCACTTCCCTTTCATCTGTGCTTGTTAAGACTCTGGGCCAAAATGGGAAAGTACCGCAGCTGTCATTTGAGGAAAAGGAAACACAACTGTGTGTTTTTTTTAAAAAAAATTGCTGGTTGATCTCAGCATAGCTAGTCACCAACATGTACAGTTGTCAGTGATGCTGGTGCCATTTAGCAAGTTGATTGCAGCATTTTGAACTAGCTGAAATGTTAAAAAAAAATTCAGAACTCATTTGCAATACTATTTTTTTTAAAGTTGCAATTAATCTGTACCCATGAGCTGTAATTAAGGAGTGTTCTTTTGACAGATTTGGCAACCGTACTGTGAACATCTGAATAAAATGGGGAGGCAACTACCGAGAAAGATTGCAAAGAGATTTGTTTAAATCCTTAGAAGTAGCACATGTTGGAACTCCGTTTGACTTTCTTTGTAATGTTTACAGCTAAGAGAGAGAGAAAGAGAGAGAGAGAGAGAGAGAGAGAGAGAGAGAGAGAGAGAGAGAGAGAGAGAGAGAGAGAGACCGTATGCCACACTTTGTCTCAAAGGCAGCAGCTCCAAGGAACTGAAGCAAAGATATATTATGTCAGATTCTGTTCACTTCTACATTTTGAACTTAAAAGCCTAGGAGAATATATGAATAACTGCATTTAATAGAAACTAATGGCTGACTGGTTTAGGACAATTCCAAGTTCTATCCTCTTTACATTAAGTTTACATTTATTCTCAGTGAACATAGTGAGATTTAGTTTTGATACGCTTGAAAGTCTGAAATTTCAAGCTTCTTATTTTAATTTTATAGTGCTGCATTAGGAAAGATTGAGGGAAACCAAATAATCAAAATAATTGCTGCTATACAACCCTTTTCTTTCCTGCCAATTATCTCTGATGCTGAAAGCATTCACTATAATTGCTTTATTTGTTAATCATCACTGATTATGTAGATATTGCTCATTCTGCTGGAATTGCAAGCCAATGTAATAAGTTTAAAACACTGCAAAGCCTGTTGCTCCCTGATTCTTAGTTTTACGCAAGATCCCGATATAGGACAGCACAACTAAAGCTTGCATACTGTTGCAATACAATGGTAAATCTTTCGTACTGTATGTAGCGATGCAGTGGTCAATAGTATTTCTATAATGTTACGATATTTAAATTTAGTAGCTGGAGCAGTGGGATTGTAAAACACACAGAACACACAGTAATAGTTGATTGGTTAAGAATGCTGGCTCCTGCGTGAGGCAGTCTGCTCTGTGATTGGTTGCTGTGGGCGTGGAAAGAGAGTTTCCCTTTTTCCCACCTTTTTCCCACCTTTTGGTAGAGGATGCTCTACAGAGGTGGCTATTTCTTCTGTTCTCCATCTGAGCTTGGAGCACTTAGAGCAGTGATGGCGAACCTTTTAGAGACCAAGTGCCCAAAAACTGCCCCACTTCACCCCTGCCCACCCGCCCCACCCCGAAAACCAGCAGGGCCACACACCGCCTCCACGGCCCGCCGCTGCATATTGCCCAGGCAGGCCAGCAGCGCCATGGCAGCCACGCCCAGCCGCACACAATGAGGCGTTAGGGCGGAGTCTTGCCCCAGCTGCCATGTCCTTGGCTGTGCTGCTCCATAACTGTCCTCGGGGGGGGCTGCTGGTGAGGAGGGGGGCCGCAGGGGGAGGCAGGGCTGGTCCTGAGTGCCCCCTCTGGCACACGTGCCATAGGTTCACCACCACTGACTTAGAGGAAAGAAATACACATGTACGAATGCTGTTTGCCAACTTTAGTTTGGCATTTGATACAATCATTCCTCAGCATCTAGTAGATAAATTGGGCCGTTTAGGCTTTAATACTCATTTGTGCAACTGGATTCTCGATTTTCCTATTGATAGGCCCCAGTTATGTGCGAGTTGGGGCTAATATTTCTAACACCATTTTCTTGAGCACAGGTTCTCCTCAGGGCTAAGTGTCCTAAGTCTGCTGCTGTTCACCCTGTTGACCCATGACTGTTGTGCAAGTTTTGCCACCAACCATATTATGAAGTATGCGGACAATATAACAGTAGTGGGCCTTATTCAAGACGACAATGTGGGTGCTTACCGCAAGGAGCTAGAGAGGGTTTGGTGAATTGGTGTAAGAAAACAGCCTAGTTTTAAACATTGAAAAAACTAAAGAGATTGTTGTCGATTTCAGAAGAGGCAGGCACAGCCACACTGCTCTGTGTATTAATGATTCACCTGTGGAGATTGTTAGCAGCATCAAATTTCTGGGTGTGCAGCTAACAAATAGGCTCGTTTGGTCCCTTAACAGTGAGACACTGGTGAAGCGGGCACAGCAGTGCCTGCATTTTCTGTGTCACATGAGAAAGTACATTTTCCTTCCCTTGTCCTTAACTCTTTCTATAGAGGGACGATCAAGAGCATCCTGTCATATTACATTACTGTCTGGTTTGGAAGTATTACTGCTTCAGACAGGAAGGCGGTGCAGAGAGTGGTGAGGATGGCAGAAAACATCATTGGCAGTTCACTCCTTTAAGATTAAGAGTTTTGTCCTAATTAATCACAACTATGCAAAGTTATTGTAATTGTTCTTATTTTAAAAAATCAGAAAAAAACCCTTCAGGCCATAAGTATCATGATTCCCACTGGCTAATTTTCAGTTAGCCATCTTACTGTGTTAACAACTCCTAGCAGTGTGATTAGTTCCAATCATTCTAGATTGAAAATGGCACCTTGTGTATAAAATATACTGCAAAAAATAATAATAGTAATAATCCCACACACCCAGATTAGATGATTTCCCAGTGTCAACCGCTTAAAAACTATAATATTTAGTTAAGATCTGTTGTGGTATTGAAAGTTTATGAGTCATTATTCTTTCTGGTTAGTAGAAAGAGCAGAAAGCAATTTATCTGAAGAGCAGTATCCACTGAACCACTTCTAGTCAGTGCTAAGCTAGGTGGACAAATAGTATAAGCTGATATAAAAATCTGATACTTCCAAATGTTTCTAAATATAAATGCAATATTTTGGTTTTTTACTGACTGAAACATAAACATATCTCAATGGAATAAATAAAATTAAATGATACAATCTGGAGCCCAAGGCATGAATTATTGAATTATGTCTTATTTTCTGTTTATCAGAAACCATCATTTTCTCTGTGAATAGATTCAGTATAATTTAAATTTATTCTTACTCAATTTAAGCTTTGTTGTTTGTTTGTTTTTAAAGAATGCTTCTCAGATTTATTTACATTTATTTTCGGTGGAACTATTTTTTGGTATAATGTTTTGTATTCTGCAAAGGAAATGCTTTAAGAAAATACCATTGGCAGTTAGAGAATTCTGCAAACATTATTTGTAAGCAAAGTTAAAATACCATATGTTCCATGTGGACATGTTCAGCCTTGTACAGACAAAGCTTAGAGCATGAAAAATGTACATACATATGCAACAGAATCTTGCAAGCTTCAGTTAGAGGTGGTCCTCAATTTCCAACCACATCTGGAATACTGCATCCACCATATTACAAAAAAGAAGTTGAGATTTTGGGAAAAAGTGCAAAGAAGAGCAACTAAGATGATTAGGGCCTGGAGACAAAAACATATGAAGAATGGTTGCAGGATTTGGGAATGTCCTCTCTAGAGAAAAGAAGGATTAGGTGGGGACATGATAGCAGTATTCCAGTATTGGAGGAGCTGCCACAAAGAGGAGGAGGTCAGCTTTTTTTACATGTCCACCAAGCACGATAAAATGTCCCTTCACGTTATTCATATTTCCAACATACATTTGAATTGCCTTTATGCGTTCTAGATCATTTATCTGGGGTCAGGTACCAACAATACGTCATTTTATACATTTGAGACATAACACAATGTAAATTTCAACCCTTTTTAACCACATTGGTTGCAGTTTTATCCTCCTCACGTGATTCATGAGCCAAGCAACAGATCTCAGTAGTGGCCTGTTGGAATAACCATGATCTCTGTTCCTATACATGAAACTGGCTAGTACTTTTCTACCGTGGAAAGTCTTCAGTGAATCATGTATAAGGAAGTAAACAAAGAAACCTAGGAGAGATGTCATTGGCTACAGCCATATAAGGGCATAATCACAGAATTCTTTCACACCATTGGCTATTCCATATAAGGCAAATTCTGACGCCTCCTGCAGGTGATTGGTCATTACTGTATTTGAATCTACTATTAACACCAATGTTTCCTTTCAGGATAGTTTAGAACAGGGGTGTCAAACTCAATTTCATTGAGGGCCGCATCAGCACAGCGGTTGCCCTCAGGGGGCCGGGTGGGTGTGGCCAGGGTGGGCATGGCCTACTGGGTGGGCATGGCTAGAGTGCGCATGGCCTACTGGGTGGGCGTGGCCAGCTCTACATCGTTCGCATCAAGGGTGCCTATGGGGGCCTGGGCAGGAGTGGGACAGATCTGAGGGTCTCTGGCAGGAGGAGGGTCTCTGGGCCAGGGCCAAGGCAGTGGGGGCTGTTCCCTCACTGTTTCCAGGATGGCTTTGCGGGCCGTTTGAAACCACTTCACGGGCCGGATCTGGCCCCCGGGCCTTGTGTTTGACATGTCTGGTTTAGAAGAACACGTGTGTAATCATGATTGGTTTATTTGAACAATAATTAAACATGATTGGCTGCTTTGAACTATAAATAAACAAGGCCCGCCGCTCCTCGTGGTTCAGTGTTCACCCCAGGAGCAGCGGAGCCCTCACCCCGAGAGATCTCTGTGTCCTTTTTTCATGGGCATCAACCCTGGGCAGGAGCAGCCCCTGCCCAGCTTCACCAGCAGCTAATTATTCTCAACCTGGCTGCTCACAAGCAGCAGGTTCCCACCACCTCTGCTTATTCATTTTCTCCTACCCTACAAATATTTCAGAAACTGGTTAAACAGCACCTCTACACTGTATGATTGGCACTTAGGCTTGATAAATGGCACCTTTGATATATTAGCATTCTTATTAGTGATTTCTATTATTTACAGATTGTTGTGGGGTTCCCCCCCCTTTTTTTATTCTTTATCTTACCAGGGTCAATGAGAATTGGGATGTACTAAAAGTATTGTGAAAAAAATGAATATCAACATAGAAGAATCAACCCTTCCTTCCTTCCTTCCTTCCTTCCTTCCTTCCTTCCTTCCTTCCTTCCTTCCTTCCTTCCTTCCCTCCTTCCCTCCTTCCTTCCTTCCTTCCCTCTTTCCTTCCCTGTGCTAGCTGTCTAAGGAACCACAGTGCATTTTAACTCAGACAGTTGTGAACATAAAGTAAAGACTCCCTTGTTTCTTTTCTTTGGATGTTAAGGCCTGGATTATGATAACATCCCCCAATAGCCTTTTAGAGGATTTTTATGAAAATACTGGATGCTGAGGAGATTGCAGACTTTGGCAGAAAGGATGATATAATGAAATAATAGAATAACAGAGTTGGAGGGGACCTCAGAGGTCTTCCAGTCCACCCCTCCTGCTCAAGGAGGAAACCCTATACCCAGTGCTTTTTTTGTAAAAGAAAAAGGTGCCGGAACTCACACACGTCATACAACCCGCCTTGTCTACCCTACAAGGTTCCATCGAAAAAAGGTGCCGGAACTCCGTTCTGAATGTTCTATGAGAAAAAAAGCCCTGCCTATACCATTTCAAACAAGTGGGCTGTCCAATCTGTTCTTAAACACCTTGGGTGTTGGAGTACTCACAACTTCTGGAGGCAAGTCGTTCCACTGATTAATTGTTCCATCAGGAAATTTCTCCTTAGTTCTAAGTTGTTTCTCTCCTTGATTAATTTCCATCCATTGCTTCTTGTCCTGCCTTGGAAAATAGGTTGACTCCCCCCCCTCTTCTTTGTGGCAGCCCCTTAGATATTGGAACACTGCTATCATGTTATCCCCAATCCTTCTTTTTCATTAAATTAGACATACCCAATTCTTGCAACCGTTCTTCATACGTTTTAGCCTCCAGTCCCCTAATCATCTTTGTTGCTCTTCTCTGCACTCTTTCTAGAGTCTCAACATCTCAACAAAAATATATATTATATTAAAGGCAGAGCTTGATTGTGTGATCACAGCACCATCTTGCTGGCCCTGCATTCCACTTTTGGAAACATTGCCAATTTTTTTTCCCCTCCCTCTCCCTCTCTCTGTCTTCAAGCAATTCTGAAAACAAATTTGCTTTCATTAAATGGGATGAGAACCAATAATAAAATTGCAGGATAATTTTTCTGTGTGGCGCACCTTTGTAAAATAGGCTTTCAAAATGCATATTCTTTTATCACACTCTAGCAGAGACCTACAGCCATTAATTGTTTGGCACTTCACCTACAAAACACAAAATAGGACATGAGCTGATGGGGCAAGGATATTGTGCTGCTGTATTTGATGGATACCAGGAAGCTAAATGTTTATTACCCAACTTTAAATAAAGCAGGAAGCTGAATGGAGTAGTGAGATTTTTTTAATATGATGCAGGAATAGTCCCACGATAGATGGCTAAGTGGCTTGCTGAGTTTTTAACTTTGGTATGGGGGTGCATCACAAAAGTAAGTCTTTGAGCATATAAAAAAATGCGCCTTTTTTTTTCTTTTCAAGCCTGAATAAATCCCCCCCCTCCAACGAATTGCATTTACAGTAATTGTGAAGTTTCCAGTGAGACAATTTTTTGATGGCAATTTTTGAACTTGAAATTTATTTATTTAAAAAAAAAAACTAATGGGCAATACCACATAATTCCTTCATTACTGAATAAAAAAAAGTCTGTTTGACGGTGGGTGTTGCAAATATCATTAGGGCAGAATTAACTTTGGCAAAGAAATCATATCGCTATATATTCCTATGAATTTCTCCAAATCTTTACAGATTAAAAGGCTGGGTGGAGGCAGCGGTTAGGAGCATATAAACCAATTATCTGGTTGAGTTTCTCTATTCAAAAGGTTGAGGATTTTAGGCAGGCATGTTTCATTTCTATAGAGAGCAATCTTTTTCGTGGGCTAAATACTCAGCCATAGATATTGTGAGAAGCTGCCACCAGGGGGCAGTAGGCAGGTGATTTTAGGAAAAACACAGAAGTGAAATTTCTTTGAAAGAAGAATCCGTTGCTTTCTTCCTCTGCTCCTGGGCTTTTTCAGCGCCTCTAGGGCTTTTATTACCATCAGCAAAAAGCACTTCAGATGTTGCCAAATTAATATTTGTATACTAGCCTTGAGTTCTGTTAAAAATAAGGGGAGAAAAACCTTCCTCCTGCCTTGCCACATTCAACCTCTGCAACTCCTTTATCCATTTATCCTATTGTTACTCTATAGCACCCTATTATGGCTTTACCTTATTTAATAATATCTCGCTTTAATTTGGGTCAGATTTCAGCATTTTCCCAAAGAAATAAGATTCAGAATGTATCTTCTACCCTTGTATAAATTTCACATTCTCCAGAAAGGCTCATTCTACAGTTTAAAAACAATGAGAAAATTGTTTTCTAGGGAATTATAAGTAATAAAGTGTGATCATTCTATGGAGCGTTTCTTAATTTTGCAGTTGATTTCTAAAAGCATTGCTCTGGATTGTAACTCCGACAATATAAGAGAAATTTCGCTCCAATATCAGTTTATAAATTTCATTGGAAAGGATTTCCAAATCCAGCTTAACTAAAGTTTAATGATTATGACTTTCAGTTTTAAATTAAAAATTTAATTAAAGAAGGCTTAGCCTTATTGCTAAGCTACTAAACATACATTATTGTAGCTGATTATTAATTGTTTAAATCATAAAGGGAATTTAATAAAGTTTAGGCATTTATAATGTGGTTTAATATTTTACAGTATATTGTGCTGTATGTTTGGCATATTGCCAGTATAAACAAACAACACAATAATAAGCAAACCCATATTGCTATATATAATAATAATAATAAAGTTGGAAGGGACCTTGGAGGTCATCTAGTCCAACCCCCTGCTCAGGCAGGAAACCCTATACCATTTCAGACAAATATACTAGCATTGTGTACCAGATACGTTCTTTTTCGGACACTGATCACTGATTTGGTGCTGACTGGGTCAAAAAAAAAAAGAATATTAGACATGTCTAAATTATATTGGACATTTTTTTTCTAATCACAAATTATTCTGGATTAATAGAATGGAATGGATTATCTATATCTCACTAAATATCTCAGTTTTCTGTTTTGCAAACCAACTGACACAGTTACCAATTCAGAAATTTTTTAATTGTCATATATCATAGAATCATAGAGTAAGAAGGGACCTTAGAGGTCTTCTAGTACAGGAGTCCCCAACCCCCGGTCCATGGATGGATACCGGGCCACAACATGCCAGCAACCGGGCCACACAAACAAGCAGAGCCCCACCCCACCCCCCTTCCGGTCTGCAGAAAAACCTCTCTCCGTGTAACCGGTCTCTAGTGCCCAAAAGGTTGGAGACCTCTGTTCTAGTACAATTCACTGCTCAAGACAGAAGCTTTACTGCACTGGTTGTCCAGTCTATTTTTGAAAATTTATTTATTTATTTATTTTTAATCCCATTTATATCCCGCCCTTCTCCGAAGACTCAGGGTGGCTTACAATCTAAGCACAAATCAATGTTCTTAGCAAAATTTTCCAGTAATGGAGGTTTGTAGGTTGTCATGTCCCTTGTTTTTCCTCTGTTTGGGGTAGAATGTCTTCAGAATTCAGAATTTTTCAAAACACAGGTTATCTATGTACACTAAAACTCACGTTGTACCATGCAAGTGGAATTTCTGGACTGATTGTATACACTGTGCATCCATCTAGTTAAATACATGGCATACTATAATGAAAACTACTGTTAAAAATAGTTCATTTCACTGACTGGACAGATTTTAAAATGAATATATTAATAGTAATGTTGTTGTTGTCACTCCTGTTTTTCAGTATTTTCTCTTGAAGCTGCAGTTATATCCATATTCTCCTTAAAGACTCTTGTTTCTCTGTTTGTAACCTTCAATTGGTCTAAATGGTGCATCGTGTTGCAACAATTTTTGAAGCAACGAACCTCAAGTGAGCCAACTTAAAGAACGCATCCAAAATCTGGGGTCCATGACTCCTGTAGGATTGAAATTTGGCAGAGTTGTGGCAGCTACCCTGTTTTCAGTGCATCCACAGTCAGCCATGGTCCTGTGATCATCATTTCCATACTCCCTGCCAGCTTCCCACAAGGAAAATCTACAGAGAAAGTCCATTCTCTCTGATTTTTTCCCCCACTCGTGGTGATACTGTTTCTAAGTTTAGGTAAGGAAATATTTCTGAAATAATGATCGAATGAATCACAGGTTGACTAGCTGAAAACTCTCTCTTCTGAATGCATAGTTAAACATGTAATTTTAGAACACCCTTTTGTCTTCAAATATTCATATACCGATACATGAAATAAACATACATTGATATGCTTAAGCTGCCAAGGGCTCCATCAGATTGCTTCATAAATATGAAAGAGAATACAAAACAATGTTCCGATTTCTTATCCAGAACATGCTGACTTTTTACGTTCACGACTCTTTTAGAACATCTTTTCTCACTTCATGATGGCAAGAAAATTCAGAATGAAGTCATCACCTTGAGTTTTGCCACAGGTTTTTTTTTATTGTTTAAGAAACTCACTCAGTCTTGAAAACAGGTCAGAGCATAAAAATTGTCAAGCTTGCCTGGAAAATCAATCATTTTTTGTTCCATCAATGCTTAAGGCAAAAGAAGCCATTTGCAAGGTGAGGTGGCTAGATAGAGTTGAAGAGCAGGTCACCAGCATAAATATATTTCACCCTTTTTATTTTTCTAAAAGCCAATTTCATCCCCATAAAACATTTAAACGGGGAACAGAGTTCTTAGAGAAAGAGTTTTGAGGCCTTGGCAGAGAGGTCTTCAGGCCTGTTCTTATCGATCTGAAAGATAAACTCAGTACCTTTGTTTTCAGTCTAGAGAAGAGCCTTGCCTTGAAACCTATAGAAAGGAACAACCATAAAGGAACATATTTTTTTATTTATATATAACATTTCTCCTACTTCCGTGTCCTTTATAACAGGCACATGATAGAATTCTGAAGGAGGGAAAGCACAATTTAGGGTGAAAGCAGAACCCATGAAGTAATTCAATCCATCAGAATTAAGCTGGAAGGGACCTTGGAGGTCTTCTAGTCCAGGGCTTTTCAACCAGTGGTACGGGTACCACCTGTGGTACATTGGCACCTGGCAGGTGGTACACGACCATCCTAGAAAAGTGGTAGTGGGGGAGGGGAATGAGCTGAACCGGTGGCAGCACCGCACAAGCCTGAGCGAGAGACGCCTGGAGCTGCAGGGCTGTCAGGGCTCAGCGGAAGCACCAGGATCAGCACTTCTTCAGGGCTGTCAGGGCTCAGCAGAAGCACCAGGATCAGCACCAGGCTCCAGCTGGAGCTCAGCGCTGATCCTGGCACTTCTGCTGAGCCCAGACGAAGTGCCGATCAGCTGGAAAGTTGCAGCCTCTCCAGGGTCTTGTGATTTACATTCAGATGCTTGGCAACGGATTCATATTTATGACGGTCACAGTGTCTCAGGGTCATGTGAAGTGACCAAAACCTACTGCAACCACCCAGCAGATGGGGGGGAATAAAAACCAAACACCCCACCCCCACTGCCAATCCTCAACAGAAATGCTCACAACAGTGAAAACCTCGGACAGAAGGAAGAGCACCGCTGGACTGGCAGGCAGGTCTCTTTATCTCAGCTCTGGCTTGGAAGGCACTTTTTTCACTGCCATTGTAACTTTGAACAGTCACTAAGCGAGCTGTTGTAAGTTGAGGACTACCTGTACTTCATCACTTTTTGCCTCTTTTTTGGTCAAGTTTTTGACACCTTGCTAGGTGACTGGTGGTACTCGGATGTTGCCATATCCTAAAAGTGGTACAATGGGTGAGAAGGTTGAAAAGCCCTGTTCTAGTCCAACGCCCTGCTCAAGTAGGAGAACCTATACCATTTCAGACAGGTGGCAATCCAGTCTTTTCTTTAAAAAACTTCCAGTGATGAAGCAACTTATGAATGCAAGCTGTTCCAGCGGTTAATTGTTCTCATCATTAGAAAGTTTCTCCTTAACTCTATGTTGCCTCTCTCCTTGATTAGTTTCCATCCATTGTTCCTTGTCTTGCCTTCTGGTACTTTGGAAAATAAGTTGACCCCCTCTTCTTTGTGACGGTCTCTCAAACACTGGAATACTACTATCATGTCACCTCTAGTCCTTTTTTTCTCTAGACTAGCCATATCCAGTTCCTGATCTTCAGACTTTTTTTGTCTTCAGGCCTTTAATCATCTTAGTTGCTCTTCTTTGCACTTTTCCCAAAGTCTCAACATCTTTTTTTGGAATGCGGTGAGCAAAACTGGACGCGGTATTCCAGATGTGGTCTTATTAAGGCTTTATAAAGCGATACTAAGACTTCACGTGATTTTGATTCTGTGCCTCTGTTTACACAGCTGGGGACTGTATTAGCATTTTTTGGCTGTTGCTGCACACCGCTGGCTCGCTTTTAAGTGATCGTCTACTAGGACTTCGAGGTTCCTCTCACAGTTACTTTTTTTTTGAGCCAGGTTCCGCTTAATCTGTACTTGTATCTTTGGTTTTTCCTGCCTAGGTGTAAAACCTTGTTTTTCTCCACGTTAAATTTCATGTTGTTGGAGAGGGACCATTGTCTGTCGAGATCTTTTTGGATCCTGAGTTTGTCTTCAGGGGTGTTGGCTATTCCTGCTAGCTTAGTGTCATCTGCAAATTTGATGAGTTCCCTTTCTATTCCCTCATCTAAGTTATTTATGAAGATATTGAAGAGTACTGGGCCTAAGATGGTACCCCACAAGGTACCCCCCTGCTTACCACAATGTTGTAATTGATTGTGACTCACTGGCCGTACTTCCAAGTATTCAAGTAAAAAAGGCAACAGGTTGTATACAGGAGCAGGAGATGATTAGTTCACTTGAAATGATTAGCTATAAAGAGGAAGAAAGTCTCCTGCTAATTTAACAATGTCTGGAGGAAAAAGTAACAATTTTCTTATTGCAATTTTTTTAAAAGGAACTGAGTAATCAAAGTTTTGACCTGATAGCACTCCAGAGTTGGTGTGCCATCTGGGAATCTTTCTGGATTCATAGATGCTAGGAGGGTGGGGAGCATTTACATTAATTTTGTTGCACCTGTTCCAGGACTGGGAGGTCCTGTTCAGTGTCTTCATGCCTTTAGGCACTTCCCAGTTGGATCACTGCAATGACCTGTACACAGAGTTACCCTTGAAAAACATTTGGAAGTTCCTATTGATCCAGAAAACAACAGCATGCATATTTTTGAGTACACTGAATTTCACCTGCCTTGTGCTGCTGCACTAGCTCCCAGTATGTTTCCAGGTGCAATTCAGGATGCCGACTGTTGCCTGTAACACCCTGCATACTAGGTTGTGTGCAGAACCACCTATCTTCAATGGTCTCTACTTGTCCCACCTGTGTTGACAAGGTAGGCAGGTGCATTCCAGGTTCCCCTTTCTTAAACACATTTTCATTTTACAGCACTAAGGAGTTGTGCCTTCTTAGGAGTGCCTATGTGGTATCCCGAGGGACCTGGCCCTCTTGATCTTCTGGAAGGCCACGATGATCTGATTTTCCCCCACCCCCAGGTGCTAGGCCAAGATGCTACATGAGCCCAATATAGGTGCTGTTTATGTTGTGAATTATAACTTGGTTATATTAGGGTTATTTGATTATGCCTCTCCACTTAGTTTACAGAGATGTTATTATATTATTCCCTGTGGATGGTGGTTAGTTGCCAAGAATCTTTTTTTTTTAATTGAAAAGTTTTAACATACAATTTTTCCTTTAAAAATCCCCCCTCCCCCTCCCTTCTCCCTCCCCCCCTACCTCTCCCCCCTCCCCCCCTCCCCCCCGACTTCCCAGAGCTAAATACAAGGTATATATAAAAAAACACAATCATAAACAACCATATACTAACAACCATAAACTCTAAAATCCATCACTCTCTAGCTTATATAGGATAAAACAAACCTTAGTAATATTAAATATATATAGAAAAACTAAAATAGAAAAAGAAAAAAAAGAAAGAAGACTTATTCAAATGCTACATAAAACTTCTTAACCCTATACTTGTTCTGGATAAACTCAATCCATTTTCTCCATTCCATAATATAGCGTTCTTGCGAGTGATCTTTCAAATAGGCCGAAATCTTTGCCATCTCAGCCAGGTCGGAAACCTTTAAAGTCCACTCTTCTATGGTCGGCAGTTCCTCTTTCTTCCAGTACTGACCTATCAAAAGTCTTGCTGCCGTAATTAAATTCAACATCAACTTAGTGTCCACAACTGTAGCATCTGTAATTATTCCCAACAAAAAAAGTTGCGGACAAAACTTTATCCTCTGTTTAAAAATCTTCTGCATGTTCCACCAGACTTTTATCCAAAAGGCCTTAACCTTTTTACAAGTCCACCATATGTGAAAATATGTTGCATCTTCATCACCGCACCTCCAACATTTAGGCTGATAATTCAGATACATACTTGCAAGCTTTTTAGGATCTAAATGCCATCTATAAAACATTTTGTAAAAATTCTCTCTTAGATTTTGAGCTTGTGTAAATTTTACATTCCTCACCCAAATCTTTTCCCACGTGTCCATTGTAATAACTTCCTGGATGTTTTGGGCCCATTTTATCATACAATCCTTAACAAGTTCTGTTTCTGAATCAATCTCTATCAATGCAAGATATATCCGTTTAATATGTGCTGGTCCCTGATTTCTGATTTGCTTTATCAAATTTTCATCAGTCATTGTAAAACCATTTTTCTGGTCTTCTTTCCACCTGGCCCGTAACTGAGTATATTGAAACCAATTTTGAACAACCTTCTCTTCTCGCAAGAGGCTATATGATTTCAAACACCAAATATTTCTTTCCAAGCTTAGGATCTCCTTGTACGTAGTCACATCATGTTTGAAACCAGCATGTATATTTTCTATTGCGTGTTTTGGAATTGCCCACAGTGGTATCTTGCAATCTAGCTTATGTCTATACTTCTTCCAAACTCTCAACAATGCCTGTCTTAAAATATGCACTCTAAACACATTGTCTACCTTCTTGTCATACAACAAATATGCATGCCAGCCAAACAACAAATCGTGGCCCTCAAGATTTAATAATCTCTCTTGTGTCAAATTAATCCAATCACTTATTCCTACTAATGCAGCAGCTTCATAATATAGTTTAAGATTAGGCATTTTAAGACCACCTCTCTCACGAGTATCCTGTATAATCTTAAGTTTAACTCGTGGCCTTTTCCCTGCCCAAACAAATTTATTGATACCTCGCTGCCATTCCTCCAAATTGGAATCTTTCTTAAGAATCGGTATCATTTGAAATAAAAATAAAAATTTAGGCAGGACATTCATTTTCACTGCTGCGATCCGTCCCAACAAAGACAATTGCAATTTTTCCCAACTCTCCAATTCTTTTTGAATTTTCCCCCATAATTTTTCATAATTATTTTTATATAACTTTGTATTAGAGGGCGACAAAAGCACCCCCAAATATTTAACCCTTTTAACAATCTCAAATCCAGTTAATCCTTCTAAGAGAGCCTTTTGCGAAACTGTCATATTTTTGGCCAAAATTTTGGTTTTCTGTATATTAACTTTAAATCCAGAAACCTTCCCGTATTGTGTTATTATCTCCATCAGGTCCACAACAGAGTTCTCTGGCTGGGTCACTGTAACAACCAGATCATCTGCAAATGCTCTCAATCTATAATCCTGATCTCTAATTTGTATCCCCTTAATTTTTTCCGAATTCCGTATTTTAACCAATAATATCTCTAATGTTAACACAAATAACAAGGGCGATAACGGACACCCTTGCCTTGTGCCCTTCTCAATATTACATGCTTCTGTCAGACTATTATTAACTATAATTCGGGCAGTTTGTTTTTGATATAATGCCCTAATCGGTTGTAAAAAATTTTCCCCAAAATCCATTTTATCTAAAACTTTCATCAAAACTTGCCAATTCAATTGATCAAAAGCTTTTTCAGCATCTAGAAAAATTAGCGCCGCAGGGATCTGGTTGTTCCTTTCCAAAAACTCTAACACATCAACTATATGCCTCACATTATTTTTCATTTGCCTACCACTAATAAACCCCGTTTGGTCCCCATGAATCACCTGTTGCAGAACCCTCATCAATCTATTAGCCAAAACCTTAGCAAATATCTTGTAATCTGTATTTAAAAGCGATATCGGTCTATAATTTTTAACTTGAGTAGCATCTTGGTCTTCCTTCGGAATCAAAGAAATAAAAGCTGTTCTCCAAGACGGTGGCACCTTTCCCCCCCCTCTGGATTGTCTGGAACAGTTCCTTTAACGGTTTCATCATCTCTAATTGTAAATTTTTGTAGTAAGCCGCAGACAAACCATCCGTACCTGGTGCTTTATCCACCTTCAATTCCTTAATTGCTGTAAAAATTTCTTCTTCTGTAATTAATTGATTAATCTCCTCTTTTTGTACTTGCGTAAGAACCGGGATGCTAGCATTCTCCAAATATATATCAATGTCTTTTCCATTAATCTTCTCCTTAGCATATAATTTAGAATAAAAATCCACAAAAGCATCCTTAATAAGGTCCTGTTGAAACACAACCCTTCCTTTATACTCAATTTTGTCTATATTAGAAGCCCTTTGTTTTTTCCTCAATCTATAAGCTAACCATCTACCTGGTTTGTTAGCGTTGCAAAAAGTATTATGCCTGGCAAACCGCAAATTGGTTGCCACTTGGTCAGCCATTAATTTATCAAATTGTCCTCTTAACACTTTAATAGCCTCCTTAGTCTTCACATCCTCTGAATTCAAAATCAAAGCCTTTTCTTTTTCCTTTATTTCATTCTCCAGTTCTTTCCTCCTAGCTTCCACAGCACGTCTATGTTTATTATTCATATATATCAACACCCCTCTCATATAAGCCTTGCTAGCATCCCAAACCATGTCCATAGAGGTGCCCTTATTCATATTAATTTCAAAAAAGTCCTTCATCCGCTGTTTGCATTCTTCCACATTTCTCTGATTTCTAAACAAATTCTCGTTTACGCGCCATGAGCGCCTGTCTCTATTCTCCTTATCAATCTCTAGCCAAACTGGACTATGATCAGAAATAGTTCTTGCACAAATCTTCACCTTTTTAGTCCTTAAAAAAAATCATTAGTCAACAAAATAAAATCGATCCTGGAAAAAGATTGATGTCTGTCAGAATAAAAAGTATAATCCTTTTCCTGCAAATGTCTCTCGCGCCAAATATCTCGCAGTTCCAAGTCATCCTTCATTTCAAAAAAGGATTTAGGCAGTCTAGCATGACTTGGGACGCACTTAAAAGCTCCAGCCTTGTCCATCTGTACATCCAAAACACCATTCCAATCCCCCATAAAAATAAAAGATTTATAATCCAACTGGGTAAGCTTTGTATGAAGTAAACTAAAAAAGTCAGCTTGTTGTTGATTAGGAGCATATAATCCAACTAAAAGCGTCTTTTTGCCTTCTAGCAGCAACTCTATCATAACGTATCTTCCATGCTTATCTGCTTCAATTAGGTCTGCTGTTAAAGCACTTTTAACATAAACAACCACTCCATTTTTCTTATTCATTGCAGAAGCAACAAATTGCGTACCCAACCTTGAGTTCGATAAATACTTCTGATCCACAACCCTAATATGCGTTTCTTGCAAGCATATAACATCTATCTTAAATTGTTTTAAATATTGAAAAACTTTCTTCCTCTTCTGTGGTGAATTTAATCCATTAACGTTCCAAGAATCTTTTATGTAAGATGGTCAGCCATGTAAATTCTCTAGATGGTATTGATGATTGTAGATGATGGTGGTGATGATGGTAAGAACAGAAATTAAAGAGAGGAGCAGCATATACTCTATTAAAGACATAGAGATGGGATGGAAGTCTCCCGATACTCCCGTGTAACGCCTCTTCTCCGTGAGCTGCATTGGCTTCCAGTTGCCCTCCGGGTGAGATTCAAGGTGCTGGTGATGACCTATAAAGCCCTAAATGGCATGGGCCCGGATTATCTTAGGGAGCACCTGCTGCCAGCATCAACTTCCCATCGTCCTGTGCGCTAAGGGCCTCCTTAGGGTGCCGCCGGTCAGGGAGTGCTGGTGGGTGATCCCCAGAGGGAGGGCGTTCTCTGTGGGCGCACCTGATCTGCCTGTGGAACTCCGGACCGCCCCCGACCTTCGTTCATTTCGCCGGGACCTGAAAACCTGGTTCTTAGATCTATCTGGCCTGGACTGAGGGGTTTTAAGTTTTTAAACTTTGTTTTAATTTGTTGGGCTATTAATTAATTTAATTCATTTTAATTCTATTTCTATTTTAACTTTTATATTGTCTTTTAAATTTTGCCCTGTAAACCGCCCTGAGTCCTTCGGGAATAGGGCGGTATATAAAACTAACTAACTAACTAACTAACTAACTAAATACATACATACATACATACATACATACATACATACATACATACATGTTGTTGTTAGTTGCGAAGTCGTGTCCGACCCATCGCGACCCTATGGACAATGTTCCTCCAGGCCTTCCTGTCCTCTACCATCTTCTGGAGTCCATCTAGGCTCACGCCTACTGCTTCAGTGACTCCATCCAGCCACCTCATTCTCTGTCGTCCCCTTCTTCTATTGCCTTCAATCTTTCCCAGCATTAGGCTCTTCTCCAGTGAGTCCTTCCTTCTCATTAGGTGGCCAAAGTATTTGAGTTTTAGCTTCAGGATCTGGCCTTCTAAAGAGCAGTCAGGGTTGATCTCCTCTAGGACTGACCGGTTTGATCGCCTTGCAGTCCAAGGGACTCGCAGGAGTCTTCTCCAGCACCATAGTTCAAAGGCTTCAATTCTTTGGCGCTCAGCCTTTCTTATGGTCCAGCTTTCACTGCCATACATTGCAACTGGGAAGACTGATCAGCCTTGACTATACGCACTTTTGTTGACAGTGTGATGTCTCTGCTTTTTAGTGTGCTGTCTAGATTTGCCATGGCTTTCCTCCCTAGGAGCAAGCGTCTTTTAATTTCTTGGCTGCAGTCCCCATCTGCAGTGATCTTGGAGCCCAGGAAAATAAAATCTGTCACTACCTCCATTTCTTCCCCATCTATTTGCCAGGAATTGAGAGGGCCGGATGCCATGATCTTGGTTTTCTTAATGTTTAGTTTCAACCCAAGTTTTGCACTCTCCTTCTTCACTCGCAACAAGAGGCTCTTTAGTTCCTCTTCACTTTCTGCCATTATACATGCATACATACATACATACATACATACATACGAGAAGTGTGTAACTTTGAGTAAGTTCCAGGTTTAATTCCTAGCACCTTCATGTACAGTTAGGAAAGTCTTGCGTTTGAAACAGGAAGGGGATGCACCCATTCAGTATAGTGCTGCCTAGACTAATTTTCCTAAACTAAGGTTATCTTCATCTGTAATACTTGGTCATATTAGCTGGATTGACAAACTTGTAGTTCATAATAACTGAAAGGAGACAAATTTAGATATATGGATTAGGTCCTACATTTGAAGCACATGTGTATCTCCCTGGACAGGGATGGATTTAAAATGGCTGATTCTGCATTTTTTAAAGTACTTTATATTTGGAACTTTTTTTCCTGAATTGAAAATACCTGAAATCACTGTATCTCTCCAAGTGTTTGGACAGTCACCTTTAAACAGGTGTCAATTAACCTTTCTAAATATGAAAAAGGTTCTTCTAGCAAATGAACAATTGGGTACAATACTGTTCTATTCTGGTAATACGGCCAATCTATTTAAATACTACAGTGAAACACTAGATTCCTGTGTGTGTGTGTGTGTGTGTGTGTGTGTGTGTGTTATGATTACTTTGATTTTCTTCTTAACTTTTTCCAGTTAGGAGTCCTCTGTGAAGGAAAGGAAACTGCAAAATGCTACATTCTACCACAAGCTACTGTATATCTCGTTGTAACCCTGGGCTATTTTATTTTCAGCAGCCCAAATCCCTTGCAAATTGACTTTTTGGCCTAATGGTTTCACTGCTTTATTTTGTGACATAATAATTTATCCATGTTACAATAAAATGCCCTGGCACACAGTTGAGAAATTATTGCTATCTACCAGGAATCACTAAAGTATCCATAAGCCAAGGGACAGTGTGAAAAAAGATATTTGTTATCTAACGGACAGCATAGAATCAAGCTGGAAGCATAACCAAATACATTTTAAATCTGTCACTTTGAGTAAATTGCAGCTGCTTTCCATCATTCATGATCAGTGCCTTTATATTTGCAATGTCCTTTTTTTTCATTTTGAATTCATTCTTGACTAATATTTCATGTGAAAGGAGACCTGGCTCTTAATTTGATTTAGCAATGCACAGTGAAGTAGGCCACCTAGATAGCAGTCATTCTGCATTTCCAAATTGGATGGGGTTCATTTGGAGAAAGAGGGTGTGGGCTTGTGTCCTTGAGATTTATCAGCATTAGAAAAAAAGTAGAAAGTAGTAGGGGAATTCCCCCTTCTGCCCCCCCCCCCGTCCTCTTAAATTAAGAGCTAGTTCATGTCATAAAAAATAATTCAACCTGTTTTAGAGCAGGTTTCTCTACCCTACTTACTGAGAACAATGTCATTGATAAAAACATTATGAATATATTGGCCTTTTCCAAATTTACATTGTCTGAAAGCATGCATGTGTATTGAGAACATTTTTATTTTATTTTATTTATTTTTATTTTAATTCCATTTATATCCCGCCCTTCTCCGAAGACTCAGGGCGGCTTACAAGCTTAGCAGTAGCCTTCATTCTATGTATATGCCTGCTTATTAGGGCTTTCACACACACACCCCAAGCGGCATTATTACAAAGTCAGCTTAATTGCCCCCAACAATCTGGGTCCTCATTTTACCTACCTCGGAAGGATGGAAGGCTGAGTCAACCTTGAGCCTGGTGGGATGCGAACCTGCATTAATTGCAGGCAGCTGGTGTTACTTAAGGAGGCATTAGCCCACTGCTCCACCAAGGCTCCACCAAGTAGCCAGCTGGGCTAGGCTACTTGGTTTAAATCCATTTCTAGAATTCCATAATTTTGCTTTCTTGTCCTGTCATTGCTGGCTGAAAATGCACAGTCCTTAGGGGATTTCTTTCTTTGATTTTGGGAACTTGGGCTTGGAGAGTATTGGAGAGGATTGACTGTACTTGTTTGAAACATTTCTGTCGCTTCATTTCCATTGCTTTGGATAATGCTGGCTCCTAAAGCCCCAATTACTGAATGGTTTAATTGAAACAAACTGCTGTAAGTCGAGGACAAGCTTTCTGTTGTTCACCTAGTTATATCTCTAACATTAGTCATTTAAGGATTTGGATTCAAATTTTTCTGAAGACTACATATTTAAGAATTACAGCCCGTGCCATACAGCTATATCCTAACTGTAGCTAAAGAGAGGCAGCGTGATGCTGCTAAATACTGTATGTTCTTTGAAGTCCATCAGACTTCCTGCCTCAGTGGAACTTAATTTGTTTAACTCCTTTTGTATTATTTTAAATAAATTTAATCCTATTGTTGCTAAGTGCCAGCCTTCAACATTTCCTTGACTTAACAAAAAAAAATGCCATTTCACAAATGCTTCGAAGGCATTTTCAGGACATAAAAATATTGCTTTACTGCAATCCTACGCTTTGTTTGGAAGCGTGCCCACTCACCTAGAGGGGAGAAAAAGGTAAGATTAAAGTGAAGGATCAAAATGAGCTTTGAACTAGAGCAATTGAATCTACTTGACTTCTGCTAAATAAGTGGACTGTGATTGGCTAACCAACTACGATACGATAGCAATTTTGTGTGAAAGGTTGAAAATTCACTCCCCATAATAGCTGTGTTATAAGACTGCCACAACATATGCTCCAAGTTCTAAATATGCCCAGTGATTCAAAAGATGACCTTTCTCTGCTCCATTGCATTGAGGGAAATTAATATGGACAACAAGATAAACCCATTTTGGGCCGAGGGATTTAGGAACTTTTATCAATTTAGGATATTGCTAAGCAGAGAACAGTTTACCATTTCTTTCCTGAAACATGAAGAATTCAAAAGAATAAAACAGTGATAACAAGGCCAAGCTGAAAAGTTTTTTTCCCCTAAAGTTAATTTTCTACAAGACCTCAGTCAGTTTCCTATCATCACCCTTGCAGTCAAAAGTAACACAGTCCAAACACAATTTCATTTTCTCTGCCAGGCAGATAAACAAAGTTCAGATAAGATTCAGAAAGCTCTTGTTTAATGTGGTTACACAAAAAGAAGCAGAGTGTTGTTTATTTGAATAGGCTTTCTTTAGTCAAGTTTTGAGTCCTCCTATAACCAAACTTCTCAATCCACTATACATTTTTTTAAAAAAATGGATAAAGCAAGTCTCTTCAGTGTATTCTTATTGGCTATGCAGTAGCTTTAGCAATTTGTTTTGAAAGCCAAATCTGTCTCAGAAGTTCTAAAAACTTTCAAGTATGCCACATTTATTTCAAAATACACAACTGAGATCAAGAGGATAGATATGGAACTATCATGCCATGGAAAATCGTGTAAAGGGAGAGGTTATAAAGAAATGAGGAAGAAGTCACTAAGTTGATCATGGCTTCTATATACAGGTAGTCCTCAATTTATGACCACAGTTGAGCCCAAAATTTCTTTTGCTAATCAAGAGAATTAAAAAATAAATTCAGCAATTAATTCAGTTTTCCCCATTTTATGATCTTTCTTGCCACAGCTGTTAAGTGAGCTACTGCATTTGTTAAATTAGTAACATGGTTGTTAAGTGAATCTGGATTCCCCATTGACTTTGCGTGTCAGAAGGTTGCAAAAGGTGATCACATGACCCCAGGACATTGCAACCGTCCTAAATATGAATCAGTTGCCAAGTATTTTAATTTTGATCATGTGACCATGGGGATGTTGCAGCGGCTGTACATGTGAAAAATGGTCATAAGTCACTTTTTTCAGTGCTGTTGTAACTTTGAACTGTTGTAAGTCAGGACTGCCTGTATAGTGTTATCCGTGATGACTTAAAAATGAGAAAGTGAGAGGGATCACATTGAGTAACTGTCAAAATGTTAATGCTTCAAATTAAAGCAGTAAAAAGCTGAGTTTTCTAAAATTATAATTGATAATATTCAGACTAAGCAGATGTGTAAATGACATGTGCCATCATAAAATTAGAAGCAAACATAAATGCAACTCAGTGCAGATACTGAGGGAAAGGAAGGGAATTTTTTTAAAGAAAATTTTATTAAATATACATTTAAAAACAAAAGTGGACATGATTCAACTTCCCTAGCTACAACACTACTATTAGTATTATCTTATGTTACAGAAAGAAATAACAAAAACCTAAAATACAGTCTATAACAGGACCGAGTATAACATACTGTACATATAACATCTGTCCGTTTTTTTAGGAAACTGTCATTCAGTCCTCAGCGGTAGATTTACATATCTTTCAGCTATGCCCATTATATAGATGTTAATAAGAAATCCTTACATTACCAATCAAACAATGTTCATCTCAGCGATCCTCCTTAACTCTAACCAATTGTACAAATTTTGCCAAATTTCATAATACTCCGTTTTGTTCTTATTTTTGATCTCTAGGGTTAACCTGTCCATTTCAGCGCAGGATAAAATTTCATCTATTATTTCTTCTTCAGTGGGTGTTTCCTTTGTTTTCCATTTTTGGGCATATGCCAGTCTTGCTGCAGTTAAGATATGTACTAATAAGTAGAGAGATGTTTTACTGAGATTATCGTTAATAATCCCTAACCAAAAGATTTCTGGTTTTAAATCAATTTTTTGTTGTAATATTTCTTCCAACCAATTTTTATCCGCTGCCAAAAAAATTTCGCTTCTGAACATTTCCACCACATATGATAATAAGTCCCTGGAAGCCTTCTGCATTTCCAGCATATTGGTGAGATTTTTTTATCTATTTTTGCTAACCTTGTAGGGGGAAGATGCCATCTATAAAACATCTTGTACAAATTTTCTTTATAGGAGGTGGCTAGCGTTAACCTCCTATTTCTATCCCATAAGGTAAAGGTAAAGGTTCCCCCACACATGTGTGCTAGTCGTTTCCGACTCTAGGGGCCGGTGCTCATCTCCGTTTCAAAGCCGAAGAGCCAGCGTTTGTCCAAGGACGTCTCCGTGGTCATGTGGCCGGCATGACTAGACGCCAAAGGCGCACAGAACGCTGTTACCTTCCCACCGTAGTGGTCCCTATTTTTCTACTTGCATTTTTACATGCTTTCGAACTGCTAGGTTGGCAGAAGCTGTGACGAGTAACAGGCACTCACTCTGTTATGCGGCACTCGGGATTTGACCCGCCAAACTGCCGACCTTCTGATCAACAGCCTCAACGTCCTAACCCACTGAGCCACCGCGTCCCTTATTTCTATCCCATAGTAATTGCCAATTATCTAAGTCAATATTATAACCAAAATTTTTACTCCAGGTTAACATTGTTTCTTTTACCTGTTCTTCTAACAAATCCTGTTCTAATAAATATTGATATATCTTTTTTATCATTCGATCTTCTGTTCCTAGAATTTTACCTAACTGTGTATGCTCTAATTTTATCCCTGGTTCTTTTTTATCTTTTCTGTATCGTGACTGTATTTGTAAGTATGCCCACCATTCCAACTCTACACCATCTTCTGATAATCTTTTTCTTGTTTTCAGGTCTTTATATGTAATTACACTGAAAAGGAAGGGAAATTAACGCACAACACCAAATTCCTATTAGCTCCTTCCAAAAATTACACCCATACTGAGAATCCATTTTTTAAAAATCCATCAATCTGACATCATAACATTGGTTACTGCAGAGTGACATGAGTTGGCAAGAAAGCACAGTTGGAAACTGTGTGATAGGAATTCCATATTTCATGGAAATCTTTTGTGTGTACAATAAAGGCATATTAATTAAGCCTTCCCAATTGTACATTTGTTTATGCAGATGTGCATGCTACGCCTGAGGCTATCATAGCTGATAGCGTTGACACAAACTACATAGATAATTCCTGTAGAGAGTTCTTCGTTGTTGGACATGATTATTCTGGAAGTCAGATGTCTTACATTTGATCAAAGCTCCATGTATTACTAGCTCCATATATCTGATTTGTTCTAAACATAGGGGTGCACATTTTCAAAATTGTCCAAACCTTGACAATAATCTTGCAGTTATTGGATTATTAGAAAGAAATCCATGTATAACTTTGCTCGTGTATTATTTCCTAAAGGCGAAAAGAAAAATTGATAAGAGTATGTGAAGCTTCTTTTTTACTAGATCTCAGTTTAGGCCAGTGGTGGCGAACCTATGGCACACGTGCCAGAGGCTGCACTCAGAGCCCTCTCTGTTGGCATGCGCACCGCCACCACCACCACCAGCAGGTCCATCAGGCTTCCACCGCTGCCCGGAGCAGGAGCCCCGCCCATCACAAAGGAGGTGAAGCGGCCGACTAGCAACCTCGAGTAGAGATGGTAGAGCAGAGGTCAGCAACCATTGTCAATTGGTGGATTGGAAGAAAAAGGAGGGGGAAGCATTTTACATGCGTGCGGGTGCGCACGAGGCCACAAGCACGCATGTGCTGCAAATGGGGTGGGGCTAGTGCCTGCATGATACTCACTAGCCCTGCCCCGTTCTTGCGTGGTGCAGTACCTTGCAGCACAGTGGCCCATTTTTGCGCCCCTGGTTTTTGCGTGACAGAGGCAGCACTTGCCTCCCCCGAGGGCACCATAATGCTGATGCGCCCCTGGCACTTTGCAATAAATAAGTGGGTTTTGGGTTGTGGTTTGGGCACTCGGTCTCTAAAAGGTTCGCCATCAGTGGTTTTGGCCATTTATTCCGAATTAGATGTCATGTTTTTTGTGTGGTAACATCCTCTTTTAGCTTACATCTATCATCACAGTTATGTCCTCTCTGATTTAATGGGCATTCACAAATAACCAATAACATCTCCCCCCAATAAATAAGTGAAAAGAAGTTCTGAATATGTTACAATTCACTGTGCAACAATTGGCATTAGGATAGGCAAAACTAAAACAGAGCCTTGGTGGAGCAGTGGGCTAATGCCTCCTTAAGTAACACCAGCTGCCTGCAATTAGTGCAGGTTCGCATCCCACCAGGCTCAAGGTTGACTCAGCCTTCCATCCTTCAGAGGTAGGTAAAATGAGGACCCAGATTGTTGGGGGCAATTAAGCTGACTTTGTAATAATGCCGCTTGGGGTGTGTGTGTGAAAGCCCTAATAAGCAGGCATATACATTGAATGAAGGCTACTGCTAAGCTTGTAAGCCTCCCTGAGTCTTCGGAGAAGGGCGGGATATAAATGGAATTTTAAAAAAATAAATAAATAAAATAATCTCATGGCAGATTCTGTTTACTTAATTTAATATGTATTAAATAGCTACCACTTAAGTATACTGTACATACATGCACACTCCCATGTTAGTGCTGTGTGCTACCAATCTTTCAGCTCCTGATATTCAAAACAACAATTGTATTTATTGTGGAGGCATAAATAATTGCAGATTGGAATATTAAACTATTGCCTTTAATTCTACATTTCCATGCAATCAGCTTTAAATACCAGCATCGTAGTGTTCAATCACACAAATTTCCCCAAACTACCTACCATTTTTCAGCACTCTTGTCAATATGATTGCCAGCATAAAATACTACACGTTGTTGACATCTACAGTTTGTTAAGTAGACCCCCAAATATGTTACTAAATTATTTATGGGTACAGACGATTAGTTTGATTTCAGATTTGCTAAGCTTCATCTGTCCCTTAACAAGTTAATTAGAGTTATTTAGACTGTTCCATTATATTATGACAATTACAGGATTTACCTCAAAAGGGACTGTCTTATATGTAGCTAACCGTTTATTGTTCACAGTATGTGAGGCATCTGGCGGTGTATTTCTCCTTGTCCCCTCAGGAAGTCACTTGGCTGGTAAATCTGTCTCTATACTCCCTTTATCTCTGTGACATCTCCTCTCCAGCTTGTTCTCTGATAGCAGACCCTGGTTTATCTAAGTAAACAAGAGATCATTGTTCCTTCCCTTCCCTGCAGAGCATCTGTCCCCTTTGTCCTTCCACTGACCTCTTCTCTCCAGCTCTCAGCTGTTTCTAAAAGGTGCCAAAGTAGACCAGATCTGGTACACAAGGGCAGCATACATACACCAAAAAAGTAATTTCTTGATCATAATCTAATGGTCGTCCTGTTTTTGCAGTCCATCTTTAGTCACACCTAGGTCCATCATTGGAAGATAGGTGCCCCCCCGCCTTCTGAGTGAATGAAGGATACTGAGAATTGTAGTTCTGATAAACAACAATAGAAACAAAGACTGGAGCTACAATTGTGTTTGATTCCGGGGCAAAAGAATAATGTCTCTCAGATTTAAAGGAAGAGTAGCAGCATATAAATATAATAACAGAGTAGATAGGATGTCTGTCTGTCTGTCTGTCTTTCTCTCTCTCTCTCTCTCTCTCTCTCTCTCTCTCTCTCTCTCTCTCTCTCTCTCTCTCTCTCTCTTTCTCTCTCTCTCTCTCTCTCTCTTCTTATCTACTTACCTACCTATGTCATAAAAACACATTATAAGCAGAATTCTATAAAACTATATTTTGTGTGTCTAGTTTTATTTGCTTGAAATTGTTGCAGTTGATACATTAAAAAGTGCACCATTATCATCATGGCTGCTGTTCGTGCCCCTTTTTACAGAAGTATTCAGGAAGACTTAGAGCACTAAGGAAGGCTAGATGTAAAATGTAGTAATATAAATACTTTTAAAATAAAAGCCAATTAGCGGTTAAAAATCGGGAGAAGAGAGGGGGGTGTTTCTACCATTTTCCTGAATATTGGAATAATGAAAGCCAAACACACTTCCACCAAAAAAGCATTCCGTAACAGGAATGTCCTTGTTCTGTTAAATCAATGGAAGATTGCATTAAATAGCATGCAATTAGTTTTCTATTATACTGTGCCTCATAAAATGTTTAATATTGGGTTGGTTGCAATCACCTTGTTACTAGAAATGTAACTCTGGATTTGGAAGATTAATCCACATGATTTGATCTTGTCCTATCCTAATACTGCTGCATTTGTGGCTATCAAAAAACCCTTGATAAGCTCTGGATCCATTGCCGAGTGATTAGAATTCCTGTATTGTTTTTAGCAATACCCCCCGTATGTGAAATCAGTTTCAAGCTGTGGATTTTTCAGGAAGTTGGGTAAAGAAAGTATTATATAACCCTGAAATAAGTAGTCTGCACCTAATTTGTAGTGGTATATTGTTGATTTAAATTGTCAACATATTAGTTTCTTGCTCTCTGTGTGTCTCTCTCTGTCTCTCTTTCTCTCAGAGACAAGCAAGGTTTTCTTAACAATTTTGGCCAAAGTTTAAGAGTTGCTATATTGATTACCTAACTTCCATGACTTTTTCCATTTTGGTTTTTGTTGTGTACTGGGTTCATTGTGCTGGAATGAAGACTAGGCGAGTGAGTTCAGCAAAGGTCATGGTTTATTGCTTGCAGGATCTGAACTAGAGAACAGGGCTGCAGTTGCAGCAATTTATACCCTGGCCCCTAGGTGGCAGCCAATAGGTTTGAAGCAACCTATTGCCGCCCTAGGGACAACCAATAGCAGCGCTGGAGATGGGTTGTCTGAGGGCTGGGAGACGTTAGCTGGCTTCCTTGCTCAAACAGCCTTCCAGCAATTACCATGTGGTGTTTAACAAAACAAGCCCAATACATTACACCCCTCCCCCTTAGAACGAACAACATCATAGCAACAACAGGAAGTAATTACAGCAATACAAATTACAATGGGTTAACAATGTGTGAAAACAGGTTTTCATCTTAGCAGCTCAACATGGCACTTACAACATCATAGCTTCATTGTTCAGGACAATTGTGTAGGTCAGCAGGCAGTACTAAAATGTACATACAACATTATAGCTTTATTATTTCAGGACATAATTTTGTAGATAAGCAGGGGGCTTGCAAGCCCTTGTGGAACGCCTGGGGGACCCAGGCACTTCCTGGCCTACCAGCTTGCCCGCCGGGCTGGGTAGACCAGTGTCTCTCAGTTCAAGCGATTCAGGATGGCTCGGTGCTCTCTAGCTGGCCTTTCCAGGTTGGCCCACCCCAGAGTCAGTTTGCTCAGCAGAGTTAGCAGGCTGTATAACTCAGGTTGGCTTTCTCCGTCAGGGGACCCATGTTGCACTTCCGGGCTTCCCTCCTCTATGGCCAACTCCCCATTGTCTTGGCTGTTTTTGCCTTCAGAGTTTGTGCATGGATCAGATCAGCTGCCAGTTTGTGGCCCTTGTGATGGACTTATGATGAAGTCCTTGTTTAGTGGCCGTTCTGGAAAATGCTTCCTAAGCTGATCAATGTGGCGATGAACAACTCGCGCCCCCTCTAGGCCCACTTCGTATGAGAGAGGGCCTCACATTTTAGTGATTTTCCCTGGCACCCACAAGTTCCCATGCCTGTAGTTTCTGGCCCACACCCCATCGCCCACTTGCAGCCCCCTCGGGGGTTTTGGGCGAGAGGCTTCTGCTGCCACCCGGTCTAGGTGCAACCTGTCCAGTTTCATGATCAGCCACCTCCCCCAGTGCAGCTCTGCTGGCCTTTTTCCTGTAGCCGTGCAAGGTGTGGAATGTTGGCATAGCAAAAAGTCAGCTAGTCTGTGGTGCCAGTCCCCGGTCACTATGCGCCTCAGTGACTCTTTTGTTGTGCAGACCATGCATTTGGCTTGACCATTAGTAGATGGGTGAAAGGGGGCCAAGGTCACATGCCTGATGAGATTTGCTCTCAGGAATGCCTGAAATTCTGCTGCAGTAAATTGGGCCCCGTTATTGGACACTACGACATCCGGCAGCCCGTGCGTGGCAAAGAGTTTCCTAAGTACCTGGATGATCCTAGCAGTAGTCATGTTTGCAACTGGTATTACTTCTAACCATTTAGAGTGGCTGTTGACCACTATGAGGAAGAGCTGTCCCTGAAAGGGCCCAGCGAAGTCTATGTGAATTCTAGACCATGGAGTGTGAGTCTCCTCCTACCTGTGAACTGGAGCGTGCGGCATTTCAGGCCTTGATTACTGGCATGTATAACAGCCATGCACCTGGGCCTCAATGGCCTTATCTAATCCTGGCCACCATAAGTAGCTTCTAGCTAAAGCTTTCATATAAACAATACCCGGATGACCTTCATGTAGTGATTGTAAAACCATGTCTCTTAGTGAGGTAGGAACCATGACCCTGTTCCCCATAGGATACAACCCTTGTGAGCTGATAGCTCATGTCTCCTTGTAAAATAACTCTGAAATTCAGGGCCTGGCCTTTTATCCAGCCACCCTGTGTGTACCCAAGAAAGCATTCTACTTAGTGTCTTGTCAGCCGCCGTTTCTGTAGCTATGCCCCTTGCGTGGAGGGGAAACTCTGGCAAGTCCTGAATGGATAAAATGTGGGCCGCTGGGGCCAGATCTGGTTCGAATTGTGGCAGTGGAAGCCTGCTCAGGCCGTCTGCATGGCCCATTTCTTTGCCAGGTTTGTGAATCAGCTTAAACGTATAAGCCGATAAAAAAAATAGACCATCTCAGCATTCTAGGGGATAATATGTGGGGTGTCTGTCTGTCTGCAGTGAATAACCCCAATAGTGGTTTGTGGTCTGTGAAGAACGTGAAGTCCCTGCCATATAAGTAGTCGTGGAATTTTTTAACTACAGCTACAATGGCCAATGGCTCTTTGTCAATTTGAGTGTAATTACGCTCAGCAGAGGACAGTGTCCTCGAATAAAAAGCAATGGGAACTTGAGTTCCATCTTTCTCTAAGTGACTCAAGACTGCACCCACCCTGTATGGGGATGCATCACACGCTAAGCAAACTGGTTTAGACTCCTTGAAATGGGTGATAGTGGAACTGACCGACAGAAGTGCCTTCAGGTCCTGAAAACTTTTTTCGTGAATACTAGTCCATTTCCAAGAAGCTTTTTTATCTAAGAGCCTGTGAAGCGGCTCTGCCACTGTGGCCTTGTTAGGAAGGAGGCCCAAGAATGCTTGCAGCTCTCCTGGGTCCTCATTTTACTGACCTCGGAAGGACAGAAGGCTGAGTCAACCTTTACTGAGAATCGAATTGCCAAACTGCAGGCAGCTGGCAGTACTGCATTCTAACCACTGCGCCATCACAGCTAAATAAGAGATACTGAAAAATTGGAAAGAATCACAGCAGTATTAAAATATGAGCTAGCCAATTTATGTCACACTGTTACAGTCAACAAGAGATACAGCCATTTCCTTAGAAAGCAAGCAAATAATATGACAATCCCACTTTGATATTATTTATATAAATGTGGGATGCAAAATGTATGTGAATCTATCTGTCCACTCATCCATCCATTTATCCAACCATCCACTCATCCATCCATCCATCTTGAGTCTACAGGGGAACCAGAAGCATCCTGATAAACATGATCCTTGCACAGTGTGTTACATTCCATTCACCTCTTTTTTAATTAAAAGAAGGTAAGAAAAAATTTGTTTGGGTATAAATACTAGGCATATGCATTATTTTTCTGTGGAAACTATTCAAAATTATGCCTTTTTCTGGATACCTGTATAATTTTTGTTTTCAGCTTGTTGAAATATGTGCAACTTTGCACACAGCCTTTAAGAAGTAAAATATTTTCAAATAGACACTAGCCTAATCTGTAAACTATATGTCCATCTGTGCTGCAACTGATTCCATTTTGACTGATCACACTATGTTGCTTGAAAACAAATCTGTGGCAATTTTGTAAACAATCTATTTTGAGGACATCACGAATTCTACCCTAAGTTTCTACTAATATAACAATGCCTCTCAAAGACCATACTGCACCCTTGATGTGTCACAGATTTGTCAGGGACAACTAAAAGTAAAAAGCATTCAAAGATGTTGAAAAATCTTAAAGTGCTAGGAGAAAAGGTCTCCCAACTAGAAATAGATATTTATCTATTTATAGATCCATCCTTTTGTCTGGAATCAGAAATCCAACTGTGGTCATATGTTCTAGCTGAAAAATTAACAGATAGAGAAACATAACAGTCTTCACATCAAATGAAACCCCATGATGCTATTTAGTTCAACAGCCATTCCCCAAAAGGATAACCTAGATGTGGGCAGAAATTAGTAACTAGTAAAAAACAAAACAAAATTATAAATTGCTTGCTGTGAATGTGGGCCAAAGCCAGCCCACATAACTTTGGCAAATATTGCTTTCAGTTTCTCTAAATGAGATTTTAGTAGTCATAATGGACCTGGATTCAGTTTGCAAATAGTCCTTCACATGTGTTGTTTTAGGTCTGGTCATTCAAATACATCCTGTTCAGTTCTCACTTTTAATAACATTGCTGCTAATTAAAACTGATTCATATCAAGACGCTTACTACATTGCACGGATGGAATAAAATTCAGAAATAGCATTATTCAGTTGGGGATCCAGTTCCCATAAAAGAGCATCCATCCATCCATCCTCCATCCAAATATGAGTAGCTATTCTATAATTCCTACCATTCCGTCAAACCATCTAACACATGGGTGTCAAACTCGCCACGTCACGTGATGTGTCGCAACGTATCGCAACTCTTTTTACATTGCAGTGGGGCAGGGGCGGCTTCAGTACGATGAAACTGGCCTGCGTGCCGGCAGTTTGACGCCCCTCATCTAACATCTTTGCTAATAATTGTCCTTCTCATGCTGCCATTTGTTTGAGAGAGAAACGATAGTATGGAATCCAGAGAAAGGAAAAATGTCTCCACCTATTGTACTTGGGGCTGTGGCCCAAACTATTGCTTGTTCTCCTGCCCTCCATATGTGCTCCATAAGATTATTTTCCCAACAGAAGAGCAAGTTGCTACTTGTTGCTGCTGTATGTGGGTATATGGATAACCTGCCTGCCTTTAAGCATTTACAATAGCTCATCAAGAACTTGATAAACCTCTTATCTCAACACAGCCCATTTTATATGACTCATAGGCTGGTCATCACATATGTAGGCAAAATACAGGAAGACTTTACTTAACAACTGCTCTATTTAGCAACCATTCAAAATTACAACAGCACTGGAAAAAGTGACTTTATTACCAGTCCTTGCATTTATGACTGTCACATGGTGTCTCCATGGTCACATGATTGACATTTGAATGCTTCCCAACGGGCAGGCATTTATAAATTTTGCATTGCCTATGGTCAGATGATTGTCGTTTGTGTGTTTCACAACTAGCTTCCAACAAGTAGAATCAATGGAAAAGCTAGTGGTAAAGTCATATGTCACAGACACATGATGTTTCGCTTAATGACATACTATAACTCACTTAACAACTGGGAATGGGAAGTGATGTTACAAACGGTATAATGTTTTGCTTAGCAACTATGTCCCTTAACAGTGGAGTTGCCAGTCTCAATTGTGGTCTCTAAGGACTTCAGGACTGCCTGAGAACATATATTGCTCTGCATTTTTGAGCAAAACATAAACAATCCCAGAAAAGTTTTGCATGTCTTCTTATTTTGGAATGCATTTATTGGCAAAAGCACATACCAGAAATGTACGTGAACATCCGGATTTTAGAACTTGCCATACACAATTATCCATAGCTTTAAAACAGCTCCATTACAATAGCCCATGTTCGCGCATTGGTAATGTGGCCTGCAAAATTGTTTGAAGTCTCTCTTGAACTGCAAGGATGCTATGGAGACATAAATAAGATCCTCTTTTAACTTTGTTTGGCAAACTTTTAAAATTATTCATAGGGCATTTTTAAGGAGGGATACAAATTAAGGACATCCGAGAGATATTTAAAGCTTATGTCATGAAATGCCTTAAGGCTGCTTTCAGGGATGATCGAGAAGAAAGGGGGAGTTTGGCACTTCTGTGCAAAAGGAATGTGGGCAACAATAGAATCATGTTTCTAACCTTTTATAAACATAAAACATAAGGTACAATAATTTCAGTGGGCTATGGTAATACTTAGATGTAGTGCTCTGCACCAACCTGGTAATTCAGTGCAACTATTATGAGAAATAACTGCTTGGAGGGTACAAGCTGTAGCTTCTCACCATTATAGAATGCAAATTATACCTACGTACACTTCCGTAAAGCCACAAAAGTAATGGGAGAAGGGGGTGATAACCATATCAGCTTCTGGTGCAAATTGTAGTAATAACCGTCTGTCATATCAGATTCATTGAATGAGCAGAAACCAATAATTTCTCATCCTACCTCTGAATCTTCCTTGCTATTAGAGTCATTATCTGCCTTTCTCTGTAATAGGCTCGGAGATGGTTTGGATGAAAATCTACCAAGAACGCATCTTGCTGCTCCTAATAAAGCCCGTTTTAGAAGAGCCCAATTCAAGAACAAAGCATTAGGTCTGCTTGCCAAAGCTTGAGCGTTACGTTGGGTATAGATCTGCTGGTGTCAGGCTGAAGGGGGCATAGCTCACCAGAAGCATATGTGCCCAGCATGCAGACGGTCCTTGGGTTACATCACAGAGAGAGGTTTCAGCTAGCAGCCCTGCAGACTTCTCTCAGGGTTGGCAAATACACTGAGTAGCCTGGCTAACTTAATATGTATCATCCAGCACTGATGATGTTACCTAGTTTGGGTAATGAAATGTCTGTAAGAAAACAACCAAACTCAGAGAGCATTAAGAACAACTCATAACTCAACATGGTCAGCTTTTCTTGATAGATGAAGAGATACAGAGAAGAACCATGCACTTTGTTGTTGTTGTTGTTTTTAGCAACACTGATATACGTTGCCTTCAGGCCACATTTGTCCATGCTTCCGTGCATATACGTCACCCATTTTCTCCCTTGTCCATATGATGTGTAGTTGATGGAAAATTTCAGCATCCCCTATAAAACCCAGGGGAGAATTTTTATAAAATGTTTTGAGGCTGTATATTTTCCACGGGTGGGCTCAGCTCCATGGCTTCAAGAAAATAATTTGGTCAGCCAAGTTCAATTTAAAATTTAGACTGGATGCTGTAGAGGAAGGGCAGGAGTCAAGAGAGTAATCAGCCTAGAGTTATTACGTTTCCACGAATGGTTTAAGTGCAAAATAGTCCTAGCTTTCTTAGGGAGTTGGTCTGCTCTACTAAAGAGATTGATGGGACATGACCTTGAACAATAAATTCCACAGGCAATATGCAAACTTCAGTTTAGCCAGGATGGAAAGAGGTGAGTAAGGGAAAGCATCAAGATTGCCCCAACTTTATTCTTTTTTATATTGGCTGGGGTGGGGTAGGGAGAGAGATCATCTCTGTCAAAAGAGCAATATTGTGTTATTATACCATTTAGCAATAGTATTCTAATAAATCCTGCAGTGTTGGTTTCTTGATGGGCTGATATTAAGCACATTTTAGGCTTATGCTGGGGTTTTTTTCCCCTGTCTTAAACAACAAAAACATGCCACCCCGATTTTTTAACATTTGTGGCTGGAAGAAAGTGCTGAGGGTATAAAGAGGGAATTTGGGGATTTGGGGTGTGATTTTGAAGTTTTAGGTTGCCTTCTTCTGCTCTGTTCTATTATTACTGTTCACGAAATCTCCCAGTGAGGTTGGCAGGATAACAGTTTAACTTTTCCAGAATTCTGTTCCGTCTGCTGATCTCTTTACAGCTCAGAGATAAAAAATCTCAAAATTACCTCATTGTTGAGGATATGTCCCATTTTTGTTCTCTTAAGAAATTCTTCTTGTCCCAGCTGTCGTGGACGTTCTGTCTCTTTAGATTTAGCTTGATGTCAGAAAACTAATTTAGCATTAACAATTTATGTCCAAGAATTTCAACACAATATGTTGGGTGCCTTTTGGTGAAAAATAATAGCACATATAAAATAAGCTTGTTTCTAGAAAAGCTTATAATCTTCTGTATCACAGCCTGACAACATTTGTCTCTCATCCCTAGAGACAGCTTAAAAATGTTTGTTTTGGTGTGTGTGTGTGTGTTTTTTTTTTTTTTTTTGTAGAACAAGGGAGAAAATGGAGGAATCCTCATTTGAGAAGATATGATTTTAAGGAAAATTGAGTTTTACTGGTACTGCCATCCAACCTATGCAGCATTAGTTACATTTTGCCATCAACATTTGGATTGATTTGCATCAGCCTAACGAAGTGCAATCTGTAAACGAGCTATTTGTTTTCTGAGAGAATAGCCTCCATCACCTTTTCTGACAAGTCGCCTTCCACTTGCTGCGTTATTAATCAAGAATGTCGAAGTCAAGCTGTTTTAAAAAAAAACAACAAACAAACTTAAGGATGCTTTGAAAAGTTGTCTCTCTACTTTGCTCTTTTAACGAGGCGTGTGAAAATGCCGACATTACATACCTTTCAAGAAACGGTTTTGCTTTTCACTCAGCCTCGATAAAGCAAAAGTTTGGGTCCGAGGTGACACTTCTTTCCACCCTGTGGGTTTCCTTTTTTTTAAAAAAAAAAAATCTACTTTGTGCAATCAAATCTTCTTGTTGAAAAACTTCTGGATGCCATTCATGCCGATCAAAGGTGAACACAAAGAACAGTTGTTGTACGATTATGAAAGCGTCCATTTGGTGCAGAGGTTAAGGCACCAAACTAGGTGAACACGAAGTCGTTCTCTCTCAGCCCAGTCTTCCTCACAGGATAGTTGTTATAGGGAAAGTAGAAGGAAGAAGTAGTATTAGGTATTTTTGCCACATTGACTTATCTATAAAAATAATACAGGCAGGATTTTAAAAATCTAAAATATTTTTTTCTTTCTTTTTTAAAAAAAAAAAAGTTCTTAGGGAGATTTTGCATTTTCCCCAGTAATTTAATGCAGTGTGAAAGAGAGGAGAATCTGTAGCTTAAAAGAAACCCTTTAAATTAAATGTTTGTAAGAGAGCTGAAGTCATAAGGAGCTTCACTGTTTGACCCAGGGCTGTATGAGGATGCCGTACCTCCAGTTCTGCAACATTTGAGGTGGCGCAGTGGTTAGAATGCAGTACTGCAGGCTACTTCTGCTGACTGCCGGCTGCCAGCAGTTCAGCAGTTCGATACCCACTGGCTCAAGGTTGACTCAGCTGTCCAGCCTTCCAAGGTCGGTAAAATGAGGACCCAGATTGTTGGGGGAAATGTGCTGACTCTGTAAACCGCCTAGAGAGAGGGCTGTAAAGCACTGCGAAGCAATATATAAGTCTAAGTACTATTCCTATTATGTCAATATGATGAACATTTGTTTCAATTGAATTCAATGTGACAGAACAGGGAGTACTGTGTTATGATACAACGTGGGTAACGAACATAAGAAGCTACCTTATATCATTAATTATCAGTATATAAGTTGCCTGTATCTGTGATAACAGTGCCAGTGTGAGTTTCTTCCGGTTGTGTGAAAACCACAGGAATGCAATAATACAAGCCTTAAAATAGGCTCAATCTGGATGAAAAGCAGAAACCCTATTAAAAAACAGAATTGAGAAAAATGGGAGATCCTGTTCCTCCTATTTCGATTCCAATCAGCAGCCTCACTTTATTGTGCAAAATGTGATCCAGACTCTTCTTTTGATTTTTAGATAATCAGCAACCTCACAAAATATTAATCGTCATACTTACAAGAATTGATGACAGGTGATGAGTTCTTAACTGATTCTAGGGGTTTGTTTGAATAAATTGATTAGCTCATCAGGTGCTAACCTTCACTTATCAATATTATTTGGGACCTGAAAGCTCAGTCACTGAATGACACAGTTGTAAGCTGCAACATCACGAGACCATACTGACTTATAGTAGCAATTCCGGGGGTCTCGATTGACTTCATCAGGCAAGTCCTGCACAATTGCAGCGTCATGTGCAACTGTGTGATCACCATTTGCAACTTCATGCTGGCTTCCCCATTAACCTCGTTTGTGAGAAGCTGCCAATGAACGTTGCAAATTATGATCATGTGATTGCAAGATGCTGTAATGTTGTAATTGTAAGCCATCTTGCAATCACAGCTGTTCAGCAAGCCATCGCTGAGGGGCCCCCTCCAATCTCAGTCACATGACATGGAGACACTATAATGACTATAATGACTCAGTGGCTTAATGATGCTGGTGAAGATCAATACTCTGGAAGTTTGAGTCCTAGCACCACATGATGGAGTGAGCTCCTGTCCCTTGCCTCAATTTTTGCCATCCTAGCAGTCTGAAAGCATGTTACATGGAAGTAGATAAATAGGTACCACTTTGGTGAGAAAAACACAGTGCTTTGAGCAGTAATATGAATTCAACCGGAGCCAGACCTACCTGAATCCAGTGCCCGAATGTGAGGTGACATTGATGGTGGGAAAAGCCGCAGATGACCTTGTAGAATGCCATTAAGCCTTTTGAGTGTATTGCTAGTTCATCCCCTGTGGTGGATAGCTCACGAGCATGAACAACTAGCAATCAGCAGCAGCAAAATAACCACTTTGTATTACAGTAACATTGTAGTCTTCTGGCTAATGTAACATCATCTTATGCTAAATAAATAATAACAATGATGACTGCAACTATGGAGACCTGTTGTAACTGCCACTTATTCAATGCTGTTGTACCTTCAAATGGTCCCAAATGAATCAATATGAAACAAGGACGACTTGTATATAAAACTCAAAATGTCATATGGATATATGCTGTTTGGTTTGTAATAAAACTTTAAAAGAGAGATCAAGTAAAGCCTAAGCCAAGATCTAGCCAAGGCAAACATTGGATCAGGAGTCTTCAAACTTGGCCCTTTTATGACTGGTGGACTTCAACTCCCAGAATTCCTTAGCTAGGCACGCTGGCTGAGGAATTCTGGGAGTTTTTTTAAATTCCATTTATATCCCGCCCTTCTCCAAAGACTCAGGGCGGCTTACAAGCTTAGCAGTAGCCTTCATTCTATGTATATGCCTGCTTATTAGAGCTTTCACACACACACACACCCCACAAGCAGCATTATTACAAAGTCATCTTATTGCCCCCAACAATCTGAGTCCTCATTTTACCTACCTCGGAAGGATGGAAGGCTGACTCAACCTTGAGCCTGGTGGGATGAGAACCTGCACTAATTGCAGGCAGCTGGTGTTACTTAAGGAGGCATTAGCCCACTGCGCCACCAAGTCATAAAAGGACCATGTTTGAAGACCCCTGCATTAGATGGCAGCAAAGAGCTATAGAAAATGCAATATCATGTTGCCACTTAGTGGTCATCCAGATCTTTTCAGTTCTCATCTAGTAGATTTAGTCCAGTGGTTCTTAATTTGATGTTTTTAGACAGTTAGCTATCTGAAAACTAGGGGTGAATAGCTTATCCCTCCTCCCACCTGCTTCCGTTTTTCAAATCCTCTTTCCCTTCCTGCTCTCTCATAGTGGCATTGCCTAGAAAATGCCCCATGAACAGATGTGCTTCCCTTTGTAGTCAGTCGGTTGTTATAGCTGATTAGAAGTGTGATTGTGAAGGTCTCTGTGTGAAAAAGATGCATCAGACATGATCCACATATTTCATTATATTTTATTCATATGTAATTACAATATTGGGCAAGTATCTAACCTCCTAAGAGTTACAGCTTTGTAAGAATATTCCCAATTTTTTGAAGACAACAGGTATATAATAGATGGGGGAAATATCATTAATTCAAAAGAAAATTAGGTGTCGTGAAGCTGTATCTTGGGTTGCAGCCAGAAAAAGTTAAGAACCCCTGGTATAATTAAGCCATACTTGGCAGACTAGAGTAAGATTATGAGAAGTCCCTTCTGTTCCTGCTTGAATTAAACCTGAATTTAAGGCAGACATGTCAAACACAAGGCCCGGGGGCCGGATCCGGCCCGCGAAGTGGTTTCATGCGGCCCGCGAAGCCATCCTGGAAACAGTGAGGGAACGGCCCCCACTGCCTTGGCCCTGGCCCAGAGACCCTCCTTCTGCCAGAGACCCTCAGATCTGCCCCACTCCTGCCCAGGCCCCCATAGGCACCCTTGATGCGAACAATGTAGAGCTGGCCACGCCCACCCAGTAGGCCATATGCACTCTAGCTACGCCCACCCAGTAGGCCACACCCACCCCGGCCGTAGCCACCCGGCCCCCTGAGGGCAACCGCAATGCTGATGTAGCCCTCAATGAAATTGAGTTTGACACCCCTGATTTAAGGGGAAGAAGCACTTCAGCTGAAAGGCAGGATCAGAGATTACCGGATTGAGGATATACCTATCAGCACACAGAGGAACATAAGAAAGGGAAGAGAAAAGAGTCTGTAATGGAACCAATAGTGTTGAAACAACAAGAAGAACATAATGTCTATCCTCTAAATCAGGGGTGCATCATGCTGAGGCTGCGCCCACCCCAGCTCCGGCAATGCAAAAGAAGTCGTGATACGTCATGACACATCACGTGACGTGGCAAGTTTTGACACCCGTGCTCCAAATTAACCATAGACCAGAAAATCTCTTCCTATCAGTCTTGGTCCTTTTCTGTAATGTTCTGATTTTTAGGTTCGGTAGAATGGGAACACTTTCTTCTTAGGTCATTTAATTTGAGGCATTTAACTAACGAATCAAATCCAGAATATTTATAGCTGGTCCATTTCGTGTGTGGGTAATACAGAAAACTGGAATTGGGGAGTGAAGGATAAGGGAAAAGTATATTTTCCCTCAAGTTTCATGTGCATATTGGCGTAAATGGAATAATAAATAGTACAGGCAGTCCTCAACTTGCCACCACAATTGAGCCCAAAACTTCTGTTGTTAAGTGAGACATTTGTTAAGTGAGTTTTGCCCCATTTTACGACCTTTCTTGTCACAGTTGTTAAGTGAATCACTGCAGTTAGTAGCCCGGATGTTGAGTGAATCTGGCTTCCCCATTGACTTCGTTTCTCAGAAGGTTGCGAAAAGTGATCACATGACCAAGGGATACAGCAAAGGTCGTAAGTATGAACCAGTTGCCAAGCATCTGAATTTTGATCGTAGGATCATGGGGATGCTGCAAAGGTCGTAACTGTGAAAAATGGTCATAAGTCACTTTTTCAGTGCCACTATAACTTGGAATGGTCGTTAAATGAACTGTTGTAAGTTGAGGACTACTTGTATATCATTTTCGTAGACAATCTACTACAGTAGCATAGTTGAGCTCACAGGATGAAAGGATGGATGAATATCAGACCTGCTTTCAGAGTCCTCCTGGTTCTACCCACCCTGGCCGTGAGTTCTTGTCTTGGATATTGGCTTAGTAGTTCTACTCTATCATGTATCTTCTAGAGCAGCGGTCCCCAACCTTTTGGGTACCAAGGACCGGTAATTAGGTCTTATCTCGCTACATTAGGTCTTATCTCGCTGCGATAAGGGAGGCGAGGTCTAACCACTTCGCCACCCTTATCGCGTCCGCAGATAATCGCCCGGCCGCCCTGTTTAGGGTGACTCGCTCCCTCCTAAATCAGGAGGTGAGGGAGGATCCCTTGCAGGGTCGTGCCGAGGAGTTTAACCAACATCTGTCGGACAAAATCGCTCGGATTCGGACCGGTCTGGACTCTGACTGGGCAGAGTCTGACGATCAGGACACTGGCGGTCTTGTCGATATCATCTGGGAGGAGTTTGATTCTGTGACTCCGGATGAAGTGGACAGGATCATGGGGAGGCTGAGCACCACCACGTGTTTATTGGACCCGTGCCCTTCCTGGCTGGTCTATGCAGCCCGGGAGAGGACACGCAGCTGGTTCCAGGCAGTTATATCGGCTTCTCTGAGTGAGGGTTGCTTCCCCGCCGTCTTGAAAGAGGCGGTGGTGAGGCCTCTCCTCAAGAAGCCTGCCTTGGACCCAGCTGTATTAAACAACTTTCGTCCTGTCTCCAACCTTCGCTTTCTTGCGAAGGTTGTTGAGAGTGTGGTGGCGCATCAGCTCCCTCTGGTCCTGGATGAAGCGGATTATCTAGACCCGTACCAATCGGGTTTCAGGCCCGGGCACAGCACGGAGACGGCATTGGTCGCGCTGGTGAATGATCTCTGGAGGGCTCGGGACAGGGGATATTCCTCTGTTCTAGTCCTATTAGACCTCTCGGCGGCTTTCGATACCATCGACCATGGTATCTTGCTGCAGCGTCTCAGGGGATTGGGAGTGGGAGGCACAGTTTTACAGTGGTTCTCCTCCTATCTCCGGGGACGTTCGCAGTCGGTGTTGGCAGGAGGACAGAGGTCGACCGCGAGGTCTCTCATTTGTGGAGTTCCTCAGGGGTCGGTCCTCTCGCCTCTCCTGTTCAACATCTACATGAAACCGCTGGGTGAGATCATTCGTGGCTTTGGAGTTGGGTATCATCAGTACGCTGATGATACCCAACTTTTCCTTTCGACCCCAAACCACCCCAGTGATGCCCTCAACGTGATGTCCCGGTGCCTGGAGGCGGTTCGGGTCTGGATGGGGAGGAACAGACTCCAACTCAACCCCGACAAGACTGAGTGGCTTTGCATACCTTCATCCCAGGTTTATTCGGATGTTCCACCTTTGGCTATGGGGGGTGAACTATTACCCCCCGTAGATAGGGCTCGCAACTTGGGAGTCCTCCTAGATTCACGGCTCACCCTGGAAGACCATATAGGAGCTGTGACTAGGGGGGCCTTCGCCCAGGTTCGCCTGGTGCGCCAGTTGCGGCCCTATCTTAGCCGGGATGATTTGTGCACGGTCACTCATGCGCTCGTGTCCTCTCGTCTAGACTACTGCAACGCTCTCTACATGGGGCTGCCCTTGAGGACCACCCGGAAGCTCCAACTGGTACAGAATGCAGCCGCGAGAGTTGTGTTGGGAGTCTCCCGATACTCCCACGTTACACCGCTGCTCCGTGAGCTGCATTGGTTGCCAGTTGTCTTCCGGGTGAGATTCAAGGTACTGGTAACAGTGTTTAAAGCCCTTCATGGCATGGGGCCGGAGTACCTTGGGGAACATCTGCTGCCGGCATCAAGCTCCCTGCGCCCTGTGCGTTCCCACAGAGAGGGCCTCCTCAGGGTGCCACCGATCAGAGAATGTCGATTGGTGGTCCCCAGGGGGAGATCCTTCTCTGTGGGCGCTCCGGAGCTGTGGAACCAGCTACCGGTAGAGCTCCGGATGGCGCCCGATCTTCGCTCCTTTCGTCGCGATCTCAAGACGTTTCTGTTTGTTCAAGCCGGCCTAGCCTGATGGGGATTGGTGGGGTTTTTATTCTTGTGTTTTAATTTTAACTTGGCGTTTTAGAACTTGATTCCAACTGTTTTAATATGGGCAATTATTTAATCTTGTTTTAACGTTTGTATTTAGTATTTTATTCTGCCCTGTGAACCGCCCTGAGTCCTCAGGGAGAAGGGCGGTATATAAATATTATTAAATTAAATTAAATTAAATGTTGAGAGAGGTTTTTTTGCGGACCGGAGGGAGCGTGGTCTTGTGTGCTGCCTACATCCCATGGATGGGACTTTGCTTCTTTTTTTTTTATTGAAAAGTTTTAACATACATTTTATCTTTAACAGTCCCCCCTCCCCCCTCCCTCCCTCCCTACACCTCTCCCCCTCCCCCCCCGACTTCCCAGAGCTAAGTACAAGGTATAGGGGGGAAAAACAATCATAAACAACCACATACTAACAACCATAAACTCTAAAATCTATCACTCTCTGGCTTATATAGGATAATACAAACACTAATAATATTAAATATATAGAGAGAAAAAAAAGAAAAAAAAGAAAAAGAAAAGGAAGACTTATTCAAATGCTATATGAAACTTTTTAGTCCTATATTTGTTCTGGATATACTCAATCCATTTTCTCCATTCCATAATATAACGTTCTTGCGAGTGATCTTTCAAATAAGCCGAAATCTTTGCCATCTCTGCCAGGTCAGAAACCTTTAAAGTCCATTCTTCTATGGTCGGCAGTTCCTCTTTCTTCCAATACTGACCTATTAAGAGTCTTGCTGCCGTAATTAAATTCAACATCAACTTAATGTCCACAACCGTAGCATCTGTAATTATTCCCAACAAAAAAAGTTGCAGACAAAACTTTATCCTTTGCTTGAAAATCTTCTGTATATTCCACCAAATTTTTATCCAGAAGGCCTTAACCTTTTTACAAGTCCACCATACATGAAAATATGTTGCATCTTCATCACCACACCTCCAACATTTTGGCTGATAATTCGGATACATACTTGCAAGCTTTTTAGGATCTAGATGCCATCTATAAAACATTTTATAAAAGTTCTCTCTTAAATTTTGAGCTTGTGTAAATTTTACGTTCCTCACCCAAATCTTTTCTCACGTATCCATTGTAATAACTTCTTGAATGTTTTGGGCCCATTTTATCATACAATCCTTAACAAGTTCTGTTTCTGAGTCAATCTCTATCAATGCAAGATATATCCGTTTAATATGTGCTGGTCCCTGATTTCTAATTTGCTTTATCAGATTTTCATCAGTCATTGTAAAGCCAGTTTTCTGATCTTCTTTCCACCTGGCCCGTAGCTGAATATATTGAAACCAAGTTTGAACAATCTCCTCATCTCGCAAGAGGCTGTATGGTTTCAGACTCCAGACATTTCTTTCCAAGCTTAAAATCTCTTTATATGTAGTCACATCATGTTTAAAACCAACATTTATATTTTCTATTGCGTGTTTTGGAATTGCCCACAATGGTATCTTACAGTCTAACTTATGTCTATACTTCTTCCAAACTCTCAGCAATGCCTGTCTTAAAATATGCACTCTAAACACATTATCTACCTTCTTATCATACAACAAATATGCATGCCAGCCAAACAGCAGATCATGACCCTCAAGATTTAATAATCTTTCTTGTGTCAAATTAATCCAATCACTTATACCTGCTAACGCAGCAGCTTCATAATATAATTTAAGATTAGGCATTTTAAGACCACCTCTTTCACGAGTATCCTGCATAATCTTAAGTTTAACTCGTGGCCTTTTCCCTGCCCAAACAAATTTATTGATACCTCTCTGCCATTCCTCCAGATTAGAATCTTTCTTAAGAACCGGTATCATTTGAAATAAAAATAAAAATTTAGGCAGGACATTCATTTTTACTGCTGCGATTCGCCCCAACAAAGACAATTGCAGTTTTTCCCAACTCTCCATTTCTTTTTGGATTTTTCCCCATAATTTTTCATAGTTATTTTTATATAGTTTTGTATTAGTGGGCGACAAAAGCACCCCCAAATATTTGACCCTTTTGATAATCTCAAATCCAGTTAACCCTTCTAAAAGGGCCTTTTGCGATGCTGTCATGTTTTTAACCAAAATTTTAGTTTTTTGTACATTAACTTTAAATCCAGAAACCTTCCCATATTGCATTATTATCTCCATCAGGTCCACAACAGAGCTCTCCGGCTGGGTCACTGTAACAACCAGATCGTCTGCGAACGCTCTCAATCTATAATCCTGATCTCTAATCTGTATACCCTTAATTCTTTCCGAGTTTCGTATTTTTACCAATAATATCTCCAATGTTAACACAAATAACAGCGATAACGGGCACCCTTGCCTTGTACCCTTCTCAATATTACATGCTTCTGACAAACTATTATTAACTATTATTCGAGCTGTTTGTTTTTGATATAATGCCCTAATTGGTTGCAGAAATTTATCCCCAAAATTCATTTTATCTAAAACTTTCATCAAAAATTGCCAATTCAATTGATCAAAAGCTTTTTCAGCGTCTACACATCAACTATATGCCTCACGTTATTTTTCATTTGCCTACCACTAATAAACCCAGTTTGATCCCCATGAATCACCTGTTGTAGAACCCTCATCAATCTATTAGCCAACACCTTAGCAAATATCTTGTAATCTGTATTTAATAATGATATCGGTCTGTAGTTTTTTACTTGAGTAACATCTTGGTCTTCCTTCGGAATCAAAGAAATAAAGGCAGTTCTCCAAGACGGAGGCACCTTTCCCCCTCTCTGGATTGTCTGGAACAATTCCTTTAACGGTTTAACCATCTCTAATTGTAAATTTTTGTAGTAGGCCGCAGTCAGACCATCTGTACCTGGCGCTTTATCCACCTTCAACTCCTTAATTGCTGTAAGTATTTCTTCTTCTGTAATCAATTGATTAATCTCCTCTTTTTGTACTTGCGTAAGAACCGGAATGCTAGCATTCTCCAAATATTCATCAATGTCTTTTTCGTTAATCTTCTCCTTAGCATATAATTTAGAATAAAAATCCACAAAGGCTTCCTTAATAAAATCCTGTTGAATCACTACCTTTCCCTTATGTTCAATTTTGTCTATATTAGAAGCCCTCTGCTTTTTCCTTAGTCTATAAGCTAGCCATCTACCTGGTTTATTAGCATTGCAAAAAGTGTTATGCCTGGCAAACCGCAAATTGGTAGCCACCTGGTCAGCCATTAGTTTATCAAATTGTCCTCTTAATAGCTTAATAACCTCCTTAATCTTCACATCCAATGGATTCAGAATCAAAGCATTCTCTTTTTCCTTAATTTCATTCTCCAATTCTTTCCTTCTAGCTTCCAAAGTACGTCTGTGTTTATTATTCACATATATCAGCACCCCTCTCATATAGGCCTTGCTAGCATCCCAAACCATGTCCATAGAAGTATCCTTATTCATATTAATTTCAAAAAAATCCTTCATTCGCTGTTTACACTCTTCCACATTTTTCTGGTTTCTAAACAAGTTCTCATTTACGCGCCAGGAGCGCCTATCTCTGTTGTCCTTATTGATCTCTAACCATACTGGGCTATGGTCAGAAATAGCTCTTGCACAAATCTTTACCTTCTTAATCCTAGAAAAAAAATCGTTAGTCAACAAAATAAAGTCAATCCTGGAAAAAGATTGATGTCTATCAGAAAAAAAGTATAATCCTTTTCATACGGGTGTGTGTCACGCCAAATGTCTCGCAATTCCAAATCATCCTTCATTTCAAAAAAAGATTTAGGCAGTCTGGCATGACACGGAACACGCTTAAAAAAACCAGCCTTATCCATCTGTACATCCAAAACACCATTCCAATCCCCCATAAAAATAAACGATTTGTAATCCAACTGAGTAAGCTTTGTATGAAGTAAGCTAAAAAAGTCAGCTTGTTGTTGTTGTTGATTAGGAGCATACAGTCCAACTAAAAGCGTTTTTTTGCCTTCTAGCAACAAATCTATCATTACGTATCTTCCATGCTTATCTGCTTCAATTGAGTCCGCTGTTAAAGCACTTTTAACATAAACAACCACTCCGTTTTTCTTATTCATTGCAGAGGTGACAAATTGCGTACCCAACCTTGAATTCAATAAAAACTTTTGGTCCATAGCCCTAATATGCGTTTCTTGCAAGCATATAACATCAATCTTAAATTGTTTTAAATATTGAAAAACTTTCTTTCTCTTCTGAGGCGAGTTTAGTCCATTAACATTCCAGGTTAGAAATTTAGTCGCCATACTTGTCATCCCGAAGCTGTTGGAGCACATCTTTAATAGCCCCTCTGTCGCCTTTGGGCCGCGCTCCTCCCACTGCCTCGCTGTAAGTACGCTTTGAAAGTTCCATAAACTTCTGCTCGTCCTTTGCTTCTTTGTGCAGCCCGGTTACTGGCATGCCTTGGCCCGGTACTGATCCACGTACCGGGGGTTGGGGACCCCTGTTCTACAGGGCACCTTATCTGGACCTTCCATGGACCTAATGCTGCTTAATTTTCCTTGTTTTGTCTGCTGCACCTTTAGAGTAACTGTGCACGCATGCATTTTTTGCATTACTGTATATGATTTGTGCACTGCCAACTTTGAAACAACTTTCAGCAGTTTGCAACCATTTAAAAAAATGAAACCACAGTAGCGTAAAATCTTAAGAAGCCATAAGAAATCAGATAGTTAAAGAACATCTGCATCATACTTTTTCCAACAATGGTGTGAGCACCCTATTCAACCTCAAAATCTTTAGGAAATAGATTTGTTAACTTGCATAACAATGATAAGCGGCCTTCCAGATATTTGGGGGGAAAGAATGTTGGTAGGAGTATAGATTGGCTTGATTTAATAACTTCCCTTTTTAGCAACTAATTTGAAGTTACAGAAGTTTACTTCGGTTAGGTAAAGTTACTGGAAAAGTAACTTTACGATTGATCTTTGTATTCATGACCGTAGCAACATCCTTATGGTCACATGACTGAAATTCAGGTGTTTTGCCACTGAGGGATGTTTATGACCCTTGCTGTATCCCTGGGTCACTGGATTGAGATTTGTGCACTTGATAGCCAGCTTCCAACAAGCAAAGTCAACTGGACAGGTAGACAGTAAAATTGCAGGTCATGGTCACGTGATGTTTGATTTAACAGCTAAATAGGAAGTGAAGCCATAAGTCTGTCACAGTCATGGGATGGTTTGCTTAGCGACTGCATCGATCACTAAGCAATGGAACGATCACTAAGTGAGCACTACCTGTATTGCAAAGAACCAGAGCATTTTGTCTCCGTTTCTCCCCCAAAGGTCTCATGAGGAGAAGAGGCCTAAACACTGGATGGGCTGATTCAGTTTAGGAGAAATAGTCCATAGGATACCTTGGAACCAAGTCATATGGTAGGTTAAAAGCAGCACTCAGAAATCTGTTGATAGTCAAAGCATCATTTCAAAACTAGAGTCAAATGACTGTGAGGCCTGCCACCCAAATGGGGCAGCTGCATTCTGTACCAACTGCACTTCCCAGGTTCTTTTCAAAGACAGCCCTATTTATAGTGTATTGGAATATATGTAAGATATACTTGTAACCAAGTAGTGTAAAAATATTTTTCCGCTTTTGATTTTCTCTCTCTCTCTCTCTCTCTCTCTTTCTCTTTCTCTCTCTCTCTCTTTCTTTCTCTCTCTCTCTCTCTTTCTCTCTCTCTCTCTCTCTCTCTCTCTCTCTCTCTCTCTCTCTCTCTCTCTCTCTCTCTCTCTCTGTCAGAGGGACATACACACATAGGGAAATTCAGTTCAGTCAGGTTTTCTATATCTTCTCTAACCTAAAATTGGAATTTGTACTGGAGGAAATTACAAATCTTTCCACTAGAGAGTTGTGATATTTTGATCAGTAGGGGAGCTGGCCAGTCAACCAGCTAATATCTGTCAAGAAAATGGGATATTGGCTCCTATTGACCACCTTTTTTGCTTTCTGAAGGTTCATCTGTAGTAACTGACATGTGAATAATATGTAGCGCCATGCAATCTTCTTTTAAGGATTTTCTTTTGCTCCTACGGCACTGCTGATAAAGCTAGTACACCTGATTTATGCTCTACGGGGTGTCCAGGCTGAGCGGTCTCAAATGAAAGAGGGCATGTAGTGTAAACTAGGAACAGTGAAAGGGGTGGAGAGAGAGATGACTTTTCCCTCCTTCCCTCTGTTTTATTCACTCTGTCACCTTCTTCTACTGCTTGGTCCTTTGCCCAGTATTTTTTTTCGCTCTGGCTGATCATGAAAGCTATGGAAAGACTTAGATCAGACATGTCAAACAAAAGGCCCGGGGGCCGGATCCGGCCCGCGAAGTGGTTTCATGTGGCCTGCGAAGCCATCCTGGAAACAGTGAGGGAACGGCCCCCACTGCCTTGGCCCTGGCCCAGAGACCCTCCTTCTGCCAGAGACCCTCAGATCTGTCCCACTCCTGCTCAGGCCCCCATAGGCACCCTTGATGCAAACGATGTAGAGCTGGCCATGCCCACCCAGTAGGCCATACACACTCCAGCCACGCCCACCCAGGCCACACCCACCCGGCCCCCTGAGGGCAACCGCAATGCTGATACGGCCCTCAATGAAATTGAGTTTGACACCCCTGACTTAGATAAAGTGCTCTTTGCTCTCCAAAATCAGTGGGACAATCTTGGCTGAAATAGCTCCTGTGGGCAGTGGAACCTTTGACATTTGATGTAGAATTCTTGAGCTAAATTCTCCAAACAAGACTTGATTTTTAAAAAAAACACACACACACATACACTCACACACAGAGGGGGCCTTCCAGCTGTTGATTGCTTCTTAGAATTAGGTTCTTAAAAATGACCTTAACTCCGTTGAGAGCCTTTTTATTTAGTCATTTATTTTAACTTTTCACCTTGATAGAATGTTAGCTGCTAAAGCACAGTTTTTCTCAAGACTGATGCTTAATCAAAACATGAGAAAGCCAATATTTACAAATTAGGTTCCCCTCTTGTTCAATCCATCAGAATAGAGCTGGAAGGGGTCTTGGAAGTCTTCTAGTCCAACCCCCTGCTCAAGTAGCAGACCCTATACCATTTCAGACAGTTCTTCTTAAAAATCTCCAGTGATGAAGCACCCACAACTTCTGAAGGCAAGCTGTTCAATTGGTTAATTGTCCTGTTAGAAAGTTTCTCCTTAATTGCAGGTTGCTTCTCTTCTTGATTAGTTTCCATCCATTGTTTCTTGTCCTGCCCTCTGGTGTCTTGGAAAATAAATTGATCCCCTCTTCTTTGTGGCTGCCTCTTTAATACTGGAATATTGCTATCATGTCCCACCTAATCCTTTTCTCTAAACTGGCCATACCTAAATCCTGCAGCCATTCTTCATATGTTTTTGTCTTCAGGCCCTAATCATCTTAGTTGATCTTCTTTGCACTTTTTTTCACAAAATCTCAACATCTTTTTTGTAATATGGTGACCAAAACTGGATGCAGTATTCCAGGTGTGGCCTTACTACGGCCGTAGAGAAAATAATAGTACTTTTTCCCCCCATCAAAGTTCATAGAAACTCTGAAATATACCCACAGACCCCTAAATTGTCTGTGGCCACCTGTTAGGAACCTTTACTTTAAAGGTGGCATTCTGGTTTTTGTCTCACGCATTCTACACCAGGAGTCTCCAAACCCCAGTCCATGGACCAGTACTGGGCCGTGACATGCCAGCAACCGGGTTGCACAAACAAGCAAAGCCCCATCCACAAGATGCAGGCAGCACACAAAACCATGCATCCTCCAGCCCATGGAAAAACCTCTCTCCACGGAACCGGTCCCTGGTATCCAAAAGGTTGGGGACCTCTGTTCTACACTGCTACACTGTTCTTCATGCCAAATGACAGTCCAGCAGCTGCATCAGAGGGAGAGGAACCTCACTTGCGTTTTTAGTACAATACCTCAGTACTCATCATTAATAGGTTCCGGGAAGTGCGACGAGTACCAAAACCAATGAGTACTGAACAAATTTTTCCGAAAAGGAATAATGTAGTGAGTCACAAGGCAGCCCACACCAATACATTCTAGCTTGTGTGTTGAGTACCAAACAACCAATGAGTACCAGGACATAATTTTCACATCAAAATGCATCGAGTCACAAATTTGATGAGTTTCAAACCAGTTGAGTGCCAAGGTACCCACTGTATATGTACAATATCATTCCTGACCATTTTTAGTTGAAGAATATGTTAAACTAATGCAAGAAGGCATGCTTGTTTCATAAAAAAAAATAAAAGCACATATCCACCTTTTTTTCCCCAAAGGGCAGAAAGAAACAAGTCACCATGTTTCCAGTATACATCTTGGAAACCTAAGAGGCCTTAAGATTAGAATTGTATCTCCCAGTTGTAAAGGTTTATCTTTTATTTGGATTCTTTCCATGACCCAACCAGGAATGTTGCAACTCCATTCCTGACATTCATATGGATGTCATGAAATGTATTTTATCATGTGATGAAAAGAAAGGCAGAAACAGGGCTATAAGTTACCATATCCTTAAGTGTCCATTGTAAAGAATTCCCATCCTTTGTGAATGCAGGCATGTTTTCAGCCACATGGCAGCTGCTATACAACAGCAACTAGAGTCACTCACCATTGCCCATGATGACTTTTTGCTTTTGGAAATTGTACTTCAGAAAATCTGGAAGACTATACGTTCTCAACCTCACTTAACTCTGCCCTTTTATATAAATGTTATTCTGCTCCACCAAGAAAGAGTATTAAATCTAACTCATTGAAAATGAAAGAGTACATTGACCCAATCTCCTACTGTATGTGATGTGCTTTAAGATATTACATTTGGACTGCCTTTTTTTCAGCTGGGTTGCCTGGAATTAATTTTCTTGAATTGGTTCTTGCAGTTACTTTGGGATTTTTCACTCCAGGCCCTAGCCCTACATGAAGTAAGAACAAAAAAAATAGGAGGAAGATTAACAAAATGGCAAGATGACATCAATAACAGTAACATAAAATTGGAAAGTGGAGACAAGATCAGGTCAGATATTCATGGAGAAGTAATTTAATAAATAAAAGTAATCTATTCCTTTCACAGAGAAATAATTGTTCCATAGCTTCTTTTTTTTATGCTTGCAACAGACCTAGCCTGTATCTCCACTCATCATATTATTTGATTGAAGCAGTAACTAGGACACCACAGGATGCTTCAGTAATTTACTGCTAGTAATTTACTGTCCAAATCTACAGAATACAAATCGTGTTCCTGGGGAATACTGCACAGTCTGAACGTTCTGGTAGTAATGAAACATAGTATGTTGCATTGCAGTAAAATCACTCCATTCCACACAATAATTTAGCTGGAATAGAGAATCAAATCCTGACTTCAAAGACAGTGTCCGGTTTGAGTTTTTCCATGGCCAGTAGCCCCCTCCCCCCCAAAATAATCCACATTATTTTGCTTGCAAAAAACATCAAGTATTTAGCGCTCACCTGTAGCTTCTCAACTGGAGCAGTAATTTTCAGTAGTTGAGGCTACCGAGTAAGCAGGCTAAAAGTCCTGAGAAGAGAGGACTCACGGTCAGAAAAAAATGAGTCCTGAGGTCTTACTTCACTTCAGAATGAAGAAACTTTTTGTGTGTCATGGAAAAAGGAACACTTCCTGCAAATAAAATAAAAAGTAGCATCATAGTGAAAGAGATTTTTGTCCCTCTCTTTTTGACATACTAGATTGATCTAATCAGTGCTCTTTTTTTTGTAAAAGAAAAAGGTGCCGGAACTCACACATGTCATACAACCCGCCTTGCCTACCCTACAAGGTTCCATCCAAAAAAGGTGCCGGAACTCCATTCTGAGCATTCTATGACAAAAAAAGCCCTGGATCTAATCATCTTGTGAAGATTTTCTTTAATCCAAAGGCTCTCACCCATTTTCAGTCAGATTCACCTGGTATCTTCTAATAACAGCACTCTAGATATGTGTCACTTCCATCTCCCAGAAATCCTAAAAACTCATGGATCCTGGCAATAAAAAAGAGCTCCCTCTAATATTCATGAGAGAGCCAGTTTGATGTAGTGGTGAAGGCATTAGGCCACAAACCAGGAGGCTGGGAATTCTAGTCCCATCTTTGACAGGAAGCCAGCCGAGTGACTTTGGGCCACTCTCTCTCAGCCATAAGAAGCAGGTAAGGGCAAACCACTTCTGAAAACCTTGCCAACAAAGCTCCAGGAATTTGTCCAAGTAGCCTCTGAGAATCAGACACGGTTGAATGGGGAGTGGGAAATATATGAGCAGAGAAAACTGCACAGATGTGATTGACTGTCACTGTCACCCTCTTATTCTTAGCTGGTAATAAAAATCTCAAAAGATATCATAGATGTCACTCACTTTGCTCGCATGTCCTCTGCAGCATCTGTTATGAAAGATTTGAACAGCTATACTTTATAGGTTCGAGATGCACCTACACGTAGTCCTTGCTTTAACAACTAGAAGGGAACCCCGAATTTCTGTTGCTAGGCAAGACAGTTATTAAGTGAGTTTTGCCCCTTTTTACAAATTTTCTTGCCACACGAAATCACTGTCCTTGTTTAGTTGGGAACAAAAGGTGATCACCTGACACAACCCCGGAAGACTGCAACCACCATAAATATGAATCAATCGCCGAGCATTTAAATTGTGATCACGTGACCCTGGGGATGCTGCAACAGTTTTCAGTGTAAAAAACGGTCATAAGCAGTGGTAGGATTCAGATATGTGAGCAACCGGTTCTCTGTGTGGATGCCACTTCTGGAAGTCCATTCAGGGCCTGGGCAACAAAAAAATTAGCTACCGGTTCTGCTGAAGTGGTGAGAACTGGCTGAATCCCACCACTGGTCATAAGTCACGTTTTTTTTTCTCAGCACCACTGTAACTTGAAACAGTCACTCAGTGAACGATTTTAAATCAAGGACTCCCATTCAATGAATTAATCAGGATTGTGCAGAAGAAAGTTGATTGTTCTTTTAATTAGTAATAATTAGTAAAAGCACAGCTATTGGAAGTGGTCACATATGCATCTTCTGTCTCCATAAGAAGTCTGGTTTCTCAAGTCCAGCACACGTCACCCTCTGATACAAATACTTGCTGATTCCTGCAAGGGCCACAGCATTCCTTTTCTTGGTGCAGGCAAAGAATTCCCTTTTTTATTTAATATCACTAAATTTAGAAAACAGTCTCACTGAATTTCAAGGTATCTTCCTTTTAAGGGATAACTTCTATAACGGGCAAACAGTCTAATCTTTTTTTTTTTCAGTTCAAGGACACAGACCTGAGCTAATAGATTTGAGTTATAGCAATCCAAATGTACCAGGTGGCAGAAAAGTGATATATAAAATTCTAACTCTTGACTGCCATCTAATGGCCATTGGTATTTGCGACTCTCTTAATCCCAGAATTATGAGCATGGGTGCTGTCTAAAATGGCCGCCAGGGAGGAATTATGTGCCTGTTTGGCTTCCCTGATTACACTGATCTTTTTTCTGACCAGGTTAGCACATTTCCAAGAAAAAACTTTGCCAGTATTTACCATCTTAATTTCTGAGAACGCCAAAGGTAAGAGCCGCGATATGTAGGTTAGAAGACGCTAGATGATCACAAGAATGCAGTATTTTATATCCTTTTATTGCTACCTCATAGCCACCTAGATTTTTGCAGCTCAGAGATGCTGTTCCTAATTCTTATTTAATTGTTTTAAAATTAAAATAATAAGATTAGATGAGGTTGTGAGATTGGTGCCAGTTGAGACATTATTGAACAGATTGATGCCCACAAGCCCTACATACAGTAGTTTACCTTTGGTGATACGTAAACTATGTCTCTTGCAGAATGTGCTGCATGGGCGATTTTAAGAATAGAAAATATAAAACAAAATAGCGGGAAAATAATAATTTCAATGTCCTGCCATGCAAGCACATAGACCTAGATAGTTGCTTTTGCAATCTACCTCATGTTGTTTTTACTGGCAGTTAGTAAAGGTGAAAGTAGCGTGCTCAGCAACCTTGCTGGCCTCCATTTCTTAAGAAGAGATCAAAGCACTGCATTAACTTTAGCAAATTGGGGGGAAATCAGATTGACGATCCTTTGCTCTGATTCTCCTTAAAACCTGAAGGCTGAAAGACAGCCATGAACGGTGTACAACAGAAGTTGCTTTGGTCTCTCAGCCCCAGAGAGCCATTATGGTTTCTAGACTTGGGTGTCTTTGTTATGTAACATTTAGGGGGGAAAAGAGAGAGAACTTTCCTTACAGGAACAAAAATTCTCTTAAAAGGGAACCTGCCTTTCCAACAGACAGATGATTTAATTTATAGACTTCAATAAAAGGTAAAATCATATGTCAAAGGAACCCCTTTCCATGGCAGAGCAGCAAGCAGTACATTTCACCAAGAGGTCTCATAAGTGTTATGGCAAGCGACAAAATGTGTTTCACAGCCCTCCAATATCAACCCTACCCTTTACATACTTGTGCAGGATATTCTCTGAGCCTGGCAATCAAATAGATGCTTGCAGAACATTGCAGAATAAGAAGGATTGTATCTCATAACTGGGTGCTCTTTAAATCAAGAGCTAATTAGGAAAAAATCAAAATCTCCAGAGTAGATCCAAACTAACATAGTCACTGATTTTTTATTTTTTTTTAAAAAGGGGGGGGGGGCTAAAACACCCACCCAGTCTCCAAATTATATCGAAACTCCTAAGATTAACCAAGAAATCAAAGGTCTCATAGACTCATCAGTCGACCTTCTGGCCAACGAAAAGAGTATCATGTTTGAAAAAAATCCACCTGAGGATCAAACTACGCAGTCTATTAAACTTGGATTTTTTTAAAGTCCTGTTTCACATTCTTCATTTCCTTTGAAAAAAGCAGCTGTGTGGGCCTTGGTTGTGGTAAGGATTGTAGCATTGGAGAGGAGAAAGTTGAAGTCTTTTTGCCCTGTGTCATCTTCTGCAGAAATATTGCTCCTATACAATGCTGCTGCAGAACCTTAGAAACGCTGGAGAGCGGTGGTTCTCACCGATTTTCTTCACTGTGAACCCCTTTTAAATACCTTTTGTGGACACGGACCATGGCCACGGACCCCCAAAACTTTTTTTTAATTGAAAAGTTTTTCAATACATTTTATCTTTAACAAAACAAAACCCCTCCCAACCCACCCACCCCTTCCCAACCCAGCCCAACCCTCCCTCCCTCCCCCTTCCCCCTCCCCGACTTCCCAGAGCTAAATACAAGGTATAAAAGTAAAAACAATCATAGTCTACCATATGCTAACGACAATAAGTTATTAAGTCTATCGCACTTTAACTCTTGTAAAATGACTACAAGCAATATAAATATCACATCAATACTTATTCAAATGCTAAATAAAACTTTTTAGTCCCATATTTATTCTGGATGTAATCAATCCATTTTTCCCACTCCACAATATATCTCTGTTGCGAATGATCTTTCAAATACGCTGAGATCTTTGCCATTTCCGCCAGGTTAGAAACTTTTAGAGTCCATTCTTCTATAGTCGGCAGTTCTTCCTTCTTCCAATATTGCCCTACTAAAAGTCTTGCTGCCGTAATTAAATTCAACATCAACTTAGTGTCCACAACAGTAGTGTCAGTAATAATACCCAGTAAGAACAATTGCGGAGCCAAAAACGTAACTCAAGATTTAAATCGTAACATTTCTTCAGGCCTTTGTGGAGCTCCTGTGACACATCATGGCCTCCTAGGAGTCCATGCACCATAGGTTGAGACCTATTGCTGTAAAGAAAAAAATGTTCCTTTGGGGGACAGATAGAAACTTCAGGGCTCCTGAAATCATTCCTCTATTTTTAGGCAAATGACCTGAGAAACCAAACATCCTCCTTTGTCTACTGAAAAAGCGCTTTTTAGTATGCTTTTTAATGAATGTGCTTTGTGTAATGCATTCTCCCGCGTCTAAAGCTGATCCTTTCTACGGGACTCTGTGATGATTGGGGTCAGGTCTTCTGTAGTGGAGGGTGGAATAAAACTTCAGTATTTTACTCATGGGATGGTCTGGAAGATACATCCTCCCACTGTTTTTTAAAACCTTGCTCTCCAGCAAATGCTGTTCTGAAAAACGGGGAAACCTTTTGCAACACAAAGAAGAAATTAGCCAATGTGTCCCACTCCTCTATCCATCCAGCCTTTTACTCTACTTGATTGCAAGAATTTTATAAATTAGGAAGAGCAGAAGCTAATGGAAGGAAACACAGGAGCCAAGTGAGATAATGTAATGTTTTACTGAATCAAAATACATACAGTAAACACTGGACTTTTTTTTTGAGACTCTGTTTCTTATTCCACATCCTTTTCCTAGATTGATGTATGGTGTGATCTCTTGTCTAATGATTTCACATGGCTTCCTCTGAGTCTTCAAATTTCTCCTCTAAAGCTTACATGGTTTATAATCATCCACTCAGCAAACGTTTCAGTTTATGTAACCTCATAATTATTTCATTTTGTTTCACAGCATGAAGGAATTGTAACTAATACATTTTATTATCTTTTCCCCCCCTCTTTAAGATGCAGATGACCTTACCCAATAAAAACTGTTTCAGTTGATTTATTTTATTGGCATCTTTATTTTTCCCTACCTCGTTATGAAAGAGTAGGAACTCGTAGCACGATTAAAGGAATGGTACTTTAGAATTCTAGTTCAGCTTTCCAATTTGTTTCAATATTGTTTTCTTCTGCTGCTTTGCATTCTATCTTTCCTCCACTCATTTTGCAAAAGATTTAGTTTATACATGCAAGATCAGGCAAAAATCATAAGCATTGCATAAAACCTCAAATTTCAAAATCATGTCTATTTGGACAGCAAGTATACGCGCTCCTTGTTCTGCTAGGATAAATAGTCAAGAATGGACAATACCAGTAGTTCAAATCAGTTCATTTCTTATCCATGTAATATTCATAACTTCGTTTTTCTGCTCTATTCTAAAGCTGAGGTTTTGGCCAGTTTGTTTTTAATCACACAAATTACAATCTTATTCACTTTATTTCACCATTTTGCCAGCTTATGAGTATTTGACAAGTATTTGTTGTTGTTACTCAGTCATTAAGTTGTGTCTGACTCTTTGCAACCCCATGGACTATAGCATGCCAGGCCCCCCGTCCTCTCCTGTCTTCATGAGTTTGCCCAAATTCATGTTCATTGCATCAATGAGACTAACCATCTCATCCTCTGCCATCTCCTTTTCCTTTTCCCTTCAGTCTTTCCCAACTTCAAAGGCTTTTCCAATGAATCCTCTCTTCTCATTAGATGGCCAAAGTATTTGGGCTTCAATTTCAGTTATCTGTTCGTCCAGAGAACAGTCAGGATTGATTTCCTTTAGGATCGACAAATATAGAACATATTGTATTCTGCAGTGTCACAGGATTTCACAAACCTTAAGTGCCCATACTACTAGCCTTGTCCCATGTTTAGTGGAATGACCTTGCTGCAAGTGTTAGAATTCCATTTTCAGAATATGAATCTTGGAATTGCCAAATAGAATAACAAAGCAGAGCCATATATGGGAGTAATTAAGAATATATTATATATTATGTATTTACTGTTTTTAGTCGGGCATATGTTTAATTTTCTTTTAACTTTTGTATTTTTGTATTTTTTATATATCTGCCCTGTTCACCGCCCTGAGTCCTTCGGGAGAAGGGCGGTATATAAATAGAATTATTATTATTATTATTATTATTATTATTATTATTATTATTATTATTATTATTATTATTATTATTATTTTGCTTTGTTGTACCTTTTTCTGCCTGGAAAAGCTGGATGGTTTGGAAAAATTATGAAAAACCTCTAGCTATCACAGGGGTCATATTTTCTAATGCAGCTGTTAACTTTGTATCTCCTGGAACCAATCTTTCTGCCATGTTATTCAGGCATCCTGCCCAAATGGAAATGCTAACTTGAAACTTAATTATCTACCATGATTCCCATATTACCCTCCCTCCAATTGCAGGAATTGGGTATGGCTACTCTGATGAAAAGAAGGATCAGGAATGACATGATAGCAGTATTCCTATATCTAAGGGACTGCTAAAAAGAAGAAGGGGTCCACCTCTTCTCCAAAACACCTGAAGGTAGGACTAGGTCTAACCAAGGAGGAGAAGCAATCTAGAACTAAGGAGAAATTTAAACAGAACAATTAACCAAGGAATTGGCTTGCCTTCAGAAGTTGTGGGTGTTCTCAAGAGGTAAATCTCTGTTCTATTAAATGTGTGTGCTGTGATATATCAGTGGATCTGAACTGATGGTGACTGAACAGGAAATAGATTTGAGGTTCTGTCAAATAGCTTAGTAGTGGCATTGGCCTAGTATGTGGCAGCTGTGCAAAAGGTAAATTTGGTGTTGGGAATTATTTTACAAAGAATTCTTTAAAAAGAATTGCAAATAGAAGTTTTATTCCACCCCGTGGTGCAATCATGCAGTAAAATCTATATAGATTTTCTCAGTTTTACAATTATTCATCATTCATTTGTTCCCATTACTCTTTTTTTTAACCTCAGTTTTGGTTTCCTGCCTCTAAACAATTCATTTCACTAGGACAGAAAAACATATTTGCAACCAAGGTCATGTTCATTATGTTCTGCAAAAATAAACGGAGTAGGTGTACAATCCTCTCCTTTATTAATAATATTATTTCTTGCTATGTTATTTTCCAAATGCTGACCGAAAGTTGTCATAATGATTAACATTTTTATCCTTGTAGATCCACTTCACATGATTACTAAGACCATAATCAGGCTTTTCTTTTTTTTAGTTTATCCCAGTTGCATTGTATGCTTGCAGCTCATTCAAGTGCCTACAGCAAGGCATAATTCCTTCTAACAATTACTATTTGTTTGCACTTATAAGCCACATGTGTAGATAAATCATCACTTTGACAACCATAGAGTCCCTGCCTGATTGTTCTTAATTCAGAATGAGCAGTGACGCAGTGACTATTACTAATACAAAGTGTAAGAAGAGCAAGGTGAGCGTTGCGGTTGGACACAAGAGTGTTGTTGTGATTTAGGGTCAGCCTGTGGGTTCGGCAGTTGGGTCGGATGACTCAGAGGAGGAGGGGGGTGTTGAAGAGCTTGCTGAGGGGTTTGGAGAGCTTGCTGATGAGAGCCCTCAGCCAGGCCCCTCCCACCTGGTCACGACGGAGACCCAGCTGTGTGAGCCTGACAGCGTGGATGAAGATGACCCACAGCTGGCCCTGTTCAAGGACGCCCGACGCAGGAGGCAATCAGGAGTAAACAGAGGAAGGCAATGGGGCACCTCGGAAGGAGGCAGAGAGAAGCCACGCCCTGAACTGTATAAAAGGGGAATGCGTGGGAGGGCTGGTTTGCTGAAGGCAACCGCTTGAATAGTTCCTGTTTCATAGCTCCTGTTTCATGGTTGGTGTCTTGTTTTGCTCTGTTTTATGTTAATAAATTTGGCAGGCTTAATTCCAGCCTCTTGTCGTTTGTAAAGGGGTTGTCCCTGCCTTTTCTGGAGGGCCGGTAGCAGGCTGGTACAGAACAAGTGTGTTGTTGGAAAAGCTTGAGGCGTGGGAGGCAAACCATGTGTCAGAATTGTTCTTTCTCTCCTCCTGCCAATTTTTTCTTCAGATTATTTTCTCCTGAAAAGTTCACTCTTCTTTACAGAGGTTGCTCCTTTGAGCCTTTGGGTTTTGTTTTTTTTCTCTGCCTGAGTTCCCTTTCAAGTTTTTTGCTTCTGAACAGCCATCCAACTTTCAAGCCATTAAGCTTTGTTCAGAAGAGTCTCTCTTATTACCTGAGAGCCAACGCAGAAATAACTCTTGCTTTTTTGTTTATGTGCCCCAAGTTCCTAGTATTATGTCTTCCCTATTTCTTACAGGATTTCTGGCACAAGGAGTAAAAGGTTGTAGACAAATAACGGACAAACCCTCTTATTATGTTGGGAAAATGTAATGTAATAAATGTAATCTATGCAAAGCCCAAATTCAGTCCACAATGTTGTAAGAAGGAATATATTCATTCATTCATTCATTCATCCATCCATCCATCCATCCATCCATTCATTCCTTCATATATTTGTTCATTCATTCATTCATTTAAGCATACACTCATTCGTTCGCTGCCCATCTCAAAGCCAATATAGGTAGTTGTCAACTTACAACAGTTTATTTAATGACCATTCAAAATTACAACAGCACTGAAAAAAGTGAGTTATGACCATGTTTCACACTTATGACCATTGCAACATCCCCATGGTCACATGATCAAAATTCAGACGCTTGGCAACTGATTCATATTTATGACGGCTGCAGTGTCCCAGGTCAAGTGATTACTCTTTGCCTCCTTCTGACATGCAAAGTCAAAGGGGAAGCCAGATTCATTTAATAACTGGGTCACTATCTCAGCAACTACAGTGTTTCACTTAACAACTATGGCAAGGAAGGTCGTAAAATGGGACAAAATTCACTTAATAAAGGTCTCACTTAGCAACAGAAATTTTGGGCGCATCTGTGATCGAAAGCCAAGGACTACCTGTACATAACTCTTAAGTGGCTAACAATAATTGAAAACAAAAGGAGACATTACAAATCAGTTATTCTGATTATAGATTGATGACCCTGTTACCGTTTTTCTTTCTCTGTTCAGACATGTCTGATTCTTGCAGACTACAGTATCTTGACAAGTCCCTGCAGTTTGCAGTTGCCTTCTTCCCAAAACTAAAGAGAAAGGGATTGGGCCAAGGTCACCTAGCTCCCTTTGTGCCTATGGTAAGACTAGACCTTGGAGTCTAGCCTACACCACACTATATCACTTTTTAATACTATTACAAATGAGAACATCCTATAATCTTCTCTATTTGGCCAAGCCCTTCAAGGGTCCTTATGCTAGCATTATTCCAATCAGTGGCACGACCGATCAAGTTAAATTCCTATCCTTTTGGTTCATGACCGTGGACACCAGTAACCTAACTGCCAGTGTCATGGAAGGAAGACAAGAACAGGAGAAGGAAGAGCTACTAACACTGTTGTTGCTCCTGGTGCATACTACTTATAACTTACTCTTGCTACAATAACTTGCTGTTACCTCTTATAACGTCCTTACTTATAAAGGTCCTTTGTCACAATGGCAAGCATTTCTTTAGCCCTCCTCTTTTCCTCCTGCTGTTTTCCATTGTCGCTGCTCGGGAAGATACCTAGCATCCTTGTGAGCTTAGAAAAATCTTCTTGTGCCCTCACACTCAGCATGGTTAAACCTCACTTTATTCTCAGCTGATCAGCTTTGAAAGCTTCTGCTATAGTCTGAGGAACGGATCTGACTCTTTCCCTAGTTGTATAAATGTTTCTCTTCTGAATCCTGTGTGAGAATAGCGCAAGAATGAATTTATAACATTTTTTTAAAGAAATTGAACCAGAGATAAAGTGAAAATAAATAAAACTTGGAACAGAAGACCATAAACATTGATCGGGAGTATGGAAAACAAATATTACAATGTTTCAGTAAACCTTCAGTTCCATTCAGTCACCCCAACCCCCACCCCAAAGCAAGGGATTACAGCAGTGGTGGTGAACCTTTTTGAGACCGAGTGCCCAAACTGCAACCCAAAACCCACTTATGCAACGCTGGGTGCCGGGTGCGTGGCCACCGAGTGGGCGATGCTCCAGCGACCCAATCTGGGCATCGGAGGCCTGCAAAATCGGCCATGGGGGAGAGCGAAATTGCTCTGCAGCCCTAGATCTGCGCAACAGAAGCATTTTGCAGGCCTCCGATGCCTGGATCAGGCTGCTGGAGCATCGTAAAATGATCAGCCAGGGGTGGTGGTGGTGCGAAATCACTCCAGAGGATTACCTGGACTCGTGCTGCAGCTGCCTCCACCATCCAGCCCAGATCCGCCCAGCTCTTGCAGCTGCTCCCTGAGTCTCAGTGCAGAGAGAAAAAGAGCAAGAGCGCAGGAGCACATGGAGAGGGGGCAGGGCAGCCTGGCCCCGCCTCCCTCTTGGGTGATGGCGTGCGTGCCCACAGGGATGGCTCCGCGTGCCGCCTGTGGCACGCATGCCATAGGCTCGCCACCTCTAGATTACAGGGTCATAAAAGCAGAGAGAGAGAGTCTGGGTAAATACACCCCACCACACACACACAGAGAGACAATCTGGGTAAATCGTTTAGTGCTAGCCTAAACAATGTAAGACATCAACAATGTATAACTCCCACTATTACCATATAGCTCATATTAGTGACTCATTTTGATTTGGTCAAGACACTAATGTTAAAACCAAAGCAAAAAATTCTTGTGCATTCAATCTGCTGCTCTCATTCTCAAAACAGACTAACAGGATGAATTTTGAAAATTTACAAAGAATACTCTCTGTTGAAGTATTTGCAAGTAGAATCTGAGAATGGCAAGAAAATTAAAAGGTTAGGATAGGTTTGCTATAATTTTTTTAGCAAAGTTAAACGATAGGGGTATCTGGTTTATAGGGCTAGGATTTATCGTGGAGTAAATGCTCTTTTTGGTGTAATTGTAAATATATCAATTTTATTACTTTTGTCTGATTTTAACTGTTGTTAGCTTGTACTTTTTCATTTTGATTGTGATTGGACAGTGCCTTGGGGGAGCGTTATAAATAATCTTTTTGTCTGTTAGTTTGAATATTTATAGCAACAAGAAAATGAAATACATATTGGGTGGTAAATACATCTTAGTGAGCATTATGCCTTATCTCCTAATGTAGGAATAGCTATCACCAGCCTGAACATTTGCAGCCACATGGGATCTATTGCTACAATATTTGAAGCTGAAAAGTAAAAACGAAGCACTCCAGTATTTTTTTTTAATCAGTACTTCATATGTTTAACATTAGCATTCTAGTTCTCCAGGGGTATCCACAGGACACTGGTAACAAAAGTCAAGATGCTGACTGCAATGGTGTGATCAAAGTTTCACATGCTTTTTTTATGTATACTGCATAGCTTTGGTTGCTATTGTGACATTTTTATGACACTTTGCAGATACCCTGGCCTCCTTACTCATTCAGCAAGAAATATTTTGGATCTCTCTCTCTCTCTCTCTCTCTCTCTCTGTGTGTGTGTGTGTGTGTGTGTGTGTGTGTGTGTGTGTGTGGGTTCCATACGCACAATGCAATTGGTCTTTGAAATCTCCAAGGCCAGATTAAGAAGAGTGGAAGATTTAACTTGTTATCGTTAGTCGTTCGCAAACCTCCTGTACCTTTTAGGATCCTTGGAATTTATCACTGGCTTCTAAACGTAAGCGTTTCAGTTGGGCAGTCATGCTATTTGGAAAGACCTCTTCTTTACCACTTTCAAATTTCTTTGCAATGCATTGCTAAAAGGCAGTGTGGACAAGGTCTGTAGAGTCTATTCATTTCATTTCGGACAGCGATCAGGAAATCTAGATCAGTACTCTGGAAGAACAAATTACAGTCTTTAGAATGTGCTCCACAATTTCTGAACAGGATTTAGGAGCCATGGCGGCGCAGTGATTAGAATGCAATATCGCAAGCTAACTCTGCCTTCCCACAGCCTGGAGTTTGATCCTGACAGTGCTGAAGGTTGACTCAGCCTTCCATCCTTCCGAGGTCGTAAAATGAGGACCCAGATTGTTGGGGGCAATATATTGACATCGGCAAATCGCTCAGACAGTGTGCTGTAAAGCACTGTGGAGTGATATATAAGTCTAGAGCTAAGTGCTATTGCTATTTCTTAACAGGTAAATAATTGTATCAAAAGAGGTTCCTCAAATATGATTTTGTTGGGAAATGAAGTCAAGTTAATTAAATTAATGTCCATCTGTTAATGTCCTGGTATAGTACACCAATATCTCTCTGCAGTGCTGATTGAGACAGCAGGGAATTGTAATTCAATAGCACCTGTATCCTCTCTATTTTATTAGCAAATCCTATGTTCATCTCTTATTCTTTAGCCCCACTGCTTACAATTACATCCTCTGCCTAAACTAAATGTATCCAGAGGAAAAAGAAATCTGCCTACAGAAAAGAAGGACTGATGAGTTTCATGAAGTAAAACTAAAACAATCAAATGCTTTGTGGCGTGTCTTGCTCAAGTGGACCAAAGTCATTGCCAGTGAAATGATAACTGTCTTACTTTTTCTGCTATTTAAACATTAATTTCCATACGTAGAATTGTGCATTTTAGGAGATGGGATGCCCAAAAATGGATCGATTCAAGAAATAATATTCACAGTTGCCTTGTAGTAGAGATTGCTTCCAAATGGTATACCTGACAAACTGAATTGCAATAGATGCAATACCTGTATATGTCCAGGTGCTACATACACACATGCATGGCTTGTTTGGAACTTGATACAAAAGATGCCCTTTTTATGAAGCTATAGGAGAATAAGATTAAAAGCAAATGTTAGAAGTACCATGTCCACTGCCATTGCAGAAAATAAAACATAAGCTACTTTTGAGAACCATTCTTAAAGCTGACTTTTTGCTGAAATGTTCAACAGCTAAGGATCCCAACAGAATAAAAGGCCCATCATTTTGAGACGAATCTCTGCAGAAACTATGCAACCCTACAGATATGAAATCTCTCTAGATGATGAGAGTTATCTGTTTCATCTGGCATCTTGGTCAGATAGGATATGAAGACTGAGAGCCCTCTCTTATCGCTTCTTCCCAACAATTGAGACTCAGAAACTTGAGTCAAAGTATTATGTTTACTTTTGCACCCTGTGGTCACTGATGTTTATCAAGGTAACCCTGTAATAGCTCTCCCCCCAAGTCAGGTTGTCCTAAAGCCCTGATCATATTTTGAAACAACAGTCCCTACAAGAGCAGCTTGGTCTCTGATTAGTTTTCATCCAGACCAGGGGTGTCAAACTGCCAGCCCGTGGGCCGGATGCGTCACGAGAAAACCACGCCCACCCCATTGCCGGCAATGGGGGAAAAGCTCCGATATGTCACGCAACGTCACGTGATGTCACGAGTTTGACATGTCTGATCTAGACTGATGTAATTAGTAATTTATCATTTCCGTATGTTGCTACTGTTTGCAACGTTTCTTACACGTTTTAAGACGTTTTCATCTTCAATGGATTAGAAATATTTTAATTAACCAAATACAGGCTTTTTCATTACCTGACCTCGATACCCATAATCTCCCAAATTAAATTGAAATCAATAATGGTGGTAATTTATGCAGTTGCAAAGTTCAAGACAGTTTATGAGTCTTGTTTAAAAAAATCTCGTGCAAATTCTAAGATCTCATGACATCTTGCATAAGAGTACCAGAATATCTGAATGAAGGCCAAGCTTGTAGGCATGATCTCAAAAAATCTGAAGGCAATAATGTTGAAAATTCATGAGATTTGCCAATGTGTGTGGTTCGGGCAATTTTGTTTTATTTGGTGATCAGGCCATCATACAAAATTGCACAATTGAAAGAAATTGAAACACAGTCCTATGCTGCTTTTTGCATAAAATTACCCATTATTTTAAGCTCTATACATTTCGTGATTTGAATAAAAAGAATTACTGCAACCTCTCTGAGCTGTGGTATTCATCTAAAAACAAATATACTCCGGTTGCAATAAAATTATCCAAAAGTTGCAATGTGTTGAAAAGAGAATTCTGTTTCCATTATCCCTACATAAATTTCCCAACCCATCTATGCCTTTTTAACAATAGTGTATTTATATAGAAATACATTACATTATGTTAAATGTACAGAGGAAGAAAATTAAAGCTAGGACTATTTTGACAGGATAAAAAACAATGACAAAGACGCAAATAAAAGGAACAAAGTACCATGTGTCCTGATTTTTATAATGAATGTTTTATCTGCCAGTTACTCAAATTCCAAAATTCAGTGTGAACATTTATATTCTAACTATCACCTCTTAAATGGTTGAATTATAAACTCGAAAAGCATGCCAATTAATTACATCTATGAGCGTACACTGTGTGCCAAGCAATATTGGGCAAAGCATAATAAAGAAGCAAGAAATGGGTGTTTTTTTAAAAAAAGGAAATTGAAAGCATGAGAGAAAAGAATATCTTTTTCTAGTTCTCTGAAATTTTCATCATAAAAAGTCAATCATGCTTTTTCAATCACATCTTTTCTAACTAAACACATTAATAAATTACCACATGAATCATCTATTTAAGGCAACAGGCTTTTTTTTAAGCAAATGTTCTCTAGTCACCCTTCTTATACATTCTTGGGTCTCAGAATGGCCCAGTCACTTTTTTGTGGCCCACTCCTCCATTGGCCTATCTCAACAAAATACACTCCCCTCCAAAAAAAGATTCCTAATGTTTCCTAAAATTCTTAATTGGTTTTCCTAAAATTGATCTCTTGCTTCTTTTATTCTCATTATTCACAAGAGCATAACATGCAAATATTGCCATTCCCTGAATTCCTGTTTTGTTACATACCCATCACTATCAGATGACACCAGTTCCTACTTTCTGACACATATTTTAGCCGGTCAATTCACTGTTAAATCAACATCTTCTTTTCCCATCGTGAATTTATCAACTCCATTACATAAGATCAGATTTAGTTCTTTTATCTCCTTCCCCTGTCACTTAGTTTCACAATATTTTCACAATTATTTTTGGTCTATTTCATTCATAAATGCATGCTCTTTCCCATCTACTCCTCTCATGTTACAAATCACAATATTCTGTGTGGCCTACAGAGATGGCCTCATAACGATTAACGTCTTCCACGCAACATGGTTTTTGGTAAAGTGGAGGATTTCACATAATGTTTTTCAGAAAGATAATATACCGGATGATCAGTCTTAGTTGTAACCATGCAATCTGATATATATATTTTTTACCGACATAAGGACAATATTGGTCAATATAGGCACAGATTGGCCCTTAAGACACAATTGAACAATCAAAGTTAATTTTACCTCAGACATGTTACGTTCTGTGCAAGCTAGGGTGTCTCCCACCAATGGAAATACATTTCATTCCATATGACCTTAATAATATGATTTTAATCCATGGCCTTTAATTCTTTTTTGCCAGGAGTTAGGGCAATCACTTCCCAAAGGTATTTTGATTTCAATTTGATTTCACTTTGATTTCACTTTGATTTCAAAGGCAGGGATGTCAAACTGTCAGCCTGTGGGCCAGATGCGTCATGCCGAAACCGCGCCCACCCCATTGCTGGCAATGAAAAAAAAGTCACGATACGACGTGACACATCACATGACGTTGTGAGTTTGAACTCTAAAGCAGTGGCCCCCAACCTTTTGGGCACCAGGGACCAGTTCCATGTGGAGAGGTTTTCCCCCGGATCAGAGGGGTTGTAGTTTTTCATGCTGTTTTCATGCTGTAGATGGGCTTCGCTTTTTTATGGCATTCTGTGGACCAGTGCTGGTCCATGGACCGAGAGCTGGGGACCCCTGCTCTAAGGCTAAGAGGACATTTGTCCCTGAATCATTTTTCATCTTCATTTCAATGAAACAATGATGCATTTTTGTACCACATCTCTGTTATCTGTATTAATTCATTAATCTACTACTTGAAAACTCATATCTACATGATCCTAAATTAGCAGACAAACACCTCTCCTGTTTCTTACATGTGAATGATGCTGCAATTGTTTACTTGATTCATGCTAGCCTTAGAAGGCCTTTACATTATCGTGGTTTATGACCATCATGACTAACAACAGAAATTCCATACTCCATTATGGTCGTAAGTCAAGGTCTATTTGCACAGTAGATAGTGATAGATAATAAGGTAGTTTTTTTTAAGCCTCTAGATAGCCAACAGAACACATTAATTCTACCACTATAGCAGCACAGACAAATATGGCAATCATTTTAAGATTTTTTTTAGGAGGCTAAGGTTAGGTTTAGGGTTATCTTATCTCTACAGCCATTACATTGCATTATTTGTTGCAAACTCGGTAGCCTGGCTTCTTTATGGCATCCAATGGCATTCTGCGATTAAATTCCAACTCTATGAAAGAATTATACTTTTTGAGAGCCATGTTCTGTGTACCTGGAAGTGTTTCCAATTCTGTGCTTATGCTAAGATGATTAACATGGAAATAAGAGCCCTGCAATTAAATATACCTTACTGGGTTAGAATCAATTATCTCACACTGGGCTTCTTGTCCTCCTAATATGCAATAATTTTAAATCTGAAGAGTAGGTAACAATAATAAAAAAAAAACCTGCTTCACCTTTCTTTTAAATATGGATTACAATAAAACCATGGAGCTTATTAAACAAAAATGAGAAAACACTGAATTTCAGCATAATTTAACAACAGCTCCTAGGTTATATCATCTCTTTAGTGAATCTTGGAAGATTATTTTATTTTTATACTGAATAAAGTCTATCACCAAGAGGCCTCTGCAAAAATACAGACTTCTAGGTTCCAAAACTTGGAAATCCCTGAACATCGAGTGGAAGGCCATTTTAAAATCAACTTGATCCCCCCAAAAAAGATTACAGACAGTTCTTGACTTAACAACCTGTTGTTTAGTAAACTTTAGAAGTTACCACGGCACTTAAAAAAATGACTTATGACTATTTTTCACATTTATGACTGCTACAGCATCCCCAGGGTCACAGATCAAAATTGGGATGCATGGCAACTGACTCATATTTTTGATGGTTGCAGTGTCCCGGGCTCATGTGATCATCTTTTGCGACCTTCTGACAAACAGTGAATGGGGAAGGCAGATTCACTTTTACAACGCTGTTACTTAACTTAACAACTGCTGTGATTCAGTTTAGCAACTGTGGCAATAAATGTCATAAAATGGGGCAAAACTCACTTAACAACTGTCTCACTTAGCAACAGAAATTTTGAGCTCAGTTATAATCATTAGAAGACTACCTATGTGTTATTAAAATAAGTCACAGTAAAACCCCGTCAAAATGACAGGATGAGGTAGTAGGGGGCCAAATGATGAAAAATGCATGAAAATCAATATGCAACTTATTCAATGTCATGCAAACCACACACAAATGTCTTTTTTTTAAAATTTTGAGATCTGGTAACCATAATCTAACACAGCAGATTATTTATTCGCAAATACTATTATGTTTCGTCTTGACTGTGTCATTTATTGACCTGGTCAAATCCATTAAGGCGCACAAATTCTGGTTTAGCGTATCAGCCATATTGGGTGGAAAGAAGAGATAATGCTGAAGAACAGCCACATCTTGTGTCGTGTCATGTCATATCACATCAGGTCATGTTAACAACATGTCACTTGTTAACTTCTTTGAGGACTTTAAATTGGATGTTTAAAAGCACATGGGTAAAACAGAGCCCTGGAGAAGTCTATAGCTTAATTGCTATGGAGCAGAGCAAAAATCCTCCAGCATCACTCTTTCAAATGAATCATGTAAGAGGGAAGAGAACTATTTTAAGAGAGTGCTTGTATATCTCAGCTCAAAAGGCCTGAGGCTATTTTAGTTGATGTCGTTGAAAGTCACTGGGAGAATCTCACAGCTTCCCAAGAGAATCAACAGGATTGTCCTCTTCCTCTGGCAGGAGGTTTCAAAGTATTTATAGCAGAACGACTAAATTGCTAAGCTTGTAAGCCGCCCTGAGTCTTCGGAGAAGGGCGGGATATAAATGGAATTAAAATAAATAAATAAAAATAAATAAATTCTGTAACAGCTTTGTTACTTATGCCATCCATCTTCTAAATCTCCAGCATTCTTTTTTTCCCCCACCATGTATGCCTGCTTTTGCAACTGTCCCATTCTAGGCTGTATATGCATGCACCCGGGTTTTCCCATTGGTTTATAACTTTTACTACTGTATGCAGGGCTTTTTTTCTCATAGAACGCTCAGAACGGAGTTCCGGCACCTTTTTTTGGATGGAACCTTGTAGGGTAGGAAAGGCGGGTTGTATAACATGTGTGAGTTCCGGCACCTTTTTCTTTTACAAAAAAAGCACTGACTGTATGTCTCTGGGTATACAGTGCAGACTATTTAATCTGGAGAGCAAAAGGTAATTGCTGTTATCCAGATGCCATATCTTATTATCATCTTTTAAAAAATCTATTTCCTTCAGCAGAAAAACATCAGTTTTTGAGCTTCTGTTTAATGCTTTAAGGCTGGGTTAGAGCTACCATTCTTCTGCCCGTTTCTCATCCAGCCCAAGGTGACTTAAAACCTTAGGATACAATTTTTGCAACTCTTAAGAGGCTGATTTTTTTATTCAGAATCAAGAACCCTGAAGCTCAGAAGAGCCCCAAATGAACAGAGATTGATTTTTAATGAGGCTAATGATAAATAGGTTCTATCAACATCAGTACAAGGAGACGCAATGCACCCTAGGTCTGGTATCGTGTTGCTTCAACAATTTGAGGTGGGCAACAATTACCTATGGTAGAAATGCTCATTTTATTATTTTAGAATTTAAAATACGTTATACATTGCTATTAGAACATTTTGTTTTTCCTAATTAAAGACGTTAATGGAGCAGCAGAAGCAAATTCTATTTTGATGATTAAAATAGAAGGTGTTATGATTAAAATGACGTTACAGTGTGAAACAGCACCTGCTCAGATGGTAATGATTAATCAGGATTGCTATTTTTTTCAGGAACGTAGGAACAATTGTAAATCATGGACTGGCAATGAGAATTGGATGGAAGGTAAATTGTGATATGTTTCACATCAGGACTGACAGACGTGAAGGATCAGAACCAAATGTTAAGTTCCAATTAAGCTAATTTATTGCTCATGCCTATGCATGAGAATCTAATTGGCTACAGTTAGCATTAATTTGGTGCTAGATATGGGTTAATGGAATTCAAGAGAGGTTGGACTTAGATCACTTGTGGGAATGTAATGACTCCAGGCTGATTCCTCTTTTGACTCTGCCCCTACTCCTTCTCTTACGAGAACTAAAACATATGGCCATTGAACTACCAAACTCTTTTTTTTATTGAAAAGTTTTAAAATACAGTTTTCCTTTAAAAAACCCCCCATCCCCCTCCCTCCTCCCCCCCTCCCTCCCCCCTCCCTCCCCCCCTCCCCCCCTCCCTCCTCCCCCCCTCCCTCCTCCCCCCCTACCTCCCCCCCTCCCCCCCTCCCCCCCCGACTTCCCAGAGCTAAATACAAGGTATATATATATAAAAAAGCAATCATAAACAACCATATACTAACAACTATAAATTCTAAAATCCATCACTCTCTAGCTTATATAGGATAAAACAAACCTTAGCAATATTAAATATATATAAAAAACTAAAATAGAAAAAGAAAAAAAAACGAAAGAAGACTTATTCGAATGCTACATAAAACTTCTTAACCCTATACTTGTTCTGGATAAACTCAATCCATTTTCTCCATTCCATAATATAACGTTCTTGCGAATGATCTTTCAAATAGGCCGAAATCTTCGCCATCTCTGCCAGGTTGGAAACCTTTAAAGTCCACACTTCTATGGTCGGCAGTTCCTCTTTCTTCCAATATTGACCTATCAAAAGTCTTGCTGCCGGAACTACCAAACTCTTGTCTAACTATGGGATGCAGTGTAGAACTTACCCAACATACAGTAATTCTTCCTAACCATCCTCTCCAATTCTGCAGACTCAAATTAATTTACTGGAAATACAGACTATATTATGCCTAGGATGCAGCTACTGCAAATTTCAGACTCACCATGACTAATACAAGCAAGAACATGTTATTGTGCTGAATCTGGGTCACTAAATGGCTTCACAACCAATGCATCCTCCAGTGTGCAGATATCTACTTGTCAGAACCTGTCCAATTGTGAATGCTTTATTACAGCCAGACCCCAAGTAAAAATATTTTTGGAGTTTTGTGGAACTCTCTTGAGAGATAGAAGCTTGTAATAATAATTCTTACCCCCAACGTTAACATTTCCTTCCTAAGCAAGATATTTCAAATGGCCATCAATAACTGAAACAGGCCAGTGTGTTCAGATGCTGACTGAAATTGGGGTTTGGTCATGTGCTAGGTGCAGGCAAATAAATGAATCGAATGATTCTAGACCAGGACTTCTCATATCCAGGGAATTTGTATGCCTCAAGATTGTTCTGGATTATTTACATTCAATATGAAAAATTGAGGCCTTTGAACTATGGTGCTGGAGAAGACTCCTGCGAGTCCCTTGGACTGCAAGGCGATCATACCGGTCAGTCCTAGAGGAGATCAACCCTGACTGCTCTTTAGAAGGCCAGATCCTGGAGCTAAAACTCAAATACTTTGGCCACCTAATGAGAAGGAAGGACTCACTGGAGAAGAGCCTAATGCTGGGAAAGATTGAGGGCAATAGAAGAAGGGGATGACAGAATGAGGTGGCTGGATGGAGTCACTGAAGCAGTAGGCGTCAGCTTAAATGGACTCCAGAAGATGGTAGAGGACAGGAAGGCCTGGAGGAATGTTGTCCATAGGGTCGCGATGGGTCGGACATGACTTCGCAGCTAACAACAACATGAAAAATTAGATAGTTTCTTGAGAGCATTCTACAATACTAATCATCATTGTCATTAAGCATGTGGACAGGGATATCTTGGTTATCTTAGCCAATGAATTTGTACCTCAATAGCATCCCATATGGATTATTATAATATGCAAGACTATTCTGAAACTTGAATCTCAACCTTTGCAGGTACAGCTAGATGGGACCATATTAAGTCATGGTTGTGACTCTGGCTAAGGCAACTTCCTATGTAGCATTTTTGTTGTTATACATTTCTTTTGTCTGACTAATTTTAATCATCACTGCTGCTTTTATTTTGTATGACTATTGTGTTCTTCATACAGCTGTGAATGTGTTCTTCATACCCTGGTATCTAGGGATGAAGGACAGTTTAGAAAAAAAAATAATGTGTTCACAATGACATTTTGCTTATTTTGCTCTAGTTATGATGAAACAAAAATTGGAGTAATTTTTGGAGAGAAAGCTATCTGCTATGATACAGTTGGGACAAAATACAAATAGAGTGACACAGAAACCATAAATGCATATAATATGGCAGTTTGAAATTTAACCAGTGCTAAGAGATTAGAATAGTTAACCAGAAATACTGAAATAAGCATGGATATACATTAAGTAATAGGAGTGTTTTTAAAAAATATTGATTTATTTTGATTAATTGGTTGGTTGGTTGGTTGGTTGGTTGGTTGGTTGGTTGATTGATTGATTGATTGATTATGTGCCATCAGTCATATTCAACTTCTACAACCACATTTTTTTTTCAAGTTTCCCTACAGTGTACTCATCGTCACTCTTAACTGAATCCATCCACCTTGTTGCTGGTCACATCTTCTTTGTGACTCAAGTGAGAACTCTGGGTTTCTTTGTTTAATGATCCATTGGTTTGTTTTCTTGGCAGTCTACAATGCACCCAAGAGTCTTCTCAGAGAGAGAGAGAGAGAGAGGGTGAGAGAGAGTGGGGGGAATATATAATACAGATAGAGAGATAGACATAGAGATGATTAAGATATAGAGATAAATAGAGAGAGATTAGAGATAGAGATGATAGAGATAGAAATGAGATGGATGGATGGATGGATAGATAGATAGATAGATAGATAGATAGATAGATAGATAGATAGATAGATAGATAGATAATGATAGATAGATATAGAGATGATTGAGATAGAGATAAACACACAGAGAGATTAGATTGAGATAGAGATGAAAGAGAGAGAGAGAGAGAGAGAGAGAGAGAGAGAGAGAGAGAGATGCAATTTATAACCCATGATGCTCAAGGTAAACAACATATGCCAACCATGAAAAACTATATCAGCAGTAGAGCTGCCTAACCATCTGGCCTAAAACCTGAAAAGCTAACAGAGTTAGCTAGGATATTATTCCTGATGGTCACCCCTTCTCAGCAAATTTCTATTACTGTGGACCATCTTAATAAAAGTAGTTTTAGATTTCCTATTGACTTAATTTCTTGATCTACTCTATGTAGTGGGGCTGACTTCAGGCTTGCAAGTCTGATTATTCTATATTTCCTCCTCCTAATTATAGTTGGATGAATTAGGAAGATATCTGTCTGTTCCAAATATTATCTGCCTATTGTGGTTTTACCCCTTGTCATCCTGGTAACAGAGTTGCATTTCAATAAAAGAGAATATTGTAGCTCAGGGCTGAAATGTGGGGTCCTTGATGCTCTCTGAGTTTGGTTGTTTTCTTGCAGACATTTCATTACCCAAACTAGGAAACATCATCAGTGTTACCCACCAAAGTAATCACTGAGTTGCATATCTCCACAAGATCATCTTCCTTACTCTCTACAAATAGCAACTGACACCCTACTCTACCCCTATTTTAGGCTCACACCTGATGTCAAAGTTGAAACCCACGTAGGCAGACCTGTGAGAGGAAAATCCCTCCCCCCCTTGGCCCATCCAGGTGTCAGGTATACACATCTCACTCTGTTGCTCCTTCCACAATCAAATTATGGGTGAGGAGAGTCTTATTGCACAAAAAGCAATATTGAGGTAGGTGTTGCCCTTCCCCCGCTCCCCCCAAGTCTGACTTAATCCATTCCAGGGACCAGCTCTGTGTATGAACCTTGAAAGAAGACATAAACAAATGCTTTGGAAAGCTACACTTGTTAAATCCCTCAGACTTAACAACAGTGAGGCCATCACAGGGACTTTGTGTCTGATATTTCAAACACCAGTGCTGGAATATGCCATTTTACAGGTATCCAAATCAGAGGACATTCTTCATGGTAAAGTTCTTCACTCATTACATGAACACTCCTGTAGAAATCAATGAACTTATATGATAGGATAAGGCTTTGAAGAGAATAAATGTGTGTGTATTTCTATGATTTTTGTTTATATATAAGGCTTTGCATCTTGCCTCATTTAGCACGTTCTCTCAGGAGGAATGATCTCATAGGTAAAGCTGATTTCATCCGATTGTTAAATACTGTGATGTATAGGGAAGCACGTCCTTCTCTGTCTATAATAAGGATGTGTGAAGGCTTTCTAAAGATTGCCATTTCAGGCACAAGTGATGCAGCTTTGTTTTTGTTTTCTTGATTAAAACAAGAAAACTTGTCACTGAGAGAGAGTCGTGAGGTGGATGGTTGGAAAAAAAGCTGTCAAATGTGGGATCCTCAGCAATCCCTGCCTCTATCTTGGATTGTCTGTTGTCTCAAGCAGAAGCAGAAGGTAAATGCTGAAATGCAACCTGGGCTAATGCAATGCATTCCATTCAGTCTGTACTTGTGTTGTTGCGCTACCCCAGAGAAAGGGTAGCGTTAAAAGGGGAGGGGGGGCAGTTGTACATTGTACAAAGAAAAGCCACCATCCTGTTGTTGTTGTTTTTTAACAGCAGAGTTGCACACCTGTCATGCTCCACACACGTCTCGGGGGGGGGGAAATCATTTCAAAGTACTCCACATATTATCTGCATTTTAGAATTGCAGAAACAATGGTGTATTTCAGATGGACAGGGGGGAAAAACTGTGGCAGAACTATAAGATTTCCTATTATAACTGGCTTTGTTCTGCCTGCATCTTTTTCTTCTTTTTTTTTTAAAGCAAGTTTCCACCCTCTTCATCTAGTGCCATATCATGATTGCTATAGCGGAAGAGGGCATCATTTCAACATCTGCTATATTACAACAGGCATTCTTGGGCGATGCAACACAGTCAGTCTTGATCACAATGCAGTCCGAGAGCAGTAACAGCAGTCTGTTGGTCTCCATGTACTGTATCTTGAGTTTATACTTCTAACAATCCTGGAGCATTAACCAGCATTGTCTTATCATGCCACTCTTCTGAAACAGTCAAAAGAAAAATGTTCTTTTTCCTCTTTTAACCAAAGAATTATGAGCTGCTTTAAAAAGCAGGCAGGTAGAGCTAAAAAACTGTGTGAAGTAACATACAGAATAGTATTACTTTGGATTATGTGAAGATCTGGTGCAATTTGTGAACTGCAATTTAGAAATTTATCATCAGATCAGAATTTCTATTTTTTTTAAGCAGTAACATACAACTAGAAATATAAGGGGAAACACACTTATAAATTTAGTTCAAAATGTTATTTAGGTAGTTTTTATGTAGGATGTCTATTTTTAATACAGATTAATGTGGAATAACTTTATGAACCAATAGATTGATCTTTTTTATCACTAATGTGTCTCAGAGGAAGAATTTCCAGCGAAGAGATTTAATTTTATCAGTATTCGTATGCATTTAGCGAAAATAGGAAATCTCAGTAAAGGACCTTAAACAATTATTTTCAATAGCATGTTGACAAATATTTTGGTAGTAATTACAAGCTGTATCAAAGAAGTGCAACAGCATTGTTATCATTATTAACCATTTCATTTTAAATCTATCCAAAATTGAGCCTTGTACTTGATGGCAATTTTCTGTTCCTCCATTTCCCAGTGAAAGTTTGTTGTCTCTCCTAAATCTATAATGGTACTTCTGCTGACATTTATATTAATCAAAGTTAAGTGAGGAATCATTGGGTTGATATGGGGGATAAAATCTACAAAGATTTTCCACAATTCTTCACAAATGGGATGGAAAGCATTTGAGAATAAAAAATATGATTGTGTGACATAGCTAGATTTGTCTGATCACGCATAGCTGCTAAATATCTAGGTCTAGCGGTCTTCTCTTTATTAGCTACTCAGAGAGAAAAATCTAAGACAGTATCTTTTTGAATAAGAACAGCTGTGCCTATTGAATTGGTCTGGTGTGGACTAGAGAGATTTTCGGAGTTTTTTTAATGAGAACTTATCAAAATGTTGCCTTATCAAAAGAAGGATGTTTAAACAAAAACATAAAAAGTAGTGGGGGGAAAGCCACCATTTTCTTTTTATACTTCTCAGATTGTAACATGGTTGTTTTTTCAACGGTGCCAGCCAGGTCCTTTATGTTGGGAAAAGAGGTATGATCTAAAGATATGAGAGCCAGAGATTGGACAAAGTCACAAAGCCATGAGGTAGTAAGTTGATCTTATTCAGCTTCAGGACTTAAACCATCCTGTTAATATTTTATTCAGCATCATCTTTTTCATTTAACAAGCCAAGGCTGTAGGATAGCGATGACTTCCTCAAACTTACTGACAATTTTGATTTTACATTTATATTTTCTGAAGCCTTTGGATTCCAATGATTTCTACTGATAGGTTATTTTTTTAAAAAGCTGGCAACTGAGGAGAGCTGCAAAGAGCTGTATGGTGTCTCAAATCTCTCGGGAAATGATGGTGATTAAATACAATTGGTTTTTTTTTTCCTTCCTCTTTCTAATATTCTTGAATAGTCTACATTACCCACATACACGGCTGTAGTTGAAGATAAATTGCCTTGCTATGCTCTATTATTCTGGGAAATGGTAAGAATAATAAGCTGAGACATTGATGAACTCTGGGAAAAATATGAATAATACATTATTGCTTGCTGGAAATCAACAGTACAATCATGGGATGATTTTAGAGACATACAACTTGAGGGAGCTGAATACTTTCCTTGTGCTGTAAGACACTGGCAAAATAAAGAGCTTTTCATCAGTGGCTGAGTCATGTATTAAACGGGGAAAGTAATATTCCTTCCATATTTCATTTGTTTTGATTTGAGAATTAGAATTGGAACAAGTATACCTAGAACATACCACTGAAAATACCAAGTTCCGACAATCATGTGTCAGCTTAATAAGCCAACGCATAATTACACCTTTTGCTTATCTGTACAGCTTTGCTTGCAGGAGTTGCAATTATGTCAGAAAATCTTTAATTGGCCATAATTTCTCTTTTTTATCTCAGTGGGAAACTCCATCGCCTGCTTTGAAATAAGCTAGGATAGTTTAGTATGGGCTCCTAATTGGATTAATGTCAGGGCTTGTTCAAAAACAAAAGAACATAATTTCTCTATTTTTGATGAACTGGGAAACTGTAGATAATTAAGAGCTATCCTGGTTTAACTGGCCTTTGCATAACAGATGAATATTGCATTTATAACCCAATGATTAATTCATGCCAACTTTAATAAATCAAGGCAAAGTTGCTGCCATGGAACACTCATAAATTTACATTGCATATTTTTTATGGCCAATTGTGCAGCTGTGAAGAAAGAACACTGTTTTAAGAAAGGCCTACAGAGATAAGTATTCCCTTATTGATTTATGACATCACCTAGATTAACTTCATGTATGGCCTGTTCCCCAGAGATCTGCCATGAAAGATATATTCTTTCTGAACTATGCTGAGGATGAAAAAAACCGCTACTGAAAGACTGTTTGATAGACAAACAGAGCACCAAAATAATATTTTAATAATAAAAAAGATATTGAATTTAGAATAAAAGAATTACTTGCCAGGTGAGATCAAGGGTTCAACTAATCTAGCATTCTATATCCAACTGAGGCCAAATTCCAATGGAAGTGTAATGTAATATCTCAGCAGCCATCTGAAATCAACTTTCACTAATCATAACACATATTCTCAAACTTCTGTGGCTAATCTTATGAAACAGATATTAGACCCTTGATAGGAACATGTTTAGGGAAATGAAAAGGTGTTTCATTTCCCTAAACAATTAGCCATGCTGACTTTGGGCTACATTTCTTCATTAGAGCATTCAGCCGGTTCTCTTTTTTTGGTCCAGTAAAAGCTGAAAGTGGACAGTGCAGTAAATGGTCATTTTTAAATGGGAAATGTTATACATGAAAACTATAATGTATGACCTATATTACCTTATCACCGTTAAAGGGTAGAGAAGTCTTACACAGCTCCGCTACAGGTCGACTTACAACAGTTTGTTTAGTGACCGCTCGAAATTACAACATCACTGAAAAAGTGATGACTGTTTTTCACACTTACAATCGTTACAGCTTTCCCATGGTCATGTGATTAATATTCAGATGTTTGGCAACTGACTCATATTTATAACGGTTACAGTGTCCCGGGGTCACGTGATCACCTTTTGCCATCTTCTGATAAGCAAAGTCAATGGAGAAGCCAGATTCGCTTAACAACCATGTTATTAATTTAACAACTGCAGTGATTCACTTAACAACTGTGACAAGAAAAGTCGCAAAATAGGGTAAAACTCACTTAACAATTTTGGGCTCAATTGGACTACAAGGACTACCTGTACTTCCATCCCAATAAATAGTATGGCTTCACCTACTTTGTAGGCCTCAGCAATCCAGTATGAAATGCAACTCCTGGACACCTTAAGTTGCCCAAATCTGCTAACATAGATATTTTTACTTCACAATCCAAATTTTAAATCATGAAAAGTTTTCATAGAACTCAACAGTGAATGTGCTAATAAAATTCCCATGAGACAAAATTATCCAATATGTCGAGATATCAAAATCAATCAGAAAACACATGGATAATACTTAATCTAAGTGCAATGCTATACTTTCAATACTATTCCTGAGTTACTGACTTGGGAGAGATAGCTATGATTCCTACAGAATATTTTTAGGACCTAAAAATAATAAGACAAAAAATAATAACTCAAGACAAAGTTGACCCAATTTCATATTCATTAGAAAGGTAAGATAGAATTTTTCAGCAGAAAGCAACAAATTGAAAATTAAAAACAGACAAGACCTTCTTCTCTTGCTTGAGAAAGTTCAGGAAAAATCATGATCTCATACTTTACTTGAAAGGAATTCCTGTTGAAATCAATAAGAAGTACTTTGAGAAAGCATAGTTAGGTCAGCAATTTAATCTATGAACATGGTAGAAACAAAGATGGTTTGCAAAGATGGAAAAGTCTAGGGAGGTATAGTTAATAGGATTGATGCAAACTAGTTGAGTATGCTTTTTCTTTTTTCTTTTTCTTTTTCTTTTTCTTTTTCTTTTTCTTTTTCTTTTTCTTTTCTTCCTGAACAAAAGGGGAAAATGTGTGTAAATGTAAGAAGTGTCAAAAGTAAATAAATAGACTGTCATCAGCTACCACATGCTGAGGGAAAGGCCTAGAATGGACTGATTAAATAAATATATGCTAAAATGCCATCTATATTTTATACCAATCAAACCTTTATCTAGAGATGTGAGCACATGTGGATTTTATTCAAATGTATTGAGAATTGGGGGAAAGATAATACAGAAAAGTTGGATGAAAGTAGCTATACTGACTTTAGCCAGATTGATAGATATGTGAAGATTGTTTTTTAACATACCTGAATGTTAAATATCACCTACTAGATATAACCCAATGAAAATATTTATAATTACAACATTTTTTAACAAATATTGTTTGGACCAGCAGCATTTTCAGATTCTGAGCTCCTAGAATAACTTGCTAAGTCATTTAAAAATTAAAAAAAAAACACTACTATTAGTTTCTATACATATTTGTTATCTATTAATCAGTATGATATGGAGATGTTGATAAATGAATAGAATAAAGAATTAAAGGTTCCTATGTTGCCTATGTGGCTCAGTGGGTTAGGACGCTGAGCTTGTCGATCGGAAGGTCGGCAGTTTGGCGGGTTGAATCCCAAGTGCCACATAACAGAGTGAGCTCCTGTTACTCGTCCCAGCTTCTGCCAACCTAGCAGTTCAAAAGCACGTAAAAATGCAAGTAGAAAAATAGGGACCAGTGCGGTGGGAAGGTAACAGCGTTCCGTGCGCCTTTGGCGTCTAGTCATTCCGGCCACATGACCACGGGGACGTCCTCGGACAAGCGCTGTCTCTTCGGCTTTGAAACGGAGATGAGCACCAGCCCCTAGACTCTGAAACGACTAGCACGCATGTGCGGGGGAACCTTTACCTTTACCTTTGTTGCCTAGACAATGGGAAAGTGTTCTAACTTATATAGCAAGAGTGTCAATGAACCTCAAATTATAACTGATACAAAAAAAGATACTTGGACTTTGTTACGGTTATATAGAAAAAGACCGCAAAAAAAGCATTTTGTTGGAGATGTGATAGGGATAATGCTTCCTTAAAACACATGTTTTTACAATGTCTAACACTAATCAAATTTGCGGAGAAAGTATTGAATTATATAAATATAATTGTGTGACAAAAGCTAAAATTTTCAGATGATAATACAGTACTCTTTTGAACGACATACCTAGCACTTAGAAATTGACAACTAGACAGCATAAATGGATTCTCTGTGGCTTTATCATAGCCAAAAGATTGGCATTACAGTATTGGAAAGATAAATGTATGGAAGTGGATGGAAGACTGTTTGCACTTGCCATCTATGAGTGGATTACATATAGACATAGAATTGTAGGGACAAATACAGTGAAATAGGGGAGTCATTTAAACAAAATACAGTAGTTTAAAAATATGATATAAATATATAAATGTATTCATGTACTAGAATTATATTTATATTAAATTATGTGAAGAGTTTTAACTATTGACAGCTAAAATGATATATTGGTTGTTGTTGTTTTCTTTTGCACCAAAAAAAATCAATTCCCCTCATCAAGTAGCTCTTTCAGTCAAGGAGTCCTCTCAGCAGATGACACCACTTTTCTGCCAGCTTCCCCATTGACTTTCTGGGGAAGCCTGTGGCAGAGAAAGTTGCAGATGGCAATCACATGATCTCAGGCTGCTTGGCAACCATCATAAGTGTGAACCGGTTGCCAAGCACTCCTGTGACTGCAGGAGTGTTGGTGCCACTTTCGGCAACAGCCAGTAATGTTTTACAGGCCATAAAGCATCTTTTCCAATGCCATCAAAATTCCGGACCATCATTAAATGAACTATTATAAGTCGAGGACTACCTATAGAAGTACTCTGGGGACTTTTTCCCTTTTGCTTTTGATATTTTCTGCCCCCAAACAAATAATGCATCCTGGGTAATGAAATAACTGCAACATTTCCAGGAAACATAACTTCCCCTCTAGAAATCCTTTCTGGAATTCTGAGTCACCACAAATGCTCAGGCAGATTACATCATGCTCCCATGGGGTCTGTAGGAATGATACAGTCCCAACGTAGTGGGATATTCCTCCAGAGCTTTTAAAGGCTCTCTCTGATAAACATCGATGTTGATTGACATATATGGCTATAACAGCAAAGAGGGATTAAAAAAAATACCACACATAGAAGAACATCTACTTGTTCTGTCCTCTCAAGTTTAATTGGAAAGGGAGTCCCCATTCAGAACTAGAAACTGTTTATTTTGCATGCCAAATTCATTGTGTTACCTGAGCACTAATTGCACCTTATGGAGCTATTACTTCATAAGAAAAGCCCCATCACTTAGACCTCCAGTGATTAATTAAACAGATGAGGTAATGTCCAAAATCTGGTTATCAGGGTGATACATAGACTCTTATTTTAAATAAAAGCAGCCCCCCAAGGGCATGTGGTTGGGGTCAAGATACCAACTGCAATTGCAAAATTTAAGCTCTGCCCTGGAGCAGAGTTTTCACTGTGCAGTCTTGCCACCATTTTGACTTTCTTGGTGGGATGGATCTACCAAAAAAGAGTAGCAGTTACCTATTCAGTAACCTTCTCAGATACATTTTATTTCTAGGCCTAAAAACCAGCAGAGGTCCACTTTTGTTTCCTTCTTGTTTTCTGTAATAGGCCTTATGAGATCTGGAATGTCTTTTGTTTCTCATTCCCATCCACTGTTTACATGTATCAAGACTTTTCGTTCATCTCTAACACTTTATTGATATGGTATTCATTTCTGCAGTAGCTCACCATTTAGCAAATTTGCAAGATGAGCTGTCTGGCTGCTTCTATTGGATTATGATAGGTATATTTTTTTAAATATATATATATATCATTTATGTCATATTTTCATTATCCTTTGATTTTTCTGAGAATTTTTGCAGATTGCCAAATAGCTTCATTTTCCTATCTTTATTTCACTATTTCTTTTTGCATTTGTTTTGTTTTTCAGGTGTTGGTTTAAGGACGCTATATTCCCACCCCCACCCCCCACCCGCTAAAATGTCTCCGTTATGTTTTATCTTTCCTAGGTGCCTGAACTTCTTGGTCTGAAAAACTCCCATGGAAAATGTGACTTCATGATCTTTTCTCCTGGGGTTTAAGTGTAGTCTAAAATGGTGGGGAGCATTACAGATTTTAAGAGGAATGACTGATTACATCCGATTTTTGGATTTACAGCAAAACAATTGTAAGATGTTTACAAGGTTTTATTGAGAAAGCAGCTATATCAATGCATTGCACCTGGGCTGTTCAGGATAAATATAAAACAAATATAAACCTATTAATAGATTTTTAGGGAGAGGAAAAAACCTTCAGCTATTCTAACATAAACCCCATCAGCATTTTTTTATCTGTTAATAATAGATCACTTTACAGCATGGCATATGGAAATAGACAGGGAAGCTCTCAGGAGATTCTTGCAGCTTTTATCAGAAAGTCTGTACAAATTCATGGTTTAAATGTCTTTCACCTAACAATTACTGGGTCATCATCTGCTCTAATAAGCAAAAACCAGGCAAGACCAACTCACCATCAGGATTAAGCAGTTCTGGAGATCTGTACTGTAATATAGATCATGGAAGACAGCCCACTTTCTAATCTTCCCCATGGAAATCAGTTAAGATGTAGAAATGTTTAATTACAAATGGACCATTCTTCTAAAAGAAACCCCACTTTCCCACCCTTTTGTACTTCCTACTGTAGAAGCCATGAATAATCTTCTAGTCAATTCAGTTGCGGTGGTCAGGAATATTTTAATCCACACCTCAATATTTTTAGAAATGCTATTTCCAACTTAATACCCCAATCTCAGATTTTTGTGTTGTGTCTACAGCTTTCCGCCTATAATGTCTCTTTTATGGCAATGTTTTTATTTAAAAACCAGAATATCATTTGATTTAGCACAGAAAAAAGCAAAACCCAGGCCAAAAAACAAAAACAAAAAACCATTGCAGTGTAAATTGCTTCTCTTCAATTAATAATTTCTTGATACTCAATTACATTTTCTTTCCAACTCGCAAACGCTGTTCCATGAGGCAACTGAACATTGGCTGTTTTGTAAATGTTTCATTTCTGCTTTGGGGTTTTTTTTTAAATCATTTCTGCAAAGTTCAGGTTGCTGTTGTTGTTTTCATATGGCATTCTTTTGGTTGCCCTGCTTTGGCCACATATCCTTCGTAATTCACATAAAATAACTATGAAGGCTTTGCTCAGCTGTGTATATACATTGTCTTTGGGTTTGTAGATCCCAGGTTCCAGAGTTAAAACTGAACTTCCAGTGTCTATGGAGATTCTCAGTCATCCAAGTCATGGTTGTTCCAAAGGTGCTTTAGTCCAAAAGGCCACTGGACTTCCTTTGTTTTTCCTTGAAGACATTTCACTTCTCATCCAAGAAGCTTCTTCAGTTCAGAACTGTGAAATGAGTTGGGTGACACTGCCTGACTCAAAGCCACCCATCCAGCTTTCATGCCTAAAGTGGCACTAGGACTCACAGTCTCCTGGTTCCTACTTAATCCTTTAACCGCCAGACCAAAATGGTCCTTATACTTTATAACAGAGTGTGTGTGTGTGTGTGTGTGTGTGTGTGTGCACGCGCATACATGCATGCATGTGTGTATATTGTAAACAGAATGTTCATGGCTGAAAATTAACAGAACCTTTGTAAACAATCTTAAATCATCTTAATTGAGAAACCTTTGCAATCACATAACTTGAAAAGAGCTATTAAGCTGGAAGAGTCTGTTGAAGAGTAAGCTTTCTGCAATCTTCAGAATTTGGAGAACTCCAAATATTACTGTGCGTAATGATGCAATACGACAAGATGTTTTACGATAATGTACACTCACTGAGACTCTTCACTTCGTCAAACACCTTTATTATAGCTCTTGTCCATAATGATGTTCTTTGTCTATCTCCCACATTTGTAGGCAGCAGATTGAATTTAACAAAAAGATGTGTAATAATTTGATAAACACTAAAAAGGTATATGCTTTTAGATGATAAAAGGCTCCCCAAATCTGATTGAAAATATATCTTTTCTTAAAAAGAAAACACACACCGGTAACCCTGCAAGTTTTAAGGGACATCTACTGGGAAATTTTCTTAATTAAAATATATGTTTCCCAAAGGGAGGTGCTATGGTTTTGGGATTTTGCTTTACTCAGATCAAAATTAAATTCAGATGTTAGTTCATCTCTCCAGGAAAAGCCATGCCCCTCTTTATAAAGGATGTGTAAAAGATACACATAGTAACTTTAAGGTTTGGTGTAAATTCATTTGTACAAAGCAGCATAACCTCTCAAAGCAACAAACGAGAAAATCAGAGTAGATTAAAGCTGACAAGAAAAATGGTGCTCAGACAAGGAATGTCCTTGATTTTATCTTGAAGAAGTAAACTATTACTTGTGCACTACATTTTTCTTTTGTACTTTTTGTACTTAAGACCTAAGGGATTACATGTCAGATTCTTCAATTAGCCTACATATTAGAGCTCAGAGTTACTGCATGTAACGATTGTGCTGCTCTGCTCTTAAAGGGAACATAATCTGACTTACCTCTCATGTACGTACTGCAAGGTCTCGGGTGGGAAATTAACAGTAATAAATGTGGCTTTCAAAAGCCACTTTGGCATTGTGGTTAAGCATCAGGCTAAAAATCCCAATCATTTTGTTGGTTTGCTAAGAGAGTTTCTCTAGGATACTTGACTCAGCCTTCCATCCTTGACTCAGCCTTCCATCCTTCCAAGGTTGACTCAGCCTTCCATCCTTCCGAGGTAGGTAAAATGAGGACCCAGATTGTTGGGGGCAATTAAGCTGACTTTGTAATAATGCCGCTTGGGGTGTGTGTGAAAGCCCTAACAAGCAGGCATATACATAGAATGAAGGCTACTGCTAAGCTTGTAAGCCGCCCTGAGTCTTCGGAGAAGGGCGGGATATAAATGTAATAAAAATAAAATAAAAATAAAAAAAATAAAAATACTTGCAATTTTCGTCCCTCAAAATATAAGGGCTGTGATTCTCAATACATAGTATCTGGTTTAATAATTAAGCTAATTATTGCTGCTGTAAATAGTCACCTCAAATTCTTATTATTACGTGCATAACAATGTGATATCACATACCAGTGTGATGCTAAAAGTACAGTGTCAGCTGAGTGTTATTATGGTTGGTCACACTGTCAGCTCAATGTTTAGAATGGATTTGGCATTTTTCATCCACATATCAAATTCTTCCTAAGGACTGGGATAGGCTGATGTTTTTTTTTTGTTTGTTTGTTTGATGGTGTTAAAGGTATTGTGAGATGTAAGCTGATCCAAGTAAAGTTGCCTTTTGCAATTGACTGATGGTGATTTTGTCCAGTGGTATTGAAATAGTGCTCCAGATGTTTTGGGATTGCACACAAGGCACCTATTACTATTGTCACTAACTTTAACGTTCTTTTGCAATGGTTGTAGAATTTTGTATTTTGTTATTTTCTCCAGGTCTTCCTCTTTTATTCTGCTGTCTCCAGGTACTGCAACATCCACCATCCACTTCTTTGTCTTTATTATATTGATAATTACTACCTATGGGATGTTAATGTGGCAGGTGCCTCTACATTTCAGTTTTAAAGACTCAAAACACTTCTTCCAATGCACCATTGTTGCTTCTTTGTCATGCCATTGTTTGACTACAGTCTGGGCGATCTTCTTGCAGCAGCTAACCAGGTGGTCCACTGTTTCTTCGGCTTCTTTGCTGAGGTGACACTTGTTGTCTGTTGCTGTCTTCTCAATTCTGCATGTATTTGTTCTTAAGGTTCAGTTTTAGACAGCCAGAATTAGCCCTACTGACTTATTTCTTCAAACTTACTGTTCTTAGTCATCGCCAGATCATTTTATTGCCTGCTAGCCATGTATTGGCCATGTAATATTTTGCCTTGCCATGTCTTTTTTTCTATTCTCCATTTGGTCGTTTTTGTTGACCAGTTTGCTATTACCAGTACCCAATAAGCCTTCATAGTGTACTAGCTTCAGTGCATCTTCTTCACTGTCCTTCAGATATTTTTCCAAAGCCCACTCTTTTTTCTTCAGCTGTCTGGTGGACTTCCAACATTCCATGCCTACCTCTGTTGACAGAGACTGTCAACAACACTGCGTAGATGGTGGACATGACTGATTCTCGTTATTTTTTCTGGTGCTCATAGGCAAAGCTCTTAGTTCTGTTTGAGTTCAGTCCACTGTTCCAGCTGTGTATCTAATGTCTGCAATTGTCCAGGTGTTGTCCTGATGGTATGTCCTCCACTGACTTTGAACTTTAAGATCTTCTTCACTCTCTTGATGTATTCACTTCTAATCTTTTTCTTGACTTCAGTGTGCCTGATGTTGTCAGCCTGAAGGATGTCCAGGTATTTTTAATGATCGCCTTCTTCCAGACTCTTGAATATTATTTCCATAGGGCATCTTGATTCCTTAAATTTTCACTATTTTTCCCCCTGTTAAGGATGAGAGTGTCACAAATTGTCCAGTTCATACTCCATTGCAATTTCTTGGCTGTAACGACAGACAGTTTTGAGCAGCAGTTCTATTTCATATGGAACTTCCAATCACCCCTGAAAAGGAAGTGGGATAGCCTGGCAGATTTTTTTGATGTTTAATAGCTGTGGCTTGTCTTATTCAGTATTGTTGACGATGCATCCATGCAATGACAAAGAATAATGGTGAAACTAAGTTTACTGAGGAAAAATTACTTACCTGTTGCAGATATACGAAACTAGAAACAAAGAAATAATATTTTTGTCATGTTATAAAAATCAAATCCAACCAGAAGAGAATATCTGAAAATAATTCTCTGGAAAGAACAACATGCAGAATCAGAAATAATAGAACAAAGGTTAGTCAATCAGCTTATAGTAAAATATTGTAAAAATATTATTATCAGTTATTTATTTGATATTTAATTTATTTGGTATTCATTATTAGTATTATTATTGCTAGATTTTTATCTGCCACTTTTTAAAAATGCCAGCAAACAGACCTAATACTCTTTCCACCTCTGTTTTCTCCACAACAACCCTGTGATGAGGTTGGGCTGTGAGAAAGTGTTTGGCCCAGAGTCTAAAGCAGGTCTAGAACTTCCAGTCTCCTCTTTCCAGGCCAGCATCTTAACCACTGTCTCAAATTATAGCCCTAAATAGCCCTAAATGGCATGGGTCCGGACTACTTACGGGATCACCTGCTGCCGGCGTCATCTTCCCTTCATCCTGTGCGCTCCCACAGAGAGGGCCTCCTCAAGGTGCCGTCAGCCAGAGAGTGTCGGCTTGCGGCCCCCAGGGGGAGAGCATTCTCTGTGGGCGCGCCAGCCCTTTGGAATCAATTACCGGTTGACCTCCGGATGGCTCCCGACCTTCGCTCTTTCCGCCGGGATCTGAAAACCTATTTATTTGAACAGGCCGGCCTGGTTTAAGGGTTTGGGGTATTTTTAATTATTTATTGTTAGGGCTTATTAATTTAATTTCATTTTAACTTTTGTATGTAAAGCTTTTACTGCCCTGTACACCGCCCTGAGTCCTTCGGGAGAAGGGCGGTATAGAAATTCAATAATTAATACATAGATAGATAGATAGATAGATAGATAGATAGATAGATAGATAGATAGATAGATAGATAGATAGATAGGCAGGCTTAACAAAATTCCAGTTCCCTGAAAAGTCCAAATTTGATTTGGTATGCTATTGTCAGCTTCGTTCTCCTTAATGTTATGCAATTTCCTTCACAAGGAGAACCAGACCACTGAAACAGCCTCTAGGTTAGGCCTGTCCAACCTTTTGGCTTACCTGGGGCGCATTGAGTGAAGAAGAATTGTCTTGGGCCACACATAAAATATATAGTATAGTTAATGTATATAAATACAGATAGTCCTTGACTCACAACCACAACTGAGCCCAAAATTTCTGTTGTGTTGAGCGAGACATTTGTTAAGCGAGTTTTGCCCCATTTTACAACCTTTCTTCCCACAGATATTAAGTGAATCGTTGCACTTGTTAAGTTAATAACAGGGTTGTTAAGTGAATCTGGCTTTCCCCATTGACTTTGCTTGTCAGAAAGTCACAAAAGTTGATCACATGACCCCGGGACGCTGCAACTGTCATAAATATGTGATAGTTGTTAAGTGTCTGAATTTTGACCATGTGATCTCAGGGATGCTGCAGTGGTCATAAATGTGAAAAACGGTCATAAGTCACTTTTTTCAGCACTGTGACTAAACGAACTGTTGTAAGTCAAGGAGTATCTGTATACATAATAATATTAAAGGTTTATAATCTTTTAGGGCCGCATTACTAGCTGTCCAGAACTGGATATGGCCCGTGGGTCATGGGTTGGACATGCCTACTAGAACTCTAGAAGTTCAAGGATAGTATAATTTCAACAAACTCATGTTTTGTGTTAAGGCCAAGGATGCTTTAGACCTGCCATTTGGTGGAAAATCAGTTGCTGGGGTGGGTGGGGATGTGATCCTTAAAAAACTATATTGGAGACTTAGGATTATTTTGTTCCTGTTTGCTTGTTTTTTGTCCCTTTCCTCCTCCCCACCCAGCTGCTTTCATGATACAGAAGTCTTTTTAATAAGGATTGCGAGACTAAATCCAAAGGATAACATTCATTTCTTCTGATTTGATTGCCAATATAAGAAAAGCACTTTCTTTTCTATTGGGCAGATTACTGAACATTAGACTTTACTTGAAGATGCTGGTGTTTGGATTTCAGAACACACAAAGTCAGTGTGATGTGCTGATTGGAGTTTCAGACTATAATAGGCATGACTCAAGTTGGGCTGATCTTTACCTCAGACACAAAAGGTTGTCTGGAAGATGAAAATGTCACTCTGAGATGCTTGGTAGAAAGATTGGCACCAATAGTGACAGCATATGTGTTCCGTTCCAACATTCATTACCTGCACACCTTAGTATTCAACATCAAGGTAATGATGCTCAAGCCAACATCATTCACACAAGAACTTTGAATTGAGCACAGATGCCTGCAGAAGCACTGGTGCACTGGCACAGATAGAGGCTATAGCGTGTGCAACTGTAAGGGCACAACATTTTTCTGCTCCAGTCATTTCAGCAGCAGCATCCAAGCAGCATTGGTAGAGTGTGATGGGATCATCCAGGGCACTCACATGTTCAGCACTCCTGAACAGAAGTAAAGCTTGAGGCTGTCAAGTGCCGGAGAAATCAGGAGATTCAGGCAGCATAAAGATTTATTGCAAGCTTTAGTTCTCTGACCAACTAGCGGTCAAGGGAAATGAGCGGGAGATAAGAAGAGCATTCAAAATGGGCTGGACTTAGATCTGTTGTGGGCATGCAGGGACTTGTGACTTATAACATGTTTGACCCATCCCTCAAGCTCAGCCTGGTCATCTCCTACATCAGCCCATGTATAACTGAGTTCTCCAGTTTTATATGAAGGTTTTCCATAGATTTTTATTAGCATTGTAGAAAACAGAAGCTGAACATTCTTTTGATAACACTGGAAGGTCTAAAGCAGGGATGTCAAACTGCCGGCCCATGGGCTGACCGAGTCATCCGCAAGCCGTGCCCACCCCATTGCCGGCAATGGCAAAACCGTCCCAATACGTTGTGCGATGTCACATGACTGTGAGTTTCACATGTCTGGTCGAAAGGATAGATAAAATGGAACAGACTCTTTTGTTACGTCACATAAATACAAACCTTGATGGGTAGAGAAGCAAAACTTCGCATTAATGGTGCACGTATAACTGAGTGCTCCAGTTTTATATGAAGATTTCCCATAGATTTGTTATTGGCATTGTAGAAAACAGAAGCTGGGTAGAGAAGCAAAACTTTGCGTTAATGGTGCCTTGGAAGCTTTAAATTAAAACTGTGAGTTGCTGATGGAAACATAGGACCATATGCTCATTACCGAATCTTTAGTTGCTAGGAATTTTTGTAAAAAGGAAAAAAAAGCTTTCTACTGTAGTTTCTCTTCCCCTTGCTACTGAACCATGTAATTAACTCTCCCATCTCTGTTCAGATGACAGTCAGCAATATTTCTTTAATTAACACTATCTTCACAATTTTGTTCAAAATGATACTCCATGTAATTACTGTTACCTGTTGGGGGGAAGGGGGATATTATTTACTGTGAAAGATGATAAAGGTGCAGAATATAATCTTGCACTGTCCAAAATCTTCAAGGGGTCTGATATAGAACACGTTTCACAGGAGATGTAATTAAAATATCCCTAAACTATGTTGTGTTGTTGTTGTTGTTGTTGTTTAGTTTGTAAAGAAAAGGGGATTTCCCCAGATACAAGCTAATATATCTTCTAATTCTGCTGTGTTTGCCTAGAGTTGTATAAGTAAACTAGCTGCTTATCCTAAACATTTGTTGTAGATTATTTCTCTAATACATAATTTAATACTCTCTAATTTGGTAGATCAGATTGTCACTGGTTTAGAAAAGACTATGATTTTCTCCTAGTTTCTCTTCCCAAGCAGCATTCCCCCCCCTTTTTTTTCTGTGGAAAAAAAAAACCTTCATTGATGCGCTGAAATCTTTGTGCTGGTTTGAAAGTATTTTTTTTTTTTAGTCAGAAAGATAAGAAGCACACTTCGGGGTGGATTTGCTGGAGGAAATGGGCTCTTTTGTTTGTACAGTCGAGGGGGGAATGGTTTTTTGAGGGGGTTAAGTCTCATTTTGTTATTGTTTTTTTTTTTTTTACCAAGCAAGGTACAGATGGATTCATTAGCAAAGAAGAATGCTTGGTTCCCCTGATGCACACACTGATGTAATGAGGAAAGCACCATTCTCTTATGAGCAGCAGCTGTTTCTCTGTCGTCGTTTCCGAAAACCTAAATATAAAAAGCAGATTTTGTGAGCCACAAGTTGACGCATCTACTAAATGCACACTGTTAACTTCCGAAGGGTGATTGAATAAAAGTGAAAAATCTCTGGCCATCTGTAATTCAACACAGTGTTGAAAGTTCACCAAGCCAGTGCTCTCATTTAAAGATCCCAAAACATAAGAGAACTCTACGGCAGCCCACATCGAGTAATTCAAAAGCCTGATAAATTAATTATGTGTCATCTGGTGGTTCTCAACCCCCAACAACCACATAGGTGACTGTCCTCTGCTAGCATCTTGTCTTGCCTTTCAGACTTTGGAGTAGGAAACGTGACTCTACAGCCAGCCAGCCAGCCCAATGAAGAGCAGACAGATACTACAGTGATAAGAGCACCGAGAGAGTTCTTGGCTCACTATATCAGCAGTCCTCAAACCTTCCAGCTTAGTGGACAGACTGTGTGGGGGGGAGAGGGGATGGTTTTGTGGGAGTGGCAGGCGCATGCATGCACAGCTCCATTTGCACACGTGGCGGGCATGCATAGTCACCACTCAGGCATACAGGGCTTAATACACTCACGCAAGCACCCGCTGCTCACAGAAGCGCCCGTCGCTCACGCAAGCGAAGCTGCACGTGCACACCTGCCACTTGCACAGCCTAGTTCCAAATGCACCATTGGCCCAATAGTGGGCTACAGCCCGGGGATTGGGGACCCCTGCACTATTTGGCCCATCCAGCTCCTTTTCAGGGTTCTTTAAAAATGTTGCCCCCACTTACCAAACATTTGGCAGCAGAAATGTGAAAATTATTTTTAGAAAGCATCTTCAGGCACGTGACCCACATTTCAAAATAGCTCTCACCCCTCGTGCCAGCCTGAAAAAAAAAAGAGAGAATCAGGTTAGGTAACGTTGGCATGGTCTGTGGGTGCTTTCAAGTACAGCTGGAACAGCCTCTTCCGTAGCCTTTACAGGAAAGAGCCCATCAATCCCACAAAAGGATGGATTGAGTTGGATGCCTAATCCAAGAAGATGGGATAATAGAAGCGGGGCAGGATCCAGAATCATGTTCCCCCTCCTGCCCACTAAAGGAGTCTTAAAACTGCTCCTCCAGGTAGACTCTTCCATGCAGATGGGTTTAGCTGTCTCTCAAGACTTGCCTTTTCCCCTAGTACCACCTTTTGGAGAGAGGAAGTTGTCCCATCAGCAAGTCGATCCATCCATCAGGCTACAACTGATGCAGAGTGAGGCAGGAGTGAGGCAGGAATGGCTCCTGGAACACCAGTGTTCTGCGAGCTGCATTGGCTGCTAGTCTGCTCCTGCAGGTCCCGTCACCTTGATTATTATTACTGGCAGGGTCCGGGGGGGGCTTCTCTGCTCTTACTCCTACCTCTGGAACATCTTGCCCCCCCATGTGAGACTGGCTCCAACCCTCCTATCATTTCATAAGGGCCTAAAGATGTGGCTCTGCCCCTTGGCTTGGGCTCCAACGGGAGCAGCTCAGTGGAGGTGGTTGATCGAGTAACAACGGATCCCATCCCTCGACCCCCGCTCCACCACCACCTTCCGTAGGTGTCCTTTGATTTTAATGTTTTGTTTTACTTTGTCTCTTGATGTACATAAATAGATACATTTTTATGACTCTAAGAGCCCAGAGTTACCCTGTGGTAAGATGGGCAGCCAATAAATTTTATAAATAAAACAACAAATAATTTTTTTAAAACATTGCCTTTGGTGCTCATCAGCTAGGTGTAAGGGCATCATCACTTGTTGGTCTCATTGCTGAGGCATAAAATGACTCAGTAGAAAGGACAGGGCAAGATACGCCAGCATGGTTTTGTGCCATCTTATGAACTGAAGGAACATAGTCATGAAAAAGAGCTTCAGGATCTCCTTCAGATGTTAGATCAGGAAGTTAACATTGATTGGGGGAGGGGTTTCCCCTTGTAATCAGCTGTTCAACAAGGCTGATAGAAGAAAGCTATGGTGTCACCTTGTACAGCAGACATGTCAAACTCACAACATCACGTGACGTCGCACAACATATCAGGATGGTTTTTCCATTGGCGGCAGTGGGGTGGGCGGGCCAGCAGTTTGACACCCCTGTTTTAGAGGTTTGAAACTTCCCTAAATGGCTGCACAATTGGCAAGCTAGAACTTAACTATTCAGAAAAATGTTTATCCATTTTTTAGCATTTATGTGGTCTTATTTTTTGTACCCTCAAGGCAAGTTTGCAGTTTACAAAAGCAAAACACAAGAAATAATCAATGTGGCATTAAAATCAAAACTAAATGATACGAAACACGAATCAAAGAAAACAGGAAAAGCTGAACACAATCACGTCAATGTTATTCCCTTTCCTTCCTAATAAAGTCATTTGCATTAATAAATGTTTTCTTAAATCTGCATTTGAACTTTTTATGAAAAACAAATTATGCCAGCATAGATGGCTTAGCTATTGTATCTTGCCTTAGTGTTATTGCTCCATGTTAGAAATAAAATTTACTTAGTTCTCTGAAGTTCAGTGTAATAGTATTGAATTGGTGATCTGTAGCTTCACAATTTCATGTGAACTGTCAACCATATAATGAATTTTTTAAAAACTCTAAAAAGAATATAAAATTCCATGGATCTGGCAAATAATAGTGAAATTAATTTCACTATTCAATTCCTTAAAAAAAACTTTTCATTTTTTGTATAAAACAATGCATTCTATTTGTAATAAAAAGATGGTTTTGTAACTGCCATTGATGATATAATATGGCTCTCCAGACAGGAAATCTGCTTTCAGAGTTAGAATGTTAAATTAGAAAATTTAACAAATCCCATTGCGGTCAGATGATTGCATTCCAGGCACTTGGCAACTAGCTCTCATTTACAACTATTTGCAATGTCCCACACTCATGTGACCTTGATCTGAGACATTTTTGCCAAAGTGCCCATGACTATGGTGGCTAGTTTTATGACCAAGCTTCCAGGTGATATATTTTTATGACCAAAGGGCTAATGGAGCAGAGCTGCAGTTTAGTTAGTTAGTTAGTTAGTTAGTTCGTTCGTTCGTTCATTTGTTCATTCATTCATTCATGTCTTGCCTATTCTTCAGAAGCTTGAAGCAGCATACTGGCTTGCCCCATGTTATCTTTATAGCTGTCAGGCCTGCCCCAGCCCAGATCTTTAGGAAAGAAAGAACCTCAACTCTATCTGGTTAAAGTAGTAGATTCTTTTACTAAAGTTGAGTGGTTGCAGCGAAAGAAAGGCTAGGTCTGAATATTCCTGCGCAAAGGGGTAATTCCCATTCCCTAGCAATCCCCCCTTGATCAGTCCACCTTTGACCAATGGCATGCTATTTAGCTGTTTTGGGAACACCTGGGTGTTTGGCACCACTCGATGTAGTTTCGCATTCCATTCTCAGGCCAGGTGTCCTTGAAGATTCCGGTGTATTCTGGCCATGGCACCTCTGGTTTCCATCAAGGCTATAATCCTCTCCCCTCCCACCATTTGTTTTAATTTCCCCATTCCCACCTTCACTACTCTATATTCCATTGCTTCCTCCTCCCCTCTCCTCTTGCAGTTTATGGCAGGATGCCAGCAAAGCAGAAAAGCTGAAGATGGAAGATCTGACAAGAGCTCTATAAGTTAGGTTAAGACAGTTTGGTGTAGTGATGATGGGTTAGAAAGTAGGAGAGTTCTAGTTCTGCCTGAGGCATAGAGCCAGCAGGGTGACCTTGGGCCAGTCACTCCCTCACAGCCCTAAGATGGAAGCAATGGCAAACCACTTGTCAACGCTGCTAACATTGGATGTTCTTGCTTTGACAACAGATGGAAATGCAGCCATTTTCTCCATTGCTTTTAAATTTAGTTGATGCTGGGAGGGGGCATAGGGATGAGAGTCCAGCTAGTCATAGCAATAATAACTTAGCTGTGGGAACCCAAGGACATTGGGCCCAGAGCTGATAGTGGTTTGGCAGGCTGGAGAGCTAGGGAGAAAGCCCGCGCTTCAAGCTAATTGGGGAATGTGATTTATGACGGTTTATTGGAGGAGGAAATTGTACTTTGTTACTTTGTATCCAGGGGAGGGGAATTTAGTTTTTGGTTTCAACTATGTAGTGCCGATGCTTCATTTCTCGAAGAAAAGATTCTTTAAGGTAAACAATGCCTCAAAGTTCTTTTGAAGAGTTTCATCTGTAGGAAACATGGCACCACTTCTGAAACAACTGTCAAGATAATTTTATATTCTTGTCCAGGTACAGTCCAACCAGAAATCAATACTGACTAGGTAGTATACACCCATGCACAATATGAATACCTGGCCCAGAAAGATAACACAACTTAGCAAATCTCTGGGGATCACATTTGAGTCTCTCAAGCCTGCTACTCCAACCATTAGACCACATTTATGAACTAACCAAAAATCCATATTGGAAAACAGCTGAAGGTTTCTCTCTTCTCCAAAAAGCCACCTCTTATTTGAAGCTCTCATTTTAATACAGGGGTGTCAAACTCAATTTCATTGAGGGCCGCATCAGCATTGCAGTTGCCCTCAGGGGGCCAGGTGGGTGTGGCCTGGGTGGGCATGGCCTACTGGGTAGGCGTGGCTAAAGTGCGTATGGCCTACTGGGTGGGCATGGCCAGCTCTACATCGTTTGCATCAAGGGTGCTTATGGGGGCCTGGGCAGGAGTGGGACAGATCTGAGGGTCTCTGGCAGAAGGAGGGTCTCTGGGCCAGGGCCAAGGCAGTGGGGGCCGTTCCCTCACTGTTTCCAGGATGGCTTCGCGGGCCGCATGAAACCACTTCGTGGGCCGGATCTGGCCCCCGGGCCTTGTGTTTGACATGTCTGTTTTAATACTTTCACATACCTGTTTCTAATTAAAATGCATTGTTTTGAACAGCCGTTTTACCTTGCTTGATTTTCATTTCATTTGTCCTGCTTAGAAATTCTTCGAAATAGTCGGACTTTTTTCCCCCCTTACATGAAAATCAAATTGTTCAATTATCCAAAATGAAAGGAAAGATGGGGGTGGATAAAAGAGAAGAAATGGTAAGAGCTGGAATTCATAATCACTAATTGAAGAGTTATTTTTGCTACTGAATAATAGGATTTAAATATGCTTGAATTTTCCAAATTGATTATATCTGCCCATCCGTTCATACCTGGCAGAGAAGATTCTGTCTGTGAGGAAACTACAGCTGGCAAGTCCCTGGAGGTGGGAATTCTCTGCCACGGCTTCGACCTTACTGAATATTTCCTCCCATCCCGAAGTGAAGTTAACTCCGTTCTTGTTAAAATTTGGCAAATGCCTTAAAACCAAAAGATCGTTAGCCCTAAGTGGTAGTCCAAACAAAAAGCACAACCAAGAGTAACTACATATATCTTTATGGTAAGGCTACGTTAACAGAATCTTGCAAGATTAGTTTCTCCCCTCCTTTCTTTGTATTCTGCAGAAAACTAGGGGGGGCTCCCTTCTGAAACACTTCTCAGACTTTCTTTTCTTCTCTGAGTTGAGATACCATTTACACAATGTGTGTCCAGTTTGCAGCTCTTCCGCCTGTCTCCCAAGGTCATTCCCACATACCATTAAACAGATTAAACCTTTATCAGTTTCTGTAGCTCCAACTGCTGGTGAATGCATAGGAGAAAGGAGTCAGAATGTTGCCATCTCTGCAGTATCCGGAATCCAAATGTAGGCTTGCTTATTCAATCCCGTACCATCATCGCGTATAGTCCAGGGTAGGCCACCTTGGCTCTTTTATGACTCGTGGACTTCAATTCCCAGAATTCCTGAGCCAACATGGCTCAGCTTGGAAACTCTCCCTTTCCCTCAGCATGGCTGGCTCAGGAATTCTGGGAGTTGAAGTCCACAAGTCATAAAAGAGCCAAGGTGGCCTACCCCTGGCGTATACATTCACAGAAGGATCTTCATGTCTGACTTAAGCTTTGATAAATTTGATTCTTCCTCGCTTTACAATAGTGCTGTAAGTGCCATGTGCATTTTGTTTCCCCACGGGTTTGTGGAAAGGAAAATTGCTACTGATTAATGTGCTGGAGTTTTTTTTCCCTTTGTGTTAAATACACCTACACACATTCTCTCCCTCTCAAAGTAGGAAAAACTGAACAGAAATAACAGTACAAGTAGACCTCAGCTTACCACCACACTTGAGCCCAAAATGTATGCTCTTAAATGAGAAATTTGTTAAGTGAGTTTTGCCCCATTTTATGATTTCTTTTGCCATATTGCAGTTGTGAAATTAGTAACACGGTTGCGAAGTGAATTTGGTTTCTCCCATTGACTTTGTTTGTCAGAAGGACATTGCAACCGTCATAAATGTGAGTCAGTTGTCAAACTTCCAAATGTAAATCACATGACCACGGGGATGCTGCAATGGTCATAAGTGTGAAAAATGGTCATAAGCAGGGCTTTTTTTTTCTCATAGAATGCTTAGAACGGCGTTCTGGCACCTTTTTTTTTGCAAAACAAAACAAAACTACCTCTATTGCAGGGATAGGCAATCTTGGCTCTTTTTTATGACTCGTGGACTTCAACTCCCAGAAATCCTGAGCCAGCCACGCTGAGGGGAAATAGAGAGGTTTCCAAGCTGAGCCATGGTGGCTCAGGAATTCTGGGAGTTGAAGTCTACGAGTCATAAAAGAGCCAAGGTTGCCTACCCTGCACTAGATGAGGACATTAAAAGTATTTACAAGGTTACTTCTTTAGGAACTAAACTTTTAGAATCTAAAACAGCTAATTCAAAAAAGCCAACAGGAAAGAACCTCACATTTTTCATCTGCTTCTGTCTTTTGGAAGGTAAAATTAGATAACAAAGTAATCTATTTCCTATGTTAACATCTCTGCAGTGAAATCAATAAAGGTAACAGGAAAGAAATGAGAAACATTTTTCTCAATGTAATATGTCTAATTTAGCTGATGTTAGGAAAAAAATAGTATCTTTTGTACACTCTTGAAAACTATTTTGAATCTATAACCATCTATTACAACTAAACCACTTTAAATTAAACAATTCTTAAGAATGAAATATTCTTAATTTGGACTTTACTTTTACTGTTTGGACTGTTGTGTGTTTTGAAAAATAGATTATTTAGAATCTAGTTATGTTGCACTTCAGTCTTTAAATAATTAACCTAGTATATACATAACAATATGGGACGCGGTGGCTCAGTGGGTTGGGACGCTGAGCCTGTCGATCAGAAGGTCGGCAGTTTGGCGGGTCGAATCCTGAGTGCCGCGTAACAGAGTGAGCGCCTGTTACTCGTCCCAGCTTCTGCCAACCTAGCAGTTCGAAAGCACGTAAAAATGCAAGTAGAAAAATAGGGACCACTACGGTGGGAAGGTAACAGCGTTCCGTGCGCCTTTGGTGTCTAGTCATGCCGGCCACATGACCACGGAGACGTCCTCGGACAAGCGCTGGCTCTTCGGCTTTGAAACGGAGATGAGCACCGGCCCCTAGAGTCGGAAACGACTAGCACGCATGTGCGGGGGAACCTTTACCTTTACCTATACATAACAATATATGATGTTTTCCATGGTGAGTTTAACATCAATAACAACATTTTTTAAAAAGGCTAAAATAATTTCTGGTGGTATTATCTGTACATTAAAATTTTGTTTAGTCACAATCTTTCACTTTTCACATTCTGGACAAGCAGTGGTCATCTATCCTAGCAAAAGATGTTACATATGTGCGTAAGCGTAGACAGTAGCATATGCCTTTTTAAAAATATCAAACATGGAAAGAAACAAAAATAAGTCCAAAATATCTCTATTACATCCAGAAAAACCAACTTTGCAACCAATATTTCTCATCCATAACTATGGCACCCTAAGGATACCTGCATACATGCAAATGCTTCTCTGGGATCAGTAACGCAGCAGGGATTGCTTTTTCCTTCCAGTAACAGATTGCTGGGAAATACCAAACATGGCCTTGAGAATTCCAATGTTTGTTACAAATTTTTCTGGATGTGGTTGGAAAGAGGCTGTTTGGCGCCGGAGACCACTGCCACGAGGAAACAGCTCTGGGTCGGGGTTTGGAGCAGCTCTGGGTGGGGACTCAGCACAGGCTGCGGCGTGGCAACTACGGGGAGGGGAATCCCCACGGCGGCTGTGGGGAGGGGAATCCCCGCGGCATGTGGCTCTGAGCCACAGGGGCGGGGGTGCAAAGGACGGGTGGCGATGCCGTAGCAAGGCACCAGCATCGCTCCCAGTGACAGCACCTCTGAGTTCCGGCACCTTTTTTTTAAGAAAAAAAGCACTGGTCATAAGTCACTTTTTTTAGTGTCACTGTAAATTCAAATGGTCATTAAATGAAGTGTCATAAGTGGAGGACTACCTGTAATTTTTTAAAAAATCTGTGCTCTGAGCATCATCCATAGGGGTACAAGTAATTGTTGCATGATTATATATGATCAGCAACCTAGAGCATGAGAGAAAGTGCAAAACAAAATCATGTTCTGTACATTATGGAATATGATTATGATTACTGTCTTTGAGCAGAGATAAACAAGGATGCTGTGACAAGCAGCTGAACAAATGAGAGCAGCCTACTTTAATGGACAGACTCAGGATCATTAGTGACTATTTACTGGCCTCCTGGTAAATAATTTAATCGTGGGATCAGCTGTCGAGGACTGAAGTTGTGAGGAGGGGGAGCAAGGCATAATGGTCATGATGCCTTCCTTATTGCACAGACATTCGGATGTTGTACTTGTTGACTTTCTGGTAAAGATTAAATGGCTGTCACAGTGCTGTCATCATCCATCATGATACCTGGTCAGAGACGCGGCATGCGGCATTTTAATTATGCACTGCAACAACCTCGTGCACTAGATCCGCCATTTCTCTTCTTTTCAGCTTTCTCTGAAATACTGTCCACGTTTTATTTGTTTGCAGAAAAATATCTCTCTGTTGTCAACCTTGTGCTCTGCAGAGAAGGTTGGGAAATATTGCTCTCAGTGTTTCAAGACAATGTTCATGTTTGTTGGGCACCGTGGCTGTCAAGCCACAATGCACTCAAGGATCATATCCAACACCTCACTGTGGTTTTATCTTGTTGAGAAGGAGCAAGAAAGATTAGCAAATACATTCTTGATATAAAGAAAGAAGGAACTTGTTCTCTGTTATTTGGGGGGAAGGGGGGGCAAGATATCCCTGCATCCATCTTTACTGAGAATGGAGTTCTTTCCAAAGAGCTGTCATAAAATAGTCTCTGATTCAAGGCAACTTGAGGCTCTTTATTCCAAATCCACGTGGAAAAAAACCAAGAAGTGACAACCAGGGTCTCAAAATTGCCCATCAATAATTAGTCCTTTAACAATAAACCAAATAACTACCAAAGATAAACTTCCTATAATTTTCTCCATTGTAGCGAGATGAATTAAATTTCTCTATAGAAAGAGAATAAAAATAATAGAAAAGAAATAATAAGAATTGTTGTACCGATATGGGCAAAAAATTAAATTCAAATGTTATGCAAATATATGATCCTCCTTGACGTCTTTCTCTTGATTTATTTTGCAATGCATAAGCATAGCAGCATTGATAGTAGAAAACTGCTACCTAAAATCTACATATAGTTGTTGTTGTTAGTTGTGAAGTCATGTCCGACCCACTGCGACCCCATGGAGAATGTTCCTCCAGGCCTTCCTGTCCTCTACCATCTTCTGCAGTCCATTTAGGCTCATGCCTACTGCTTTAGTGACTCCATCCAGCCACCTCATTCTCTGTCGTCCCCTTCTTCTCTTGCCCTCAACCTTTCCCAGCATTAGGCTCTTCTCCAGTGATTCCTTCCTTCTCATCAGGTGGCCAAAGTATTTGAGTTTCAACTTCAAGATCTGGCCTTCTAAAGAGCAGTCAGGATTGATCTCCTCTAGGATTGACCAGTTTGATCACCTTGCAGTCCAAGGGACTCACAGGAGTCTTCTCCAGCACCAGAGTTCAAAGGCCTCAATTCTTTGGCGCTCAGCCTTTCTTATGGTCTACTTACAGTAGATCATTGATTAGTAAAAAAAAAAAATGTGATGTAGGGTATGGCAGGTACCTCAGACATCTCCCCACTGCTCTGAAAAAAATGGGTCCTTCCACCTGTGAAATACTTGTGTATCACTTTGGGGAAGAGATAAAGGTAAAGGTTTCCCTTGTCCAGTTGTGTCTGACTCGGGGGGGTGGGGCGGTGTGTGCTCATCTCCTTTCTTATCCAAGAGAGCCAGCATTGTCCAAAGACATTTCTGTGGCCATGTGGCCAGCATGACTATATGCCAAAGGCACACAGAACACTGTTATCTTCCACCAAAGTGGTACCTATTTAACTACTCTCATTTGCATGCTTTCAAACTGGGCTGGAGCTGGGGCAGGAACAGGAGCTCAACTCGTCGTGCAGTGCTGGGGTCTCGAACTTGGGCTGTCAACTTTCCAACAGACAAGGTCAGCATATTGTCTGATTTGCCTAAAGCAATGCACATATCAATCAATCAGTAAGGAAAACGTGCTTCTTCGGGGGATGCAAGAAAAAGGCAACTAAAATGTGAATGGTTGGGATTTTTAACTTAGAGAAAAGATTCCTTTGAGGAGATGTGACTGAGGTGGAACTAAAGTATTTATGGGAAAGAAGAGTGCTAACAAGACGTGTTTTTCCGTTTCTCACAATATCAGTACTCAAGGCCATCCATCAGTTGAAATGAACAGAACATTTAAACACGATGAGAGGAAATATTTCTTCATGAATTAATTCATAGAATATGCCATGAAATGTTTATATGCTTTCAGAAAGGGACTAGACGGATTCTCAGAGAACTATCAAAGGTTACTAGCTTAGCCAATTAAATGTTGCTTCCAGGCATAGGGGCAGTCCACCTCTACCCCCTAAGACAGTGAAGGCAAACCTTCTGCTCTCAGTGTGTCAAAAATTCAGAAAGCGCCTAACTTGTCTCTGCTGGTGTGGCAACCCCTTCTTTCCCCCCCAAAAAAAATAAAACAGAAATAATTCTTTATCTTCCCCTCCTCCATGTAGACTACTCTGAAGAATAGCACTCAGAAGCGGTACCGAGGCTGGCCCAGGCTTCATCTTTAGCCCTAGCACCATTGCGACCACTCAAAAAGGCTGCCTATTGCCGTTCCTCAAGAAGCATGAGCCTTGAGGAACGTTACGATTACCCCAGTGGCCCAGTGAACCCCAGAATCTTCTACATGCTGTTAATCAATGTTCACTTTTTGCTGACAGGCCCCTGTGGCTGCTTTGGGTCACATGAGGCCTTTGTTCTTGAAGCGGTTTTGGAGAATTCTCTTCTACGGCCTCAGCAACCTCTTAAAAAACACATGAAAACGCACCCTTGTTCTTGCACAGTTTTCAGAGGCTCCGGGGCCCGTGCAAGAGCACAAACCTCTTGCGTGGCCTCTGCAGCCTCTGAAAATCACGTGAGAATGGATAGTGCTTTTGAGAATAGCTGTTGAGTGTTGGTCAATGCTGGCGTGTCACCCGAAATGGTGTGCTGGGTCACTTTTGACCCATGTCACAGGTTCGGGATCACTTGCTGAATGGGAGATTTGATGTCCTGTTTTTGTGAGCTTCCTAGATGCATCCTGTGGGCCACTGTCTGATGGACCTGGATCTGATCCAGTAGGACTTTGGTCATGTTCTGTCATTGCAGCATGGTGCGATTTTCACTTTTAGCATCTGCAGCAACTGAAGTTTTCAAAAGTTCAGCGTAAAAGCAATGCAAGAACAGACATTCTCATAGTGGAGTAAGCTTGTGGTTCCTTTGTGTCTTTTCTAATTGTGGGCTCATTTTCTAAAAGCACTACACAATAGTAGAGTAGCCCTTCTAATTAGTGCTTTTATGCAGGTGTTCTCATAACATGTAGTTGAATGTGTCTTTGGCAAATGATCATGTCTTCTGCTCTTGCTGCACAATTATAAAATACTTTACTTGTCTCTGCGCACCTTTACCTCAGTCTGAAAATGGGGCATCTGATCAATCAAGAACAAACATTAGCAAAAACTAATACTTGTCTGAAACTATATAAGCAATTATAATTCAAACGCACCATATCAGGAGAGAGAGAGAGAGAGATTGATTCTCTTTTTGTTTTTTTTGTTTTGTTTTTTCCTCTCTGCACTTTGCGAAGTCAGAAGTTCAGCGAATGAAAAGCTCATTACACTTAGTAAATCATATATTTCCTTTGGATAATTTGACCGTGTTTGCATATGCAGTGTGTCAATCAGGTATTGCCCGCATTGTTTGGCCAGTTAATAAAAGATGTGCCTTCCTTTGGTGTAGTGAAAACAAAATAGTGGGTTAGCGCAGCGTTCTTCACACCGGGAAGTGTAAACCTGTTATTGAGTCTCTAAATGAGTTTTAGAGCTTTAAATTGCTAGATGAGGAATAAATTGTAGGTAGGAGACCTTAAGGTTTGATGCAAAAGTTACGAACATTTTAAAACAGACATGTCAAAGACAAGGCCCGGGGGCCAGATCCGGCCCACAAAGTGGTTTCATGCGGCCTGCGAAGCCATCCTGGAATCAGTGAGGGAACGGCCCCCACTGCCTTGGCCCTGGCCCAGAGACCCTCCTCCCACCAAAGACCCTCAGATCTGTCCCACTCCTGCCCAGGCCCCCATAGGTACCCTTGATGTGAACAATGTAGAGCTGGCCACGCCCGCCCAGTAGGCCATACGCACTCTAGCCATGCCCACCCTGGCTATACCCACCCGGCCCCTTGAGGGCAACCGCAATGCTGATGCGGCCCTCAATGAAATTGAGTTTGACACCCCTGTTTTAAAAGGATGAAGATGATCAATTTCCTTCAGTTATGATTCCTTGATAACTCTAGCACAGCCTGACCCTACTGCCTTTCTCCGAATGGCTGGCCTCAACAGTGTGAAGCTTGCACTAATGGTGATAGTTTAAGAACAGCTGTGTAAGCAGAAATTATATGAGTTTAATTTTGAGCTGCAAAGCTCACTGTATGGATACCAGAAACAGTGAGAACAGCTGGGTGAAATGAGAATGGATGGGTATTCAGCAAGAAAGGCCAGTGAATAATTCTTTAGCAAACTGCTGATGCTCTTTTGTATCAGAAATGGTTATGGAACCAAGGCTGATGTTAACTAGAACATTTATTTGATTTCAATAACTCATGTATTTTTTAAAAAGAAACCTACCATTTGCATAACCTTCAAAAAATTAAAACATCACAGAATACATTCCGTTTATCAGATGTCACGAATGTCATACATTGCAAAATGCCTTCCATGTAAACACACCATTTCAGGAAAAAACTGAAATGAATGTGAAGAAGCTAAATAAAAAAGCATGTAAAGCTAAGAGTTTGTGGAGAGAGTCTCAATCATCCAGGTCATGGTTGTCCCAAAGGTGCTTTTCCAAAAAGCAACTGGATTTTGTTTCTTTCTTTTTTTTCATTTGAAATCATTTCTCATCCAAGAAGCTTTTCAAAGAAAAAAAAATCAAGGAAGTGTAGCTGCCTTTCGGAAAAGCACCTTTGGGTAAAGCTAAGAGGCAGGAAAAATGATGCGCTCTCCCAGTTGATGAGTAATTAACTATATTAAGCTAGAGATGAAGCAAGTTTGGTTTGGTGGTTAAGGCATGAGGCTAGAAACTAGGTGCCTGAGAGTTCTAGTCCTGCTTCAGGCAGGAAAAAAATAACTTTGGTAACTTTGGCCCAATCACTCTCTCTCAATCCAACCCACCTCACAGGTTTGCTGTGAGGGAAAATAAGAAGAGGCAAGAGTATTAGATATGTTTCTGGCTGAGTTATTTATAGAAATAATGAGGGGTCTTTGGTGCTCTCTGAGCTTGCTTGTTTTCTGGCAGATGTTTCATTGCCCAAACTAGGTAACATCATCAGTGCTAGTCTGCAAGAAAACAAGCAAACTCAGAGAAGCACCAAGGACCCCTCATTACAAACCTGGTGTCAGAATACATTTATATCACATTCATAAATCCCCCCCATGGATTCTGCCATCTCCCGAGGAAGGAGGAGCGCATGTGGATTCAGCCTGCCTTAGGTTATTTCAAAGACCAAGGGAAACCTTTTGAACTGGGGGAACAAAGGGGAGGGTTAGGGCATCTGGCCTGTGTCTCCATTTGAATCTGTAAAGGAAGAAGGCAATAACCATAAAGATTTGAAGTTCCCTTTTTCCCACGAAAGGGATGACACGAAGTAAAATGATGGGGGGCTGACCAAATGGGGTTGAGGGGAGGGGGGTTGAACCGGGAACTCTTTATAAAGTTTCAATTTGTAAAACAATACCAAGTCCTGTCTTGTATTCCCACAACCAAGCATGTCCTAGTAAAAATTCCTTTTGGACTAGAACTGACTCCAAGAGTTTTTGTTTCCCTAAGACGTGGATTGGGGTAGGTCCTGACACCTGAGTTACAAATGTTTCCCTTTGTTGATAGAAATAACCGTGGGATTTTTTTTTATTTTTTTTTTAAAAGATAGCTTTGCTCTGTGAAAACGTGAGGAAAGCAACAGAAATTTTTTGCTTGGTAGGAGGACCGTTTCCAAAGGCATTGCAAAAGTTGATCCAACTTAGTATAAAAGCTGCCTTTACAAACTATCCCGGTCCTGCGTGTTATTTGCTGCATGTATGTGAAAAAGCATCATTGTAAAAGACTGGGGAGAGTCTACAATTGCCAGAAGAGATCCTAAACCACCCACAGGACCTTCAGTGTAATTGCTGATGTGAATGTAATTCATTGAGATTCATCATCCATTTTTGCAGTTCATGTCCAGTATCACCAACTTAGTGAGGGGTGTTTTTTTCTCTTCATTTTATTTAACCTTCTACTCTGCCCTTGATGTTTAATTGAAGTTATACAACTAAATCATTTTTCTTTCACTTTGTGGACCCACTTCATAAGATGATGCTGACATGGTCAAAGCATGAGATGCTATACCTGCCCAAATGCACCCTAACAAACCAAGCTAGCAAAACTGTCAAAGAGCCCAGGAACCTTTGCCATTTGTTTCTGTAATGACAGTCAGCTTGTCATAACTGTGTTGCTATAGGCATGAGAACCGCTGTATTGTGTTTTTATTTATAAGACAGTGGCTTCATCGCCAGTACAAAGGAAATACTGCTGATTTCCATTCTGACAGTTTTAACAATCCTGATCTTGTAATGACTGGATGCTAATATTGCCTCTGAATGGTGAGACTTGATGCCATCATTTATCAGTAGTTGTAGCCAAAATAAAAACGTATTTTTTTAAAAAAAATTCCATTTATATCCCGCCCTTCTCCGAAGACTCAGGGCGGCTTACAAGCTTAGCAGTAGCCTTCATTCTATGTATATGCCTGCTTATTAGGGCTTTCACACACACACCCCAAGCGGCATTATTACAAAGTCAGCTTAATTGCCCCCAACAATCTGGGTCCTCATTTTACCTACCTCGGAAGGATGGAAGGCTGAGTCAACCTTGAGCCTGGTGGGATGCGAACCTGCACTAATTGCAGGCAGCTGGTGTTACTTAAGGAGGCATTAGCCCACTGTTCCACCAAGGCTCTTTGTTTGCTTGTTTAATTTTGTTTAATTTTGTTTGCTTGTTTAATTTATTGGCTGTCCATCTTACCACAGGGTGACTCTGATTGGCCACAAAGCAGGACACTAAGAAGTTCCTTGGGGCCTATATTTAAATTTATGTTTTAACACTGGCCAGTTTTTGACATTCTTAGTAAAGAAAGCGGTTAAACCACATATGTTGTTTACCAGGAGTTTGAGTTGATGAGGAAAAACAAAAGAATTAAAAAGCAGTTTTCAATGGAGCAAAAGAATTGAAATGGGCCCTAGAAAAGAAAGATTTGTGGGGGCAATTATGTGTCTCCTCCTGTAGGTGAAACCAATTTACCTTATTATATTACACTTTTATCCAGTGCTTTTTTTGTAAAAGAACAAAGGTGCCAGAACTCACACATGTCATACAACCCGCCTTGGCTACCCTACAAGGTTCCATCTAAAAAAAAGGTGCCGGAACTCCGTTCTGAGCGTTCTATGACCAAAAAAAGCCCTGCTTTTATCCATCAGTCATATGTACAGTGAAATTTCTATGAATAAAATGGGTAAATTGTTATTATTATTATTATTATTATTATTATTATTATTATTATTATTATTATTATTATTATTTAATTTGTATACCGCCCTTCTCCTGAAGGACTCAGGGCGGTGAACAGGGCAATACACAATAAAAATAGAATACAAAAATTAAAAAGCCATTAAACATTATGCCCATAAAATTAATACATATTAAAATTAAAACTATTTATAAAAACTTAATTTATAAAGATGTGCCTTCATGTCAGTCTTGACAAATCCCTGCAGTTTTTTGGCAGCATTTTCAGAAGTGGCTTGCCCTTGCATTTTTTTTTTCTAGGGCTGAGAGTGAGTAACTGGCCCAAGTATACCCAGCTGGTTTCAGGCAGAAGTAACACTCATGCTCTCTTGGTTTCTTGCCTGTAATTTAAAACACTACACCAAACTAGCTCAAGAAATAACTAGTCACTAAGAAACCTTCACTTAATTTCACCAGGCCCCAGCCCATTTGGAGATACTTGTTCTTCTTCCTTTCAGTTACTAACATTGTGCCTCACTTCCTCCTTTTGCTACAGCGCAAAAGTATGCTATATATTTAAAAGGTGGTCAATAAACACCTAAAATAGATTTGAGGGTATTCTGTTGTTGTTGTTGTTAGTTGCGAAGTCGTGTCCGACCCATCGCGACCCCATGGACAATGTTCCTCCAGGCCTTCCTGTCCTCTACCATCTTCTGGAGTCCATTTAGGCTCACGCCTACTGCTTCAGTGACTCCATCCAGCCACCTCATTCTCTGTCGTCCCCTTCTTCTCTTGCCCTCAACCTTTCCCACCATTAGGCTCTTCTCCAGTGAGTCCTTCCTTCTCATCAGGTGGTTTTTGAGTCTCAACTTCAGGATCTGGCGTTCCAAAGAGCAGTCAGGGTTGATCTCCTCTAGGACTGACCGGTTTGATCGCCTTGCAGTCCAAGGGACTCACAGGAGTCTTCTCCAGCACCAGAGTTCAAAGGCTTCAATTCTTTGGCTCTCAGCCTTTCTTATGGTCCTACTTTCACAGCCATACATTGCAACTGGGAAGACCATACCCTTGATTATATGCACTTTTGTTGGCAGGGTGATGTCTCTGCTTTTTAGTGTGCTGTCTAGATTTGCCATGGCCTTCCTCTGCGGTGAACTTGGAGCCCAGGAAAATAAAATCTGTCACTACCTCCATTTCTCATCACTACCTCCATTTCTTGAAGGTATTCTACAAGCTCCTTAATCTGGGCCTTAGATATGCTAACTAGTTGTCCTAACAACTGACCAGTGCCTATTAAATTTCTCCAAACTCAGTCCTTTCAGGTGTGCCAGAACTGCACCTCCCAAAATTCCTAGTCAGCCTGGAAATTGTAATCCCTCACATCTGAAGAAAGTCAGATTGGAAAAGGCAGAGTTAGATGTTTGATAAGCAATTGACAGAATTATTGTTATTATTATCTCATGAAGATATAAAAAGATTGGACATTTTCATGAAGGTAGCATCCACTCTAGCTATTATATTCGCTTACAGTTATGAGGGAATCCTTGGTACTCTCTGAGCTTGGTGGTTTTCTTGCAGACATTTCATTACCCAAACTAGGTAATACCTAATATATCTAGTTTTGGTAACGTCTGCAAGAAAACAACAGTGAACACTAAGGAATCCTTCATTTCAACCCTAAGTTACAAATATTCTCCTTTATTAGTTTCACTTGTAGCTTTTATAAAAGCTTCCACATTGCATTGTGAAAAGAGCACCAACATTTTTTTTGGGGGGGGGTGTTTCCAGTTTTGAGCTCTATAGTCGCTTACCTTTTCTCTTCCTTTTAGCTACAGAGCCTGGTTCTTGTTCAGACGCTACAAATAAAAGCTTTTAGATCACCTTAAAGCAAAGGCTGTTCTACTCCTCTGGCTGGGCCCAATGCTATTGTGGCCTATTACTCTGAATTGAGGAACATTGTTTGCTGCCTCTGTGTCATTATAGTTAGCAAACATAACCATGTTCTGAGATTTGGACACTTAATAAATGCCATTAGCTTAATTCCGCTTTGATAGCCACCGATAACAACAAACCAGGGGCCATTATCAGCAGGCGATAATGTCCTCAGTGCTGCATCAGCATACCATAATCTGGGAAAATGATTGTGTAGATACTGTGTGCTCTGGTTAAATCTTCACTGCCTCCTTGAGCAGAATGCTCGATCGGCGCTGAGTAAGCTCCCAGGGAAAGCCAGTTTTTCAATTCCATTTGAGCTGAATCTGTTCATTTGGCTGAGGTCTAGGTGTTGGTTGCAATTGAACTTGTGTCGTTAGAGCCCTCCAAGCTTTCTGTTGGGGAAAAAAAACACAACAATCACGCTTTCTTCAGTTGCACCTTCCATCTTCCCTACAAGAATTTTTCCAGCTTGCTTGCTTTTCAGAACAAAGAATTAGGGCTGCCCTGGGTAACTGTACAGGAGGTTGTATCCCCCATTCTTTCTAAACAAATAGATATATATATATTTAGAGTACTGTATGTTTATGGCTCAGTGGGTTAGGACGCTGAGCTTGTCGATCAGAAGGTCGGCAGTTTGGCAGGTCGAATCCTGAGTGCCGCGTAGCAGAGTGAGCGCCTGTTACTCATCCCAGCTTCTGCCAACCTAGCAGTTCAAAAGCACGTAAAAATGCAAGTAGAAAAATAGGGACCACTACGGTGGGAAGGTAACAGTGTTCCGTGCACCTTTGGTGTCTAGTCATGCCGGCCACATGACCACGGAGACGTCCTCAGACAAGCACTGGCTCTTCGGCTTTGAAACAGTGATGAGCACCGGCCCCTAGAGTCGGAAACGACTAGCACGCATGTGCGGGGGAACCTTTACCTTTACCTATGTTTATGTCTGAGAATCCTTCTATTTTAATTCTGTGCAAAGGATGACAGTAACACAAGACTTCACTGAGCGGAAGGCAAAATGGCAGAGGAAATGAGCTAGAATTGGGGGGGGGGGGAGATGAAGATAAACTCTACCTATCTTTATATTAGGGACAGTTATCCTTTCCAAGATTTTGTGGGTAAAATATTGCCCCTGCTTGTTCCCTCATTTGGGATGTCTTCTAAATAATGCTAGAGCTGTGATCAATATTCAAGACATTGAGAGCTTCAATCTGCCAGCATAACTTACTCTAATACATATTCATATTAATGCCTGTGCTTAAATAGAAAGGTAACGGTGCACAGCCTGATTTTTTTTATACCCTGCTGCAGCTTCCTTACACTGTTTTGTGAATCATATTGTTTGAGTCAAACAATATAATTTTGTCAACCATCTTTGTTTGACTCTTAAATCTGTGATGACATGTTGCTGCAGAGTTTAACAAAAATGTAGCCAATGAAAACAGAATACAGTAGAATCTTTAGTAGTGTGACAACTGGGGCAGCCATCTTTGTCATTAGAGACATTTCATTGTATTTTATTTTAAATGTTCTTAATGAGTGCATTAAGCCTTCGCAAGTATTACAGTGCCAATTTTGAAAAAAAGGGGAAAAGGTGTTATGTATTGGGCTCAATTGTAATACCACGTGGTTAGCTGGAGCAGCTAACGGCTCTCCAGCTACCCAGACTCCAGGTCTCCAGTGCTGTTATTGGCTGTCCCTAGGCGGCAATGGTTGTTTTAAACCTATTGGCTGCCACCTAGGGGCTAGGCTATAAATTGCTGCTAGTTGCAGCCCAATTCTCAGTTCAGATCCTGCAAGCAATAAACCATGAGCTTTGTTGAACTCACTTGCCTCGTCTCCTTTCCTGCTTGAAGAACCCGCTACATAACAAAAGGAACATCACAATATTGTTCTGCATCTGAAAATTTCAACCCCATCCCTTTTAATGATATGTCGTCAGTCACTTCTTTACAAATCCAAGGGAAGACCCCCAAAAGGAAGTGTTATCCAGCTGTTGTTGTTTTTTTTTGGGGGGGGGGAGATTAGCCAAACCTGATATGCATCAAAAATCTATTTCTTTTGCTAAGGAGTTTCAATTCTTGAACTCCTATTTGTTCTTCTTCAAAGAAATAACATATTCCTTCTAGAAGATGAATCCTTTTGCTGACTTCCAATATCTCAGGGGCTGCCACAAAGAAGAGGGAGTCAAGCTATTCTCCAAAGCACCTGAAAGCAGGACAAGAAGCAACGGATGGAAACTAACCAAGGAGAGAAGCAACCTAGAACTAAGGAGAAACTTCCTGACAGCTAGAACAACTAACCAGTGGAACAACCTGCCTCCAGAAGCTGTGAATGCTCCAACACTGGAAGTTTTTAAGAAGAGACTAGTCAGCCATTTGTCTGAAATGGTATAGGATTTCCTGCCTGAGCAGGGGGTTGGACTAGATGGCCTCCAAGGTCCCTTCCAACTTTTTTTATTATTATTATTATTATTATTATTATTATTATTATTATTATTATTATTATTATTATTATTACTTTCCACATTTCTGGCAGAAGCTTTTATCTAGCCTGTCCTTCTCATAAAAATATTAGATAAGAAAAGAGAAGAGATGGATAAATAAAGGTGTATTTAAAGACAAATTTGTTTTTTTTTTTTAAATCTTCACAATCCATTACTAAAATAAGTGTATTGTTTCACTTATATTTCTATCCAAAACAAATCAAAATATAAGAGCCTCTGTGTCTTGACATGGAATTAAGCACACTAGGCTGGCCAGCAGAAAGGGAAGCTAATTTGTTGGGAAAGGCAGGATTACTAGATTCACAGAGAGAGAATTATTAATATGCCCGGGGAAGAGGCATATGGCAATCTGCATTAATCTGAAATACACCAACATGGTGACCAAAAAAAAAGTTACGCATGAACTCTAACATGGAGAATTACTATGCAACTGGAGCAGAAGCATGCAGTTTGGTCAGGCTGACATTAATGATTAACCTTTGCATCAGTGATCCTGTGCAGGACAAGACAAATTATGCTAGTATTTGACAGGGCTCCATGCTCAGCCCCCAGCATTTTCAGCTAAAATGTTGGAAAAACAGGCATGCCAAGTCAGGTGCCCACCATCTGTTGCTATAAAATCCTTGATCCGAAATACAATGTGCCGCTAGTTTTCTTGACCCCAGCTGAAGGAAAATTATGACAGTCAGGAGAAACTATGCAACACAGCAAACCACAAAGCCGCAATGAAGTTTATCCTGGGACAAGATCAGAGAATACTGATTCTGCACTCAGAGGCAAAAGCCAAGGTACAGTATTTTAATCCCACACCTTCTCATTGGCAAAAGAAAAAAAAAACTATTTCCCACAAAACCACTTGATAGGCCCCATTTAAAACAAGAATTTGGCTACCGTGCACGTATATATTATTCTCCATTGTAAAATAAAATAAAATACATTTTCTTCTACAGCCAGTTTTTTCTCAAAAAAACAACAACCGAAAAACACTGTGGTGAGATCCCTGAGCCAACCGACAGCGCTTTGATAGAATGCAATTCTTTTTTAACCAGGCTTATAAAAGCCTCTGCTTGTAGCTGTTGTCAGAGTAATGGTTTGTATAAAGAATATGAATCTGAAATCATTGCTAAAAGGATTCTCAGTGGTCTAGTGAGCTTCTTGCCTTTCTTCTTGCATGTCTGCATGTTTGTATTTCTGCTTCTGTTTCAAGGAATATCAATGTCCATCTACTATTTTTTTAAAAGAAATCAAGAAAAGGAAGATTTGTTTCTGCCCTGTTTGAAAATGACACCAAGCTTCTTATTAGGGTCTGTGGAGCCCAGCCAGAGCTGTCTTCCTGATGTAAAATTTTCAATTTGCATTCGGGTTTTTGTTTTGATAAATACTCCCAAGAATTCAAACCTCCAAAAGCATATTTCTCAGAAGTTGTCCGTTAGGAAATACTGATAATACAGAAGATAAATTTAGATAGATAAATTTTATTACGGTCCAAGACCAGTACAAAATTAACTTAACCAAACAGTATCCAAAAGTACAATTAACAGTTTAGTAGCTTAATTAAGGGACGCGGTGGCTCAGTGGGTTAGGATGCTAAACTTGTCGATCAGAAGGTTAGCAGTTTGGCGGGTCGAATCCCGAGTGCCGCATAACAGAGTAAGCGCCTGTTACTCGTCCCAGCTTCTGCCAACCTAGCAGTTCGAAAGCACGTAAAAATGCAAGTAGAAAAATAGGGACCACTACGGTGGGAAGGTAACAGCGTTCCGTGCACCTTTGGCGTCTAGTCATGCCGGCCACATGACCACGGAGACGTCCTCGGACAAGCACTGGCTCTTCGGCTTTGAAACAGTGATGAGCACCGGCCCCTAGAGTCGAAAATGACTAGCACGCATATGTGGGGGAACCTTTACCTTTACCTTTAGCTTAATTCATGGTGTCCTTCTGTTAACAAGGCTGGATATGACATACCTTTATGGCTAAGGCATGCAATTTATCAGTTTATGCACATATGGCATTATGCCAAGGTTGCTTTTTTTGTAGGTTATGCACATACAGTCGTAACTGACAAAGAAGAGAAATGCAAATTAATGGCAAGGAAAGAGAAAATAAACCGTACTCCTTTGGTGCCTTATCTACTCTCCCTTTGCTCTTACAATAATTGCTGATCGTCATATGCAGAGACCTCCTTATGATGATGCTGTTGCCTCTATCACCACTTTCAAAGACCTACCATCCTTAAGCAAAGCAATAAATCCATTTGTAATAATCTGGTGAAATATTGTGCGTCACGCCTTCTAGACTAGCCTGCTGGTAAAGCCCTTCAATGAAGAAGGAAGAGGGTTTTCCTATGTTTGGAGCCATGTTTTATGGAAGTGAAAGGAAGAACAAGAGAAAGGAATGCAGTCAACCAAGACCAATTTTTTTTTTAAAAAAAAAGATAAAACGTGGATCACTGCTGTATTTGTTTTCTAAAGAGATGCTTCTAGCCACAGAGAAGCCTTTGCTCTCCGACAGGATCAAAAGTGCAAAGACAAGGCACCACTTGACAGCTCTCACCACTCTTTTATGTAAATAAACAAAACCTTGTGTTACCTGGCACTAAAGGGAGCACAAGTCACTGTGTATTTGTCAACCATTTCAAGGAAGGCATCGGGAACTAGCATATTCGCTGGAGAATATGCTCCATCAATGGAAATAAAATGGCAGCAAAAGAGAGAGGATACAAAATCTGTTTCAAAAGCAATCATAGCTATGATGGTCTTTGAAGAAATATTTGGATAGGAGTTGAACAATATCTTTCTTGGGATCAAGCAAGTAGTACTAGAAAGAATGTGCAAGCTTTTTCCTTCAACAGAACTTTTCCCTGACTAGACATTACAGATGGTAGAGGGTAAATAAGAAAAAAAAAGAGGTAACATATTTCAGACTTTTTGGTTAATCTCAAATTGCAGATGATGGACTGGGTGCATTAACCGGTTGTCCACAGATGAGGTCCATGGTGAGATTTTCTTTTAGATTGCGAGTGAAGGTGATTTTTTTTAAAAAAATGTTCTTTATGTAAAGAAGTAAAGAGGGCCCTCTTGCTGACTTTTCAGCCAAGAAGGGGAGTGATTTTCTGACCGAACAGAGTCCGTTCATTAATTAAACACATAATAATTAAACACATCGCTGACATTTTTGTTCCTACCCACTGGTTTCATGTAATAATAATAATAATAATAATAATAATAATAATAATAATAATAATAATAATAAATAATTAATAATAATAATAATAATAATAATAATAATAATAATAATAATAATAATAATAATAATAATAAGTTGGAAGGGACCTTGGAGGTCATCTAGTCCAACCCCCTGCTCAGGCAGGAAACCCTATACCATTTCAGACAAATGGCTAGCCAGTCTCTTCTTAAAAACTTCCAGTGTTGGAGCATTCACCACTTCTGGAGGCAGGTTGTTCCACTGGTTAATTGTTCTAACTGTCAGGAAGTTTCTCCTTAGTTCTAGGTTGCTTCTCTCCTTGATTAGTTTCCATCCATTGCTTCTTGTCCTGCTTTCAGGTGCTTTGGGGAATAGCTTGACTCCCTCTTCTTTGTGGCAGCCCCTGAGATATTGGAACACTGCTATCATGTCACCCCTCACCCTTCTCTTCATTAAACTACACATACCCAATTCCAGCAACCGTTCCCTATATGTTTTAGCCTCCAGTCCCCCAATCATCTTTGTTGCTCTTCTCTGTGCCCTTTCTAGAGTCTCGACATCTTTTTTACATCGTGGTGACCAAAACTGGATGCAGTATTCCAGGTGTGGCCTTACCAAGGCATTGTAAAGTGGTATTAGTACTTCAGTGCTCATCTCAATATTCAGGAGGTGTGTTTTCATCTTTCTAATAAACTTTTGAGTGCAAAGGTCAAGCAAAACCCACTTGACTGATTCTTGTCAGTTTAACTGCTCACTTATTCCTCCCTGTCTAAGAGATTTAAGGATTGGGAGACAAAAAGTCTCTGATCTGCTGATATCAATAGGATTGAGAAAGAAAAGCTTGAGCTCCTAACATATTAAGCAAATACAGGCAATGCAAAAGTAATGAATATTTCTGTTTTATCCATCAGTGGTAGAATTAAGAGTTAGATTAAGCAGAGAACGTCATAGTGCCACAGAAGATGGCATCGTCTCCCAACCATACAATTCATTCAGCAAAGTACTACGAGTGCAACGAATACTTTCTCTGTTCAAATTATTCCTTTTGAAATGTGTGAGTAAGCAGAAGGATATTATAGCACGCAGCAAATGTGAAGAAGAGAAAGGCACTTATCATTTTAGATTGCACCCGGTCTTCGAAAGCTGCTGAGCATGGAGATACACGGAGATCTGGCTTTATTAGAATGCTCTAATAGACCCATTGTGTCATGTGTGATATACTAAAAGCCTGCAAGCGTCTTCCATCACCCTAACTACATACTACAAAACGAAATTCAGAACACGTCATTATATTATGAAAAGATGCAAGTGTGTTGATAAAAACTGGAGTGTCCTACAAGCTAGATGGCACCTGTGTTGCATTTAGTTAGACGCCATACTGAGCATAATAACGAGAGGTAATTATTTCTGATGGGTCTAATATTTCTGATGATTTTTAAGACGGTCTCTGTAAGTTAGAAAATAAAGTGCCTCAAGGTGATTAACAAGAGATATTTAACAAGAATAACTTAGGTTGCAAAGGATGGATTATATAAAAAGTCACAAAAATGTATTTTAAGGTAAATATATTTTAATATGCCAGTTAACCAACAAACATTCAATTCACTCTTGGAGTTAATGAGGAGATGAAATTGTTTACATATATTGCTATTCATACTGTAACCGTAAATCTTAAAAAAAAATCATAAGAAAACATGGACACGATCCTGCATCAAAATCTGCCATCTTTGTTCCCCAAAGGTTTTTTTTTCCTCCTCTATAAAAGTAGCATTTAAATCCTACTCATCTTTAGGATGATTCATTTGTTTGATTATTTGAACTTCACTTCATATTGCAAAAAAAAAGTGTTGTTGTTCTTTTCGATCATGCATTTCTCCCTCGTTTCTGAATGTCTGTGGAGATTTTCAGTCATCCAGATCATGGTTGTCCCAAAGGTGCTTTAGTCCAAAAGGCAGCTGGAATTTCTTTGTTTTTCCTTGAAGATCTTTTGCTTCTCATCCAGGAAGCTTCTTCAGAAGAAGCAAAACGTCTTCACAAAAAAAAGCAAAGAAAGTTCAGTTGCCTTTTGGATAAGAAGACCTCATTTCTGGTTTCTCTGACTACTCCACCTTCATGATCTGGAAAAGATCCATTAGACCAGGGGTCCCCAGCCCCCATTCCATGGACCAGTACTGGGCCATGGCTTGCCAGCAACCGGTCCACAGAAACAAGCGAAGCCCCATCCGTGGAATGCAGGCAGCACACAAGACCACACACTCTCGGTCCATGGAAAAATCTTTCTCCATGTGGTGCCCAAAAGGTTGGGGACCTCTGCATTAGAGAAAACCGTTCGTGATCTCTCCCTTTGAAGTCCCTGAAAAGCATGGGAAGCCAGGAAAGCTATTATAGACTTATCAACAGAGATTGTACCATGACGACAAGATGCTCGCATATCACTTTCAGCTACTTCTTAGCTATCGTGAGATTTTTTGCCATGACTGTATTTTCGTTTGGAAGAAAAAGGATTTCCCATCAATAGTTGAAAGGGGGAAAAAAGTACTCATAACAGAGGCTGGCAAACTCTGACAAGATCTCTGCTTGGGGTATATAAGAGAAAATGTTTTATAAATTGAAGTCTAATTAGATCACTGTAAATAACAATAATAATAAACAAGATGGAAGGGACCTTGGAGGTCATCTAGTCCAACCCCCTGCTGAGGCAGGAAACCCTACACCATTTCAGAGAAATGGCTGTCCAGTCTCTTCTTAAAAACTTCCAGTGTCGGAGCATCCACTGCTTCTGGAGGCAGGTTACAAGTACTAAAAAAAAATTACTAGAGAAATTTTTAAAAAGAGTGTATAGCTTCGGTCACAGAGAATTGGAATGATGATTTGAATTACCTGTGTATCATTTGCATTTGGAGATCACATAATATCTGCATCTATCTCCATAACTTTACTTTTCATCCCTAACTCTGAGACTTGTTACAGAAGAATTTCATTTTTAGACACACTCTTTGTCTCTGAAACGAATAATTGTAATTGAGGTACAAGCTAACCCCCAAAACACCTTATTCTCTGGACTTCCTTTCTATGATGTAATTTAAAATAGAATTAGGGATTTTATCCAACATTCCTTTTGCCCGTCTTAAGGTACCTGAGGAGTGAACGAAAGAGCAAGAGGTAACAGTTTCTCTCAACTTTTCCACAACACACAATCAATTTCTAACATTAGCTAAAGTAGTCACAACTAAATTTGGTATTTCACGAAACTACCCAGTTCCATCACTTTCAATGGGATATCACCTTGGCTAGTTTTATCTGGATGAAAGCCTCAGCCCTTTGACTGAGCAGCGAAGTAGCTCTGCTTATGTCCTACATTATCATTTCTGCTCTTATACATTTCAAGGTATATTACAGCCATTCCTTCTTAAGTAGTAGCTTCATTCCTACATGTATGGTAAAGAGAAATAAAAAGACTGGTATTATATATACTTTCCGCTATACTTATTTGATGACTACTGAGATTGCTTAAAAAGTAAAAAGTAGAGCCAAATGACACTACATTTAACATGCAATGTGCCATGTAATTTGATAATTACAGGTATGGGAAAATTCTTGTTGAGATTTGTTGTTATTGTTAGCTGCGAAGTCGTTTTCTGACCCATCGCGACCCTATGGACAATGTTCCTCCAGGCCTTCCTGTCCTCTACCATCTTCTGGAGTCCATTTAAGCTCACGCCTACTGCTTCAGTGACTCCATCCAGGCACCTCATTCTCTGTCGTCCCCTTCTTCTATTGCCCTCAATCTTTCCCAGCATTAGGCTCTTCTCCAGTGAGTCCTTCCTTCTCATTAGGTGGCCAAAATATTTGAGTCTCAACTTCAGGATCTGGCATTCCAAAGAGCAGTCAGGGTTGATCTCCTCTAGGACTGACTGCAGTCCAAGGGACTCGCAGGAGTCTTCTCCAGCACCATAGCTCAAAGGCCTCAATTCTTTGGCACTCGGCCTTTCTTATGGTCCAACTTTCACAGCCATACATTGCAACTGGGAAGACCATAGCCTTGACTATACGCACTTTTGTTGACAGGGTGATGTCTCTGCTTTTTAGTGTGCTGTCTAGATTTGTCATGGCTTTCCTCCCTAGGAGCAAGCGTCTTTTAATTTCTTTGCTACAGTCTCCATCTGCAGTGATCTTGGAGCCCAGGAAAATAAAATCTGTCACTACCTCCATTTCTTCCCCATCTATTTGCCAGGAATTGAGAGGGCCGGATGCCATGATCTTAGTTTTCTTAATGTTTAGTTTCAAGCCAACTTTTGCACTCTCCTTCTTCACCCGCAACAAGAGGCTCTTTAGTTCTTCTTCACTTTCTGCCATTAGAATGGTATCATCTGCATATCTTAGGTTGTTGATATTTCTTCCGGCAATCTTAATTCCAACTTTTGATTCATCTAGCCCTGCCTTTCTCATGATGTGCTCTGCATATAAGTTAAATAGGAGATTTTTGAGATTACAACATTCTAAATATGGATGTTTATCTCTAGCAACAATCTATGCTTGGAATTTTAAAATCATTTTATTTGGTTTAGGTAACATCACCCTTTTGGCCTTCTAGAGGCCAAAAGATCTAATTTTTCCCCCTAGGGAAAAGAAGGAACAGTAGGTTAGTACAGCCCAATATGTGTGTTTTAGTGTTGTGAGTTAGTAATTATGCAGTGCCTTGCTTACTGTATTAAAATTGGGTTTTTAATTCTACCTTTTTAATATTTATATTTATATTTTTATATGCTATTTTTAAGAATTGGCTATTAATTGCTCAGAGTTATTTGTTTAGGGAGGAAATGTAAGGAACAGGACAAGGGGATGAAGAACTGTAAGTTCCTTGGGTAGATAGGTGGCTATATAAATTTATTAAATAAACTACCAAATCTACAGGCATTTAACTGGGTTTCATAACGACAAGGAAGACAGCCAAAGCTGTCCACTCATGACATCCTTGCAACACTTCCTCCTTAAACAAATAACATCTAAAAAGTCAAAAAGTAAAGTTAAAATAGCAATAGCACTTAGACTTATATATCACTTTACAGTGCTTTACAACCCCCTTTAAGTGGTATACAGTGTCAGCATATTTCCCCCAACTATCTGGGTCCTCATTTTATTGACCTCAGAAGGATTGAAGGCTGAATCAACCTTGAACTGCTCAAGATCAAACTCCAGGCTGTAGGCAGGGTTAGCCTACAATACTGTATTCTAACCCTACGCCACCATGCAAAATGTACATAGTGACATACAGTGGAAGCTCCATCCCTTTCAATAGTATATAGTACACCATACAGTAATGTACAGTATACTAACCTGCAATGATATATGTAACACCATCAAACATCCCCATCTACCTATCCCAGATCCTTGGAAAAGGCTTGATAGGTAGACAAACATGCCAAATCCAGTCTCAACATCTGTCCGACTATGCAACAAACCATCATAATAATGTGTACGAAAAAAGAGTTTGCGCTGTAACATCACAATGGATGTTTCAGCATTTCTCCTTTCCCCGCTCTCTGGATGCCTATCTTCCCTTGGTTGAATAGTGCATGGATTTCATTACTCCCTCATGGCTCCAAGAAACGTATCAAGAGCTGTGACTGGAAAATATAAGAGAGGAAAACACAATTTTCATCCTTAGTAAGTTCCCACTAAGGCTGAGACAATTCCAATTGATCAGTCCGTATGTGGCGTAGCTCAGCCGTACTACATAACCTGTTTCAGTGGGGAAAATAAGAAATGAGACTAGTCTATAAAATCTGGATTTTTCAGCCAAAGGGGCGAGTGTTGTACAGGCAGAAGAGAAATGACTGAATCAAGGAAGGAAGGAAGACTGATCATCATTAAGACACATTAAAAGGCATATCAAATAACTGAATGTCTTGCTACCATTAATTAAGAGCATTGGCCAACAAACTCAATCTTCGCTTCCTTCTAACTTTTGTTTCTTTTCTTTTTTTAAATGTACATTTAACACAGACACAGTCCACAAATGTATGAGGGGGGGAGGGAAATATCCTGATCTCTGGCAGTCTAGCAAAATAAATCTAACTTGCAGAAGGGGCATAAAATGCAGACCTACAAATACTGTCCCCTGATTGAAACTTTAATTAGAACCTCATTCTCAATTAAAGGCTCTCCACTTCAGTGAGGTAATTGCCTAGGAAAACTGGCTGCACATTTCATTATAGCACGCAGCTATAATTTAAAAATCTGGGACATGAGGAAAGGGACTTCTGTCTTAAAAGAGTTACAGCAAACGCCGGAATGAAGATCTCAGCATCCCAACTCTGGTTAGTTGGCTGCTTGCAAAGGAGGCTTTTCAGGTTTAGGGTGTAAGCTTTTAGCTAATTTTATTAATTAAACCTTATCCCAGTGATGGCGAACCTTTTAGAGACCGAGTGCCCCAAAACCAACCTGCCCGCCCACAGGGCCACCCACCACCTCCACGGCCCACTGCAGCACATCGCCCAGACAGCCCAGCAGCACCATGGTGGCCACGCCCTCTGCCCGTGCCCCGCAGCATCATCTGCGTGTGATAGGGTGGAGTCTTGTCCCCGCTGCCTGGCTGCCATGTCCTTGGCTGTGCTGCTCCACGTGGGCCGCGCCTGGGGGCAACTCTCCTCTGCGGGGGTACTGGTGAGGGGGCCATGGGGGGAGGCAGGGCTGGAGCGAGAGCGCATGTGCGCACAGAGAGGGCTCTGAGTGCCCCCTCTATTACGTGTGCCATAGGTCCACCACCACGGTAACAGCATACTCTTCACTACTTAAAAGCGTAAGTTGCTCTCGGTAGCAAAAATTACACTACTCAGCATCCTTATTTGCAGAGGTGACATACAAATACTTTCTCTTGAGTTTAGCCTAGGACAAACCAATATGTCAGGGGAATAGGGGAAGAAGGATTTTTTTAATGTCTTTATTTGTTTATTGATAGAATTTATCTATTGTCTGAATCCTGCCAGGCTTTATTGTAGTTGGGTTATTTGGAAGAATACAGAAATGGGGCTAGTGAAGATTTTTACAAAGGCTGCTTGAACTAAGGGACTATATTAGATACGTTATACCCTGGGACAAGGAATATAAAAGAGACCTATTGCTGATTTCTGTGGGAAACAGGTTTTGTACTGAACGTGTTAAGATGAATTGGTCTATGACGCTGTCATCATTGCAATATAGTATCTTTCTCCAATCCAAAATCCAGAGTTGGGCCATATGTTTCCAAAACTTACGCACATATGGAACTTATACTGGCAAATTATGGATATTAAAAAATTAGCATTAGAAAAATCTACATGGTACAAAATAACCTCAAAGAGATTTACATTAAGGAATCTGCATTGGAGAAATAGACATTACAAGAATAACCTCAGGGAGATTTGCAAACACAAAAATAGTTTTCCCAGGGAATGACATCAAGGAGAAAGCTGTCTTAAGGAATTTATATAAACCAATTATCTGCATTGTGGGGACGTGGTGTCAAAATCTAGGTAGTTAGAAAGAAATACACCCATTAGGAAAAAAAAGCTAGCCTACCAAATACAGGTAGTCCTTAACTTACAATCATTCATTTAGCGACCATTTAAAATTATAACAGCACTGAAAAAAGTGACTTACAACCAGTACAACTGGTGCATTATCGGCATGGTCAGCTGATCAAAATTCAGACACTTGGCAACCGGCACGTGTTTATCATACTTGCAGTGTCCCAGAGTCATGTGATCACCGTTTGCAACCTCCCAAAGCAGATTCTGACCAGGGGGAAAATCCAGATTTACTTAAAAATAGAATGTTTCATTTAACAACTTCACGTAACAACCATGGCAAAAAAAAAGTCATAAAATCGGGCACAACAGGATTGCCTGTTACAGTCCTATTAATCCTAGCAGAAAAATGGGTTTTAAAAAAGGAAACTATCCTATTCAAAATAAGGTAGGATTTACAAAGTAAAGATTTCTCCTAAAGGTAAAGGTAAAGGTTCCCCCGCACATGCGTGCTAGTCGTTTCCGACTCTAGGGGCCGGTGCTCATCTCCGTTTCAAAGCCGAAGAGCCAGCGCTTGTCTGAGGACGTCTCCGTGGTCATGTGGCCGGCATGACTAGACGCCAAAGGCGCACAGAACGCTGTTACCTTCCCACCGGAGTGGTCCCTATTTTTCTACTTGCATTTTTACGTGCTTTCGAACCGCTAGGTTGGCAGAAGCTGGGACGAGTAACAGGCGCTCACTCTGTTACGTGGCACTCGGGATTCAACCCGCCAAACTGCCGACCTTCTGATCGACAAGCTCAGCGTCCTAACCCACTTAGCCACCGCGTCCCTAGCCTGTATCAAATCCAGGTAATGTTTTGTGTCTAACATTGGTCCTTGTAATGCAGGCCAAACCTGTTGTCCTTGGGTGTTGTTTTGTGCAGGAATTTATATTTCATTCCTATCACAGAGAATAAGGAGTGTCTTTCTAACTGGACTGTATGCAGCGTGATACACGGTATACAAACCTGATATCGTACTGCAGGCAGGAAGATAGGAGGAAATAATGTTTTTTAAACGTTTAACAATATGTGTGCACCTGGTGAATATCTCTTGCTTCAGCAACCCGAGCATTGGAATATCCACTACCATACAACCTGCTTCAATCCCTGTGGAAAGCTGGTATAAAATGTCTCAATAAACCCAATGGTGAACCAACCGTATGGGTGCAATTCTCGGAAGCAACTACCATGTCAAGAGAAGAGGTAGTTTGCATTGGTCTCGAGTCTAAAACAGTGAAACCTCTCTTTCTTCTTCTTCTTCTCCTTCCCCCCCACCCGCCCACCTCCGACTTCCATACGGCTTTTTCTCCATCTTTCAGCACATTCGAGAGAGGATAATACATCAAAAGAAATTAAGAGCCGTAAACAAGGGAAGGAAATTGCCGAGATTGTTAAATGAGATGCAGAATCTGTGAAGCAGAACGATTGCAGGGGGTTGGGGGGAGCTGTTCCAGGCAACCCTTTGTGCAAATTAGAAGTCTTTTCCATCGCTGGAGCCAAATTGTTTGAAGAGACCGAAAAGAGGCAGCTGGAGGTGAATAAGAGGTCCGTCTGTTGAAACTGCCCTCCATCACCTCTCCATGTGTTCTTCTATTAGAGTTACATGAAAGTCCCCAAGCATGCCACTCAACCAAATTAATGTTCAAGAACTCATTTCTAAGAAGGGTTTAACTTAAGAGTTCCGTCCACATTTTTTCTCTTGGCATTTGCTGCCTTTCCTCATTATTATATTCAGTTGTCCTCTCCCAGCAAAGAGCTTTCCAGGAAGATATAGGACTAATTTTGAAATAACCGTGAAATGCCTGCTCTGCAAAATAAAATGAAATGGTCAATGCATATATATAACACCTCCAATAAAAAGCTGGAGTCCCAAAATTGGGACAGTTGAGTATGCCGAGTATAAATTTAGAAACTTACTTCTGGACTCAAGGGTATCCTCAGGATATGGTCAAAAAAGCAAAATGGTAGCCATGATCACGTAATGGAAACTCCACCTGGTTTTTACATGCGATGCATGTGTCAGCTGCTCCCTTGGAAGTTTTGAGAAATCCTCTGGACACCTTGACTTCAGGAGTTCATGAAATGAACACACAAAATAGGGGAGAACAGAATGCATGTCCTGTTTCTAGTCCCCCCCCAGCTGAAAAGTTCCCAATCCCATGAAATTTATTTACCCTGATCTGCCAGCAGTCTTCTCCTGTCAATTTGAGGACAGAAATAGGACAAAACAAGTGTCATTTTCCCTCTCCAAGTTAATTTTTGTTAAACGCTTGAAAGGAATTTAAATGAAGAGACAAAGAATTCTCTTTTAGCACATGTAGCAGTGCACTATTGTTAATGTCTTCAAGTCCAGGGGGGGTCCCTACCTTCTTGCCTTTTTGTCACTCAGCCTGATTATGGACTGTACTACATTGTACTATTGTGCTATTTTCTTTTCACACACCATATTTAACTGCTTTTTTTTAAGGGTCACTTTTTAAATACATTTTAAAAAGTTAAATACATTTGAAATAATAATAATAATAATAATAATAATAATAATAATAAGAAGAAGAAGAAGAAGAAGAAGAAGAAGAAGAAGAAGAAGAAGAAGAAGAAGAAGAAGAAGAAGAAGAAGAAGAAGAAGAAGAAGAAGGTGGAAGGGACCATGGAGGTCATCTAGTCCAACCCCCTGCTCAGGCAGGAAACCCTATACCATTTCAGACAAATGGCTGGCCAGTCTCTTCTTAAAAACCTCCAGTGTTGGAGCATTCACCACTTCTGGAGGCAGGTTGTTCCACTGGTTAATTGTTCTAACTGTCAGGAAGTTTCTTCTTAGTTCTGGGTTGCTTCTCTCCTTGACTACTTTCCATCCATTGCTTCTTGTCCTGCTTTCAGGTGCTTTGGAGAATAGCTTGACTCCTTCTTTGTGGCAGCCCCTGAGATATTGGAACACTGCTATCATGTCACCCCTCACTCTTCTCTTCGTTAAACTACACATACCCAATTCCAGCAACCGTTCCCTATATGTTTTAGCCTCCAGTCCTGCTTTCAGGTGCTTTGGAGAATAGCTTGACTCCCTCTTCTTTGTGGCTGCCCCTGAGATATTGGGACACTGCTATCCTGTCCCCCCCTCACCCTTCTCTTCGTTAAACTAGACATACCCAATTCCAGCAACCGTTCCCTATATGTTTTAGCCTCCAGTCCCCCAATCATCTTTATTGCTCTTCTCTGTACTCTTTCTAGAGTCTCAACATCTTTTTTACATCGTGGTGACCAAAACTGGATGCAGTATTCCAGGTGTGGCCTTACCAAGGCATTGTAAAGTGGTATTAGTACTTCACGTGATCTTGATTCTATCCCTCTGTTAATGCAGCCTAGCACTGTGTTGGCTTTTTTGGCAGCTGCAACACACTGCTGGCTCATATTTAAGTGATTGTCCACTAGGACTCCGAGATCTCTCTCACAGTTGCTACTATTGAGCAAGGTACCACCTATACTATACCTGTGCATTTGATTTTTCCTGCCAATTGAATTTCATTTTGGAAAATATTTGTAGCTCAGGTGTTAGAGGTTTGACAATGGTTTGTTCTCCAAGCTTCATCTTTAGCTTCCGAACGTTTCATCACCAGGTTAAATATCGTCATCAGTTGAAACAGCTTATTTCACTTCTCTTCTGCTTTTATTGGTCTTTTGGTCAGTTGGTCATGAAATCAATTGATCACGTCATGCAAAGGTCACCTAATGAAGAGGTGGTCAATGCCACAGTTGGCCACTTGATTGATCCAACTCCTTATGATCTCGTAGGCTGGTTTATTTTATTTATTTATTTATTTTAATTCCATTTATATCCCGCCCTTCTCCGAAGACTCAGGGCGGCTTACAAGCTTACAGTAGCCTTCATTCTATGTATATGCCTGCTTATTAGGGCTTTCACACACACCCCAGCGGCATTATTACAAAGTCAGCTTAATTGCCCCCAACAATCTGGGTCCTCATTTTACCTACCTCGGAAGGATGGAAGGCTGAGTCAACCTTGAGCCTGGTGGGATGCGAACCTGCACTAATTGCAAGCAGCTGGTGTTACTTAAGGAGGCATTAGCCCACTGCTCCACCAAGGCTCAAACACATCGATTTGCACCAAGGTTGCAAATCGATGTGTTTGTTGATCAAGCCGTTGTTGAATACCGGGCTTTGACAAAAGCCATGGTCATAAAATGGACACTGTGGCCATTAAGCAAATGCTGCAGTCATTAAGCAAACCAATGGTTCAATATAGATGGGATGTTACATTTTAAATATATAAAGTATCGATCTAATGCACCATATTTGTGCAGGGTGAATAATCAAATGTATCCTCTGAAATCTATGCCAGAGACACTGCCAATGTTTAATATCAATATTTAACAAGGCAGTGGGGCCGTAACTTGCACAATGAGTGAGATCTTCGCCAGGCTTTAAAACGAAATATATTTGGCTTCACTAAAGAAAGCTAGAAAACCGTGGTTCAAAGAAACTCCAGTGGGAGCTCTTCTTGTTTTCCAAGATTTAATAGTATCTATTATTTCATGGAGAGTTCAGCTGCAGCTAAACTGACAGCTTGATTGTGTGATAATCTTTAGAACTGTATTATACCTAAAAACTTAATTTCTTCCCCGTATATTTCACAATTTTACAACTGAGAAAAGTGAAGAAAAAATATTGATGTACTAAATCAAACTCATTGTATGCTGTACCCTTAGTATCCTTGTTGACAATTGCCAGTATTCCAACAATTTTTTTTCAGATGTTAAGAAAACATCTACATACTGTGGTAATGATTTACCAATAGAGCATGTAAGACTGAAGAGCACCAACCAATGGGACTTAATCCACATAGTTTTCAAGTTTACATTCCACATAATTATGAGACTGTTTTAAAGTTTAAGGAACCTTTTCAATGTGAACATCAGGGAGAGGAGAGAGAGCTCTCCTGGTACCAAATTTAATCTGAGATTCATAATTTAGATGAGTTACTGTTTGCCATCGGTTTCCTGGTTGTGTTTACCCAAACGTGTCCTAGAATCCTTGCAATTAGAAAGTTCAAAAATTATGAACCGTATTGAAAAATGGCCAATTGGGTCAAAATGCCTGCTAAAAAAGGGAGGGAGGTTTTTGAATACTGGGTTCATATTTTATATTTTTGAGCTAAGAAATCATCCAATCTGTGGCCTTTTGTTAAGTGCGGAAACGTGTACTGATTTTCTGAAAAAAATATGCAGCAATTTCGTTAAAGAGCAGTGTAGATTTTGATCAGTTGTTATGAGAGTATGTCTTCAAATTATAGTTCTTTTTCTTTACAGCATTTCTCTTTTGTACATGTTATGGCCACAATTAAGAATTTTGTGTGCTGTTACCGATAGTCTCAATGCATTTGGAGAATGCTGGATTGGAAGAGATTATTCTAAAGCAAGGGTCTCCATCCTTGGCAACTTTAAAACTTATGGACTTCAACTCCCAGAATTGGAGCCAGATACTATGCAGGCTGAGGAATTCTGGGAGTTGAAGTCCACAAGTCTTAAAGTTGCTAAGGATGGAGACCCCTGTTCTAAAGGAAGCAGAATGCAGGGCCTCCATTTAAAAAGTATTAGTTTGCTTGTGTAGCTGACTAATTAAATCATTAATAAGCTAATAAAGTAAGGTTCTACATTTAGGTAAGAGAAGCCAAATGCACAGGTATAGTATAGGTTGTACTTTGATCAATAGTAGCAACTGTGAGAGGGAACCCGGAGTCCTAGTGGACAGTCACTTAAATATGAGCCAGCAGTGTGCTGCAGCTGCTAAAAAAGCCAACACAGTGCTAGGCTGCGTTAACAGAGGGATAGAATCAAGATCACCTGAAGTGTTTATACCAATTTATAATTCCTTGGTAAGGCCACACTTGGAATACTGCATCCAGTTTTGGTCATCACGATGTAAAAAAGATGTCGAGATTCTAGAAAGAGTACAGAGAAGAGCAACAAAGATAATCAGGGGACTGGAGGCTAAAATGTACAAGGAACAGTTTCTGAAATTGGGTATGTCTAGTTTAATGAAGAGAAGGTTGAGGGGTGACATGACAGCAGTGTTCCAATATCTCAGGGGCAGCCACAAAGCAGAGGGAGTCAAGCTATTCTTCAAAGCGCCTGAAGGCAGGACAACAAGCAACGGTTGGAAACTAATCAAGGAGAGAAGCAACCTAGAACTAAGGAGAAACTTCCTGACCGTTAGAACAATTAACCAGTGGAACAACCTGCCTCCAGAAGTGGTGAATGCTCCAACACTGGAAGTTTTTAAGAAGAGACTGGCCAGCCATTTGTCTGAAATGGTATAGGGTTTCCTGCCTGAGCAGGGAGTTGGACTAGATGACCTCCAAGGTCCCTTCCAACTTTATTATTATAATCATTTAAAAAAAGCTAAGCAAAGTCGGTCTTTGAAAGAGCCCCACCAGCTCTTGAATAGAATGGAAAGTGAAAAGCGTATATTCTGAAAGGTGGCATTGGCCAATTTTTTTTGCCAGGTATTTTATATTTATTTATTTATTTTATTTATTTTATTTATTGCATTTATATACCGCCCTTTCCCTGAGGACTCAGGGCGGTTTACAGGGAGTTAAGAATCAACCATACAAAAGTTAAAAAACCAATTTAAAAAAGATTAAACCAACCCTGTACAATTAAAAAACCCCAATTAAAATAAATTTCTCCTCAGCCTGGGCCCAAGAGCTCGAAGAGCCAGGTCTTCAGGCCCCGGCGGAATGATCGGAGGTCGGGGGCAGTCCTCAGCTCCACTGGCAGCTGGTTCCAGAGGGCAGGCACCCCCACTGAGAAGGCCCTATCCCTGGGTGTTACCCGCCGGCAATCTCTTACCAGTGGGACCCTGAGCAGACCCTCCCTGTGGGAGCGCACTGGGCGAAGGGCATTTGATGCCGGCAGCAGGTGTGAGAGAAACCCTGTTGAAATCCATAACATTCCATCGGATAGAAGAAAGATAAGAGGAGTAAAGTGTTGTTTGAGGCAGAATTTTTCTAGTGTTGACACTGAGAAACCGTTAACAAACCTAAATAAGTAGCCTGATCTCCAGTAAAAGATTGCAACATGGAAGCATTTTCACATGAAGAGTATCTTCAGCAGCTTGACAGTATATCAAGCTGTCACTCAAGGCCCGAATGCATAAATTGATTTTTTAAAAATTTGCAATCCAAGATGGCTTTTGTCCTTTTCCTGAGTAAACATTATCGTACTTAACAAATACCACTTTATAATGCATTTGATGGCTTTCAAAAAAAGAACCACTTCTGATTTCCTTGCCTCCAGAATGGTATTTGCTTGCTTACTTTTTCAAAAATAAAGTTTCAGAGGAATAAAATCTTATCACCCACTCAGTTGGAACTACGTAAAGAGCTTCAGCTAAATACTTAGTAGCTGGCAAAGTTGGAAAATAATTTCCAAAGTAATTCAGCTGTATAATTCAGTATAGTTCTCTGTTCCCTTTTTTAAAGAAAGGAAAAATATGATGGCCAGCCACGTTTTTTTTTTTTATTCTACACCTGGAATCTTTGCGTTTGGCGATAATTAGTAGGATACTGTATCTTCATAGTCCTTCAGGTGTTTGATTCTCATTCTTATTCTATTTTTTCCCCTTACCAGCTGCTTGCAGTAATGAGATTAGTTCTATTTAGCTGCTCAGATTTTTTTAAAAAACTCTTTTCCTTTCCTCTCCTATCAGATTTTCTTTTGAGGGCACATTTTATGGACATAGGAGGAAAAGAAGGAAGAGGAAAGAAAATCAACACTCTTGTTCAGTGCAAGAAAAATAATTCATTGTTGAATCGAAGGGAAATTTGCTAAGCTAAAATAACATATCCCTGAGCTATAGCTCCTCCAGATATTCTGTGCCTGAACTATAGCTCCTGATACCTATCCCCTTTGTCCATCCTATGTGAGACTTCAAGAAGATAAAATCCAGAAGTCTCAGTGGGATCACAGATCATCCCGCCTTACTTCAGTGACACGTACAAAATGACAAAGAAAAACACCTATAGATGCTGCTTCTTACTGTCCTGAAAAACAGACCTACAGTGGGCTGCTATCTCGAAGACTTGGTGTGATCTCCAGGTTATGGATAGCATGAATCCAAATACCAAATACTAGGAAACAATAGCAACTTAGGACAACTTCCTCTCTGCTTGCAAGCACACCAAAAGCATCTGTTTAGCTACAGCAAGAAACAAATGCTGGACTAAGATGGAGTGATCCAGCAGAGCTAGGAGATATAAGAAAGACTGAGTGCCAAAGAATTGAAGCCTTTGAACTATGGTGGTGGAGAAGACTCCTGCAAGTCCCTTGGACTGCAAGGCGATCAAACCGGTCAGTCCTAGAGGAGATCAACCCTGACTGTTCTTTAGAAGGCCAGATCCTGAAGTTGAAACTCAAATACTTTGGCCACCTAATGAGAAGGAAGCACTCACTGGAGAAGAGCCTAATTCTGGGAAAGGTTGAGGGCAAGAGAAGAATGAGGTGGCTGGATGGAGTCACTGAAGCAGTAGCTGTGAGCCTAAATGGAGTCCAGAAGATGGTAGAGGACAGGAAGGCCTGGAGGAACGTTGTCCATGGGGTCGCGATGGGTCGGACACAACTTCGCAACTAACAACAACAAATATATATATAGGGACGTGGTGGGTCGGTGGGTTAGGACGCTGAGCTTGTCGATCAGAAGGTCAGCAGTTTGGCGGGTCAAATCCCGAGTGCCGCGTAACAGAGTGAGCGCCTGTTACTCGTCCCAGCTTCTGCCAACCTAGCAGTTCGAAAGCACGTAAAAATGCAAGTAGAAAAATAGGGACCACTCTGGTGGGAAGGTAACAGCGTTCTGTGCACCTTTGGCGTCTAGTCATGCTGGCCACATGACATCCTCGGACAAGCGCTGGCTCTTTGGCTTTGAAACGGGGATGAGCACCGGCCCCTAGAGTTGGAAACGACTAGCACGCATGTGCGGGGGAACCTTCACCTTCATATATATATATTTCTTCAAAGAAACACGTCAGATTTTAGTGCATTGCCAATGGCAAATGGAAGCTTTATGAGCAATTGTGTGTGTGTGTGTGTGTGTGTGTGTGTATAGATAGATAGATAGATAGATAGATAGATAGATAGATAGATAGATAGATAGATAGATAGATAGATAGATAGACTTCTATCTATTTATCTACATGAAAGAGAGAACATCGGTTTATTAAAAGTAAAGTTCTGAGGAAGCCTTTGCTCACTGATGCTATTCAAAGGCGACAGAACAATAAAATCCACTCTTGATTCAGCATTAAAGAAGAAAAAGAAAGAAAGAAAAAAAGACAGAGATTGCTCTTTTCAGATGGTACTTTGTCTCTTGATTTTCTAGTTTCTTTAGTTGTCACCAGCCTAACACTTTCTTATCTCATAGTAACTGCATAACCTGTGTGTGTCTTAAATCACACACATGCCACTTATGTGTGGTAGAACACAGCCTGCCATCATTCAAAGATCATTCAGCTGATTCCAGCATCAGTTAAAAAGCATCCATTTAGCATTTCTCATTGCCCATGAAAACACTGGTATTATAGACATTTCCAGTCAGATGCTGTGCTAGCAATCTAGTGTGCAGGGACACTAGTGCTGTGGCATCAAGTCTCATGCACAGTTCATTCTGATCGTAAATCTTTGAATCGTGAATACTTGAAGGGAACCATAGGTCTTGGAATAGCTAGCAAATATGCATAAGAGTGGGTTATATTTCTGGTTCGAAAATGACTCCATAGCTTTTCTATGAACATAAGAGTATCAATTCTCTAAGTCAGGGCTTTTCAACCAGTGGTACGGGGGTACATTGGCACCTGGCAGGTGGTACGCGACCATCCTAGAAAAGTAGTAGCGGGGGAGGGGAATGAGCTGAATCGGTGGCAGCACCGCACAAACCTGAGCAGGAGATGGCTGGAGCTGCAGGGCTGTCAGGGCTCAGTGGAAGCACCAGGATCAGCGCCAGGCTCCAGCAGGAGCTCAGCGCTGATCCTGGCGCTTCTGAGCCCAGAAGAAGCGCCAATCAGCTGGAATGTTGCAGCATCTCCAGGGTCTTGTGATTTACATTCAGATGCTTGGCAACTGATTCATATTTATGATGGTCACAGTGTCCCAGGTTGATGTGAAGTGACCAAAACCTGCTGCAACCACCCAGTGGGGGGGGAAATAAAAAACAAACACCCCCCCACCCCACCCCGCTGCCAATCCTCAACAGGAATGCTCACAACAATGAAAACCTCGGACAGGAGGAAGAGCGCTGCCAGGCGGGCAGGCAGGTGTCTTGCTCGGCTGTGACTTGGGGGGCACTTTATTCAGTGCCATTGTAACTTCGAACAGTCACTAAGCAAACTGTTGTAAGTCGAGGACTACCTGTACTTCATCACTTTTATCCTTTTTTTTTAGTCATCAAGTTTTTGACACCTTGCTAGGTGACTGGTGGTACTCAGATGTTGCCATATCCTAAAAGTGGTACAATGGGTGAAAAGGTGGAAAAGCCCTGCTCTAAGTAATGTTCTAGCAGATACAACTTACTGTATGTTATTTACAGAAAGTTTCAAAACACTGTTGAAAGTTGGGGTTGGTTCACAACATATGTTTTCTGTACAAAAGCTGCATTGTTTAGAAACATGAAAAAAAATCATAATTAGATATAAATAGCAACACGCCCCTAGGGGAAAATGTCAATTACCATAAATTATAATCATCCATGCTCAATATATTAAAATATATTGAGCCTAGAAGAAGTGCCGATCAGCTGGAATGTTGCAGCATCTCCAGGGTCTTGTGATTTACATTCAGATGCTTGGTAACTGATTCATATTTATGACGGTCAGTGTCCCAGGGTCATGTGAAGTGACCAAAACCTGCTGCAACCACCCAGCAGAAGGGGGGGGGAATAAAAACCAAACACCCCCCACCCCATCCCCACTGTCCATCCTCCACAGAAATGCTCACAACAATGAAAACCTCAGACAGGAGGAAAAGCGCCTCTGGGTGAGCAGGCAGGCGTCTTGCTCAGCTGTGGCTTGGGGGCCACTTTTTTCAGTCCTATTGTAACTTTGAATAGTCACTAAGCTAACTGTTGTAAGTCGAGGACTACTTGTGCTTCATCACTTTTTTCCCTTTTTTTTGGTCATCAAGTTTTTGACACCTTGCTAGGCAACTGGTGGTACTCGGATGTTGCCATATCCTAAAAGTGGTACAATGGGTGAAAAGGTTGAAAAGCCCTGATGTACACAGTATAAAATGGTAGTCTGGATGAACAAATGATGGGATTCCTCCATTTTTATAATCAACTTGGTCCTTATTGATGATTTCACACAAGACTTTATCAGCCAAAGACATTCTTGAATTGGAATAAGCTGAATCCATATACATCATACAGGGAGTCCTCAACTGAGCCCAAAATTTCTGTTGCTAAGCAAAGCAGTTGCGTGAGTTTTGCCCCATTTACAATCTTTCTTGCCATAGTTGTTAAGTGAACCACTGCAGAATCTGGCTTCCCCATTTACTTTGCTTGTAAGAAGGTGGCAAAAGGTGACCACGTGATCCCGGGACACTGCAACCATCTTAAATATGAGTCAGTTGCCAAGTGTCTGGATTTTGATCACTTGACCATGGGGATGCTTCAACGGTTGTAAGTGTGAAAAATGGTCATCAGTCACTTTTTTCTGGGCCACTGTAACTTTTAATGGTCACTAAATGAAATGTTGTAAGTAGAGGACTACCTGTAGATTATACTGTAAGAATATGAATAGGAGACATATTTACCTTTTGTCTATTTATTGAATAAACTATAATGAGCAAACTCGGGTAAGCAGGATTTCATAGACACTCATTGCTATATACTGCCCAGAGTCGTTGGATATAAGATGGGCAGGAAATAAATTTTCTTAATAAATATACTAGAGAGAGGGTTTTTTTGTCTCTATAACGTATGAGCTTTGCTGTTTTCACTCTTTTTCCACACTGCCAAGATCAGTCAGGGGAACATTACAAGTGACCCAATTCATCTTTCGATGAAGAAGTAGCTACTTTACTGATAATTATTCCAATTGTGACTTTGCTTTATTCTAGTTGCCACGCTCATGAGAAAAATGTCACTAGGATTCTGTGGCTGTTACATGAGGACTTTTGAAGTGCCAAATCATGCCATACTATAAGAAACAGTGTGATAAACTGATTAACAGAAGAGAGCTGGAGATTCCTTGCTAGTGTGAAATGTTCCAGTATACTCAGCTGATAATTAAGTAATCCTTGTAGACGATGCGTAGATTGGATATGAGACGAGAGAGGTCGTAGATGATTGATGATATGCGTGTCCGAAAGAAGTACATTGCTGTTCTTTAAAATGTGTACTCAGCAATAACTCTACCCCAGAGATATTTAGCAATTATTATGTCAGGTAATTTAGGTTAGTCATAAAGCAAACAGAAAGTACATTATTGAGCATTTCAGAAGGAAAAAAAATGAAAGGGGGGGTTTGGTTTTTGTTTTGTTTTTTCCTGTATAAGGGGCACACTTTCCAATGTAAAAAGAGATCAGGATTGACTGACTTAATTTGTGTATACCAAATGAGGTCAGATAAGCTCCCTCTGTTGCTTTGCTTAGTAAAAATAATAATTTAGGCAGTCCTTTGAGGCATAAGTGAAGTATTGGCTGCTAAACTGCCAGAGATTGGTACAGCTTGTTCTTGCGGCTTTCTTTGTTCTGCTCTTCGTGGTGATTTATATATTATTTTTAATTGAGGTTCTAATCCAATTATTGCTGTCCATGTGTGTTGTTAGCCTCCTGAAGAGCTGTTGGTGCAAAGGGATAATATAATTCCAAGAAATGATGACAGCATAAGAAACATGTCATAACTGCATCTAGGTGTGTTGAGGGTTAGCAAGCCAATTCGTTGCTTCCTCAGCTTTCAAGTGTCAACAGAGAATTCACAAATACCTTTATGTGTGTCAGTTAAGTTATTTGTGCAATTTCTGAAGGACGTTAGCAGCAGTACCCATGAGAAACTGACTCCATAACTTCATGCCTTTTTTCTATTACTGCCTTCCCTTGTCTGTTACCTGCCCCCTCTTGCTTGGAAGAGTCCTCATATGAGAGTGATGTAACTGCAATCCAAATGGCCATTCTGGCCAGTTTCTCATGATGCCTTATTCTAAAGACCCTTAGAGCAGGGCTTTTCAACCAGTGGTAAGGGTACCACCTGTGGTACATTGGCGCCTGGCAGGTGGTACGTGACCATCCTAGGAAAGTGGTAGCGGGGAAGGGGAATGAGCTGAACCGGTGGCAGCACCGCACAAGCCTGAGCGAGAGACGGCTGGAGCTGCAGGGCTGTCAGGGCTCAGCGGAAGCACCAGTATCAGCGCCAGGCTCCAGCTGCAGCTCAGCGCTGATCCTGGCGCTTCTGAGCCCAGAAGAAGCACCGATCAGCTGGAATGTTGCAGCCTCTCCAGGGTCTTGTGATTTACATTCAGATGCTTGGCAACTGATTCATATTTATGACGGTCACAGTGTCCCAGGGTCATGTGAAGTGACCAAAACCTGCTGCAACCACCCAGCAGATGGGGGGGGAATAAAACCAAACACCCCACCCTACTCCACCCCACCCCTGCTGCCAATCCTCAAAAGAAATGCTCACAACAATGAAAACCTCGGACAGGAGGAAGAGCGCCACTGGGTGGGCAGGCAGGTGTCTTGCTCGGCTGTGGCTTGGGGGGCATTTTTTCCAGTGCCATTGTAACTTCGAATAGTCACTAAGTGAACTGTTGTAAGTCGAGGACTCCCTGTACTTCATCACTTTTTTTCTTTCTTTCTTTCTTTTTGGTCATCAAGTTTTTGACACCTTGCTAGGCAACTGGTGGTACTCGGACGTTGCCATATCCTAAAAGTGGTACAATGGGTGAAAAGGTTGAAAAGCCCTGCCTTAGAGGACCACCCGTACTCCCTAAAGTTGCATCTGTTAATGCTTTGTTCTCTAAACTTGTCTCTGCAGTTTTCCAGAATTGCTTCACGCCATTGAGGATCCTCAAAGCAAAGCTTCAACAGGCAACTGTGCCAGACAGCCAAGTTGGCTTTCGGGCTTCTCAGTTTTCGAAACAGACATTTTCCCACCCAAAGCTTTTGTACTGTATGCAGATTCTCCAAAAATGAAGCATCGGAGCAGCTGGCTGCCCTCTTGTATCTGTTTCAGATGAGGATTTTGAGCCATTCTTCTGGTTTTCCAAACTACCACTTTCAATCCAGGCTTGTAGCATTTGTTTATCTTCAACACGGTCACAAGATCCACTAACTGGAGCTGGGCATGCAAAATAGCTTATTCTCCCCCCATAGTTCAATCTGAGCATCTCACAGGTAGCAAAGCTGCGGGCTGAGAAGTTGTAGGGTAGAGTCTGACTAGTACTTGGATAGGAATGGGCCAGGGAACACCAAAGTTGTAGGGTAAATGAGAAGCGGATGAGAATCAAAAATTGTTGCCAAGAAAACAACATGGAGGCGTGCCTGAAGTCATCAGGAATCAGCTTTCCAATTACAAAATTTTATGGCTGAGCCACCACCTGTATTGAAGAAGCAAAAGAGTACACATATAACCATTGTCTTCAGTTCCTTAAAGAATATTGTATTTTCCTATGCTCGCTTAAGGATTTGGCAAATGGTACCACCTGCGTGCCAACACATGGTCTACATCACCATTTCTTCTTCAAATCTAGAAGAATGCCCATCCCTATCAGATTTCTTTCTTACATTTAAAAGATGCACGATGGTTTTAAAAACATCTGTGGAGAGTAGCTTTCAATCAGGATAGCCAGTGTGGTATTGTGTTGAAGGTGCTGGACTAGGGGCAGGAAGACACAGGTTGTAGACCCTCCCCCCCTTAGGCATTGAAACCAACTGGATAATCTTAGGCTAGTTGTCCCTTCTGAGCTCTACTCAGCATCAGCCATTGTGAAAGACTGAATGAACAAAACTCTCGCCAGATCACGCACTATAAGAACTAGGTATGCACAGTTCAACAAGAAGTGGATCTTGTATTCCTGTGGGAGAAACAATAGGAATAGTAGCATCTATCAGAATACTAGACCAAGGCTTTTCAACCTTTTCACCCATTGTACCGCTTTTAGGATATGGCAACATCCGAGTACCACCAGTTGCCTAGCAAGGGGTCAAAAACTTGATGACCAAAAAAAAAAAAAAGGAAAAAAGTGATAAAGTACAGGTAGTCCTCGACTTACAACAGTTTGCTTAGTGACTGTTCAAAGTTACAATGGCACTGAAAAAGTGCCCCCCAAGCCACAGCCGAGCAAGACACCTGCCTGCCCGCCCGGCGGCGCTCTTCCTCCTGTCCGAGGTTTTCATTGTTGTGAGCATTTCTGTTGAGGATTGGCAGTGGAAGTGTGGTGGGGGGTGTTTGGTTTTTATTCCCCCCCCCTCTGCAGGGTGGTTGCAGCAGGTTTTTGTCACTTCACCTGACCCTGGGACACTGTGACCATCATAAATATAAATCAATTGCCAAGCTTCTGAATGTAAATCACAAGACCCTGGAGATGCTGCAACATTCCAGCTGATTGGCGCTTCGTCTGGGCTCAGAAGCACCAGGATCAGTGCTGAGCTCCAGCTGGAGCCTGGTGCTGATCCTGGCGCTTCCGCTGATCCCTGACAGCCCTGCAGCTCCAGCCGTCTCTCGCTCAGGCTTCTGCGGTGGTACCACTGGTTCAGCTCATTCCCCTCCCCCGCTACCACTTTTCTAGGATGGCACCTGCCAGGTGCCAATGTACCACAGGTGGTACCCGTACCACTGTTTGAAAAGCCCTGTACTAGAGCAATGTATAGAAAATGAACCTTGGAGCAATTTCACCTGGCAAGGTCTTACACTACGGCTTCTTAATTCTCCAGCTGCGAATATTGAGCTGTGCATAGTTTTATTATTTACTTTACTTTAGCTTAGTTTAGTTTATTATTTTCCTCTCTTCCTGTTGTTTGTTTAGAATACTTGCACAAAATGTTTGTAAGTGGACTGTTTGGCAGAAGTTCTAAAAGGCCTGTCTTAGCATTAGAAATAATTTATTACTTTTAATTTCCCCAACTTCTCCTACCCTATAAATTGACCTCTGTGTTCGATCCCAGCCTTTTCTTTTTCTAAATCACATCTATAAACTTTAAGTAATAAAGTCCTAGTAGCCTGTAACACAGCCAAGAGTATCTATCTCCCTGAAGATCTATTAAAACAGGAGGGCTTTTTCTGATGATAAGCAATCCAATGAGTAGGTTATTTAATTTGTTATTGCTGGGCTTTTGTAACCAAGGAAGGACAAAGAAGTGTTTGTGATGTTTCTTTGTGTGTTGATGTGTATTTTTATCACAAATCCCATATAGGAAGGAGATAGGACAATTTTAGTGAAGACTACAAAACGTCTTGGGTCTGTCCACTAAAAGCAGGCTCTTTTTTTTTGCAGATTGAATATTGTCATATCATCCCCACCAATGAAATTATATCTGACTGCATTGAGTCATGTTTTGTTTTCACTGATTCCTGAATCGGTACCTTGCAGTTCATCCATAGCTTATTTTTTTTTCCCTGATAGGTTATTTTTTCCCCCAGAGAACAGAAGCTTCTGTTTTTCTACAGGGTACTTAAGAATTCCTTTAGGGTTTTTGAGTGTGGTCCTTTTGAATTCACTTCCTTGTTGAGATTGATGTAGGAGGGGGGGTGTCTTCTCATAATGCAGTTTTCTATTTGACATCTTCAAATCATTCTTATGTGCACTGATTGAGCTTCCGCGTTTCATAATCTGAGAAAGTCAAAAAGAAACCAAGAGAAGCGCAGAAAGTTGTAGCTCCTTGGAGAGATCGTGGTTTAACACAACTCAAATGCATCTTTTTTTGCTTTCTTTTTTTTTCTTTTTTGCAAAAGCATAAGAGTATATGCTGATGAGAACCTCATTACAATTTTCTTCTCCCTTGAAAGTTATTTGGATATCCCTTCCCTTAAACCAGGGGTGTCAAACTCAATTTCATTGAGGGCCGCATCAGCATTGCGGTTGCCCTCAGGGGGCCGGGTGGGTATGGACTTGGTGGGTGTGGCCTACTGGGTGGGCGTGGCTAGAGTGTGTATGGCCTACTGGGTGGGTGTGGCCAGCTCTACATCGTTCGCATCAAGGGTGCCTATGGGGGCCTTGGCAGGAGTGGGACAGATCTGAGGGTCTCTGGCAGGAGGAGGGTCTCTGGGCCAGGGCCAAGGCAGTGGGGGCCATTCCCTCACTGTTTCCAGGATGGCTTTGCGGGCCGCATGAAACCACTTCGCGGGCCGGATCTGGCCCCCAGGCCTTGTGTTTGACATGTCTGCCTTAAACTGAATCAGAAACATAAGAGCAAAAAATAAAAAAAAATCACGAGATGTTTTTCACCGAGCGTGTCTTTTCTCATTTGTGGATTGTTTAGAATTGCTGAAAAGAAATCAAGAACAAGACAGGAAACGTTCAAACAAACTGAGCTTATATTTGTAATTGGTAAAAAAAAAAAGGAAAGACATTTTCAATTTATGATCAACTACGGTTGACTTCATCAATGTGTGCGGTGTGCAGCTTCGTAGGCAGCAGATGGAAGTGGTGTCCCTGTGCCTCTGAAACTTTTTTTCTTTTTTTCCCAGTCTAACCTCCAGGTGTGGAATTCAGTTCAAAACCTTTGTCACGTCAGCCAAGAGGAGTTGTTCCATTCAATCACTGCCCCGAAAAACATAACATGGGTGACTCCCAGTCACCCTCTCTCATCCCAACCCACCTCACATGGTTATTGTTGTGGGAAAATAGGAAAAGGAAGGTGTAGATCAGACATGTCAAACACAAGGCCCGGGGGCCGGATCCGGCCCACGAAGTGGTTTAATGCGGCCCGCGAAGCCATCCTGGAAACAGTGAGGGAACGGCCCCCACTGCCTTGGCCTTGGCCCAGAGACCCTCCTTCTGCCAGAGACCCTCAGATCTGTCCCACTCCTGCCCAGGCCCCCATAGGCACCCTTGATGCGAACGATGTAGAGCTGGCCACGCCCACCCAAGTAGGCCATACGCACTCTAGCCACGCCCACTCAGTAGGCCACGCCCACCCTGGCCATACCCACCCGGCCCCCTGAGGGCAACCGCAATGCTGATGCGGCCCTCACTGAAATTGAGTTTGACACCCCTGGTGTAGATAGATAGATAGATAGATAGATAGATAGATAGATAGATAGATAGATAGATAGATAGATGATAGATAGATAGATAGATAGATAGATAGATAGATAGATAGATAGATAGATAGATAGATAGAATTTTAGCTTAGTCTGATGCTTGATACGGGCGAAATAAATAAACCACTTTTGATTTAGTACAGTTGCCATAGTTTGAAACCACACAGGAATGGATGAAGGGGCTTGACTGATGCCTTTTATTCTTGTGTTTTTATTTTGCCATTTAGCAGAGAATAAAAAAGAATGACAGAGACCTGCAGTACTCCAAATGTAACGCTCAGTGTCTTTATTAAATCCTGCGCTCCAGTTCCAGCTGTTTCCCCACAGTGACTTGTAATTATAAAAAAACCTGGTGCTCATAAAGAAAATGTGTCAGCAATTCTTTAGATGTTTCTAGATCTTAACAATACCATTTCCTTCAACAAGCAAGAATGCAGATCGTAATCAGCATTCATGCGGAGGACAAAAGTAGAGAAATCAATCTAATTTATCTTGCTTCTTCCCTTTTCCCATTCTTTTTGAGAGAAAGAAAGGGGTTGAAAAACATCCACCAAATGCCCAAAAACAGAATAAGAAGAGCTCGGGGGAAATTGGTTTTAGGTAATCTTCAACTTACGATCATTATGCAGCAGTTGTTTGAAGCTACAGCAGTGATGGCGGAAGAGACTTACGACAAGTCCCTGAAGATTTAGCCATTGCTAAATAACAGTAAACATTGGTATCAAATAGCAGCCTTGCTCAAATTTGTGCCTTCCAAGTATGTTAGACGAAAGGTCTCTTCAAACTGGTTTGGGTTGTAATTGAATATAATTTTGTTTGGCTATCATGTTGGGGGGGCGGAATCTGTAGAGAAGGGTTTGTCACATCATAGTATAGTTTTACTACTCACGTACCTATTTGAGGACTATTAAAATTGGGGAGCCGAGAGTTAAATTATATGCGATTCAAGCTTCAGCCAGGGGGAACATTCTCCTGTTTTCAAAGAGGGAACAAAGCAGGGATGATGGGGGGGGAGGCATTGCAGGAGGAGTACATCACAGCCTTTTACATACGCTGGACAAAATGTAAACTAAGTTTGCTTTGGCTCTCTTTACCAGTCTTCAACTCCTTGTGAGTTGTTATGGGACTCTGGGACTGTTCAGCAATGTTCAGGAGCAAAAGGTCTAAGAAAGGAAGAGTGGACCTTGAAAATTCATCTCTCTCCCCCCCCTTTCCTTTGCCTCTCCTTTCTGTCCTTCTAGAATGTAGATGGTTTTGAGCTGATTGGAAGGGGACCATGGAGAAGATAGATAGATAGATAGATGATAGATGATAGATAGATAGATAGATAGATAGATAGATAGATAGATAGATAGATAGATAGATAGATAGATAAAGATGATAGGGAGAGGGAGAGGGAGATTAGATTGATGAGAGAAAAAAGAGGGAGAGATAATAGGGAGAGCAAAAGAGAGAGTAGATAGATAGATAGATAGATAGATAGATAGATAGATAGATAGATAGATAGATAGATAGATAGATAGATAGATAGATAGATAGATAGATAGATAGATAAAGATGATAGGGAGAGGAAGATTAGATAGATGAGAGAAAAAAGGGAGAGATAATAGGGAGAGCAAAAGAGATAGATAGATAGATAGATAGATAGATAGATAGATAGATAGATAGATAGATAGATAGATAGATAGATAAAGATGATAGGGAGAGGAAGATTAGATAGATGAGAGAAAAAAGAGGGAGAGATAATAGGGAGAGCAAAAGAGATAGATAGATAGATAGATAGATAGATAGATAGATAGATAGATAGATAGATAGATAGATAGATAAAGATGATAGGGAGAGGAAGATTAGATAGATGAGAGAAAAAAGAGGGAGAGATAATAGGGAGAGCAAAAGAGAGAGATGATAGATAGATAGATAGATAGGTAGGTAGGTAGGTAGGTAGGTAGGTAGGTAGGTAGGTAGATGATTAGAGAGATGATAGGAAGAGAGAGAGAGATGAGATGATAGACAAATGATAGGGAGAGAGAAAGAGATGAGAGAGAGACAGAGAGAAATATAGAAATTATAGAAATATAATTCAAATAAAAATTGAGGATGCTAATGACAGGTTTTTATGTAACAAATTTTTGTATTTCAGAGGCTCAAGGAACAAGTACCAAAAGAGATCTCAAGTGTTTTCAGAGAGCTCGAGTAAAACTTAACTAAACAGGGAAAGCCAGCATTGCTCGCTGTTTGCCAACATATAGCCCCTTCAACAGCATAAAGACCCATGGAAATAAAGTATCTTTAAATACTTAATAGTCTATAAATTACTTGAATCAATAATAGAATAAGTGGCATCCCTTATATATCGCCATGTTTTTCTTTAAAAAAAAAATACATTCTGTGCATACATGTCTGTTTTTCAATGGTGTTTGTCTTTTTGAACACTGCTTGCTTTACTAGACATTTATTATACAACTTTCAAAGTTAAAGGGGCAAAACTTAAAACATTAATATTAAACAAATGCACGTTGTACTCGGTCATTGGTGGCTTCCCAAGTTAAAACCGCTGAAATTTCTGAAATGTTTATTTATTGACTTATTAGATCTATTTGGAGGCCACAACTTCAAAGACTCTTAATGTCTTGAATTCATGAAAGCAGTAAAGCCAGCCCATAAAACTGCACAAATAAACCACCAATCAACATTCACAAATATGGCAAGGCCAATGGCTGGACAGAAAAAAGTTATGCCGATGACCTCCCTAAATATTAGCGGACAGGAGGGGAGGGACACTGGGATGTCTAACCACCAGGTCTTTCTGGAAAGGCATTCCCAACTTTTGACTAGGGCTATTTGATCAGTATGGATTAGAATGGTCAGGTTCTCCTGGAAGCAAATAGTCCTGGAGGTAAACAGGAGCTGACCTTCTATTGCAGGGGTGCCCAACCTTGGCAACTTTTAAGACTTGTGGATTTCGACTCCCAAAATTCCCCAGCCAGCCAGTCCAGAAATCTTAAAGGGTCTGGCTAGGGAATTCTGGGAGCTGAAGTCCAAAAGTTTTAAAGTTCCCACGGTTGGACATCCCTGTAAGAAAGGGCTTTATAGGGATGATCTGCATTTTCAATTGGATCAGAAGCCAATGGTTCTTTACCTTTTCCCCCCCCCCCCATTTTTAAAGGTTCTTAAAGCTCCAAAACGCTCCTCAATTGATTGCAAGCTCCTAAACTGAACCAGACACAGGCAATCTTAACCTTAAAATGGTGCGGGCTGCCCATCCTTTACAAGGTGGTACAGTGCCTAGAAAGGGACGCGGTGGCTCAGTGGGTTAGGACGCTGAGCTTGTCGATCAGAAGGTCGGCAGTTTGGCGGGTCGAATCCCGAGTGCCGCGTAACAGAGTGAGCGCCTGTTACTCGTTCCAGCTTCTGCCAACCTAGCAGTTCGAAAGCACGTAAAAATGCAAGTAGAAAAATAGGGACCACTACGGTGGGAAGGTAACAGCGTTCCATGCGCCTTTGGTGTTTAGTCATGCCGGCCACATGACCACAGAGATGTCCTCGGACAAGCGCTGGCTCTTCGGCTTTGAAACGGAGATGAGCACCGGCCCCTAGAGTTGGAAACAACTAGCACGCATGTGCAGGGGAACCTTTACCTTTACTTTACAGTGCCTAGAAGTGGCTGCCATTACATTCCTCCCCGTTTAAATTCAGTGGAATGACAGAAAGTAGCTTTTTTGTTGTTGTCGTTCACTTTTATTATGAACTCGGCACTAGTTAAAAGGCTTTTTAATTGTGCCTGCTGTTGAGCTTTTCATGGTTTTACATCAAAAATGAGCTCTTGGGCTGAAGAGAGAAGCAGACTATTTTCCTTTAAAACTGTTTACTTGCAACTTCATGTATTAGATGGAGGAGGGGGGGTCTTACAAATTCATCAAAAAAGTTGACAGTCCTAGCCTCCAAAACTGCATTCAGCAAACAATGATCAGAGAGGCAGTAAGTTCCCTTTGATCAGAATTCACCATAATTCGCCCTTATCGTAGGGGCTGATAGATTTTCAGGCATAACTTAATTCCTAATGAAGTAAAGTTAAGTTTAGTTTTGTTAAGGGAGCTTTTGACACAGCTGGGTATTGCAAGCTGTAGGGTTAGATCAGGAGTCTTCAAACTTGGCCCTTTTGTATGACTTGTGGACTTCAACTCCCAGAATTCCTCACCCAGGCAGGGAGGCTGAGGAATTCTGGGAGTTGAAGTCCACAAGTCATAAAAAGGGCCAAGTTTGAAGGCCCCTGGGTTAGATGGAGGAGCAGAGCAGAGCAGAAGAAGTAAATAGGTTCCAGCAGATTCTTTGCCCAGCAGAGTTGAAATCTCCTTTTGGGCTCCCTTAACACGCTAAAAAAAATGTTCCTGTTCCCAAGCTGTTGCTGAATTTCTTAGCACAACCTATTCACAACTTCTGTTGAAATGAAACCCAATCTCTTGCAGAATTGGTCAAGGTTGAAGCATGCTCAGTCCATTCTGGGAGACAGTTGGAAGCACTCCTTTGCACAGCACCATATTCTGGCGGGCACCGGCTTCTGTTGGCCGTTCACAAGAATGGACAGAAGCCTGTGTCTTGTGTGATGAGAACAAGTGAATGTGCATTTTTGAAGAAATGGGAGAAATGAGACAGAATACTAATTTTTAAGAAACCCAAGCGGTGTTTGGTAATGCTACAAAATCAGCTCTAGGGAATGCTACCTCCTTTCCCTGCCCCCCACATCTACAAAACGGTGCTAGTAATTGTACAACTTGCCCTAACATCTGACTGTAGCAATTGATAGGGTTCTCTTAAAAATTGAAATAGAAAATGCATACCTGACATATTAACCATGACAAATCAGTTGACAATAGTTCTCTTCTACCAAAAGAGTGCCTGGGGTTTAAGCATTATAATGTTCGGCTGAAGAGGCAGAATTGGCAGAAAAGCCATATTGAGGTCAGCATTGGGGAATCTGCAACTCTTCTGATGCTGCTTAACAGCACTAGAACAGCTCCAGGGACATGTAGTTCCACAACATCAGAAGACCCACAGGTTTTCTGTCTTTGATTTCAATGCATCCCTCAGTATTAGGCCAAAGGTCAGGTTTAGTTTAGTTGCAAATAGCTTTCACTGAAAATGAACGTGACCTTCCAGTTTTCTTAATTAATAGCTATTTTTCTCTCTCTCTCTCCCTCTCCCTCCCTTTGTCTCTCTTCCTTCTCTCCTTGGCAGGCCTGTGACGGAGGATTAGACAACATTAGTGGAGTCATGCTTCACACAGCCATATCTTGCTGGCAGCCATTTCTAAGTCTGGCTGTGCTGCTACTTTTCATAGGATCCACCCTAGGTTGCCCAGCTCGCTGTGAATGCTCAGCACAGAATAAGTCTGTCAGTTGTCATCGGAGGCGCCTGATTGCCATCCCTGAGGGCATCCCCATAGAGACTAAAATCTTGGATCTTAGCAAGAACAGGCTAAAAAGTGTAAATCCGGAGGAGTTCACAGCTTTCCCTTTGCTTGAAGAGATAGATCTGAGTGACAACATCGTGGCCAATGTTGAGCCTGGGGCCTTTAACAGCCTATTTAATTTGCGCTCTTTGCGACTGAAAGGGAATCGTCTGAAGCTGGTCCCTTTAGGGGTCTTCACTGGCTTGTCAAACTTAACAAAGCTGGATATTAGTGAGAACAAGATTGTCATCCTGCTGGATTACATGTTCCAGGATCTGCACAACCTCAAATCCCTTGAGGTTGGGGATAATGATCTGGTTTACATCTCCCACAGGGCCTTTAATGGATTGCTTAGTCTGGAGCACCTCACTCTGGAGAAATGCAACCTTACAGCTGTACCAACAGAGGCCCTTTCCTACCTTCACAACCTCATCAGCCTGCACCTGAGACATCTTAATATCAACCTGTTGCCTGCATATGCCTTTAAGAGATTGTTCCACCTGAAAAACCTAGAAATAGATTATTGGCCTATGCTTGACACAATCCCTCCCAACAGTCTTTATGGTCTGAACCTCACTTCTCTCTCCATTACCAATACCAATTTGTCCACCATCCCTTATGCTGCTCTGAAACACCTGGTTTACCTGACCCACCTGAACCTTTCCTACAATCCCATAAGCACAATCGAATCGGGCATGCTTGCAGATGTGTTGCGCCTGCAAGAGTTGCACATAGCGGGGGCTCAGCTGCACACCGTTGAACCTCATGCTTTCCAAGGCCTTCGATTCCTCCGCGTGTTGAACGTGTCCCAGAATCTGTTGGAAACTCTGGAGGAGAATGTGTTCCATTCCATCAAATCCCTGGAAGTTCTCAGTATAAGCAACAATCCCCTGGCTTGTGACTGCCGCTTGCTCTGGATCTTACAAAGGCAGCCCATGCTGCAGTTTGGTGGCCAGCAACCGATGTGTGCCGGCCCAGACAGTGTCAAAGAGAGGCCATTTAAAGACTTCCACAGCACGGCCCTTTCTTTCTACTTCACTTGCAAGAAGCCCAGGATCTATGAAAAGAAGCTGCAGTACTTGGTGGTTGAAGAAGGGCAGACCGTGCAGTTCTTGTGTCACGCAGAGGGCGATCCTCAGCCAACCATTGCCTGGTTGACACCACGACGCAGACTGGTCACCACAAAATCCAGCGGGAGAGTGACAGTGCTTGGAGGTGGTACACTTGAGATCCGGTTTGCTCAAGATCAAGATAGTGGGGTTTACGTTTGTGTGGCCAGCAACGCTGCTGGGAATGACACCTCCTCAGCCACCCTCACCGTCAAGGGGTTTGCCTCAGATCGTTTTCTTTATGCCAACAGGACTCCTATGTACATGACAGATTCCAATGACACCAGTTCCAATGGAACCAATGTGAATACATTTGCTCTGGACCTTAAGACAATACTGGTGTCGACGGCCATGGGCTGTTTCACATTCCTTGGGGTTGTTTTATTTTGTTTCTTACTACTTTTTGTGTGGAGCCGTGGGAAAGGCAAGCATAAAACCAGCATCGACCTCGAGTACGTCCCCCGCAAAAACAATGGCGCAGTGGTGGAAGGGGAGGTTTCAGGACCACGCAGGTTCAATATGAAAATGATTTGATGACTGTGCTCTAGCGTTATTAATTTTTGCCCCTTTCCTCCTTCTGTGGCATTCGAACCAATTTTCAACACGCTTGGCCAAAGTAAGAAGGCCAGGCTGGCAGCGGCTCCACTTGGCCGCCACCCGTGTCAAGCGGTAGATGGAAATCAAAAAGACTGTCTGAGGTTGTACAGCAGAGCCTCGTGTTTCGAGGCGGCGTGAGTGAGTGAGAGGGCTTTTTCCCTTTTTCTTTGTCCTTTTTTTGCAGAGTTTGGCAAACAGCGCTAGTTGTTTGCATTGCAAATTTTATGGCATTCTGGGGATTTCAGTAATGAACAGTCAGCTCATGGATACTTGTCGGAAACATTTTTACCACTACAAAGCAAACAAAAAAAACCTCCTACAGTATAGGATTTCATGTTTTAAATGTGTGAAAGAGAGAGAGAGAGAGAGAGATTTGTTTACAATCTACTCTGCAGTAAAAATTTGTATCTATAGCTCATTTGCTAAATCCTTGCATCCTTACTTTCTAGTTGGTTCAAGACCGCAAAAGTTAATGTATTGCCATAATATCTGTATCTATGTATGTATGTATTACAGCAATACATACATAGTTTAAAGCAATACAGATGAGAGATTTTGTTCCATCCACAGTGACTGACCCAAGCGTGATATCCCTCTTCCCAAATGTCTAGTCAAATTTTAAAATTGGACTTCTGAAGCAATTCGAGACGATAGCGTCTTGAGATTTGAATTTACACCCAAGACGCGAAGGGAATCTTCAAAGCAGGCAAAATTTGCGGGATGCCACGTTGGTTCACTTCATAGAAAGAAAAGGCACGGGCTTAATTTTAATACAAAATGGATTTTAAAAACATACCTGTGGGATCACACTAGAACAGTTGACTGTAAAAAAGATGGAGGTCTAACCTTGCCCGCTTTTGGAGACATAAAATCGGGCCGATCACACAGGAAAGGAGGGTCTCTTTTAGTTTTATCCCACCCTGCCAAATACACCTTCATCCTCCACCATCGCCACATCTGTTTCAGTTTCTGGTCTATCATTTTGTGTCCTAGGAAAATGAAACTAGGGTACTACATTCTGCCACTTGCTGAGGAAAAAGCTGTCGGTGCTGCGTTTAGGGAAACAATTTTTTTTTAAAAAAAAGACGTACAAAAGATTTGGGGGATAGAAATGGATCCTCCCTGATGCCAAGAAATTAAATTTGGTACAAGAAGAGGCGATGCCACTGACCCGTGTTGGTTTTCCTTCAGGCCACATTATTGCCAAACGGCGAGCCCCTGTCAGTTTTGTATTTATTAGTGGTAAAGGCTGAGGAACAGAGTTCTCCTGCTGTGTCTTCTTCATGCAAAGATGCCAGGACTACATGAACCAGTAAGAAAAACCAGAGAGGTACCATTTCTGTTTTCAATATAGTGAGAAAGCAAAGAACTGAGAGTAGGGAAGCAAGTCTCTCTTGGGTTACGTAAAACACAACCCTATGAGTTTTAAGAGCATTTTGCTTTTTTTTTACTTAATTCCTCCCAGCACATATACAGTATGACAATCATATGGCCAGTGCGAATAAGCATCTGCTAAGGAAAGTGACGCGGTGGCTCAGTGGGTTAGGACGCTGAGCTTGTTGATCGGAAGATCGGCAGTTTGGCGGGTCGAATCCCGAGTGCCGCGTAACAGAGTGAGTGCCTGTTACTCGTCCCAGCTTCTGCCAACCTAGCAGGTCGAAAGCACGTAAAAATGCAAGTAGAAAAATAGGGACCACCGAGCCCCAAAATAGACGAGAATTTTCTTCTAACACCTGAACACCATCCAGTTTCTCTTACTAAGAGGTTTAAAAATAAAATTAATTAATTAAACTAAGATGCATTGCACTGAATTATCTGCTGTGGGTCACAGAAGATTCAGAATTTTGTTCCAGAAAATAGAATTAGTGTATGTTGGACATTTGGACTTAGTTATCTGTATGGGAGCTCAAGTGAGTCAAATAAAAGTGCATATTTTCTTGCAATGGCAAATTGAAAAATTAAAACCAGAAATACAGAACAAGTGGTCTTTCACAGAAACAGAGGACCATTACTGTTTTTCTAAGTGACAATCATGTGAAGCGACTGGTATCAAGTTTAGGTGCTACTGCTATAAACAAAACTGCATATACTGTGTACTGTGTACTATATATATATATCCCATACAGTGTACTATGTACTATATATATATATATATATATCCCATACAGATAACTAAGTCCAAATGTCCAACATACACCCCATACGTGGTGGCTCAGTGGGTTAGGACGCTGAGCTTGTCGATCAGAAGGTCGGCAGTTTGGCGGGTCGAATCCCGAGTGCCGCGTAACAGAGTGAGCGCCTGTTACTCGTCCCAGCTTCTGCCAACCTAGAAGTTCGAAAGCACATAAAAAAATGCAAGTAGAAAAATAGGGACCACTACGGTGGGAAGGTAACAGCGTTCTGTGCCCCTTTGGCGTCTAGTCATGCCGGCCACATGACCACGGAGACGTCCTCGGACAAGCGCTGGCTCTTCGGCTTTGAAACAGAGATGAGCACTGGCCCCTAGAGTCGGAAACGACTAGCACGCATGTGCGGGGGAAACTTTACCTTTACCTTTACCTAAGGAAAGTGATGTATGTCTTTGGCATCCGTGCAGAGGTAGGGAAGCATCTGCCTTCAAGATATTGGGGTATCTCCCACAATTTCTTGCAGGGAACACACTAATTAGAATTGATGGAAGGCAGTCCAAAGACAGAAAGAACAAAGTTGCCCGTCCAATTATAAAACTCAGTGGAGTGTAATGGGAGTATAGAATGGGTTCTATTGTGTGTGTGTGGAGAGAGAGAGAGAGAGAAACAATTTTCCCAAGGAACAATCATCTCTGCTTTTTGATATTGTTGAAGAACATGGTTGCCATTGCTGAAAAGAATTGTTGAAGAACATGGTTGCCATTGCTGAAAAGAAGAAACGTTCAGGGTAAGCTGGTGGCTGGGAAATTAGACTATGCAGAAGGGGCCGTGTCCTCAGTGCCACTATACATTCCTCCGGGAAACTGCCACGTGTGGTACAGGTTTGTAATATTTTCTCTTCCCTGCCACAAGTTCAAGGGCAAACAAGCAAAGAAAAAAAAACCTACTGTGTGAACTAGCTTTAGAAAGGTGAAGGCTTAATTCCCTGAATTTGTATTAATTATTGTTAGAAAGTCATCATTCTTTGATTGTTCATGTTACCAGTTGCCAAATGCCTACTTACCTTTACTTGCCTTTTCTCCCAATGTGGAAGTCCATATGGGCAGGAATGAATTGGAATAATGTGTACAAGGCCAACTTTCTTGAGCTGTTTGTTTTTATTTATGTGTTAGCTGTTTATTTTTATTTATGATTTTTCCCTCTCAAGATAATAAAAAGCACTATGGGTTAATACTGGTATGACAAAATAGAGGTGTCGTGTTCTGTTGCTTGTTGAACCCCAACTCCCTGAATTCCTATGATCGCTATAATAATTTGGGGATTCTGGGAGTTGAGGTCCCAACAGGTTTATGACACCTTGGTTAGAGAAGGCTACTCTCATACATTCATATCTTTCAAGTCTTTATTCCAGCCTTTATTCCAATGTTAAAATATTTAATATTTAAAATATTAAGCTTCTGTGGTGAACTACAACACACAAGGAGCAGATGAGATTTTTAAAAGCCATGGGTAGGATTTAAAACACATCTATAAAAGATATGTATCCAAATGTTAGCTCTGATTTTTCCAGGAATGTAAATAATATATTGCCTACAGTTGAGATTCTGAAACAATTGCAGTGCATTTCCGCTCAATTTTATATGTGGTTTTTGTTTTTAATCCATTGGATTTAGAATGTAATAAAATCACATTATAGGTTGTGCTGTTTGTTTTCATACCAGTTTAGCAGCATTGGACAACTGGTTATCTTGTCAGTGGAAGACAAATTCAGCAATGCTTGATGTCTATTTTCAGATCAGTAAATATATCTTTGCTGCCATGATAAGTGTTACATCTGATACATTTACCTTTGCAAGGTACTGGCATATCTTTCCCAGAAGATTAATAATTATTTTCAGAGATAGCCAGGGTGTCCTGTTATAGCATACCTTTTGGTATGCCATAGGAGCACCTTGAATGCAGACATAATAATACCATTGACCCCTTTGATATGGCCCTCTAATCACACGGGAGGTAATCATGGTGATTATAAGTATATACTTCAAATCCTGCCACTAAACACACTTGCACCTCACCATCTACCTCTTAGAATTGAAGGTTTAGCCCCAATTTCATTGTCAATCTACAGCAGATCACTCAGCTGAGAGTGAGACAGAAAAAGTATAAAACAGTCACTTGTTTCTCTATCCAAAACACATTTTTTCCCCGAACTTGGCAGCCTTAAGAAGTGTGGGCTTCAACTTCCAAAATTCCCCAGCCAGCACTCTGGCTGAAGAATTCTGGAAGTTGAAGCCCATTCATCTTAAAGTTGCCAAGTTTGAAAAAGATTGATCTAAAAGATTTACAGCAGTCCAGTAAGAAGTTATATAAAAATGAATTGAGGACATCTTAAAACAGTTCCACTAAAGTCAAGGAGTATTTCCAAAGACAGCAAATTATTTTGGCACATACAGCAGAAAAAAACCACGGAACCATCTCACTTACCGTGTCCAACGTAACTAACTAACCTTGGCTGCCTGAGACACCTGACACATTCTGTCTCATAGCAATGCCAGAAATTCAAGTTGCTGGCTGGATGAGCATTTACTGATCTCTGAGCAACCTTGGACATTACAGAATTGCAAAAAAAAAGAGACAGGAAGATTATATATCTCACAGTTTATATTGCTGCGCTCCTTCTGTGAGCTCCGAAACGGAACATGCATTTCTGAACTCAGCATATGCCTACAAGGAAATATACAAGAAGTTGGCAATAAAATTAAATCCAAAACTCCTGAGATACAAATATTAGCATTTCCCTTCTGTTGTCCCAGAAAAATCTGCAACTGCTTTCAATGTTGCTCTACCAGGGCTTAGTTTTTCAAAGAAGTCCCATTCAGAAACAAATGATTGATGGAACAGAACAGTCACGATCCCAGATTACTTCAAAGCCTGATGAGCTTTTTAATAGGCTGTATTCATCCCAATATCAATAACATCAGAAAAGAAAATAGAGGATTCTGGAAGCTTACTTACTTTTTCTCCCTACTAGCTATATCTTTCTAGTCTTTATAAAAGACTGTGGAATTTCATTAACCCCCCAAAGCAGATCACATATGGCTTTCAAGAACGATATGAATTGTGTAAATCCATTCTACTTTCATGTATATGAGAGAAATAAACAAAAGAGAGAGAGGAAATAGGATTGCATAGCCCATTGAAGACATTTGCATTGATTTCTTCCTTGAAATTATCATTATCTATTACCAGTTGAATTATGAATAATTTTTTTTCTTATTCTTTTTTAATGACACTTTTTCTATTGCTAGCATAACCCTTTTAAGCAGAGGGTGTTTATTTCGGATGAAACTATTGTCAAGGCAAACTTAACTCCAAATAGCAGATATTTTTCTCTTCGCTTTTTAATGACAAATTCATAGACTGTTAGGATTCTGTCAATAATAATCAGTTTTACCTATATGGTAATTGCTAAACCAGACAAGATGAAGCTTATGTGGCATGAGAATTTCTGCTGCAACTTAAAACAGGGGTTAAAACATATTACAATGATGGTTGAAACATCGGATATTGTTTCCAATTTATTTTCGTAAACCTCCTTGAGAAATAAGAGAAGTGGGCCTATTTCCAAGCTTTGTTTTTTCCCCTTCTTTCCCAAAGTCTGTTCCTGTATTGTGTATTTTATGTTGATTCAGGAAATGTTCAGTTTAGTCAAGAAGCAACACCCGTGTGTTTGTTTTTGAAAGCAAGTTATAAAATACATCTTTGAACAATTGTTTGCTTTATTTTGTGGTACATGTTAATCTAAACAGTTGAGTCTTGTTCTTTATAGGCCAGTCAATGCACCAGAACAGTTGACCAGCTGAATAAATAGGTAATAGGTAAAGGTATATTTACACAAACACACACATGCATCAGCACACACAAAGGTACACAACCTCACATATGCATTTGTAGTACAGTCTCACACAAAATACCCTGTTCTCTCCCTGAACTCTGCATCAAAACGCAACACAAAATAACAGCCCTGTATTTCTTCCCTTGCGGATGGTATTCGAGCGTTCAGTGTTAAAAGTCTGGAAAATCTGCTTTCAGTGACAGATGGCAAAATGAGGAGTTGAAAAGAGGTGAAAAATGGACAAGGGATAAACAACACAGGAGAAAAAAAGAGAGACACTCCCCCCAAAATCCTAAACTTTTTGTTCTCTTCTTTCATTTTTTTCAGAATAGAGTACCATTTTTGTTGTTGTCATTAGCAGACAAGGTTATCAGTATCAAACTCTCTTCCTTCCAAATGAGATTGTCAATGAGGGGAGGCTGAAAGATAATGAGAAGAATTGGGAAGAATAGGCAAGATTTAGAGGAAGGCAATGCAGAAAGGTGGGAAAATTTAGGAGAGAAAGAAATGCAAGTTAGAAAGACAGTCACAGTCACAGAAGGCCTGAGTTGCAGGCTGCTGGACTAATATAACCCTTCTGATGGCACACTTTTTGTGTTCCTTCAAAGACCCTGACAGATCAGATGATTGCAATAGCACTAGCACTAGCACTTAGATTTATATACCACTTCATACTGCTTTACAGTCTTCTCTAAGCAGTTTACAGAGTCAGCATGTTGCCCCCAACAATCTGGGTCCTCATTTTATCAACCTCGGAAGGATGGAAGGAGCCAATCAGGATCGAACTGGTGGAATTAGCCTGCAATACTGCATTCTAACCACTGCACCACCACAGTTCTGTATCATGACTGGGGGTTTGGAAAATAAGGATTAAATTATTGCTTTTTTAAAAAATTCCTAGGTCAGGGATAGGCAACCTTGGCTCTTTTATGACGCGTGGACTTCAACTCCCAGAATTCCTGAGCCATTATGGCTCAGCTTGGAAACTCTTCCTTTTCCCTCAGCGTGGCTGGCTCAGGAATTCTGGGAGTTGAAGTCCACAAGTCATAAAAGCGCCAAGGTTGCCTACCCCTGTCCTAGATGATCTATTCCTAATCTGATCCTTCCACTCTTAGAAAGGTGTACTCATCCATTACTATTGAGTCTACCTACCTTACTGCTGCTCTTCTTTTCTGCTCCAAGAAATCTAACCTGTTTGGAGGAAGACTAATTCATTTTTGGATATGCTTCCTCAGGAAGGGGAGGGTCTTGGTAAATGACCATTTCCATTTCCTTGGAGGGTCTTGGTAAACAACCTGACCATTTCTTTTCCCAGCCTTAAGTTATACATTTGAATGAATTCCTGCCACTTCTGAATTGCCTGTACCATTCCCAGGTATAAACTTATAGGTAGACGTATCTCACTATAATCATTCACACTTTCACTGTGGCCATTGAATACTTTTGTGAACCTAAAGCTTGCAAAAGATGTCAAATCAATCATTATTTCACCCTAGCAGCCTCCAGGCTGACTGGTGGCCAAGTGTCTTTTGCCCTAGCCTGAATTAGGCTGAGAAACATCTCCCCAGTTAAAATAAAAAAATAACTCACTACCCCACATGCCTTCATAACTGTCCCATGTATTTGTCTCCATTTATCTGGTGGAAACATCCTGAGTGCTTGTAACCATGGTGCCAGGCCAGCATCACAAAGACTTTTGAGCAATTGCAGACTTGATGATATTATGCCAAACCTGAATTACAGAAGCCCTTCTAAGCATTTATAGAGCAGCTTCAGAAGACCAATTATAAACAATGTGCACCACAAAAATGCAGGACCTTGGATGTTCTAAGAGCATTAAAATAAACAGATGTTGATTGTTTGTGTAAATGCCAAAGGAAAGACATCCATATAGGAAGGTTTCTACTTTTCCAATAGGAAGTTCTTCTGAAAGACAAAAAAAAAACAGGATTGGAATTCCTCAGAGATGCCCACTCCTGAAGACCACGTGTGTCTATGGATTTCCATGTGAAGTGCCTATCTAAGAGGCTAAGAGTAGAGTTCTGCACACTTGGCTACTTGACGTGTGGTTGGAATAGAGAAAATTGTGTAAAGAAAGTGGTTCCTTCTCCTTCAGTGGCTAAGTGTCTATCTAGTCTCCATCCTAGTGGAATTTCTGGAGCCTGCAACTTTTTGTGGAGCGAGCAGTCATATTCTGTCAGAAGCTGAATGTCAGATTGGGTCTTTAGGCACAAGTAGCTGAATCTGAACAATATTTTGAAGTTGCGATAGTTACAACTTTTTTCCTTTTGATGCTCCTCCCCTCGACCCCCCCTCCCTCCCTGGGCTGGCATTGGATCCTCCCTAATTACACATGCATTGTCACAGATTTCATCAAAGCCTTTTTGGGCTGGAAATATTGCAAGAGAGTAATTATAGCAGGCGTGATTGATTGTACGCAGGGTTAAAGACCAGATAAATACTGTTGAGAATGTTCTATCATTATTTTAATGATAGAAGAATTAATTATACAACCGGTTGCTAAAGATGATAAGAGGGTATTTCAAAGTCACCTTGACAATTGGGAAGTCTTCAAACCATTAATTTTAATACCAATAAACCATTCGTGTAGTTTAGCAGCGGGAAATGGCAATAGATGTCTCTTATTTCTTTCTTTCTTTCTTTGTTCCCCTGATCAAATTTACTAGTTACAAAAGATTCTTTCTGTTACTGTTGTGATTGGCTGCTTCTTTACTTCACAACTACCCCTCCTCTCCTTCCCCCCAACATTTTGTTTAGATATAAAAATCTACGGATATATTTTTGCCAAGCTACATTATCTGCAGGAAAAGAGCTTACAGCAGTGATGGCAAACTTGGGAGCTTAATGTCAAAAATTTGGGAATTTGCTTAATTTGATTCTGCTGGCGTGTCTCTCAAACACAGCCTCAGCAGCAGTGTTGAGGTTAAGAGGCCTGAGGCTTGACTTCAGCCCTTACACATCCCTGCCACTGAAAAAGGTGGCTTTGCACCATTCCCCAAGGTCTGTGCCCCTTAGGCACAGCACAATTCTCCTGGCAGCCCAGCACTCCCTAGGATCTGCTGGGCACCGCTCAACTAGATGGTGTCTACTTTTTGTGGACAAGACTCCATGGCCTACCTAAGGCTGTTCCCAGGTTGTACAAGACCTTCATTTTTGAAGCGGCTTTGGAGAACGGTCTTCCACAGCCTCTGAAAGCCACACAAATGCACACCCTGTTCTCACACAATTTTTCAGAGTCCAGGCGAGAGCACACCCCACATTGTCATGAAGCCTCTTCAGCCTATGAAAATTGTGCTAGAATGAGGCATGCTTTCAAAAATAGTTGCTACATGTTGGTGTCAGCCAAAAGATCATGGTGTGTCACCTTTGACACAACTGTCAAGAGATTCACCATAACTGGATTATACTCCAATATGTCTCTCTCTGATCTGGTTTGGATCACTGCAGCCCATTACTTAGTTTTCTAGATTAAAAGAGGATTGGCAAAATTTAAAAAATCCACTGCGAAATATTTTGTTGAATGTTTGCCACTCACTTTGGTAACGCAGGTGGTAGATTACAAAAGGAACACTGATTGATGGGAACCAAAATGAGAGGCGCTTAAAGATAGAGAAAATGCTCACGAAACAGACAACCTATCTTTAGGAAGGAAAGAAATCTTTAATTCCTTTGATAACAAAGATAATTCCTTTGATTATTTTGCTTACGGGATGGATGACTCAGTGTTAAATCCGATGATATTTTTTATTTATTCAATTTCTATAGCCACCCATTTCAGGCAATGCTTCTGAGTGGTTGTGTTTTTAACTAGTTTAAAAGTTTTCTTATATGCCAATACATCTTTCCTGATGCTTTAGCCAACTTTAGTTTTGTTTGGTTTTTACCTTTAGCTTCCAGGGCCTGTTTCAAAATCTGAGAAAGACAGAATCAAAACTTAACAAAACAATATAATGTTGTAATGTTTGTCACTTAATGTTAAGTGATCTTTGCTTGGATGCTAGCTGGTTTATCACTATATAGGAGGCTATATAGTGTACACAAAGCAGTATTTTATAATAACCTTTCCTAATTCTGTTATTAGAAATTTACAGAAATAAAACTGATTTGAAGATCTATTTGTCAGGAGGCGATGTCTGTTACATCCAAATATCTGTTAAATATGGTTTATCCTTATTTGCATTAATTTAGCCGCTCGTGTCAACACAGGTCATTTGTGTCCCTATGTAATGGGATAATTGACAAAAATGACATTATATACATAGCCATATAATGATGCAAATATGTTCTGCAATTTGCATAAATTATCCAGATTACTTCATGTGCACATTTTTGTACATTACATTTAATTACTAAATTAAATTGGAGTCTGTTAAACCTTAATAATAAATGGATTTTGGACAAAGCAGGCACTACTAGAAGCTAATTCATCATGAAACCACTTCTCATTTGAGTTGCTTAGGACCAAGGATTTAAGTCAAAACAGATAACTTCCATCTTTAAATGAACCTCCCTTGTTTCATCCATCTCGTTATTACTGTACTAACAAGCACTATTTCTCCAAGGCAGCGTTTCTCAACCTTCGCAACTTTAAGATGAAGGGACTTCAACTCCTAGAATTTCCCAGCCAACCTTGCTTAAAGTCCAATCATCTTAAAGTCGCCAGGGTTGAAAAAAATTGCATTGGAGAATTAGTGCTTGTTACTACAGTAATACTGAGATGAATGGAACAAGGCTTCCAAATGCTGCTAAGAGATGCCAAGGACTGAATATGCTTTGCATCACTAGGCCATGGTCTGTTCTAGGACTCATAGTCTCTGTGTTGGGTACTTTGCATTTTTGTACAAACGTGGGTGATGCAAAGAAGTCCAGTATACTGCACAGAACAGCTAGCCACCTTTACATCCTTTCCCAGATTTCATGAGATCAACACTATTGTGAAACGGAGGCAGTGGGTTTATTTATTTTTATTGTGTTCATTGCACAGTTGTTGCAGCAAGATACAGGAAACTTTGGTATAGATGTTATAGATAAATCATGAATGCTCTTGTTATATACCATCACTCTAGTGCGCATGCCCAATACATATTCATGCATATAGAGTTACATACCTACACACTTTTGCACATATGAACTTCCTGTTCTCTTCTGTGGAAGAGGAAACTTTAAGCATGTGTCAGAAAATCACCAAGCAGTTCCATTGCGATTTCTCCTTTCCTAGAACAGAATAAGAAACTTTATACATTTCAGGCCTGAGTTGTTGGGCCATGGATAGATTTGGAAGTACATACTCAATGAGTATTGTGACATTTTACTGCACTGCCTAAAAGTGTTTCTTATTTAGCAATAGTATTTACTGAGACTGTGACTATTTTTGCAAAAGAAAACACATTATTCTACAAATGCATTACCTTCAAAATGTTATGCGTGTGATTGGCTTCAGGAAGCTCTCCGAATGACAGAAGAATTTTCCATGCCTTTCACTGCTACCTTTAACAGGATCATTGCCAAGAACTCCAATTGCTTGGCACCTTACATTGCTGACAGCTCTCAGTAATTTTGGGTTTTCCCACGCGCTCTTCCCCCCCCCCGTATAACACGAGCAGCTACTCTGATAAAGTGCCAGCATATAATAGGAATCTTTGAGGGTTGGGGGCTAGCTCATAGAAAAAAAAGTCCTTAGCAGAGTCAAATGTCAAAAAATGTTGATTGCATAATACGCATAATGGTAAAGAGAAGAGAAAACAATTCACGCTACTCCTACGAAAGACACTCTTCCCATTTTAGATCAACTGGTGCCAAATGAAGCTGCACTGGCAGTAAATGGTGCCAGATATATATGGCACGTTACACCACTACTACATGAGCATCATTGGTTACTGATATGTTTCCGGGTTCAGTTCAGGTTGCTGATTGTCACCTTTAAAGCTTTCAAGCTTCATGGCTTGGGATCAGGTTATATCAGGGGTGTCAAACTCAATTTCATTGAGGGCCGCATCAGCATTGCGGTTGCCCTCAGGGGGCCGGGTGGGTGTGGCCAGGGTGGGTGTGGCCTACTGGGTGGGTGTGGCTAGAGTGCATGTGGCCTACTGGGTGGGCGTGGCCAGCTCTACATGGTTCGCATCAAGGGTGCCTATGGGGGCCTGGGCAGGAGTGGGACAGATCTGAGTGTCTCTGGCAGAAGGAGGGTCTCTGGGCCAGGGCCAAGGCAGTGGGGGCCGTTCCCTCACTGTTTCCAGGATGGCTTCACGGGCCGCATGAAACCACTTCGCGGGCCGCATCCGGCCCCCAGGCCTTGTGTTTGACATGTCTGGGTTATATGATTATATTTCTTTTTTTCCAAGAGCTTCTACCTGTCCATTTTGATCTAACAAACTGGGCATGAGTGTCGACTCATAAAGATGAGAGGACGAGCCTTTTCTGCAGTTGTTCCTGCCCTGTGGAATGGCATCCTCTCAAAGATTAAAATGGCCCCAATTCTATTAGCCTTTCCTAAACCTCTAAAAAAAACAACTGGGTGTGTTCTTCAGCCTGGGGAGCTGAATGTGCTAAGGGCCCTGTTTCCTGGCTTTATTGTTCACTGGCCATGTATTTTGGCTGCTGTGTGTATTTATTTGGGATGTTTTAAAATAGTTTTTATTGTTTTAAAATGTTTCATTTTTTAAATTGTAGTAGTTTTTTGAATTGTAAGCCACCCAGAATCATTGATTGAGATGGGCAGCTATAGAAAAGGAGGGAGGGGGGAGGGAGGGAGGGAAGAAGGAAGGAAGGAAGGAAGGAAGGAAGGGAGGGAGGAAGGAAAGGAAGGAAGGAAGGAAGGAAGGAAGGAAGGAAGGAAGGAAGGAAGGAAGGAAGGAAGGAAGGAAGGAAGTCATCCGCATTTGTTTAATGTGTAAACTTAATAAAAGAATAGACACAATATTCTTGTGGCAAATGGATAAACTTTTTAAAGATAAATATATATTTCTATTTCTCTTTCTTGGTTACTTTCTTTCCCATTTATTTAGTATTCACCAAGGTGTTCATATCTCTTTATGAAACCACAATTCTGGTAACAAAGCAAACAAAATTTCTAAAACAAAACTTCCGGTAGAAATGAGTCAACTGATAAAAGCAGGTTTGACATTATTTAGGGGAAATCTTCATGTAAATTTTTCAAAGGACTCCATCAATGTTGCCAACTTAACATTTCTTTTTGTAAACTAGTTCATTGTCATTTTGAATTTTTAGTTAGATAAGCTATTACTGCTTCAATACAATCCCAAATAATAGATGTTGAATTACAAAGCACCTATCTATAACTTATAGATATATATTTGAAAATTTATAGGTCATCAACATGTCAGAAATGTTACGCAACATTTATATAAATTCAAGATAAAATGAAAAATAAGTACTGTAACTTGATAACCATTAAACTTTTCATTGTAAACAGCATATAGTTCAAATTGCTGAGTGTTTAGTAAACAAATGGAACCAAGCACAGTTACAAAAGCAATTTCTCTTAATGAGGGTAAGAGATCATCCCTTTAAATATCACAAAACCGTCACAATCCCACCACCTTCAAAAGTCTGGAAGATTTTGTTTCATCTGTCAATTTTGTGTCTTTCATTGAAAAAAATTCCAGTATAATTGCTTGCAACATAATAATCTTGAGCTTTCCTTTGTCCTACAAGGGAAGATTTTTGTTCTGGTATAAGATTTTAGGGAAATACTTTCTTACTAATTCTATCGTATTTCTTTTGACATAAATGGAGATAGCTTCATTTTTTAGATATGATCATCATGATATTTGTCAAACAGTGACCTAAATCCTGAATGAGATTAATTATGAGTGACGCCTATCTTTTAGTAGAAAGTGGGAGTAAATATTTTCAGTTATAGTCAAGACTATAACTACTAATGGCTCATAATTTTCATGAAATCTTTGTTCCCTCCAGAATATAAGAATAGTGTTTGATTAACATTAGAAGCACATTCATTACTTCAAGCACATTAGGGTGGCTGGTTTCAAATACAATCAATTTCACATTTTAAATACAGCCCATTATATCCTTAACTTAAATCAAATGTACCAGCACAAAAAGTTAATATTAAAAGTCCATGTTTGGCATTTAGATTTCAAAACTGAATTCACATATCACTGAAGAGAAAGTTCTAAGGCATTCATTGTAATAACTGGTTATTATAATTTATTTGTAATAGATAATCATGTTTGTCTGGGTAACATTGATTTTTGAGCGTTATAGAAACAGATAAGAAATCCCCATCTGTTTCAAAGTGTTTGCATTCACAAAAGAATATGTATGCCCAGAAGAACATATTTTAATTACAGTGTATGTTGTAGCCAGTATCAACCATTAAAATCCATCAGCAAACTATCAAATATATGCATGAAAAAGAGGTTTGATCATTTTTAGTTTTAATCTAATTGTCTATAAGAATTGGTCAAACTTTTAAAAGAAAAGAAACTGTCATGTTTCATTTGATTAAATAAACAAACTGGTATTTAACGAATTTACATTTTCGACAAGAAGTGAACAATCCTGATGAGAGATAAATGTAGATTATATAATGCCTATGAGGATTTTTTTAATGTTTTTTTCCTATGGAAGCAAAATGTAAATACTAAAACATTATTGGGAATAACTCAGCTATGCACTTTTAAGAGATAAGTCAAACATGCTTAATTCTGTCATGGGAATCAGTGGTTCATAAATATATTGAACTTTGACTGAATTGTGTTCTCTGTTGGGCATGAACATTTTGCTGGATTCGTGTTGTCCAATCCAACCAAAGCTTATTTATTTACAGTTCTCTGAAATCTGAAACTTTTGTTAGCCATTCTGGCATTACAAATCACTTTGAAGCTACATAGGGTGGGAGCTTGATAAAAGCTCTCTTTTTTCACAACAGGACTAAAATGGCTGACAAAAACATTTCAAAGGCTGAGAATATTAATAGACTAGTAACATTAACTCATATTTGCTGAGTTTTAAAGTGGGAAATGGTCACTTGCTTCCATTTCCAGTTGAATCAATAGACTTAGGCCATGATATGCTGAAGTTAACCAAGATCATTTTTTTCCTTTGATGTTTTTATCATTACATATATCATGTAAGTCAGAGCAAAACAGAAATAGTCCATTCCCTGAGATATTTGTTGGACATTGACAGAAGAATAATCAGGTCTGGGTAGCTTATTGGGGGCTTTGAGGAAGTTTGAGTAAAAAATTTTCCCCGTTTCCTTTTTTTAAAAAAACTTGATTAATTTAGTTTCACTTTGACCGTCAATTATCTAGTGGAGACACTCCGTCCATAGTGGATTCTGCTAATGTTTTAAGGGAAGATGGAAACAGTTTAAAGAATAAAATATATTTTGATATAAAACTTCTCACAACTTACTGCTAAGCTTGTAAGCTGCCCTGAGTCTTCGGAGAAGGGCGGGATATAAATGGAATTAAAATAAAAAATAAAATAAAACTTCAAGGTAGTTTTGGGATGAGTCTTAACAAATAAAGGGAAAAGACCTTAAAGAAAGAGTGACTATTCTCTTTTCGTTTTTATAACACATTTTCTGATCCCCGAGTTTTCTTTTCTCCTGCTTGGAAAGTTAGATAATTCATCCAAAAAGCCAAAACTGAAAATGTTTGTAATCGGGTTGAGGAATGCATAAAATTAGGTTGTGCTACACGTGGGTTTAGGACAGCAAGTTTCCCATCTTAGTATTGGAAAAGAAAAATAAAGAGTATATCCTGGATTTTTTTCAGGCAGAGGGAAATAATTATGTAAAATTAAAATGAAGTCATGTGTAACAAAAGGGAAAAAAATGTAGGGTCCGCCCAAAGTCCCATGCATGCTGCAAATTTTACTATTTAATGTTTTGCATACATATGCTTTTGTTCACGTATTAACAGTATACATACATCCTGTCCCTTGATATACATTGGAAAGTACAATTCAGCTGAGTGTAGAGGTTGCAGTCTCCCATTATTATTAAAGGACCACTTGGCTGGGTTATGGCCTGTGCTTCCTAGCATCTTAGGCATGAGATTGGCCCAAAAGCTACACAGTGCGAAATTTGGGTTCTATGGTTCAGAACTGAATTCCAGGCTATATTGACACTGAGTCAGATTGATGGTATTGGTTTGCACCTAAAGAGTCCTAAATAATTCAGAACCTTATCACATTTAAGATCTCCATTTAAATCATTCTACTTCAGGGTCAGTGAGGTACTGCTGTCTGTGTTATGGTTTGAAGATTTTGGCTTGGTAGCAGGCCAGAAAAAAAGTATTGTGGATTGATAACAGGAATGGTAGACTTCAAAAATATGTAGGTCCTGAGCCATATAGAGCTTTATAGGTAGTAATCAGTGGTGGGATTCAAATATGTGAACAACCGGTTCTCTGCATGGATGCCACTTCCGGAAGTCCATTCTGGGCCTGGGCAACAGAAAAATTAGCTATCGGTTCTGCCGAAGTGGTGCGAACCGGCTGAATCCCACCACTAGTAGTAAACATGACATTGAATCTATTTGGAAACCACTGACAACCAGTGTAGCTTTAACAGAGGTCTAACGTGGCAGTATCACCACCAACTCCTGAGTATGGGCACAGCTGCATTCTTCCATACCTAGTAGGATCTTGGTAGAGACCACAAAGATGTGGGTGAACACATTTTCTGGTCCTGCAAATATGTGAAAGGACCTACCTCAGTTACTACAAACTGCAGGGTCTTCGTTCTTTCCCTGTAGAGCTAGCAGAGCATTTTGGCAGTGAGGGTTTTTTGTGTCCGTAATTAAGAAGAAAGTGTGATAGAGTAACCAGCTACTGCCCGCCTGTGTCCTCCTATCAACGAAAAAGGGAACATGAATCTTCTGCCAAAGTGAGTAGGATGTGAGCTACTTAATACCTCGCCTGAATATCCAGGGGTTCATATTTTAATTGTAGGAGTTGGCTCGGTAATTGATACCTGAGGGATTCATTTAGCTAGCTAAGCTGGAAATGCTTATTTCCAGTGCCTCATTGCTTTGAAGGGGAGAGAACATATACGCTTTTATGCTCTTTTCCAAAAATGTATGGTTTGTTTTATTCCAGAAGCACAGAGGATTGCATAAGCTCTGTCTTAAAATAGATAAATACGATAATATTGCCAGGCTTGATCCCTAGCTGTGCACTAAGGCTATTAGCTCACTGACTAATAGGCTGCCCCCATTATGCAAAGTCTGCCTGTCACTAAAAAGCTAATATCTTTTCCTCCTTAAAAAAAAAGATAGCAATGTTTTGTAAATATTCAATTCATCTCCTTTAATGTTTCCTGGAGAATTCTTTTCTTTGAGTAGAAGAGCAAGCTGTGCCATCCAAAGAATTTGAGGAGAAGGAAACAGCCTTTTGATTTACAAGAGCAACTGTTTAATGTGCATTTTAGTGATTGCTTTGACTTTGCAGAAAATGTCTGTACATTTGAAAGAGCCTCTGAAGAATTTCCGTTCAGAAATAACATTTACCATAAACCACAAACAGCAAGAAGAGAAGCCAAGTTCCCAAATACCTCTGTTGCACAGATTCTTATCTATTCTTGTTTTGGAAGACTGTATAACATCCATGAAAATGTGGCAATTTCAGAAGGCTAGAGATCCTATCAGATGTGAAGTAATGCCATTCTTCTTTGGAATAATATATCTGGGCTGCAAAAATCCAAACAAACTCTAGGGGGACTGCAGTGTTAGTCCTCTGCTGCCATCTAGTTATCATCCTACAGTCTGGATACCAATCTGGTTTGCTTCCTAAAATGCATAGGTTTAATTATAAATAGAATTCACAAAAGAGGAAGAAAAGAACAGAGATGTTGGGGAAGATTTAAATCTGGTTCAGAACTAATCAACTTACTCCAGTCTGGGGTTTGTGAAATCTCTTTCTGACTGTCCATGCCTTGAACAAAAACCATGAAGACTTCCCAGTCAGGTGCAAAAGAGCCCTGTGAGAGCTGTCATGTTATCTATTTTAAACCCTAAATTCTGCACCTCATCTACGTGAAGCATAGTGTGATGTGAAACCTAATGGCTACCATGCTGGGAAGAAAAATGAAGCCAATGGCAGATATATATGATTGGCACACCTTTCTGCCATGGATCTGCTACTAGAGGTTGCATGCTTTGCAGAAATATCAGCAAACCTAATTAGCACTTTCTATGAAATTGGCTGAGATGAGCTCAGACTAGCAATAAACAATTAGCACCTGTATTTCCAAAACCTTCCAGGGACTATAAAAGTTATTTAGGTTGCAGTTCAAAGATTAAGTCTGGTAATGAATGCATTATTTCAAGCAGTGATGGTGGAGTTACAGCAAGTCCTTGGTTTAAGGATGGCCCATAATTAAGAACATAGCCCACTGTAACAAAATTTGAGTTAGATAGGCAATGATTCCAACTGAATGCATATTACATATTACTTATGCAGTATTATGCAATAATACTGTTCTGGCCTACATACACATTCGATAGGCTTTGGAAACAGAACACAGTTTTAAACTGGGGACTACCTGTACTTTACAAGACACTGTCTAAAATGCCTCTTGGCCATTCACACACACACATACACACACACAAACACAACCCCCCACCCAAGTCTCCTCCATCTGTAAAATGGATCTCATAAAATCAGATCAGCTAATTTACTTTTGCCCTAGGAGAGGAAGCAATTCCTTCCATTTCCCTTGCATTTCATTTCAGTGGTGCAATTCAATAATTATAAACTTAATGGTTCCATAACAGTTCCCTTCTTAACATGTTAAGATTCATTTATTTCAAAATGTTGGGAAGTCCTGCTCCTCCTGTTGAATGAGCCCCAATCTTCTGTTTCAAAGACCTATCATAAAGATACTATTTTGTCCATTGCACGTTCTTTCAACATCCATGGCACCATAATGACTCCTTCTATTGGGTGATTTCTCTGTATCATTTCATCTGGCGATTAAGACATTCAGGTTTTTTTCTGCCTGTGGAGTTCACCATCCTAGCTATGGAGTATGACACCCAAGTGAGGAGTCCCTTCCCGCTGTCAGAGGCAAATGCTTTAGGACAGACATGTCAAACACAAGGCCCAGGGGCCAGATCCGGCCCGTGAAGTGGTTTCATGTGGCTCGTGAAGCCATCCTGGAAACAGTGAGGGAATGGCTCCCACTGCCTTGGCCCTGGCCCAGAGACCCTCCTCCTGCCAGAGACCCTCAGATCTGTCCCACTCCTGCCCAGGCCCCCATAGGCACCCTTGATGCGAACGATGTAGAGCTGGACATGCCCACCCAGTAGGCCATACGCACTTTAGCCACGCCCACCCAGTAGGCCATGCCCACCCAGGCCACACCCACCCAGCCCCCTGAGGGCAACCGCAATGCTGATGCGGCCCTCAATGAAATTGAGTTTGACACCCCTGCTTTAGGAGCATGACTTTGCAATTTTCAGACACTTGCAGTAGCTTCTATGTTCCTCTTGAACATCTGGTGGTGAAACTGTTCCTCCATCATTGACAGATGCTGCTCATGTTTTTATCAAAATGGGCAAATGTTCATTGCTTGAAATTAAGTCAAATCTTCTGTTTAATAATTTTCCTGGTTGCCCAGAACAACGTGGATTTCCATGTAGGTGTGTGACTAGGCTAACAGAGAAAACAGTGGGATATTTATATTCTGCTTGCTGCTAAATTTCCTTGGTGATTTTTCATCATTGGTGGAGAACAGATAGGTGAGTTTTTGATCCTCTGCCCACTCATTTAAAAGAAATACCTTGTTTAATCCATTACCTTCCTAAACTAGCAACTTGCTGGCTTAAAGGGACTAGATTTAGCTCTTGGACGGATTCTTGCCAGGCTTGTGAATTTTTGTTGCAGGCTAATCATTTAGGTGGGCTCATTTACAAGGCTGGATTAAAGAGCTTGGACTTTTCTGTTCAATGGTGAAATTCAAAATGGTTGTGTGACTGCTTTAAAAAATAAGCACCAGCCCCACAAACATCTTACTTCACTCAAGAAATCTCATTTGATGTTTGTAGAATTGCTTTGGTACAATCATGGTCACTGTTTCCTACTTTCTATTTTTCATATCTTGGTGTCTTAGTCGGTTTACTTTATCATAAATTCAAATCAACCTACGTTTCCCTCACATTCAAAAACAGTGACTTTTGATAGTGCATTTCAACAGTAGCCCACTATGGAATTTGTATTGATTTCACAAAATGTTAGTAAAATGCAAGTATTATTAAGAATCTTAGAAAACAGTCAAATGTAGGAAGCTTCTCTCACACTACTCTTTTTAACTGATTTGCTTTGAAATTTTGCTTAAAGTCAACTTTGACTAATGCTATGCCATAAAACAAAAACAGCATTTTGTATTTTTCTGACTGAACTTAATTGTATGGTCGTATCAATTTCTTTCTGGAGTATCTGGGATGATTACAGGTAAACTAGAAAATTAAGAGTTCTAATGCAGAAAGCAAATTCTGTTTCCCTCATATTTAAGAGTTCCACACAATAAACCTTTTCCACACAAATCTTTTTGTTGACGCAATTTATATTTTTCTTACGGCTGCTAGTTTATACTGCCCAAAATATAATACCAGTGCAATTTTAGGAAGCTCCTAATTATTCCCTTCCCTTGATTTGATAGCAGTTTAATTAGAACAGATGTAGGCATGCTAGTTGTTGCGTCTACCGGGTGGAACAAGTGTGATGTAGTGGTGAAGATTTTGGAATAAGGTGAGGAGATCCAGGTTCAAGTCCATCCTCAGCCATGGATGTTCATTGGGGAACTTTGAGCCAGACAGTCTCTTCCAGGCCAAACTATTTTTCAGGGCAGTTGCTGTCGGGAGAAATAGTAGGAAGATGCATTTGTCTCACCATCTTGAGCTCTTGCATGAAAGGAGGGATAGAAATCCACAAAGCTAATTAATTAAAGCCTAATTACCAGGTTAATAATGCCTCAGATTACAATCCCAGATTTATAAAGAGCCATTTAAAGCCTAGACCTGATAAAGAACCTTTTGAATTTTGAGATATTGTTGGTTCTCTTGTTCCCCTCCCAATGGGGTTTGGACGCTGAGCTTGTCGATCAGAAGATCAGCAGTTTAGCGGGTCAAATCCCAAGTGCCGCGTAACAGAGTGAGTGCCTGTTGCTCATCCCAGCTTCTGCCAACCTAGCAGTTTGAAAGCACATAAAAATGCAAGTAGAAAAATAGGGACCACCACGGTGGGAAGGTAACAGCATTCTGTGCGCCTTTGGCGTCTAGTCATGCTGGCCACATGACCACGGAGATGTCATCAGACAAACGCTGGCTCTTTGGCTTTGAAACAGAGATGAGCACCGGCCCCTAGAGTTGGAAACAACTAGCACGCATGTGCAGGGGAACCTTTACCTTTACCTTTAGAGATGGAAAAGCTACAGGTCAATAGTAGAAAAGGATTTTGGCCTGGAGAAGGCAGGGGGGTCTCTGTCCCTGGGATCTGCAGACCAGCTGTGGGAAATGATACTCATCTGAACTATCATTATTTAGTGAAAAGATTCTACTTAGAGCAGGGGTCTCCAAACTTGGCAACTTTTAAGACTTGTGGACTTCAACTTTCCACAAGTCTTAAAGTTCCCACGTTTGGAGACCTCTGTACTGGAGGGACCAGTATAAATTGGAAAAAAAGGCAGAAGGGCTAATGCAAGTAGTACATAGTCTGGACATAATCCTTCTTGCTCAGATTGCTTCCTCCATCCACAAAGGCATAGAAAGGAGAGTTCTCAGTGAATAGCAAGAACTGCCAAAGGCTTGTGTTGATGGAAATGATTTCTCCACATGGAACAATTGTCAGGAGGCTGCAGTGAGTATATACACACCCCATTCTGCCTTTCTCTCTTATTCTTCTTTTCATTTGTATTTTGCACAGCCCTTCAATTGCCCAAAACTGGTGGCAAGGTTTCCTGCCATTTTGAGTTAGAAAATTCGTAAGACCTTTCATCTTCAAGTATTATGTAGAAAGCCAAAGAACGATTTAATTTTTTTTAAAAAAACACCTCCCTTTCAAAACCCAGTGGGTGGGTGTAGGAAACATATTTTTAAATCCTGGCCTCACCCAGATGTGTAATGCATCTTAGACCCACTTGCTATCCTTGCTGTACTCACTGGGACCTTTTCTCTCTCTGGAAAAGTCCTTGGCTATGTAAAGTGTTCCTACCTCTGCCTTAAATGGAAAAACAGGGAAATGGTGTTAATCCTACTTCATCAGGTATGTACCTAATAGGATTCTCCAAAAAAGGATGCCTGTTCAAATGTGCCACACCTAAAAGTAAGGGGTAAAAAAAACACAGGAGTAGTGAAGCTTGTACAATCTTGACTGAATCCCAGTTCAATTGGAAAAAAAATAGGGTGATAAAATTGTAATTTGGTGTTGTGGGTGGGGATCCTCTGTTTTAAAATTAATATTTTTTTAGAAAAACTATATGCACATTAAAAAAACCTAATGCCTTTGGAAAAAGTTATACCATGGCCGTTCTCCTGATATGCTATTTTTTAAAAAATTAACTTTTTTTAAATTGGAAAATAGTGAACCTTATCATTTTCCACAATACTTTTGAATGTTTATGTCCCAGTTCCAAGGTGGTGCACAAAAGAAAATTATAATAATAATGTAAATTATTAACATCACAGGCAATAAAATATGACAGACAATTTAAATCTCTTAAGGTTTTTTTCAGGTGATGCTTGATAAAATAGGATTACTATTTTGGGGCTGCAAAATCCTGGACTTTTCATGAGATGTTAGCAAAGCCATACAAAGAGTTCTAACATTTTGCTGACATCTAGTAAATCTCCAGATGGTTGCAGCCTAGATATTGGGGTCTTTAGGAGATAAAAGGCATGATAAAGGTTACTGGGAAGGGCACTGCCAGTTGTAAAAATTTGCTAAAAAATAACTTCTTTTAAATTAATGCCCAGACTTGTGTACTCTGAAGTCGTACAGCCTTGAAGCACATTCATCTGTTTCAGAGTTTATTAACCTTAGCAACTTTAACACATGTAGACTTCTGCTTGCTGGCTAGGGAATTATGGGAGTTGAAGTCCACACATCTTAACATTATCAAGGTTAAGGTCTGTCTGAACCAACTGGATGTAATACTTCATGTCTGTAGGTGTACAACCTAAAAAGTATTTGACCACATTATGAAACTATAGTAATTTCCCTATACCAGCCTCTCCATAATTCAGGGGCAAACCTTGATTAAAACACTGGTTTGCTTAAAAGTACATAGCTTTGCATCTTTAGATATGTGTGCAAGAATACTAGTTAGAGAGAGAGAGAGAGAGAGAGAGAGAGAGAGAGAGAGAGAGAGAGAGAGACAAAGGGGCACATCATTTGATACCAGCTTTCAGTAAATTTTGAAGATAATGCTCAATGAAAGATATATGATGTCCAAATTCTGCGTTCAGTCTGCAGTTCAGAGGCATTCTAGAACTGGCACAACTGGCCAATCTGCAACTTCAAAATGGCCTTCAAAGGAGGCGTGACAAGGAAAGGATGAACTTCACAGGGAAAGAGTTTGGCTAAATGAATTCCCTGTTATTGTTGGCAGTTAGAAGGTTAAAAGTTAAAAAGCAATCAGTAGAATCACGCTGCACTCAAATGTCAGGTGTTGTGAAATGTACTTTTTTTCTTCCAATTATTGTCTAAGGAGGAAAATATTTAGACAAAAATGAGCCGAGGAACTGAATAAACAATCAGCGTAACATACGTTAATACGACACCAAATTAATCATTGGAAGGAAGGGATATAAAGCACATTTTTTCTCACAGTATGTAAAAAAGTGAGCATGGAGACTGATTGATTTTTACTATTGTGAGGGAATGTTTCCTTCTTTCTCTCTCTCTTTCTCTCCCTCTCTCCATTTCTTTCACTAATTACCCTTTTTCAGTGTAAAAATATATATATTTTCCACAATTCCTCTGGGAAAGGATTCTTATTATTAACATTTTTGCCGTTTATATTGTTCTCCTTTTTTGCCATTTTTTTAAAAACAAACCCAGCCCTGCTATAATCTGAAATCTTTCACCTTCACCTTCAGCCACTGATATTTGCTTTTCACAAAAAATGTTTTAATTGTACCATTGTTCTGCTAAAGCCCTTTTGTCTATGTCCTTCAAAAATTGTTGGTTAAACAAAAAAAAGCTGAAAAGCACATTGTTGTTATTTATTTGTATGTTTGAATTGTCTTACCAGAAAACAAGGTTATGAATTTCATCAGTTGAAATGCAAAAATTAAAATAAAACAACCTTTGCTACAAAAATAAAGATTAATAAAAATGACATCCTTTTTCCTATGTGTCAGCTTGCCATTTTTTGAAAAGCAAAAAATAAAATAAAAATGTTTGTATAGTTGCTTCCTTACACCCTACCCCAATCTAGTTAATCTCCACGTTTTGGGGAAATTCCGTTCCAAGAATTCCCTATAGCTGAGAATTCTGCGCGCTATATATGCCTCTAATGCAGACATGTCAAACACAAGGCCCGGGGGCCGGATCCGGCCCACGAAGTGGTTTCATGTGGCCCGCGAAGCCATCCTGGAAACAGTGAGGGAACAGCCCCTACTGCCTTGGCCCTGGCCCAGAGACCCTCCTTCTGCCAGAAACCCTCAGATCTGTCCCACTCCTGCCCAGGCCCTCATAGGCACCCTTCATGCGAATGATGTAGAGCTGGCCATGCCCACCCAGTAGGCCATACACACTCTAGCCACGCCCACCCAGTAGGCCACGCCCACCCTGGCCATACCCACCCGGCCTCCTGAGGGCAACCGCAATGCTGATGCGGCCCTCAATGAAATTGAGTTTGACACCCCTGCTCTAATGAGTTCTCAGTTATCAGAATCCCGTAGGAGAGATCCTAAGCAAGGGAATCAAGTCAGCTGATGGAAACTTGCAGCCATCATCTCCCTGTCTTAGAGTGCTAGGATCCTTTGATAACTGAAAATCTGGGAGCAAGGGAAAGGAAGAAGAGACACAGCAACCCACCTTTTTAAGGTAGTAAAGCAGTGGTGGGATTCGTACCACTTCAGCAGAACTGGTAGCTAATTTTTTGTTGCCTAGGCCCAGAATGGACTTCAGGAAGCGGCACCCACACAGGGAACCGGTTGTTCACATATTTGAACCCTGCCACTGTAGTAAAGTAACAACAATTAAAGCAGTGTAAAGTGCTTGGAATTGGAGTACTGTGAAATGGCACGAGGGGAACCATTAGCCTCAACGTATTCAGGCCGCCATGTTTGGGAATACAAACATAGCTGCTTCCTGTGGCAATTTCCTGCCTGCATAAATTTTCTATTGGGACCAAGAAGAGCTACATGCACATGGAAGGGGAAGCAAGCAGGTTCATGGATCTATTATCCCCAGTCTATTAGCGGAGGCTGAATTTTGTCTCCAGTGTGTAGGTGCACACGTTTGTATAGGTGGATATATAGGTAGTCCTCAACGTATAACCACATTTGAGCCCAAAATTTCTATTGCTAAGGGAAACCCTTGTTAAGTGAGTTTGGCCCCATTTTACAAACTTTTAGGGCCTTGTTAAGTGAAACACTGCAGTTGTTAAGTTAGTCATATGGTAATTAAGTGAATCTGACTTCCCCGTTGACTTTGCTTGTCAGAAGGTTATAAAAGGAGATCATAAATATGAACTAGTTGTCAAGCAGCTGAATCTTGATCACATGACCATGGGGGATGCTGCAACATTCATAAGTGTGAAAATCTGTCAACAGCCACTTGTTTTCAGTGCTATTGTAACTACGAACAGTCATCGTATTGTTGATAAGTCAAGGACTACCCATAATAGGCACAATTGCATTATGTCTTAGTAAAATCCCCATCACACAGATGATTACCATGTGTTTGGTTAGAACAGGGGTCGGCAACCTGAAAAAGCAAAAGAGCCACTCGGAACCGGTTCCATCACACACACAAAAATGTGGGAGCCACCAAAAATGTTTTGCGCATGAGCAAAATGGGAGGCACCTGCGCGGTGACAGGTCTCCCTGGCAATGGGTGCCTTCAGCCCAGGCGCTGCCGGAGCCACCCCCGGGACCTCCAAACCACCACCCATTCGGAGAGGTGCGCATGCAGCTCTCCAAACCTTCCCACTCTCCAAACACTCTCCATTTGGGTGGCGGTAGGTCTGCAAGCTGCCGTAGTCTGTTTGCAGAGTTGCCGTCTTCAGAGTTGCTGCAAACAGGCCGCGGCAGCTTTGCAAACGGCCGGCACCACTGCCCATTCTGAGAGGTGCGTGCGCAGCTCTCCAAACCTTTGGAGAGGGGCGTGCACACCTCCACCCGAACGGGCGGTTGCATCACCCATTTGCAGACCTGCTGCCGCTGGTTTGGAAAGCTGCCGCAGCCAGTTTGCAGACCTGCTGCCTTCGGAGGAAGGCGGCAGCTCTGCAAACGGGCCATGGCAGCTTTCCCATAGGGCAGCACCACCACCCGTTCCGAGAGGTGCGCGCGCAGCTCTCCAAACCTTTGGAGAGGTGTGTGTGCACCTCCGGCCGAACGGGCGGCAGCGCCACCTGTTTGCAGACCTGCTGTCGCCGGTTTGGAAAGCTGCCGCGGCCAGTTTACAAACCTGCCTCCTTTGGAGGAAGGTGGCAGCTCTGCAAACAGGCCACGGCAGCTTTCCAAAAGGGCGGTGCCACTGCCCGTTTGGAGAGGTGTGTGCGCACCGGGTGACTGGGAGCTGCAGGAGATGGCTTAAAGAGCCTTATGCGGCTCCGGAGCCGCGGGTTGCCGACCTGTGGGCTAGAAAAAGAATGGGTAGCTAATGAGGTACAGTGTAGAGAGATAGTGGTATTTAACTGCCTCTCATCTGAGGCCTTTAACTTTTTCTATGGTTCCTCCTGACCTTTAGAATTTAAAAGTATAATAACTTTGATTTTTGTTCTTTAGAAGTTTTATTCCCAGCCTGTAAAAATGTGTCCTGCCCTGTAATCTTTAACTTGGCTCACTCTTTTTGAGTTACCTGTTGCAGATTTACACTATTTGCTATTTAGGTTTAATATATTTTTAGCCTTAGGGCACATAGTGATTAGATGGGCTTAGAAGTTGAAACTTCTCTTTCTGTCTCTTTCTTTTGCTACGTGTGTGTGTGTGTGTGTGTGTGTGTGTGTGTGTGTATGCGTATGCATGTATATAGATACGAGGGCAGTTCAGAAATAAACCTCCGTTTGGTTATCAGTGACAGAATTTTTATTATACACATTAGAAAAGTACCACATTGCATTACTTTTTGACATAATCGCCATTCAAATTTAGGCACTTGTCATAACATCTTGAAACAGACATGTCAAACACAAGGCCTGGGGGCCGTATCCGGCCCGCAAAGTGGGTTCATGTGGCCCATGAACCCTTTCCTGGAAACAGTGAGGGAACGGCCCCCGCTGTCTTGGCCCTGTCCCAGGCCAGCCAGGAGCCAATGTATAATTTTGTGGTGGCCATCTATGCTGAAACATATTCAGTCTTAGCTCCACAAGGCCGTCTGGAAACAGCAAGGGACCAGCCCCTGCCACATCGGCCCCGCCCACTGGGCGCGCGCTGGGGAGGCATCACCCTTTGTGAGGAATGAAGAAATGCACCATCGCCTGGAAGTGGCCAGCACATGGCCCTGCCTACTTCGGGCAGGCTAGGGGCTGGACAGTGTTGCACTTTTCAGATTCATGCCACCCGGCTCAGCCTCTCAGCACTGCGAGGAGAGCACCCCACTGAACAGGCTGGGGGCTGGGCAGGCTGGGGGCTGGGCAGCATTGCATAGGTAACATCAACTCTCCTGCTGCTCATGGCATCCCCTCCCCCAGAGCCCACCAAGCCAGATATGTGAAGTAGGTGAGGGCCATGTGCTGGCCACTTCCAGGTGATGGTGCATTTCTTCATTCCTCACAAAGGGTGACACTTCCCCAGCTGCGTTTCTTGCCTGTTTTTTCTCCCTCCGTCATCTCAAATATTTTCCCACCACAGGAAGGAAGGAAGGAAGGAAGGAAGGAAGGAAGGAAGGAAGGAAGGAAGGAAGGAAGGAAGGAAGGAAGGAAGGAAGGAAGGAAGGAAGGAAGGAAGGGTCTGAGGGAACTCCTGCCTTAGTCGTGCCCTGCTGCCCTTTCACCATCCCCTTGCCCCCTCCTCCTGGCCTATCCTAGGGAGTCTCCATCCTATTGCTAAGGAAGCTTTGGATACAAAGCCAGGTCTCCTCACATGGAGAGGGAGTGGACCTCCCTCTTGACTTTGCTCTCGTACCCATCATGAGCAACCTGGCTAAGGAGAGCAAGCACAGCAGCAGCCGTCTTGAGGAGGAGGTAAGTGTAGCTGGGCGCCCCCTTGGGAAAGTGGGGCTGGGCTTAATGCCGCGGGTGCTTGAGGGCTGGGCATTTGACCTGTGCACCACCATGCAGCCCCCCCCCGCATGGCCTGAGAGGAACAGTGAGGCTCCTCCAGTGGACCATGCCTTGGCACTTGCCCCAGTCCCATCTCCTTCTGCCAGAGACCTTGAGATCTGTCCCACTTCTGCCCAGGCCACCATAGGAACCCTTGACGCGAATGATGTAGAGTTGACCATGCCCACCCAGTAGGCCACACACACTCCAGCCATGCCCACCCAGTAGGCCGCGCCCACCCTGGTTACACCCACCTGGTCCCCCAAGGGCAACTGCAATGCTGATGCAGCCCTCAATGAAATTCAGTTTGACACCCCTGTCTTACAAGGTTTGAAATACCTTAGTAGTAGTCGCTCAGTGCCAAATCTGGGCTATGGTGTGGGGGGGGTGATCAAAAACATCCCAACGGAATTGCTTCAAAAGTTCTTGGGTGTGTCTAGCAGTGTGCAGGCAGGCATTATTGTGAATCAACACCACACTGGAAGTCAGCATGCCGCAACGCTTGTTATGAATGGCTCGTCTAAGTTTTCATAATGTTTCACAGTAGACTTCTGAATTGATGGTCGAACCACCCTCCATGAACTTCACTAGCAGTACTTTTTTGGCATCTTCACATTTGACAGGATTTTCTATGGCACCATTTCTGGTGTGTTGGTTCACGATAATGCTCGCCCGCACACCGCTAGACACACCCAAGAACTTTTGAAGCAGTTCCATTAGGGTGTTTTTCATCATCCCCCCAATAGCCCAAATTTGGTGTCCAGTGACTACTACTAAGGAATTTCAAACCTTGTAAGAGGTTATGACAAGTGCATCAATTGGAATGGCAATTATGTCAAAAAGTAATCTAATGTTGTAGTTTTCTAATGTGTATAGTAAAAGTTCTATATCTGCAAGTGTCAGTTATTGATAACCAAATGGACGTTTATTTCTGAATTGCCCTCATAGAAACACACACACACACACACACACACACATTGACTTACAATGGTTCATGTATACATTGTTCAATGTTACAACAGCAGTGAAAAAACTGACTTATGACCATTTTTCACATGACCCTTGAAGCATCCCCACAGACACGTATTCAAAATTCAGACATTTGGCAACTGACTTGTATTTATGACAGTTGTAATGAAAATATTCATACACATATTACATATCAGAAGTAGAGAAATAATCAGAGACATGCGGAACTACAGGTTGTCCTTGAGATACAAGTCACTTAACAACTGTTCAACGTTACAAAAGACACCCTCAAATTACTTACAACGCTGTTTCAAAGTTATAACGGTTGTAATTTCTATTGCAGTCATTCACTCTTACAATTGACCACAGGTACACTGCAGCACTTCCCCTCCTCTTCTCTCACATCCCTCTCTTGAGGGATATCTCTAGGGCAGATCAAAAAATGTCAATATGCTGCTTGCAACTATGTGATGAAACCTTTCTGCAATGCATGTAAATAGATAAGGGCTTTGTTCCATTTCAAGCATGATCTTGATTTTTTTAAAAATTGTTTTGGAGTTGACCTGCAGACATCTCTACCTTCAGCTTTCTCTTTCTTTGCCTCTTTCTCCTGTTCTTCTCATTCTTTCTATCTTTGCTATGATATAAATCCCATTGGTGCATCCGACTCTTTCTCATGTTTTCCTTGAAAACTTTTAATATGCGTTGCATGTGATCAAGAGGGCGAAGAATCCAATATGTCTATCTTCGTAGTCTTTGTTTTAGCTTGTGTTGGAACATGGGCACATTCAGATGCTGCCCCCCGAAAGTGAGGCCTATGTTTGGTTGTTCTAACAAACAAGCACAATATTAACAATGGCTGCCTTCCTGTTAAAACAAAGCAATATTGGAGTTTTGTTTCTGAAAATTCATCTCACCCTTCGCTGATTGAGAAAGTGATCAGCCGAGCGGCAGCTTCAAATTCTAAAGCCGAGAGCTTAATGCATTATTTAGATTTCCAATTAAACATCTGCATGGTAAATAGTGACAAGGTTCACCTCCCCCTCCCTCAGTGGTTTTATTATCTTTGCCATGCAACATGCATTATTAATGCAATCTTTTTATTTAACTGTCTCGCTTGATGGTAGCTGTTAGATACTGGGTTCGTTGCTTGATTGACGAGATGAAGTGAGTGAGTTCAGCAAGAATCATTCTTTATTTGGTTGCAGGAACTGAACTGGGAAACTGGCATCTATATGGAAACCCAAGAACTCAGTTGAAGGGACTCCAATACTACACTTATTCTTTTTAAGCTTGAGGCCTGCTTCGCGCAGCCTTTGAAGGACGGCTCTGAGCCTCCTTCCTAGCCCCTCAGTGGACTCACCGGTGATGAGCACGTCATCAAAATAGGGCAAACCCCCAGAATGCCCTTGAGCATCAGCTCCATAATGCCTTGAAAAATGCCGGGGGCTATGCTGACCCCAAATTGCAGGCATTTTACTTTAAACGCCCCCCCCCGTGGGTTACAATTGAATGTGCCATGGCTGTGGCCTCGTCAACAGGAAGCTGTTGGTAGGCCTGAGCCAAATCTAATTTTGCAAAAATTGTACCACCTTGCAAGGACGCCAGGACGTGGCTTACTACTGGTACCAGGTATGCATGCTGTTTGAGTGCACAATTAATTGTGCATTTGTAATCGGCACAGATTAGGACCTCCCCGTTGGCTTTTAGTGGCATTACGATTGGGGTCTCCCATTTACCCCTATCTACTGGCTGAAGTACTCCCTGTTCTACACGTTTATCTAACTCAGCGTCTATTTTGTGTTTAAGAGCAAATGGCACCGTATGAGGTTTAATCCTGACCGGCACTACAGTAGGATCTAGTTTAAATGTTATTGGCAGGCCTGAGTATGTCCCCAGAGCTGAGTCAAACACATCTGCGAATTCCTTGCATACTGTCGCTAGACTCACAACTTGTGTCTGGTTGATCCCAGTTACTTGGATGCCTAGTGCATCAAACCAGTCAAGTCCAATCAGGCTCGTTCACTGACCCCCTACTACGACAACGTCCAGGTGCCCAGAAAACCCCTTAAATTTAACAGCTAATGTGGCCTCACCCTTGACTGCAACTCTAGCATTCTGGAAGTTGGTTAGTACAATGTCAGATGGCCTCAGCTTGGCCCATCTCTTGCTGCGATTGCAGACAAAATTAAATGTCTCAAGTGAAATAATGGATACGGCTGATCCCATGTCCAGCTCCATCTTGCAGGGGACCCCTTGCAGCTCCACTTGGAGTCTAAACTTCAGCTTTATAGGACAGCGAGCTCCTGTGCGGCAAATGCTTCTGCAGCTGGAGCAAAACCCTACACTATACTGTCCCGGGGCCCCACTACCTCTCCTTGTCAGAATGTCCAACTGACGATTCGATTGCCAGTCCCTTTGGTGACCTCTGCAGACAGACGTGATGTGGCCGGTCTTTCCACAGGTCCAACACGTGGCTGTCCGGAACCTACAATCCATGTGTTAGTGGCAGCCGCCACATCCTGGGCAACTAAGGAAGGGATCTGCCTTGTAAGTTGCCCCTTGTTGCTTGTCGCTGTGATGCTGTTGGTTGTTGTGTCTTTGTAGCTTGTCGACTTCTGTGTTGTCTTCTGGGTCTTCCGCGTGTTCGGCATCCTCATGGTGGACGGCTTCCTCGTGCTGTGCTGATTTGGCAGGCCGCATGGCTCGTACGGCCCCGGCGGTGGCTTCGTCCACCATGATCTCTTTCAGTGTATCTGGAAACAACAGAGTCTCTTTAGTGAAGAGTTTTTGCTGTAACTCTCGATTCCGGAGACGGCGGACAAGCCGGTCTCGTAGCCTCTCCTCGATGTCGGAAAACTGGCACAGGTGTGCTGCCTGCCCGCTGTTTCACCTGGTTGCTGAACCCTCTGTTCGAATGTATGGCGCCAAGCGATTACCAACAGCTTGGGCTAGAAGTGGTCTCCGAGCCGTTTCTTCAAGTCTGTGAACATTATGGACTCCAATGGCATTTGCGCGAACAAGTTCTCCGCAATGTTGAACGTGGCTGGGCCGCACACACACAGGAGCGTCGCGGCCTTCAGGCCGTCCTCGGCAACTTGATTCGCACGTAGATAGTTCTCGACCCTGGATAGGTACGAAGACCATCTTTCCAGGTGAGTTATATCAAATTCTTCCAGCTTTCCGACTTTTGCCATTTCTGCTGGTCTTCGTGGCTGGGGCTCATTGTCTTCTTGTCCTGCTCCTCCGTTGCCCAGGGACTGGTCCTCTGGGCATGTGGCCGCTAGCGTGGCTTTGCTAGGCCGACTGTAGGGGGGAATTGCTTTTCCCGCCAGACGTGTTCAGCCTCTCTCTTAGTGACTCTTCAGCTCAGTTGGAGGAGCAGGATCCTACCCTTGTCTCCTGTGTTAGTTACTGGGTTTGTTGCTTGATTGACGAGACAAGGTGAGTGAGTTCAGCAAGAATCATTCTTTATTTGGTTGCCGGAACTGAACTGGGAAACAGGGCTGTGAATGCAGCAATTTATACCCTGGCCTCTAGGTGACGACCAATAGGTTTAAAGCAACCTATTGCCACCCTAGAGGCAGTCAATGACGGCACTGGAGATGGGTTGTCTGAGGAGCTGGGGGCCATTAGGCAGCTTCCCTGTTTTAGCAACCTTCCAGCAATTAACCCCACATGATATTCCTAAGCAAGACAAAGCCCAATACATTACAGTAGCCAAGCTGCTGTGCCCTGCTCCATAAAGCAGATCTTCAGCAACCCTGAAGCAGGTTTTGTTCCGGGTAAAAGGGCCTGACACTCAAATCTGCAGATAGGCATGCAACTGAATAGATGTTACACAACTCAGCAGATCTCAGACTAGCCACTATGTTTGGGAAATAAGGTGGTTTGTTGTTTTGTTTTTTTTGCCCCTGAGAACAGTCATGACATTTGTTGTGATTCAGCGTCAGCCTGTGATACCGGCAGCTGAGTCTGATGATTCTGAAGAGGAGGAGGAGGAGGGGTTTGGAGAGCCTTTGGTATCAGAAGGAGGCTCTGATGCACTGCAGGACTCTCAGCCTGGCCCCTCCCGTTATGTTCCTCATCAGACTCAGCTGTGTGAGCATGAGGTATTGGACGTAGATGATTCACAGCTGGATCTATTCAGGGACGCTAGGAGCAGGAGGCAATCCAGCAGAGTAGAACAAAGAAAGGCAATGAGGCAACTCGATGAGAGGAGGAGAAGGCAATGAGAAGCTATGCCTTGAGACTGCTGATAAAAGGGTAAGGTGTGGGAGGTGCTGGTTGCTGAAGGCAACCATTTGAAGATCTTCTGCTAGAGTCCTGGTCTGTTATTCCTGTTTAACTCTTATTTGAACTTTTGTTTTAACTCTTGTTTGAACTTTTGATTTCTTTGTAAATAAATTTGGTTGGGTTTTTCCAGCCTGTTGACTATAAAAAGGGGTTGTCCCTGACATTCAAACAGGGCTGGTCGTAGGCTGGAACAGAACAACACTTTTATGGATGTGGCTTTCCCCACCACTTTGTCTTTCTCCTCTTTGTCAAATTCTGGATTGTAAAGTTGGGGTCGTCTTATTTTGTTATTTTTTCAAACACCCTAGCACACTGATGGCAATTTGAACATTCCTCTAGAAAAGATAACCCCTGAATCCCCAAACTGTAAGACAGCAGATCATATTCCTTATTTGTAAATAATACTGTACCAGAAACTGCCTCACAATTTCTCAGCAGTTTTACCTTCTCATTAAAAGAGGCATCTTTTAGCCATTTCTTTTTTTGTTTAGAATTTCTTCAAAGTTTACTTTAGTGAGAGAGGGACAATGACAGACGGTGCTGCTGTCGATTGCATTGCTTTCTCACAAGCATCTTTTCCATCATTATGAAACCTCCTTAGTGGCTTATACTTCCAAGTCTGGAAAAGTCCAGTGAAACAAACCTTCATGCTACCTTTCCCTGGTATTTTACACACAGAATAACGAAGTTGGAAGCGACCTTTGAGGTTTCTAAGTCCAACCCCCTCCTCAAGTAGGAAACCCAGTGCTGGAATTCAGCTGGTTCACACCACTTCGGCAGAACCGGTAGCTAATTTCTTGTTGCCAAGGGCCAGAATGGACTTCCAGAAGCAGCATCCACACAGAGAACCAGTTGTTCACTTATTTGAATCCCACCACTGAGGAAACCCTATACCTGGACAGACAAATGGCTGTCCAGTCTCAACCCAAGTGTCAATAACTAAGGAGACAACAAATACAAGAAAATCACACTCCATTCATCCAAATTCTTTTTTAAAAAAACTTTAAAAACAGCTTCTCTTTCCTCAGGTAAGAATGGTAAGGGAAAAATGAAAGAGAATCTTCCTCTGTGGTACTACTTATAAAGATAAACAGATAGTAATGGCAATGTTATTTCTTCTCTCATTTTACAAAGTATTATCTTTTGTTTCCTCTTTCAACAAAGCAATCCTGTGTATAGCTAGACAGAGATAAGTCCCAGTGAGAGCAATGAATCTTTTGCCGTCTTTATTTATACCGTGTCTATCTCATTAACAGACAGTAAGAGATTTTGGAGAAGATTCAAAATGTGTATTTCTCTTGTCTTGACTTAAAGATGGCCCTTGTTGTACTCTCCTCAACATTAATTAAATTATTATTTTAAAAACAGGGTTTTTTTCAGCTACAGATCTCAAGTCAGCATTCACCTGTGTAAAGCACACTGTCGCAAGAAACTTAAAATTTCAACTAACCATTTTACCTCTCCTCATACCACCTTGGGTGATTGGGAAACCTACTCCAGTGTAGAAACTTCTTGCAACTGCAATTTTGTGATTACCTTCTAGAGCAGTCTGAAGATTCAGGGGTGCTTCTACCCCCACCCCCAAGTTTTCTTAATGCAGCCAATGAAGCCACTTCTAATTCCACCTGCTGAAAACAGTTTTCTGGAAAAGAAATAAAAACTGTGCTGTAAGCTTATTTTTGTGATTGAACCCAAGGAAGCCCTCCCCACACACATTCACACAACCAGTTCCACCTATATCATTCTGGCCCCATTCACTTTGCAGACTTCAGGTCTTCTGATGATTTTTCTGCAGTTCATGATCAACAGACACCATTTAATGCAATCAAACACAGCAAGCAGGTTCATGGATGATTGTCGTGTTTGTGTTAATTGTGTCCTGCCATCTTTGGTTTGGTCTTTCATCCAGCATTGGTCATCAATGTTAAAGTAGCAGGCAGTGCAGGTAGGTGCTACTCAAAGAACATGGCCACCACTGTTAAGTGGTTTTCATGCATTTTCTCTTGGTGCAATTCCTATCTGCTGCCAGACTGTACCATTGTTGAAGAGAAATGCCTAATGACCAATGGTGCATGTGCATCTCCATGACATGCAAAGGCATCAGCACTTTTGGTGGTTGGCCAGGCCTTTGCACCATATGGTGCTACTGGTTGGACCATCATTTTATATACATTTGATTTTAGGTGTGTTGACATACCCCGATCACAGAGCACTCCAGTTGTAATATATGTGAGTTTAAACACTGTTAAACGTAAGAAACGCAAGTGACAGCTCTTTTGACAGCTGACATGCAGTTTCCGATGACAGCTCCACACGTGGCTACAGATGACAGCTGAATCTGACAGCTGCGCACGCAGTCCGTGCAGATTGGATGAAACCGAAATGGCGGGAGAATCGAAGGAATGGGATTGGCTAGAGGCTCGCCGGCGCCTCTATATAAGGGGGGTTCAAACTTGCTTGTTTGTTCCTGTGAGGCAATAAACAGCTGATCAAGTTCAAGCCTGCTGTCCTCTTATTTTACCGGGAACCTGCTGCAGACAGCACATCTGGTGACGAAGGTGGTACTGCTTCATGGAGCTATATAACAGCGAAGTCACGAGCTGACAAGTCACTGAGCAAAGTCATTGGGGAAAGTAATTCCCGAAATAACCGTGAAGCAGTAATTACCGAGACAGCATAGCAGCAGTTGGACAGATCAAGGAGTTCGACCTCAAATACCCAGAGCGATGGGAATCGCACCTAGGACAGGTCGAAGGCTACCTCCTGTTCAACAGAATAACTGAAGACCGCATGAAGGCAGTGACTCTACTTTGCCTCAGCGGCTCAGCCGTATACGATGTCGCTGCCGGCCTCTGCAATCCGGACCCAGTCAGCGCCGTTCCATATGCGGAGCTGACGGATATGCTAACAAAGCATTTCGTACCTGCCCGATCGGAGCTAACTTATTGTATTCACTCTTGTGTACACTTTCTCATTAATGCTGCGGTCACTTTGCACATGGGATCCTACTTAATGGAAGAGGTTTGATTTCACTAGATCTTTGCTACTGACCTGGATGGTGGAGTTACTCAGACCAGTTTCTAGATACTCCAACTTATTGGTGTTGAGGCGCAAATTGAATTGGCCATGAATTTGCAGACCCCAGATGCCCAATTTTAAGCATGGATTTTGGCCACTGAATGTTGCCTTTTGCTGATCTTGCCTCTTGCTGCGTTATCCAGGGAAAGGTGAAACACTACTCCTATATTCCACTGAATTTCTCTGGGCCAAAATTGGGACCAGAATGGTTAGCACTGCTAGGTCCCCATCCATGCAAGCCTTGCCCCCATCAGCTTCTCTACTGTGATGTGTTGAATGTCAGGGAAAGGAGGTGGGTTCTGTGAACATCCACCCCAATAGAATCACCTGATCAAAGCCCCGCCTCTCTGTTACATGAGTAGCCCAGGAAGTGCACATTGAAAAGGGGCGAAGCTTCAATCGCGTAATTTCAACCACCATTTTGGCTTTCTTTAACTCCCCCTGTGGACACCTCTGGTTGCGCTTGTTGTTCAGGCATCATGCATGGAAGAACCCCACCAAGTATAAGTTCCAACATTTGAAAACATAATCTCAGTCTGTTAAGATGGGATCAACAAAACTCTTCCAGTATTTTGATCTACCTCGTATTCTATGATTTTGTTTTTTAAGTTCAATGTGTGTGGGGGGGTTAAAGTGAAGGAGGAATTATACAGACAGAAGTTGCAAGGAAAGAAAGCAGGAAAACCTGCCATTTGACCCCTTGATATCTTAAAAAAAATCTGCATTTCTACTTAAAACTCTCTTGCAGATCTAGGTATTTAGCCTATCCAATCCGGGCAGGAGGGTGGGGCCAACATCCCAGGGTCATAAGGAGCAAGCCCAGTATTTGCATAATTACAGAGCCTGCATATAATCAAGAACTGCACACTGTGCCTTCTCTTTAGCAGCAGTACCATCACAGCAATTTGTCCCCCCCAATGATCCCCTGTCGTGCCACCTTGTGATTCCTCCACTTTTTCCTTCCTATACTTATCAGACTTCATTATTTCAAAGAACCATTTAAACTTCAGCTGTGCCGACCAGGTTCCCCCCCTCCCCCCCACACACAGTGTTCTGAATGCTCACACTGAAGTTGATGGAAAAGAAATTGGCTGCAGATTGTTTTCCAAACAGAGAAGAAAGTGAAGAGGAAGTTCTCATAAGGTTCTTGCACTTTCCTTCCCGATCAGGCCGCAGAGAGGTATGTGCACATCCCATTTTTCATTACAGTATCATCTCTCTAGCAAGCAGAAAGCTCACCACTTCCCTTCTTTCAAAGAAAGAAAGAAAGAAAGAAAGAAAGAAAGAAAGAAAGAAAGAAAGAAAGAAAGAAAGAAAGAAAGAAAGAAAGAAAGAAAGAAAGAAAGAAAGAAAGAAAGTCACAGGAAAAAAATTTCAGAGAATTCCTTCCATGAGTCATTTTCAGAAGTTTGGCATATGGGAATTTGCAGATTGATGGGAGGAGTGAAATATGGAATCTGAAGATGGAAAAAAAACAACAACACCTAAAGATTGTGGGATTTTCCCACTAGAAAAGGGGACTTTCAGGAAATTACCAGGCAGATTTTGGCACATTTACCTTGATTACTCTATCTCTGGAACTTGCAAATCTCAAAACAGGCTGAACTTACCTGACACACTGAACTACATACTAGTCCACTAGATTTTAGCCCACTGTGATGCACAAACCCAGAACATTGGCTTAATTGAATATATTCTACTTAAGTGAACCATAGAGTGCGTGTGGCATTTAAAGCCCAGCCATGTTGTCATTACAATCTTTGATGGGAATTCAGAAGATAATAGAAGAGTTGGAGAGATTAAAAATAATTAGAGGTGTATCCGAGTGAGACCGCTGTCAAGTCAAGGTTGTAAAGCTGGATGATCAAAAGTGCTTTTATACACGCATCACAATTTCCGTCTTCACTTTTTCTGACCCACCCTTCCTAAGCCCCGTCTCCAGGCAAAACCCCTGGAAAGGCAGCCATGATTTTTCTGAATGTTGAAGGAGCAAAATACCTGTGATAAATCAACTACACTTAAGCTTTATCTAGAACCATCACCTCTGCTTTAATTAATTAGATAATCTTGGTAGAATAAACCTTGTTCCAGTGCAGTTTGGTCAAGGATCAAGGAGAGGGAGAGGAAGAAAGTTTGTTATCTTAAATTTGCCCTTTGTAGTGCAGTGGGACATGAATTTATAATGGAAGACTCCATGGTAAATGAAGAATATGTTTTCTCAGATGTATAATGCATGATTTTTAATTAGTTTGGCTGCTCTAATTGATTAACATTTTGCCTCTGCAGGGCTGTTACAAAAAAAATCAGCAATGCTCCACTTCACAATAGGGAGTCCTCACAGAGAACAGTCTTGCTCTCCCAATACTAATGCCATTGCATAATCTTATATGTGCTCAAATATTTACACCAATGTGACAATCCTCTGATTTTCTGTTTCAACTCTACAGGGAGCAGTATCAAATGTTCTGATAGTATAAACACCAGTTAACAAATCAAAAGTCTCTGTAAATGCTTAGCAAAATATAGAAGCATTTTATAAATGGTGTATTATGAGGGACATTTTCAGATGAAGTATAAACAATAATCTCTATCTTCTGATGTCTTCTTTCATTTCCATCCTTTTTGCTTTGCTTTTCTGTAATTCTACTTTTGGACTCTAAATCCCCTGGGCTAGAAAACATTCAGATTTGTTCTTTTCAAATTGTCAGGTACATCAATATGCTTGTGACATTCGTGTAGCTGTCATGTCTTCCTACCAGCTTGTCATATTTCCAGACTACCACGGTGTAATGGGCTTGGGACCCAGTTTGCAATGAGAAAAAGAAGCTGAAAGTAGATGTTATTTTTTTGTTTGGGGCGGGGGGGGGAATCTCATTGTATATAGAAGGAGTGTATATAGACAAAAATATAGGAGAAAATTTGGTTTTTAAAATACTGGTCAAGTAAAATGAAGCAGACAGAAATAACTCTACTCCTGTCCCTCTCTTCCATTTTATCACAGACTTCAGTTTCTGTTCCACTCCTAACCCAATTAGCCACTAACTCAGTCAAATCTCCTTTCTAGTAGTTCTTGGAAGCATGTACTCACATTAAATGTTTTTTTTTAAAAAAAATCCTTTGAGAAACAGAGTTTCTATTCACTTTCTCAAGGAAATACCAACTATCCTGTTAGCCTTCGCACCACAAAGTACTGGTAAGGCTTCATAACTCCTTCGCTAAGTCCTTCGCTATTAGTCAAGTAAGCAAGATGGCCATAAGTTGGATAATTGGCCAACAGTTGCTCAGGGCAACATACAGTGGTGAAAATATTGTACTACGTTTTAGTCTGCCCTTAGCCATGAAAGGTTTCTGGGTAGCCACTTTTGCCCACCATGTGTTTTGTTGTACCTATTGCATGTATGGACAAGAGAAGGAGTAGAATAGATTTGGGACAGGTGATCTCCAACCCGTCTCACCTGGGTTTGGCTACAGAAATCTAAAGGTAAAGGTAAAGGTTCCCCCGCACATGTGTGCTAGTTGTTTCCAACTCTAGGGGCCGGTGCTCATCTCCGTTTCAAAGCCGAAGAGCCAGCGCTTGTCCGAGGATGTCTCTGTGGTCATGTGGCCAGCATGACTAGACGCCAAAGGCGCACAGAACGCTGTTACCTTCCCACCGGAGTGGTCCCTATTTTTCTACTTGCATTTTTACGTGCTTTCGAACTGCTAGGTTGGCAGAAGCTGGGACGAGTAACAGGCGCTCACTCTGTTACGCGGCACTCGGGATTCGACCCGCCAAACTGCCAACCTTCTGATCGACAAGCTCAGCGTCCCAACCCACTGAGCCACCGCGTCCCTGTACAGAAATCTAACAATTACTATTTACATTATGGGGATGGATTTCACCCCAAATATTTTATTTGGAAGACATATTATATTCCACAAATTGTATTAGGTCAAGAACTTGGGTACTGAGCTGGAACGGAGCACTGAATATTCTAGCAGTGTTGATGTTTATGGGGATTTGGGTTTCTTCACTATTACCGTTTGAGATCTGTCAACTAAAAGAGGGCATCGCATCAGCAGAAAGAAATATTCAATTTTTAGAATCCTTACAAACTGGAGCAGCTGTTTAGCATATGTCCCTTATTAACCCCAAACTGTGATCTTATTAACCCAAAGCTTAATCTCTTATTTGTGGCACATCTATTAGACGTTATGTTGGATTGTTTCATCTTTGCCTGGAAGAAACTTTCACTACTGCATTAATGGTGACCTTTAAATTAGGCTCCAAGATTGCAAGGTGTACAGGACCAAAATCAGGACTATGTCTATCATAATTCTAAAGGGACAGCAACAGCAGCATCTCATTGATCCTTATGACCTTTCTATCTGTTCTCCATGACAATCACTGCTTGCCATGCATCAAATCCTAAGCTTGGTAAGCTCCCCTGCTTTCTCGAGTGTGGGATTAAAGCAAGATTTAACTTCCATTGTGGTAAACTATTAAGATGGGAGTATGTTGTTTTGTCTCTGGCAGCACAACAGACTTTGGCCAGCCCTGTCCACTACATCGCTAACATCAACAAGTTTCTGGTGGTGGTTGAATCCAAAGTATAAAGACAGCACCAGATCAAAAGGCTTGCTTCACTGTGGTTCCATGAAAGCTCTTAAAAGAATGTTTATTGTGAGCCACACACAACCTCTTCTCAGGACAACAAGTTGGATAAATCAAGTACTGATTGTGCTGACTGAAGTCATATTAAAAAACTGTCTAAGTGGGGATTTGTGAGTTCTTGATCCAGGTCCCCTTCGTGTCCATTCAGACTCAGCATAGCATCAATAGCCTTCCCTCGTCTTCCCTTAACACAAGAGATATTAAGTAGGCAAGACAATTTTATTAAAAGTACTCATGCTCTTCGTGGTGTCTCTGACAAAGGCAGGAATCTGTGTGTGTGTGTGTGTGTGTGTGATTGTTCATGCTGGGTGCTCATTACTTAATAAGGAGACTATGTTGTACATAGCTCTGAATTTTAATACCTCTTCCAAATATATGGAGCACACAGTTTGAAATGCAGCAACAGAGAGTCACAACATTGGACCATAAAAATGTAAATTGCTGCAGGGAAGGATCAAGCCAAGTGAAGGGATGGATGAAATCTGTAAAAAACCAGTTTGGAAGCTAGGTACAGGCTGAAAGTGGAAAATCAACAGGAGGCTTTACAGCCAGAGGACAGGGAGAAAAACGCAACCAGCCTCATAAAGAATGAAGGCAAAGTTTCCTGTCTCAATGGGATGCAAGGTCAAAACGGGCAAGGAATCTCCAAAGTTTATGAAAAGTTCCACGTTGATTCATACTGATAGGGGTGTATCTGAAGTATACCACTTCATGCAGCTGGTAAATTTGAAAAAAAGAGAAAAGCACATCAGAGCAAAAAAAGAGAGCTATCTTTAAAAAAAAATCTACAAATTCAGATTTGTACATCACAATGGCTTGTTGTTGTTGTTAGTTGCGAAGTCGTGTCCGACCCATCGCGACCCTATGGACAATGTTCCTCCAGGCCTTCCTGTCCTCTACCATCTTCTGGAGTCCATCTAGGCTCACACCTACTGCTTCAGTGACTCCATCCAGCCACCTCATTCTCTGTCGTCCCCTTCTTCTATTGCCCTCAATCTTTCCCAGCATTAGGCTCTTCTCCAGTGAGTCCTTCCTTCTCATTAGGTGGCCAAAGTATTTGAGTTTTAGCTTCAGGATCTGGCCTTCTAAAGAGCAGTCAGGGTTGATCTCCTCTAGGACTGACCGGTTTGATCGCCTTGCAGTCCAAGGGACTCGCAGGAGTCTTCTCCAGCACCATAGTTCAAAGGCCTCAATTCTTTGGCGCTCAGCCTTTCTGATGGTCCAACTTTCACTGCCATACATTGCAACTGGGAAGACCATAGCCTTGACTATACGCACTTTTGTTGGCAGGGTGATGTCTCTGCTTTTTAGTGTGCTGTCTAGATTTGCCATGGCTTTCCTCCCGAGGAGCAAGCGTCTTTTAATTTCTTGGCTACAGTCCCCATCTGCAGTGATCTTGGAGCCCAGGAAAATAAAATCTGTCACTACCTCCATTTCTTCCCCATCTATTTGCCAGGAGTTGAGAGGGCCGGATGCCATGATCTTGGTTTTCTTAATGTTTAGTTTCAACCCAAGTTTTGCACTCTCCTTCTTCACCTGCAACAAGAGACTCTTTAGTTCTTCTTCACTTTCTGCCATTAGAGTGGTATCATCTGCATATCTTAGGTTGTTGATGTTTCTTCCGGCAATCTTAATTCCAACATTTGATTCATCTAGCCCTGCCTTTCTCATGATGTGCTCTGCATATAAGTTAAATAGGCAAGGCGACAGTATACAGCCTTGCCGGACTCCTTTCCCAATTTTGAACCAATCAGTGGTTCCGTGTCCAGTTCTCACTGTTGCTTCTAGGCCCGCATATAGATTTCTCAAGAGACAAATAAGATGGTCTGGTATGCCCATCTCTTTAAGGACTTGCCACAGTTTGTTATGATTCACACAATCAAAGGCTTTAGCATAGTCAATGAAGCAGAAGTAGATGTTTTTCTGGAACTCTCTAGCTTTCTCCATGATCCAGCGTATGTTAGCAATTTGATCTCTAGTTCCTCTGCCTCTTCGAAATCCTGCCTGTACTTCTGGTAGTTCTCGATCCACATACTGCTGGAGTCTAGCTTGTAGAATTTTAAGCATAACTTTACTAGCGTGAGAAATGAGTGCAATGGTGCGATAGTTTGAACATTCTTTGGCACTGCCTTTCTTTGGAATTGGAATGTAAACTGATCTTTTCCAATCCTGTGGCCACTGTTGAGTTTTCCAAATTTGCTGGCAAATTGAGTGTAGCACTTTTACTGCATCTTTTAAGATTTTGAATAGCTCAGCTGGAATACTGTCACCTCCACTAGCTTTGTTGTTGCTCAGCTTTTCTAAGGCCCACTTCACTTCACATTCTAGGATGTCTGGCTCGAGGTCAGTGACCACCTCATTGTGATTATCAGGGACGTTAAGCTCATTCTTGTATAGTTCTTCTGTGTAATTTTGCCACCTCTTCTTAATCTCTTCTGCCTCTGTTAGGTCCCTGCCATTTTGGTCCTTTATCATGCCCATTTTTGCATGAAACGTTCCTTTCATCTCTCCAATTTTCTTGAAAAGATCTCTGGTCCTCCCTATTCTATTGTTTTCTTCTATTTCTTTGCATTGTTCATTTAAGAAGGCATTCTTATCTCTTCTAGCTATTCTTTGGAATTCTGCATTTAATTGGGCGTATCTTTCTTTTTCTCCCTTGCCTTTCGCTTCCCTCCTTTCCTCAGCTATTTGCAAAGCTTCCTCAGACAGCCATTTTGCTTTCTTGCATTTCTTTTTCTTTGGGATGGTTTTGGTTGCTACCTGTTGTACAACGTTGCGAACCTCTGTCCATAGTTCTTCAGGCACTCTGTCTATCAGATCTAATTCCTTAAATCTATTTGTCACCTCTACTGTATATTCAACAGGGATATGATTTAATTCATACCTGACTGGCCTAGCGCTTTTCCCTACTTTCTTTAATTTAAGCCTAAACTTTGCAACAAGAAGCTCATGGTCTGAGCCACAGTCAGCTCCTGGTCTTGTTTTTACTGACTGTATAGAGCTTCTCCATCTTTGGCTGCAGAGCATATAGTCAATCTGATTTCTGTGTTGACCGTCTGGTGATGTCCATGTGTAAAGCCGTCTCTTGGGTTGTTGGAAAAGAGTGTTTGCTATGACCATCGTATTCTCTTGACAAAATTCTATCAGCCTGTGCCCTGCTTCATTTTGTACTCCAAGGCCAAACTTGCCTCTTATTCCCGTTATCTTTTGGCTTCCTACTTTAGCATTCCAATCCCCCATGATGATAAGAACATCATTTTTGGGTGTTAGTTCTATAAGGTGCTGTAGGGCTTCATAGAACCGGTCAATTTCATCCTCTTCAGCACTGGTGGTTGGGGCATAGACTTGGACTACTGTGATATTGAATGGTTTGCCTTGGATTCGAACTGAGATCATTCTGTCATTTTGAGGATTGTATCCCAGTACTGCTTTTCCTATTTTTTTATTGACTATGAAGGCTACTCCATTTCTTCTGAGGGATTCTTGCCCGCAGTAGTATACCTGATGGTCATCTGAATTAAATTCACCCATTCCTGTCCATTTTAGTTCGCTGATACCTTAGATGTCGATGTTTAGTCTTGTCATCTCTTGTTTGACCACGTCCAGCTTTCCTTGATTCATGGATCTTACATTCCAGGTTCCTATGGAGAAAAAATCTTTACAGCATCGGACTTTCCTTTCACCACCAGACATATCCACAGCTGAGCGTCCTTTCGGCTTTGGCCCAGTCGCTTCATTCTTTCTGGCGCTACTAGTACTAGTCCTCTGCTCTTCCCCAGTAGCATATTGGACGCCTTCCGACCTGAGGGGCTCATCTTCCAGCGTCATATCGTTTTGCCTTTTAGTACTGTCCATAGGGTTTTCATGGCAAAGATACTGGAGTGGTTTGCCATTTCCTTCTCCAGTGGATCACGTTTTGTCAGAACTCTCTGCTATGACCTTTCCGTCTTGGGTGGCCCTGCACGGCATAGCTCATAGCTTCATTGAATTACGCAAGCCCCTTCGCCACGACAAGGCAGTAATCCATGAAGGGGCACAATGGCTACATGGTTGTATTTACACAATGCATAAAGCCAGAGATGAGTAAAGTTAGTTTCAAGATATTCTAAGTAGCTTGCAGTTGGAGTTAAAGAAAAAAAGAAGTGGAAAAAGGCAATCTCAGCCATGTGATCAAAACCCCACCTCTTTTTAATGTGTCATAGCTGCCATTTTAATTTTGTTTTCCAATTCCCCTCATGGAGAATTCTGCCTAAGCCTCTTTTTTTACAGCCAAGAACTTACTCTGATGCCACAGCTGAAGACTGGCAGCATGTTTTTCGAAACATAAAACGGCTATAGTGAAAGTACTAACATAGGGTTGACTTTTTTTTTTTCAAAATAGTTGAAAATAAAGGAGCTCCCTTCCCTCCCCCAAACCCTGATGACACACTCTAAAAATGTCTGCCTTGTAAAAACATGGCTCTATATTTTTACACATGTATCCTATCCTCCCTAAAATGTTCATTGCATCTACATTATTGGGCCTTCTGCATAAAATCCTCACATGGAACAAGACTAGATATATTGAAGGCCCTTAACACAGATTCCATACCACCCCAAAGTAGTTCTATATCTGTGTGAATACTCACACCTTTTTTTTTACTGGTTTCCAGCTGAGCTGATTTATTTCTATCACAGCTAGAAATCACAGTCACACAAAGACACACATTATACCTCCATCTGCAGCACTGAAACTCTTCACGGTCAGGACATGGTAGGCAGGAAGTCTTCCCTCTCCTGGGAACCTTATCCGCTGGCATCTAAATGCCCAAATTCACCCACCTAACTTGCAATAGGAAGAGGAGGGCAGCTTTATAGCTGATTTAGTTAGTTTACATTTAAATTTAGTAAACTGAAACCTGTTGAGGCATGCATGACTTAGGGCCAGCCAGAGTTTTGGAAAAGGATATGAAAGAAGTTGACCACTGACTTTGCAGAATCAAATTCGTGTAAATCACAAACACCCACCCACTCACCCCTGCTATTATAGTATGATGAACAGCAGCATAAGGCATTTGATAAAGTAGATCACAACCTACTACTTGATAAGATAGAAAAATATGGGTTAGATAGCATCACCACCAGATGGATTCGTAGCTGGTTGACCGGCTGTACTCAGCGTGTGGTCCTCAATGGAACTGCATCTACATGGAAGGAAGTGTGTAGTGGGGTGCCCCAGGGCTCTGTTCTGGGCCCAGTGCTCTTCAATATCTTCATTAACGATTTGGATGAGGGGATAGATGGGGAACTCATCAAATTTGCAGACGACACCAAGCTGGCAGGAATAGCCAATACTCCAGAAGGCTTAAGATACAGAAGGATCTGGACAGACTCGAACACTGGGCACTATCTAACAAAATGAAATTCAATGGTGAAAAAAGTAAGGTTCTACATTTAGGCAGGAAAAATCAAATGCACAGGTATATTATAGGTGGTACCTTGCTCAATAGTAGTAACTGTGAGAGGGATCTCAGAGTCCTAGTAGACAATCACTTCAATATGAGCCAGCAGTGTGCTGCAGCTGCCAAAAAAGCCAACACAGTGCTAGGCTGCATTAACAGAGGGATAGAATCAAGATCAAGTGAAGTACTAATACCACTTTACAATGCCTTGGTAAGGCCACACCTGGAATACTGCATCCAGTTTTGGTCACCACGATGTAAAAAAGATGTCGAGACTCTAGAAAGGGTACAGAGAAGAGCAACAAAGATGATTAGGGGACTGGAGGCTAAAACATATAGGAAACGGTTGCTGGAATTGGGTATGTGTAGTTTAAAGAAGAGAAGGGTGAGGGGTGACATGATAGCAGTGTTCCAATATCTCAGGGGCTGCCACAAAGAAGAGGGAGTCAAGCTATTCTCCAAAGCACCTGAAAGCAGGACAAGAAGCAACGGATGGAAACTATTATTATTATTATTATTATTATTATTATTATTATTATTATTATTATTATTAACAAACACAGTCTATTCAGAGAAAACAACATTTATTTAGGAAAGATACTTATATGAAAAGCGGAAGTTGCACATTAAAAAGTGTGTATGCAAGTCACTTATGTTATTAAGGCAAATGTAAACCATCATGAAAGCCAGGATAGAGTACAAAGAACGATTTATTAGTTTGTTGGTCACCATATTGCAAAAAAGATGTTGAGACTTTGGAAAAAGCGCAAAGAGGAGTGATTAAGGTGATTAAGGGCCTAGAGACAAAAGCATGTGAAGAATGTTTGCAGGAATTGGGTATGGCTAGTCCAGAGAAAAGAAGGAGTGTGTGTGTGGGGGGGGGGGGACAAATGATAGCAGTATTCCAGTATTTGGGGGGCTGTCACAAAGAGGAGGGAGTCAACCTATTTTCCAAAGCACCAGAAGGCAAGACAAGAAACAAGGGGTGGAAACTAATTAAGGAGAGAAGCAATCTGGAATTAAGATGAAACTTCCTAACAATTAACTAGCTTGCCTTCAGAAGTTGTGGGTGTTTCATCACTGGAGGTTTTTAAGAAAAGACTGGACAGCCACCCATCTGAAGTGGTAGAAGGTCTCCTGCTTGAACAGGGCTTGGACCAAAAGACCTCCAAGGTCCCTTCCAGCTATATTCTGATTAAGACCAGAGCTACCAGATTACAGTGAGCTAATGGTGTCTTGCACCCAGAAATGCCAAAAGCAACAGCCACAAGGTTACATGAATCTTATACCATAAACTGACTGAAGACTGCTTGAATATGTGCCCATACAAGCAACAGATCCAAAATAAAGAAGCATTTCTTTATAACTGATAAGGAAACAAGGTAGTCACAAGTACAGGGCATCCTCCATGGAGTGAAAATGTTGTAGACACATATAATGTTTGTGCAATCTATTGCAAATAAATGCCATAGCAGCTTTAATATACAACATAGACAAGGCTGTTGTTTCCACAAGCTGATCAGGCATTTTCAGCTACAAAAGATATGGTGAGATGGCAGCCTCTGTCTTTGAGTCTGCTTCCTCTCAAGGTGTGAACTCTGACTAATGAGTCACTAACTGGCACAGATTGGCCCAAGCATGAACATTCCCTTCTTAAGGATGTTACTTCAGAGGCACAGAGAAGGACATTTATGAACATGGAACTTAGAGTAACAATACCATATTTAGTACTCATGTCAGCCAATCCCAAAGATGCTTTTCCATGAGGCAACTGGACTTCCTTGTTTTTCTTTGAAGACATTTCACTTCTGATCCAAGAAGCTTCTTCAGTTCTGACTGGATGGTGGGGAATAGAAGGATTTATACTCCTTGCAGACAGCTGGTCATTTGCACTCTTTTAGAGGGTCGTTGGGGCCACCTGGAGGTTTATATGTGTTATCAGGGTCACCTGAGTAGGGCAAATAGGTATAGAGACTTCTATGTCAAAACTGAACAGCCCTCTCTCAACAGAGGGGGAGGGATACAACATCATCTATCTCCAGTCTGCAACACAGTCCTTTCAGCAGTTCCAAGAAGGCTCCACACCCATTTGCACTACTCAGGTGACCCTGAAGACACAGATAAGCTTCCAGGTGGCATCAATGATTCTCTAAAACAGACATGTCAAACTCACGATGTCACATGACATCGAGCAATATATCAGAGCTTTTTCTCCATTGCCGGCAATGGGGTGGGTGCGGTTTCCTGGTGACACGTCCAGTCCATGGGCCAGCAGTTTGACACCCCTGCTCTAAAAGAATGCAAATGACCAGCTGTCTGCAAGGAGTATAAATCCTACCATTCCCCACTATCCAGTCAGAAGTGAATAAGCTTCTTGGATGAGAAGCAAAAAGTCTTCAAAGAAAAACAAGAAAGTCTAGTTGCCTCATGAAAAAGCATCTTTGGGACAACTACTGTATGACCTGGATGACTGAGAATCCCCATTGACATATCAGTCAATGTGCAAAATGATTCAACCCAAGTTCTTATTTTAATTCATGAACTCGCTGTGCTACAAAGAAGATGTATATGATTGAATTTTACCCAAATGAAAATGTGTATCTTAAAAATGTGTAACTTAAAAAGGACTCTGCAAATTTACTATCAAACTAACCACACATGCTGGGAAAGTTTCAATGAAAAGTTCCACATTTCAAGAAAAGGACAAGTGGAGGTGGATTGTTATTACTGTGCTGATCTTTTTTTATTGATTTATTCCCTAAGAAAGCTTGCTAGGGTATTATTACCCAATAAGGACTAATAAGGTGGAAAGAAAGAGAAGAAGACAACCATTAATAAGGCGGAGGAAGTCATATTCGTGTACCACTGGGAGACCTGAAAGAACAGATTAGAGACAGATTGTCATGGAGAAATTTATCTAGGTGGTCACTAGGAGTCAAAACTGACTCAACTGATCAATCAATCAAAGACACAAATAATACAAGAGATTTATTGTGATTGTCACTTCTCCTGGGTAGGTAGAAGTTCAGAAATTGCCAACCCAGAAAATCCCATTTACTGGGTGAACTAGATAGAGGTCACAGATCAAAGTCTAGACCCAACCCAAGCCATCCTAGCAAGCCAGATATCATCAAAATGAAGCAAAATGCATTGTGATTTCATAACCTCTATCCCTTACATATTTGCGTACAATTTTCATTTTCATCAAAGTGACTAATGGGCACATACTCACTCTGTGTACCTGATGGGGTTTTCAATCATCATCAGATACCCCATGACCAATATTATCTGGGTATTTAGCACAACATCAACAAGCAATCCCATTGATATTCTCAATTATTAGTGTCTTTAGCTCAATTATTTCCATGCTTAAATCCCCCCCCCTTTTGCATGAACATTGTGTGTGATGTGAGGTGTCCTGTTACGACTTACAAGCAATCCTAATGAGAAGCCACAAAATCAATTTATTGAGGCAAAACTGCATTTTGCTTAGCAAAGTACTACAGTGATACTGCAGGAAAAGTCAAATCCCTTAAATGCAAACAATTGGGCTAATCACCCACTGATTATCTGGATGCCAAATTACTAACCTCAATTCTTGCATTGTGAATATAAGAAACTGGATGCTGTGGAGGCTTTTTCATTTAATTAGCTAAACCAATTTAACAGCGGTCAAGGCACAACTGCCAGATTTATAGCACAATGCAGTAACTGTCCTTGGGCCAGATTCAGGCATTTATTCATTTGTACCATTTTTAACCCACATAGACATCATGGAAAGCAATCCTAAAACTGAAATTATACAACTGATCAGAAGAAAGGCATCAAGGCAGCTCAGGTAGATTGGAGCAACAATTCCACAGTGGAGGACAGGAACTTCAGGATTCTCCAAGACACCACCCACCTGGGGAGAGGAGGACCCATCCTCCTCCTACACTGCTCTTTCCTACTCAGCCCTTTCCTGCCCAACTAGGATCATCATTAATCCTCAGTCCATTTACCAGATCATATTCTAAGAGAATCCTCAGAATAACTCAACAGAAGTTGGCCACAGCAGTTGAGTATATTTAGACTCTAAGAGCCATGGTGGTGCAGTAGTTAGAATGCAGTATTTTAGTCTAACTCACTTCTCACTGCCAGCAGTTCCATCCTGATCAGTGCAAGGTTGACTCAGCCTTCCATCCTTCTGAGGTTGGTAAAATGAGGACCCAGATTGTTGGGGGTAATATGCTGGCTCTGTAAACCACTTAGAGAGGGTTGGTAAAGCATTGTGAAGTGGTATATAAATCTAAGTGCTACTGCTATATGGCACAGTTACCACAGGCTGATTACGACTAAACATGCCAGAAGATACTTAACCTGGACTATCCAAACTTCGGTGCCTTCCAGATGTATGGATTTCAACTCCTAGGATTTATCACTTTGGGAGACTAAAATTGGAGAATATAGAAACATTGGATGTATTTATTCATAACAGAAGACTCAAGAAGGAGTGGTTCTCTTATAAACAACATATTATATCCTTGGTGGAGCAGTGGGCTAATGCCTCCTTAAGTAACACCAGCTGCCTGCAATTAGTGCAGGTTCACATCCCACCAGGCTCAAGGTTGACTCAGCCTTCCATCCTTCCGAGGTAGGTAAAATGAGGACCCAGATTGTTGGGGGCAATTAAGCTGACTTTGTAATAATGCCGCTTGGGGTGTGTTGTGAAAGCCCTAATAAGCAGGCATATACATAGAATGAAGGCTACTGCTAAGCTTGTAAGCCGCCCTGAGTCTTCGGAGAAGGGTGGGATATAAATGGAATTAAAATAAAAATAAATAAAAATAAATAAAAATTATATGACAAGATAAACTAAGACACTTAGAATATGATTTTTGAAGAAAAAGAAGCTGTTTAAAAATAAATAATCATTCCTAATGGTTTGCAATAATTGCAGATGTCAGTATAGTGCATTAAGTACGTTTAAGTATTTAAAATGTTTAAGTAGCACTTAGCACCTTGAGAAAAGGGGGAGAGAAGAAAGAGAGGGGGCTACTGGAATGCTTTTTTTCCTGTAATCCTTTTATAAACATTGTATTTTTATTTCATCCTTTGCTCTTGTGTAAAATTTAGGGATGTATTTGCATTATTTTGCTTTCTCTTTGCTTTTGTTTTTTTAGTGTTTGTTTTGTTTATTTAATTAAAAATGTTTGGGGAAAACTCCTAGGATCTATCTACTTATTTCATCAGATTTATATTCCTGATTCTAAAGGGACTCTTGGTGGTTCACAATTTAAAATAACAAAATATAAAATCTCCCTATTAAATATACAAGAAACATGAGATAGAGATGGGGGGAGGGGGGAATGTCTGGATCCCCATCAGAGCAAGAGCCATATAAATCCCTGGTCTTGGCTTGGTCTTGTGCAGCCAGAATTAGTCCCTCAGTCTCTTTCTTCAACTTTCCTGCTCTTAGCCATTGCCAGGTCTTGCTATTATCTGATTTCCCAGCTATTTTTTAAATGTACTGGCCATGTAGTGCTTTGTCTTCCCATGCCTCCATTCTGTTCTTTGTTTGGTCTTTCTTGTAGGCCAGTTTGGTCTCTCCAGTAGTCAGTAAGCCTTCCTGATATACTAACTTCAGTGTATCTTTATCATTGTCCTTCAGATATTCTTCCAAAGCCATTTTTTCTTCTTCAACCATCTGATGTACTTGCAACATTCCACGCCCATCTATTTGCCTTGCTAGATAGAGTCTGTCATTGTTACTGCGTAGATGAAAGGCATGATTCATTGTCATTATTTTTCTGGTCTTCCTATCCATTGCTTTTAGTTCTGCTTGAGTCCACTCCACTATTCCAGCTGTGTATCTAATGACTGGAATTGCCCATAATTATTGCCTATTCTTATTCTTATTATTGTTGTTATTATTGTTGTTGTTGTTGTTGCTGCTGCTGTTGTTGTTAAGAATTATTGGCGGGTGGCGCTTCAGTGGCGTGGATGGATGGGATCGACCACCAGCCTTCCAATTTCGTTAAACCCGTGGAGCAGCTGACGATCAGCTGTTCTGCGGCTTTAAAACCCTTCTCCTTGGGCGAAGAGGGGAAGGGGAGACTCTGGGTAGGGGTAGAGCTCCCCTAGAGCCTCAGAATGTTTGTTCTGGGGCTTGAAGGGTGAGAGCTCCCCCGAAGCCCGGAAATACTCCGGATCGGAGGACTTTTCTGCTTTTAAGCAGAACAAGATGCTGAATCCACTCCTGCTGGATTTGTTTGTTATCTTGAGTAATTTATGCAGGCGCAGCGGATGTGGGAGCAATATAAACAGCAAGTATAAGACTTTAACTGTGGAACTTCAACATTTTTCCTGTTTCAATGATCGTTTTAAAAAAGAAGGGGAAGATGGCACCTGAGTGATTCTTGTAACAAGAATTGAAAGCGTCTGGCTGGTGTGTTTTTTTCTCAAAGTGAAAGTGATTGTTTGGATATTGAGGAGGAATATGCAAAGTGGATTCTCAGAACTTTAAGATTTTGTTAAACTTTGGAGCTGTTTAAAAGTGATTACAAGACTTGGATATTTAACAGTTAAACTACAATAGCAAGTGGGGCGGAAAAGTGAAAGTGTGTAATGAAAGTTAATTAGGTGTTAAAATGGCTTCCAAACTGCCTAGAATTCCCATCTCTAAAAGTCCGGTGGCATCGCCTGTTCAGCAATCTGGAATTCAATCTTTGATGTTACCTGCTGCAGCTGCTGCAGCTGCACTGACTTCTTTAAAAGATGCTTTAAAACTTCAGTCTGAAAAAATATCTGAGCAGGTGGCAGAACTTATTGAAGAAAAAAATAAGGAAATACGGGAGGATATTTTGATGGCATTTCAGGGCTCTCAGGTTGTATTGAGAGTCTGGATGAACGTGTGGAAGAAGTGAAACAAAATAATCTGATGCTGGAGGCTAAAATGTTTGAAGTTGAGAATAAAATGGATAAAATTGATGATGAAATGGTGATGACACAATATAGAGACATGGAGTTTGCCCAGAGGATAAGAGGTTTAAAAGAAAATCCACAGGAAAATCTGGAGGAGATGTTGGTGGATGCTCTGGCGCCTATTTTGGGAACTCAACCGGAAGATTTTTTTGTGGAGATAGATAAAGTATTCCATGTTAATTCTTGGATTGCTAGGCAAAGGAAACTGCCAAGAGATGTGGTTGTGTATTTTACAAAGAGAAAGATCAGAAATGAGATCATTCAAGCTTTTTACAATAATAGATTTAAAGTGGCTAATCAAGAGGTTTTGATTCTGAAAGAGATTCCCCCAAGAATTTTGAGAAAAAGGAAAGATTTTGTTTTTCTGGCAGATGAATTAAAAAAACAACAGCTTCAGTTCAGATGGGTGATACCAATGGGGATTGTGGTGAATTATGCTGGAGTAAGATATCGTCTTAATACAGTCCTGAAGGCACGTGATTTTTATTCTAATGTATTGAAAGCTGGTTCACCGCCATCTTCAGAAGTTAAAGGAGGGAAAGAAGAAGTTAAAGGAGGAAAAGAAGAAGGAGAGTGACAGGTACAAGAAGTAAAGCAAATTTCGGAAACTGTGCAACCCCTGGTTTTATTAGAAGAATCTAAGACTCAAAGAGTGACACGGGCTGCATCTAGATGTAAGAAACAACAACAGAAACAGTGTTCTATAACTACAAGTCAGGAATCTACTTCTAGTGAAGCAGTGGGAGGAGCTAGGCCAAAGAGGCAGATGCTTATGGATCTGCAAGAAACGCTCCGAAAGCTTCAAGTCACAAAAGATGGCGACAAATTTTCTAACCTGGAATGTTAATGGATTAAATTCACCACAAAAGAGAAAGAAAGTATTTCAGTATTTGAAACAATTTAAAAATGATGTTATATGTTTGCAAGAAATGCATATTTGCGCATCTGATCAAAAATATTTGGTAAATTCTAGACTGGGTATACAATTTATTGCATCTGCTCCAGAGAAGAAAAATGGAGTAGTTATCTATGTAAAGAAATACTTAACAGCTAATTTAATTGAAGCAGATAAGGAAGATATATTATAATTGAACTATTAATAGAAGGGAAGAAAACACTTTTAATTGGACTATATGCACCTAATCAACAGCAAGGAGAATTTTATAAACTGTTACATAATAAAATAATTCAACGGGATTATAAATCATGTATTTTAATGGGAGATTGGAATGGAGTGTTGAATACTCAGAAAGATAAAAAAGGATCTTTTAAAAATACTCCAAGCCATGCTAGATTGCCAAAATCTTTTTTGATTTGAAAGATGACTTGGAATTGCGAGATGTCTGGAGAGAACTAAATTTGGAAGAAAAGGATTTTACTTTTTTTTCTGATAGACATCAATCTTTTTCTAGGATTGATTTTATATTAATTACTAATGATTATTTTTCTAGGATTAAGAAGATTAAGATATGCCCAAGAACTCTATCAGATCATAGTCCAGTTTGGATGAAATTGGATAAGGGCATGGGGGAAAGAAGATCATGGAGATTAAATGAAAATTTGTTTAGATATGAAGAAAATGTGGTAGAATGTAAAACGCATATGCAAGAATTTTTTATTATGAATATGCATAAGGGTACTCCCATTGAAATGGTTTGGGATGCAAGTAAAGCTTATATGAAAGGAGTGCTAATATATTTGAATAATAAACATAGATATAGATTGGAATATAAGCGTAAAGAAATAGAGGAGGAAATAAAGTTGAAAGAGAAAGCTCTTATTCTGAACCCATCTGATAAGAGGTTGAAAGAAGTAATTAACTTGTTAAGAGGACAGTTTGATATGTTAATGGCAGATCAAGTGGCAACTAATTTACAATATGCCAAACATAATACTTTTAATAATGCTAATAAGCTGGGTAGGTGGTTAGCTTATTTATTAAGGAAAAAACAAAGATCACGTAATATTGATAAGATAGAATATAAGGGTAAAGAGGTGTTTCAGCAAAATCTTATTTAAAAAGCTTTTGCTGAATTTTATTCTAAATTATATGCTAGGGATATAAAGCAAAGTTTAGATATGGATAGTTACTTACAGGATGTGAATATCCCAATACTTACACAAGAGCAACGGGAAGGGATGAATCAATTTATAACTGCTGAAGAAATTATTTTAGCAATTAAACAATTAAAAGTGGGTAAGGCACCCGGTACAGAAGGTTTATCAGCTATTTATTATAAAAATTTACAATCAGAAATGGTGGAGCCTTTAAAAGAATTATTTAGAACAATTCAATCTGGAGGAGAAGTGCCTCTATCATGGAAAACAGCATTTATAACTTTGATCCTGAAGGAAGATCAAGATCTTGTTCAACTTAAAAATTATAGGTCTATATCACTTTAAATAATGATTATAAAATATTTGCAAAGATTTTAGCAAATAGATTAATGAAGGTTATGCAGCAAATGATTCATAGTGATCAAACAGGATTTATAAGTGGTAGACAAATGAAAAATAATGTGAGACATATTGTAAATTTATTAGAATTTTTGGAAAGAAATAATCAAGTCCCCGCAGCGCTGATCTTTTTGGATGCCAAAAAGGCCTTTGATCAATTGAATTGGCAATTTTTATTTAAAGTTTTGGAGAAGATGGAGTTTGGTGATAAGTTTTTACAACCTATTAGGGCAAAAACAAACAGCTCAAATAATAATTAATAGTAGTTTAACAGAAGCTTGTAAAATTGAAAAGGGTACAAGACAGGGTTGTCCGCTGTCGCCATTATTGTTTGTTTTAACATTGGAAATATTGTTGATCAAGATACGTGATTCAAAGAAAATAAAGGGAATTAAAATTAAAGATCAAGATTATAGATTGAAAGCGTTTGCAGATGACTTGGTAATTACATTAAGTCAACCAACTCAATCGGTTATAGATTTAATGGAAATAATTTTACAATATGGACAAGTTTCTGGATTTAAGGTAAATAGGCAAAAAACTAAAATATTGTCTAAAAATATGACTAAAGAACAAAAGGAAGTTTTAGGGAAACTAACGGGATTTGAAATAGTTAAGAAGATCAAATACTTGTGGGTATATCTTTCAGCTTCAAATGCGAAATTATATAAAAATAATTATGAATTGTTATGGTTAAAAATACAAAAAGAATTAGATAGTTGGAAAAAATTACAATTGTCCTTATTGGGAAGAATTGCAGCTGTGAAAATGAATGTTTTACCTAAATTCTTATTCTTGTTTCAAATGATACCTATACTTAAAAAAGACTCAAATTTGGAGAAATGGCAGAGAGGTATTAATAAATTTATTTGGGCAGGGAAGAGACCGAGAGTTAAACTTAAGATAATGCAAGATGTACGTGAAAGAGGTGGTCTTAAAATGCCCAATTTTAAATTATACTATGAGGCTGCAGCATTATCATCAATTAGTAATTGGTTTAATTTAACACAAGGGAGATTACTGAATATTGAAGAATATGATTTGTTATATGGTTGGCATGCTTATTTATTGTATGACAAAAAAGTGGATAATGCTTTTAAGACACATATATTAAGATATGCCCTGTTGCGAGTTTGGAAAAAATATCATTATAAGTTGAATTTTAAAATTCCAATTTGGGCAATACCTAAACATGTGATAGAAAATATAAATGTGGGATTGAAGCATGATGTGATTACATATAAAGAAATTTTTAGATTGGAAAGAAATGTATGGCAATTAAAGCCATTTAATATTTTAAAAGAAGAAAAGATAGTACAAACTTGGTTTCAGTATGGGCAGTTACAAGCAAGATGGTAACAGGATCAGAAAATTGGTATTTCCATAGTAGATGAAAATTTGGTTAAACAAATTAGAGATCAAAGTCCTGCACATATAAGAAGGATATATAATGCATTGATAGAAATAGATTCAGAAACGGAACTTGTTAAAGATTGTATGATAAAATGGGCCCAGAATATTCAAGAACCAATAACGATGGATACTTGGGAAACAATATGGGTCAGAAATGTAAAATTTACACAGGCACAAAACTTAAGAGAGAATTTTTATAAGATGTTTTACAGATGGCATTTAGATCCTAAGAAATTGGCATGTATGTATCCAAATTATCAGCCTAATTGCTGGAGGTGTGGTTGTGATGATGCAACGTATTATCATATATGGTGGACTTGTAAAAAGGTTAAAGCTTTTTGGATTAAAATTTGGTGGAATATGCAGAAGATATTTAAGAAAAAGATAAAGTTTTCTCCACAATTATTTTTGTTATAGACTGTACTGCTATAGAAACTAAATTGATGTTGAATTTAATAACGGCAGCAAGACTTTTGGTAGCGCATTATTGAAAGAAGGAGGATTTGCCTACTATAGAAGAATGGACTTTAAAAGTTTCGAACCTGGCAGAAATGGCAAAAATTTCAGCATATTTGAAAGACTATTCGCAACAAAGATATATCTTGGAATGGAGAAGATGGATTGATTACATTCAGAATAAATATGGGACTAAAAAGTTTCATTTAGCATTTGAATAAGTATTAGATTTATAAGATTGATTATTATTTAGTTATTTTTAAGGAGAGTTAAAGTGTGATAGGATTTAAAGTGTTATTATAGTTAGTTAGCATATTATAGTTTAAGATTGTTAGGGTCAATACCCTGTATTATGCTCTGGGAAGTCGGGGAGGAGGGGGAGGGAGGGGAAATTGGGTGGGGGTGGGGGAGGGATGGGTTTTATGTTTAAAATGTATCTGTAAAACTCTTTAATAATAATAAAAAAGAATTATTGGCAATGGCTTTGCTGACCAGAGAATTCTGTAAGACCTCTGGAGGGCATTCAGGGTGGGAAAAACTGATCTAATTAACAAAAATCTAATGTTACTTTGAGACTCCCACACTGAGTCACCATTTACAGAGATGTCGACCATTGTATACCGGATCCAGTGAGTAGCAGTGAGATCTTGGTTTCAGTTCTCTGCCCATACCAGTCCACTGCTTCATTCTCCTAATAGTAGGTTTGGCCTACTTAGAAGTTTGATTAGTAACTGGTGATAAACATTTTTGCTGGAAACCATGGAGAATGGGTGCCGGTAAGTGCCAAGCATATGTGATTAGATGGATAAAATCATCTGTCGTTTTTTGGTTGCTTCCTAACATAGTCAATTTATTGTAAGCAGATTCATACAATTCATTAAGGAGTAGGATCAGCATCCCTCTCCTCTGCTTACATTTTAGCATGCTAAACATTTACAGAATACCATGACATGTATTCTGCCTTCAAATTTGATTTGAAGGCTTACGTATACACACAACTCTTACAACAAAGGAAAGAGTTGGAAGACCTTTATGCCATACAGGACAGAGAACCAGGAAATGGACAGGAACCAAAGAATCCATGCCCGAAATCACAAAGTGATTTGAAGGAATCTATTCATTCATTCATTCATTCATTCATTCATTCATTCATTCATTCATTTGATTTATATGTCCACTCATCTGATCCCTTCTGTGGGTGGCATAGAAGAATTAAAAACACAAAAAGCCAGAACATGGAACCCTGGCGCCCAAGGATAAGCAATAAACTTATACAAAACATACAGAATTCAAACTGAAGTGGCATGGGATAATTTAAGACAAATTCCCACTTACAAAGTGAGAATTTACAAAGGGCAGCTGAAATCTCTGTTTCAGTTAAAGCTGTTTTTTTTAACTCAACCTGTGCCTAAAAATATTTATATGAAATTAGAACAATTTATGGTCAAGAGGTATGTACAGATCCAGAAATTCCACTATGTTCAACTGAACTGACTCCTAGAAAAGTTATTAAAAGTTTTCTGTCTGCTAGTGTGATTCTGTGCATCTTTTGTCAACTATTAAGCTCAATAGGCTTATTCTCAGGTAAATATATATAGACTTGCAATCTTCACACTCTATTAGATGAGGATAGGAATAAGCAACCAAACAAGGATTTGCCCTATTCTAACAAATCTACATATCTTTTATACATTCAAGCTGTCAAGCTGCAATAGTCAAGCCTCATAAACCTAATTTTGCTATTTACTGATGTCTAGATTTACAGTTATAGTTAATTGGAGTGGTTGATGAGCAACTTTTCAAAGGCGGGGTGGGTGGGTGGGAGGGAAGAAAAGTAGTTTGTTTGCGTGGATCAAGGAAGTGTCTTCTGTGTTAGCAAGTTCCTGCCAAATCTGTGGAACAGATGTTATATAAGGCAACACAATCCATTAAAGACTTTTATGACACCTGCCTGTTGGGTATATTGTATGAATAAGGACATTGCTTTATTGTGCTCTCCAACCTAGGGTGTTTTCTCTTAGTAGGATGGAGAGTAGGGCTTGCAACAAACCCAAGAAACACTTTATTTATTTATATGACTTATATGGCTGCCCATCTCATACATGATTCTGGGTTGCAAGACAAGGATTAAAAAACACCAAAAAAAAATCCCCAGAAAACATAACCTCTGGCATCCAAGGATAAGCAATAAACTCATTCACACATACACATAAAAAGCACAGGAAGAACAGCAGAGCTCAACTGATCTCCTGCCCCAACTGCCTGGGGAAACAGCCAGGTCTTCAGTGCCTTGCTGAAAGCCAGCAGGATAGGTGGCATCCAGAACTCAATGGGGATATCGATCCATAGGACAGGCGTTGCCACAAATGAACTTGGTCATTTGAACAACTTTGTATGCATTTCCTACCCAGTGGTTGCACTGTGTCACACGGCTTACAACCAATTATTATTCCTTTTGTCAGCCCTATCAGTAAACCATTAACACTGATGCTGGATTAAATTAATCAGAAAGGTGATCTCTCATGTGTTCATCCATAAATATTCAGTCTCTGAGACTCGGCATTACTGAATAGATGGGGCATTATTGAAAGGTACAATAAAATTTAGTCCTCAACCTATGACTGCGATTCGGACCAGAATTTCTGTTGCTAAGTGGGGCGATTGCTAGGTAAGTCCTGCCCATGTTTATGACCTTCCCTCCCCCCAATGGCTCTTCTGATAAATTTTTATTTATCTACAGAGTTAAAATACAGAATAGAGAAAAGAAGAAAGAAAGAAAAAAGAAAAAAAACATCATCGAGAAACAAAATTAAAAGATGCTTGCTCCTGGGGAGGAAAGCTATGGCAAATCTAGACAGCACACTAAAAAGCAGAGACATCACCCTGCCAACAAAAGTGTGTATAGTCAAGGCTATGGTTTTCCCAGTTGCAATGTATGGCTGCGAAAGTTGGACCGTAAAAAAGGTTGAGTGCCAAAGAATTGAGGCCTTTGAACTATGGTGCTGGAGAAGATTCCTGCAGTTCCTTGACTGCAAGGCGATCAAACCGGTCAATCCTAGAGGAGATCAACCCTGACTGCTCTTTAGAAGGCCAGATCCTGAAGTTGAAACTCAAATACTTTGGCCCCCTAATGAGAAGGAAGGACTCACTGGAGAAGAGCCTAATGCTGGGAAAGGTTGAGGGCAAGAGAAGAAGGGGACGACAGAGAATGAGGTGGCTGGATGGAGTCACTGAAGCAGTAGGTGTGAGCTTAAATGGACTCCAGAAGATGGTAGAGGACAGGAAGGCCTGGAGGAACGTTGTCCATGGGGTCGCAAGGAGTCGGACACGACTTCACAAATAACAACAACAACAAGCAAAATAATCAATCAACAGTAATAAAAACTGTGTTCAGCATATAATAAATATCCAATATATCATTAACATTCAATGTAAAATATCCACTGTTCATGGTTCTTAAGTGAATCACTGCAGTTGTTAATCCATCCTTAAGTGAATTCATCCTTAAGTGAATCTATCTTCTCCCATGGACTTTGCTTGTGGGAAGATGGCTGGGAAGGTGCAAATGACAATCACATGACATCTAGGATACTGCAGTCATAAATACATGGCAGTTGCTAAGTGGTTGCCAAAGGAAAATGAGTAGATGGATTTCCTGTCCCTGTATTCTTGGCCATTACAAGAGCTCACATGAGGGAGCTGATTCACGACGATGAGAAAACACACAGCACGGTTTCATTGTCTTTTGTTCAGTAATTGGACAAAAAAATCAGTTTATTTCATAAACAAAACAAAGATGGAACAAGGAGACAGAAGATATGTTTCTGCTGGAGATAAATCCACTCTATAAATGCACTCTCTCTTTTTTTTGTCTCTTGTGTTCTTCTTCCAGTCACACACAAAACCTGTAGAAACTTTATAATTGAGATCTTGTACAGTAAGTGCTGTTATAGAGCTTCATATTGTAAAAGCGCCACCTTATAAGGATGTATGCATGTAGTAGCAAATCTGCACAGCCTGTTTACACTTCCTGTCTTCCTACATACATATCAGGAAATAGAAGAAAAAATGGAAGTGGGCCACACCACTGTATATAACTCAATTCCCAACATCATTTAGATTTTATGTTCCCTAGAACGTTTAATAGAGGATTAAGCTGTTTTCAATAAGTGCACCGAAACTCCGTCAACTTATTATAATTATTCAGTAGGATGAAGGCCACATTTGGGGGATCTATTTCAAAATTGATATTTGATCTAATTGAATTTAAATATAATTAATCTGGATTACATTTTACATGGTTATTCCCTCATAGATCTCCTAATTTCTCCCTTCCATTCTATTAAAAATATAGTTCAATGTCAACTTGTAAAAGTTTTTTGGGGGAATCACACTGAAGGTTTTGGGATCAAAGTTTGTGCCTTGGAGAGACATATGCAATGTGCTTTTCATGGACTGCTGAATCCTTTTACCTCTCGGCAACTGGATGGCCTTTAAAAAATGAAGAAATCCATCAATCTCACACATTCAACAGGATTTCTCTTTCCTCAGAAAAGCTCATAGGATTCCTTTGATGGTCAGCATGAAATGTTTCCTGGAAAATATACAAAGCAGGTGAGCCTGACTGGGCCATGCCTGTCAAGATGTGTGAAATTCAAGAAGTGGAATTCTGAAACGGCTCCAGATTCCAATGCACCAGAATTAATATAAAAATGTGAAGTGGATAATTACAATGAGATTAGTTTACAGTACTTCAGTATAGGTCTGCCCAATCCATAGTACAACATCCAAAATGCCACCAGGTGACAGCAAAGAGAAATTTAAAAAACAGTCAACTTCTTGATGCCATCTAATGGTCATCTGGATTTATTGGGGTATAGCCAGATATCCATTTCAAAGGGCTTCTTTCAGTCTATGAGCAGCACAAAAGCATCCCAGCATAAATTTTCACTGCCCTCATTACCATATGTGACCTTTTATAGCACAACATCCAGATAACCTACTGTAAGCTCGCTACTGAAATTCAATAATTTGATCAACAGCAGAACTATTTACCTCTCAAATATATTTTCATCAGAATTCAGCAGCTAGTTTCCATTTCGGTACCTTTAATGGCTGTTTCCCTCTATCACCCCCCCTCCCCCTCCCTTGATTTAATGACTATGAGAGGTCCTTCTGAAATTTGGGGTCCTTGTGTCCCTTGTTGGTCCTGGCTATTTTGATGTCAAGAGTTTGCAGTCCATGACATCATCAAGCAGGGAAAACTATTGCCCCAGGGGTCAGCCAATCAGTCATCTGTACCAGCTGCTTCTTCAGCAAAATTAAACACAAAGCTGATTTTTTTTTCCCTCCTGGAAAGTTGTACCACAAGACAGAAGCTGAGAGTGCATGAATTCATTCTGCAAGCTATGCAAGCGGGTGTGCGGCCAAAATTATTTCTAACAGAATTGTTAAGTTGGCCACAGATGTAGGTCACACTGATGAATAATCTGATGAAATTGGCGGTGCCCAGGATAATTGCCTTCCCCTGCCCACTCTGAATTGTCTCTGCTGTTCCAAAGGTTATGCTGCAAATGCAGTAATTAGCAGAGACCACAAAATTATCCTCAAAAGCAAGGACGAGGCATAGAAGAGAGAGAGAGAAAAAATTAAGGGCAGAGAAGGTCTTGGAGAATTCATGTTAGTGAATGCAATGCAAGGAAGCAGTCTGACAGCAGTCTGAAAGCAAAAAGAACCAGCTTATTGTGCCTCAAACAGCAAAGTATCTTGGGGTTTACAGAGGGATGTTTAATTTAAATCAAACCAAGAGGTTGAACTCTCCAATTACATTCACAGTTATCCTTGAGAAATTCAAAATGTTGGATCTAATCATCTACATTCTTTTTAATACCTGTAGTAACTTCGACTTTGGAGCAGTGCAATCTTTTGGATGTCTACTGTTCTCAAAAGTAATTCTCACTGAGGTCAGTGGCACTTACTCTCTGGTAATTGTGTATAACACTCCAGCCTTAAAGGGTTTGCTTAAAAAAAAAAAAAGCTCGGAATCCATTGAGTAAGGCCGGGTTTCAGTGCCACATCTCCTTTTAAAACATCTGAACTTCAATCTCCAGGCCTTCATCTTCCTCAAGCTTGATTTATCCTTTGTAATTATAGGTGACCACACAACCTTTGAAGGGCAATTCTAAGTTCCAGTGTATAATTTCCGTTCACATTTAGAGTAGTTATGCTAATTATGAAGGGCACTTAAATGCTTCTCTCCTGGAGTGAATTGTATGAGCAGTCAGGATGAAATGATTTGTTTAAATAATTCTTTTGCAGTAAAAGAAAGAAAGAAAGAAAGAAAATTAAGTAGATTTTTATTTGCCTATTGCATATTTATTTCATCCCGACAAACCCTTTCTTCTTTTTATTATATCTTTTTTTTTAAAAAAATACCTTTGTATTTTTTTGTATTTTTTTGTATTCAGAACTATCTGAAGCATCAGATCGTATGTAGAGGAGATGTTATAAGCAAGCAAAACAAATGAAGCCATTAATAGGGACAAACTGAGATCAAAAGCACTCATATCCTTTTCAGGCTCTGTTCCTTTGTTCAAACAGAAATCTTTAAAAAAAATAAAGCATAGATTATCATGCTACATTGTCAGAGGTATCTACAAGATGTTTCCAAAGAGTTGCAATGGTGACCACAATAAGTCCACTCAAAGCTTCACCTGTTTTTTTTATGTGTTTCACATTTTAAAAGGAGGGGCAGTTTTGATCACTTGTCTTAACGATATAATAGCAATAGCACTTAGGTTTACATAACACTTCACTGTACTTTACAGCCCTCTCTGAGCGATTTTACAGTCAGCCTATTGCCCCCAACAATCTGGGTCCTCATTTTACTGACTTCAGAAGGATGGAAGGTTGAGTCAACCTCTCAGAATCGAACTGCTGGCAGTGGGCAAAGTCAGTGTGCAATACTGCATTCTAACCACTGCACCACCAAGGCTCCTAAGATTGTTCTTTAAGGAGATAAAATATAAGTTAAGAATCATATCATATAAAATTTGTTTAGCTGGGTTGAAATGTATTTTTTTTAAAAAAACATTACATTTTCTCAAAAAAAACCCTAACAAATCTAGAATAAAAGAAAATATAAAGGCAAACCCATATACTTCTTAAGTGCCAAAAAATAAAAAGATTCAGTCCTATTTTTGTACAGAGCAAAACTAGCTGCAAAGGAAATTGCCAAGTGTACTAATGGCAGCTTCATATCCACTTCAGGTTTCGTTGAAAGATTTTCATCAAGATCATTAAGCAGCAGCAAAGGGAGAACTGTCACATGATTGGCTACTGTAGAATCAGTTGTAATCTTTTAAGCTGCTATTTGAAATACTCTGAAAATGAGGGAAGGGGATTCCCGCTCTTTTATGACTCGTGGTCTTCAACTCCCAGAATTCCTGAGCCAGCATGGCTCAGCTTGGAAACCTCTCCCTTTCCCCTCAGCATGTCTGGCTCAGGAATTCTGGGAGTTGAAGTCCACGAGTCATAAAAGAGCCAAGGTTGCCTACCCCTGCACTAACCAATGGTCACTGAACAGCATTTCCCAACATCCTTCAGATTAGGTACAGTCTCACTCACCCACCCCAGATTAATTTTTTCTTTGTTCTTGCAGAAGGAACCAGAATGAGACTTCCATTTTTCTTGGTGGCAAAGTACAAGGGAAGGTATATTATACAGCTTTTAGAGTGGATAAAAATGACAAAGATTTTCAGGAGAATTGGTGCAGTTATATTTGATGAAAGCAGCCACTTTACAAAACTCTGAGATGACATGAATGGCATTTTTCAAAAGAATTGCTGAGCACCAGGTTGTGACCTACACAACGGGGGGGGGGGGAAAGCAGTCAAAGCAAGGGGGGAAAAACCCATTAGTTTGTGTCTAGAAAAACAGCTGTTTTGATTTCCTAAATTTATAGCAGGAAATAAGGTGCTTTTGTGCCTCTTTCCAAAGTTAAGATACGATGAAAAATCAGCACAATGCCAACATTCCAGCCCCCTAATTGTTTGAAGGGAGGCTAGGACTCAGTGGTAGGCAACTTTGGCTCTTTTATGACTCGTGGACTTCAACTCCCAGAAATCCTGAGCCATCATGGCTAGCTCAGGAATTCTGGGAGTTGAAGTCCATGAGTCATAAAAGAGCCAAGGTTGCCTACCCCTGGCCGCTAGGTAAATCCCCATGACAGTTAAGTCTACAATAAAGTATGGGGGGGGGGTAGAGAGTAGGACTCTGTTCCTGTAATCTACAGGATAAGTAGAGAATTCACCCATTCCACCAGCCAAGTCACCCTGAATGTCCAATTTCGTTAGATCAAGTTGGCCTTCTGATTGGCTTTCAAACTGACATACATGTGGAGTTTTTGGTGCTCTCTGAACTCTGCTGTTGTGGTTTTTTTAATTTCATAATTTAAACCACAACCGCAAGTTTTCTTGCAAGCTTCCCATGTAGGCATTAAACCAGATCTGAATCAGCTTAGCTTTGCAAGATCAGTCAAAGTCACTATGTGCTTCTTACAGTGTGTGTGAGTTTGTGTGTGTGTGTTTTCCATGGGGATTACAAACCACGTAGATTCATTCATACACAAAACACCTATAACACCAAGCTAAATTCAAGGTTCTTATACTGCAAGGTAGCTTACATTGCAATCTCTTTTGTGGTTCCTTACATTCCAACTTCTAATGAATTGCTTGGTAATAAACACTGTTATTTCTGCCTCTTGGTGCAGCAGTCAAGGAGCACAGATGAAAGGACTGTTCCAGGCAATCTTTCTTAACATATTTGGGTTAGGGAAAGCACTATAGGCTCAAAGAGTGCTGGAAGTACAGGCCTCAATCTGAAATCTGTAGCATTTCTCAATTAACTATGCTGAGACACAGTATTCGTTCTTCCATTCTCTCCTTCTTTCAAACTGTGACTAATTTTATGGAGCACTCCTTGACTTGCATGAATAGAAGGCAAATTACTGATAGTATCCTGGGTCAGTTTCTCTTAGCAACCACACAAAATAAACACAGGCCTCTCGTTGCTTATCTCTCCAGAGCTGAACTGTTACTGATTCTGGTCCTGACTCTCAAAAATTATGTGCAAATCAAGAAAAATATTTTGATTCATTTTGGGAGACAATTGGGGATCTTAGTTAAGGATTTCCTATTTTCCCAAAGTCTTACATTTATATTTATTTTCATATATAAAGCAAACGTTTGTGTTGCTGACACAACCCCAGAGTGCTTGTGGAGTACAAATAGGCTGCTGTGTGTAGTAGGTCATTGGCCGCTGGCTGCTAATTAAATATTTCTGAGCCAAATAGAAAGTCCAGTATTGACCCAATGTGTGCTGTTACATCAGCCATAAAGCACTATGCAGTGCATATTGTGCTGCCACCATGTGGTTGTTTGGGGAACTACAACATTATGTTAATTTGGGGAACTACAACATTATGTTAATTTGTTCAGCCAACCCCTCCCATTTCTGACGTACTTCCTCCTTCTTCTTAACTCCGTTCTTTCACTTCCCACCATACATGCGGACAGTAGGACCATTACTGTCTTTTGACCTTGAAATACCATCCATTTCATCATTCTACTACATCTTGTTTGCTGTAATCTTCTCTGCATGCAAATAAAGGTCCTTGTGGATGATAAAAAGGTAATTTCATGAGTTCCGCTATCTGGCAAAGGCTGTCAGCAGTGATAGTATCCACTTATACAGGCCAGGCACAGGGGTCTCAGCAAGGGGATACATCATTAAACAACAGTTGGAGTCAGAATACAATGACTTTCCCAGTACCAGCCACCCCATATTCTTAGATTTTAGGAGAAAGCAGCCATCTCCTTATCCCAAAATTAATATAAGAAAATCTGTAAGGTGTGACTTGGAGATAAAGTGTCAGTTTTACAGGATTAGCTCCTGAAGGTATCATTGGGTAGTTTTTGTTCAGTCTCTTGACTCTTAAATTAAGAAATGCTCTTTGACATTTCTATGGACTAAGAGTCGATAATATTCGGCTCCATTTCTCCCTGTTACAGATAGTCCTCAACGTATGACCCAACTGAGCCCAAAATTTCTGCTGTTAAGTGAGATAATTGTTAAGTGAGTTTTGCTCCATTTTACAACTTTTCTTGTCCCAGTTGTTTTTAGTGAATCACTGTAGCTGATACGTTAGTAACCCGGTTGTTAAATGTATCTGGCTCTCCTATTGACTTTGCTTGTGAGAAGGTCACAAAAGGCAATCACATGATCTTGGGATACAGCAATGGTCATAAATACGAACCAGTTGCCAAGCATCTGACTTTTGACCACATGATCATGGAAATGCTGCAAAGATCATAACTGGGAAGAACGGTAATAAGTCACATTTTTCAGGGCCATTGTAACTTTGAACTATCACTAAACAAACTGTTGTAAGTTGAGGACTACCTGTATTAGAACCAGGTAGGCCATTGAATTGGTAGACCTGCTTGGGTAGTACAGCAAGCTAAATTAGCACCAATAAATTGAAGCCAATAAAATATAGGCTTTATTCTTGTCCCAAATTTGGGTCTGATGAAGAGCCGATGAAGAACACCAGACACAAAGTGCAGGTTTTGTTTCCTTTTATTGAAGCACTTCAGCAAAATGGGTCCCAGCCAGCAAAATGCCAGGACCCAGAACAAAGGATTAAGAGAGTTTTATACAATTTCACTAAAGCAGAAGGCAGGACAAGGCGGGATATATAAGAAATATCATCTAGTTAGTAAACATTTTAGTAATAATCTAATACCGTAATTTGGTTCTATTGGTCTTTAGCCATCCCTATTCCTAAGCCTTGGCTAATGAATGCTCCAGGCATTATCTAAGACACATTCTATTTGCTCTAGGCCATCACTATGTCTAACTTCTAGCTGAGGTATGCAGGATGTCTATCTCTTCGTTACTGTTATCAGTGGTCTAATCACCTAGAATGTTACACTTCCATATTCTTTGTGAATAAACACTCTTACCAGACAGACACCACAAATACAGGCTTCCCAATTTTCTTTCAAGTGTATGCCATAGCCTTGCTTTGTTTTAGCAGACAGCCCCTCATTATCCATTACAAATGAAGGCAAATATACGTATCCCAGGATAATGTTGCTCCAGAATCCTCTCCAGATTCTGGTGAGAGAGAAGTTCCCTGAGAATGGGCTCCTGCATGAGTCCAAAAACTTGGAAGATTAAAACTTTTGTCCCAGTGACTGACTCAGATTGGATCCTGCTTTATCAATTGATGGTCCCCAGTATTATGTTGTGGGCTCTGATGAACAGGAACGAGGACACGCAGATGAGTACAGACAAACTCATACTTTATTTAAGCAGAAACTGTACTGAGAGATTGGAGTCAACCGTTAGTTCTCCAGCAACGCACGTGGTGATATTCCAAAAGCCCAGTACATAACACCCCTCCCTCCTAAGATCAGACTATAATACCCTTGACAATAGTCAAGTCTTATTAATCACTCCCAACAACCAAAATAGTAAAATAATAAATAACAATAATAATTGTAATGTTTTGTTTTTCCAAGATAATTAGAATGATATCACGCGACCTTTACAGACGTGCCTTGTAGAGTGGACTACAAAGAGATTAAAGAATAGCTTGTCAATGCAATAAACTACAAAGAGATAAAATAATGTCTAAGTGAACATGCTTGACAGCAGTTACATTTTACCCCCAATTTCTGTAGGTAGCGGTACAGTGTTATACATTACACATCACTTTATTTTACAACATAGTCTGTAAGATATGCTGAGGGTTTATGTGGTCTGGATGAACACCTTGGGGTTCCAGTCACTTTGTGGTCTACCAGCTTACCCGGTAGGCTGGGTAGACCCATGTCCCCTGGTGCTCCTGTGTCCAGGGGAGTTGAATTGCTCTGGCTGGCCTCTCCAGGTGGGCCCACCCCAGGGTCTGACTGTCTAGCAGAGTAGGCACAATGGTTGCTGAGATTCGGCTGGTTTGCCTGGTCAGGGGTTCCATGTTCTGAGCTGCCATGTTCCTCTTCTGCATCAAGTTCCACTGAGGAAGGAAAACCCTGGTGGTACTGGTGTAAGCTGGCTTGGATGCCAGCTTGAGGACCTCAGGAGGGACTTGTGCCATAGTCCTCACGTAGTGACCGTTCTGGGAATCTTTTCCTAAGTTGGTCAATATGTCTTCTGACCAGTTGCCCTCCCTCCAACCCCACTTTATAAGATAGGGGTCTGGATTCTTTGATCACCTGACCAGGAATGAAGCTCAGCAGGACTTTTTCCTGTAGCTGTGCAGGGTGTAGTGTGTTGACAGAGCAAGAACTCTGCCAGTCTATGATGCCAGTCACCTGTGATGATGCGCTTGAGCGCCTCCTTTGTTATCCTCACCATGCGTTCAGCTTGTCCATTCGTAGAGGGGTGAAATGGTGCAGACGTAGCGTGTCTGATGAGGTTAGCTCTGAGAAAAGCCTGAAACTCAGCAGCAGTGAATTGAGCCCCATTATCAGAAACCAAAACATCAGGCAACCCATGTGTTGCAAAGAGTTTTTTCAGCACCTGGATGGTCCTAGCAGTAGTCATATTAGGGACTGGAACTACTTCCAGCCATTTTGAGTGGCTATCCACTACTACCACAAAAAGCTGCCCTTAAAAAGGCCCAGCATAGTCTATATGAACCCTAGACCAGGGGGTATGTGTTTCTTCCCACCTATGAACTGGGGCCTGAGACATTTCAGGCCTAGACCTCTGACAGGTATAGCAACCATGGACTTGATCCTCTACAGCCTTGTCCAGGCCAGGCCACCAAAGGTAGCTTCTAGCTAAGGCTTTCATCCATACAATGCCTGGATGGCCTTCATGTAAGGAATGTAAGACTCTGTCCCTCAATGATGTGGGGATAATGACTCTGTAGCCCCATAATATGCAGCCCTTATGTGTAGACAATTCAGGTCTTCTGACAAAATAACTTTGGAAATTAGGGCCTGGACTTTTTTCCAACCAGCCTGTGTGTACCCATGACAATACTCTGCTCAGAATTTTATCTGTAGCAGTCTCAGCAGCAATATCCCCATCATGGAGGGGAAACTCAGGCAAATCCTGAATAGACAATATTTTAGCAGCAGGAGCTAGATCAGGATCCATTAGTGGCAGTGGTAGTCTGCTGAGGCCATCTGTATGGCCCATTTCCTTCCCAGGTTTGTGAACTAACTTAAATTTGTATGCAGCCAAAAATATAGACCATCTCAGCATTCTTGAAGATAGTATGTGGGGAGTTTGCTTTTCTGTGGTGAATAGGCCCAAAAGGGGTTTGTGGTCAGTGAAGACAGTGAAATCCCTGCCATATAAATAATCATGAATTTTTTTTACTCCAGCCACTATGGCTAAGGCTTCTTTATCAATTTGTGCATAATTACGCTCAGCAGCAGATAAAGTTCTAGAATAGAATGCAATAGGAACTTGTTTCCCATTCTTCTCTATGTGGCTTAAGACTGCCCCCACCCCGTAGGGAGATGCATCACATGCAAAACATACGGGTTTAGACTCAATGTAATGAGTTACAGTGGACTTTTCTGAAAGAAGGGCCTTTAGATCCTGAAAACTTTTTTCATGTAATTCAGTCCACTTCCAAGGGGCTTTTTAAACAAGTAGTCTGTGGAGGGGCTCAGCTATTGCAGCCTTATGAGGTAGAAATGTGTGATAAAAATTCAGGAGGCCCAAAAATACTTGCAGCTCTGCTTTTGATTTTGGCCTAGGAGCCATTTTGATGGTCTTAACTTTTGACTCAGCGGGGTGAATCCCACTAGCATTGATACAGAAACCTAAGAATTCCATTGAAGAAACCCCAATACTACATTTGTTTTTCTTTAACTTGAGGCCCGCATCATGAAGCCTTTGTAACACAGCTCTAAGCCTGTTGGCCAATACTTCTGGGGATTCCCCGGCAATGAGAACATCATCAAAATAAGGACAGACACCCTGAATTCCTTTAAGTGTGCATTCCATAATCCATTGGAAAATGCCCCGTGCAACGCTAACTCCAAACTGCAAGCATTTGACTTTGAATGCCCCTCTATGAGTCACTATTGTTTGAGCTGCGGCTGTGGCCTTGTCTACCGGCAGCTGCTGATACACCTGTGCTAAATCAAGTTTAGCAAAAATGGATCCCCCTTGCAAAGAGGCTAGAATATGGCTGACTATCGAAACGGGGTATGCATGTTGATTTAAGGATTTATTTAATATGCATTTGTAGTCTGCGCAAATGCGAACCTCCCCATTGGGCTTTAGTGGGGTGACAATAGGAGTTTCCCACTCTCCCCCCATCAACAGGCTGCAATACACCCTGCTGTACTAACTTATCGATTTCAGGATCGATTTTGTGTTTTAAGGCGAAAGGAACTCTGCGAGGCTTGACCCTTATCGGAACAATGTTAGGATCTAATTTAAAGGAAATGGGTGACCCAGTATAAGTTCCTAGTGTTGACTCAAAAACATCCACAAATTCCTCACAAACAGCCTTGAGGTCTGCTGTCTGTGTCCGGTTAATGCCTGTTATTTGAATGCCCAAAGCCTCAAACCAATCAAGTCCTATAAGACTTGTTCTTGGGCCCTCTACTACTATGACATCCAGGTGCCCCAAAAACCCTTTAAATTTCACCAATAAGGTGGCTTTACCATTAACTTTAACCCGAGCATTCTGAAAATCTGTTAAAATAATATCTGACGGTCTTAGTTTAGCCCACTGGTTGCTGCATCTGGACACAAGGTTGAATGTGTCCTGTGAAATAATTGAGACCCCCGAGCCAGAGTCCAATTCCATTTTGCATGGAATTCCTTGTAGCTCTACCGAGAGCTTAAGTTTAGGCTTAAGGGGACGATGAGCCCCGGTGCGACAAACGCTTCTCCGGCTCTTGAAGAACCCCACACTGACTGTACCCAGGGCCCCAGTACCTTTCCTAGTCAGTTCCTCCGACTGGTGCTTGGGTGGCCTGTCTCTCTGGCGAGCTCTGCACACTACTGCGATGTGCCCGGTCCTTCTGCAAGCTCTACATGTGGCCGAACGGAATCTGCAATTTGCACAGGAGTGGTTGCCTCTGCACCCCTTTCATCTAGGTAAGAGAACTGCCTTGTAATTGTTTTCTCTTTGCTGATTGCTGTGGTTTTGCGCACTTGGCTGTCTCTGGAGCTTGTTTATTTTGAGTTCTTCTTCTTCTGACGATTCTCTGCCGCATATGGCGACCTCATGGTGTACGGAATCTTCTCTCTTTGGAGATTTGGTGGGCTGTACTGTTTGTACTGCACCTTTGGCTGTTTCGTCAGCCATGACCTCATCTTGTGCTTCAGCGAATGTGAGATTTGGTCTGGCAAACAATCTCTGCTGCAGGGTACTGTCTCTCAGTCCGCAGACAAGTCAGTCTCTCAGACGCTCCTCTAAATTCGAAAATTTGCAGAGACGTGCGGCCTGTCTTAGGCCTGCAATAAACTCGGATGCTGTCTCACCAGGAAGCTGTACTCGTTGGTCAAATAAATGGAATAAAAAAAAAATTTAAACCGCCATGCCATCTCTGACATTTTTGGCTGGAAATGCCTGGTCAGCTTCTTCTTAAGGTCAGCAAACGATACTGCTTCAATGGGCATTGGCGCGAAGAGGTTTTCTGCTAGATTGAAAGTCGTGGGCCCACACATGCACAGCAACGTTGCAGCTTTTAGGCCCTCCTCTGCTATCTGTTTAGCTCGTAGGTAATTTTCTACTTGTGAGAGGTAAGACAGCCAATCTTCTGGATGTTTAATATCGAACTCTCTGAGTTTGCCGACCTTTGGCATCTTTCCTCAATTCCTGCGCTGCTGATGGATCCTGCTTCTAGACTCAGGGAGTGTGTCCTCTGAGCATGCAGCCACTAGTGTAGTTTACTAGCTGGCTAGAGAGAGGGGGGGGAATATGCCTCTTCCCTCCAGTGAGTAATGCCGTCCCCTCGTGACTTCAGCCCTCAGGCGGTGAAGCAGGATCCCACCCTCGTCGCCACTATTATGTCATGGGCTCTGATGAGCAGGAACGAAGACATGCAGATGAGTACAGACAAACTCATACCGTGTTTTCCGGTGTATAAGACGACTTTTGTACCCATGAAAATCTTCTCAAAAGTTGGGGGGTCGTCTTAGACGCCGGGTCGTCTTATACGCCGGAAAAAAAACATAAATCAGTCGAGCGTCCCCGTTCTTGCAAAGCAACTTCAAGCCTCCTTAGTCCAGTCCCCCCTCCATCGTGACTCTCCCTTCCCACCCCCAAGAGGCTCTAAGCCCCTTCCCCTCCCCCTTGCAAACGCCAGACCCCGGGAGTGGCAGGAAGCCCCTCCCCCTCACCCAAGCGGCATCTGAGCATAAGCAGAGCGTGCCCTGCTACCCGCTATCTCTCCCGGCAGACGCCTGCATCCGGCCTCACAACCAGCCGCAGAAGCCCGCGCCCGGCTTTCCTTCCCCCCACCCGTACCCGGCTACCTGTTCCTGGGCCCCGGCCCTAGCCACGGGCCAGCTCGCCAGCGACCAGGCTGACAGACTCCCGGCCGCCAGACGCTGCACTTTGGGAGACGCTGCCCGGTGGATCGGGGAGGGAGCGCCCGCCCGCCGCCAGGCTGTTCCAAGTTTGGGGAACTTCCGGGGACTTCCATCGGGCCAGGGAAGAGCGTGCCTGCCAGCCCGTTCCAGGAACTTCTGGGGACTTCCGGCGGGCCTGGCGCCCCTCTCGCCCGCAGACCACGCAGCGGCCCTCGCCAGCCGGCCTCGGCATGGCCGCCCCAAGCCCGCCTCTCCAGCGCGTCTTCCGAGCCCACCTGGCTGACCGTCTCCTGGGCGGGGCTTGGCTCCAGACGCGGGGCTGCTCCGTCTGCAAATGTGCTCTCAAATGGGTGGGTGGAAGGAAAAGCCCCTTTGGGCTTCAAAAGGGAGGCTTTGCACCATCTGCATCAGATGGGGCTGAATCAGGCTTGTGTCGGACACTTGGCAACTGGCATGTAAGTATTTTCCGGTGTATAAGACGAAAAACCTTGAAAATCTTCTTAAAAGTCGGGGGTCGTCTTATACGCCAGATCGTCTTATACGCTGGAAAATACAGTACTTTATTTAAGCAGAAACTGTACTGAGAGATTGGATTCACCCTGCTTCAATATATAGCCAGGCCCTATGGTATTAACCAATCGGATTGAAGCCATGCTTGCCGCCCAAAGTTGACCAATTGCAGGACCGGAGACGTCCTGTCTGAGTTGCTGGAGAACTGTTAGTTCTCCAGCAACACACATGGTGATATTCCAAAAGCCCAGTACATAACACCCAGGACAAGGATTTTGCTATGTATTCTATCCTAGATGGGATTCTTTTTCCTCTGACAATACAGATACAAAACTTGGGAACATTCCTGCATTCATTTTTGTAATTGGAGGTTCAAATTGTCTGAGCCACACAGAGTGGCAAATTCTACTGCAAACACTCCTGGGCAGAGAGAATCAGTCCAATAATCCATCTACTGGTATTGTCAGTCCTGATTATAAGTACTGTCTCCAATATGGGTCTTCTCTTGAAGATCACGTGGCAGCTGCAGCTTGTTCAGAACACACATATCAAATCTGAAGGCAAAACATACTTTGGAACACCACCAGGCCAGAAATACAGCACCTGACTACAATTCCTTGTCTTTTCTTAGCGTGGGATGGCAACTACGGATGGCAGATGTACAATTGCAAGCTGCACTGGCTGCCGTTTTGTTTCTGGGTGCAAGTCAAGATGTTGGCAATTACCTTTAAAGCCCTTCATGGCATGAGTTCAGGCTATTTGCAGGATTGCCTCATCCCACTGGCCTAGCCCTTCCATGCGAGCAAAGGAGGCATGCTGAAGGCCACATCATCCAGGGTATTCCAGGGGGTGGGTGGTCCAGGAGAAGAGCCTTTGCTCCTGCCCTTTGGAGCATCTTGCCCCAAGGAGTAAGGTTGGCTCTAACCCTCCTGATGTTCTGCAAAGAGCTTAAAGACCAGGCTCTGCCAGCCGGGTTGGAGCTCCAATTAAGGGGTGGGGTCTCTACATTGGGTGTGGTTGATAGACTACTAACATATCCCACCTCCCCCCTTTGTTTTCCTTCTTCCCCATCTTTTAGTTAAGGTTGTACATTTTGTCTTTTTTATTATATAACTACTATTGTGTATAGCTTTTGTAAAATGTTATCTTTTTAATATTGTAAACCACCCACAGTTACCTTGCGGTAAGACGGGTGGTCGATAAATTTAATAAAATAAAAAAGAAATAAAACAAATAAAGAAATGGACAGAAAAGATACAGCCTCTTCACCAACTCACAGACAAAGTGCTACAGTCCTGTGCTATGGGTTCCACAGAACCTTTTGCCCTCAAAGCTGTAGCGATACACAGCCCTGCTATAGAATATATTGGCCAAATTGTTGTCAGAAACATTATTTCAAAACCATGTGGCAATATTGCTAAATAACAACACTGGCTTCCAACAGAAGTCTGAATTTAATTTGTTAGTGAAGGCATTTAAATTCCTGTGTGGTTCGGGAAGGTTGGTGTTTTTGAGGAAACATCACGGTTTGTAATATCTCATTGAATATTAAGGTCTGCCAAGAAGACATTGCTCTGTGCAGCAGTGTCCATTGTGGGGATCACAAAGGAGATCACAAAGATAAAAGGAACATCGTGATATTGTGACACATGCTCCAGAGAGGTGGAGCTTCTGATATAACACAGATTTCATCACTGTGACGAAAGTGGCAAGGACCTGCAGATGCTCCTATCTTTGTATCTTCTGAGAGGAGCAACATATATATGTAATAGAAATGAACGACAGAGTTCTTGGTTGTGATGCTCAAGGTTGTGAAATGCTCCTTTTCCCAAGAACAACATATAGGATGCAAGTGAAGTTTTCATTCAAACTCCGGAGTGTGGTCTTAGCCAACCTTCAATTTACATTTCCCTGAAGGGGGGGGAGGTCTATTGTGTTGATATGGCCGGGTTTTTATTGTTGTTGTCCTATTTCTGGTTTTTGCATTGTTTGCCCTGAGATTCATTGGTATAGGATCAGTGGCGGGATTCAGCTGGTTCGTACCAGTTCAGCAGAATCAGTAGCTAATTTTTTGTTGCTCAGGCTCAGAATGGACTTCCGGAAGTGGCATCCACACAGAGAACCGGTTGTTCACTTATTTGAATCCCACCACTGTATAGGATGGGTTATAAATAATAGGCAGAGACAATTTTTTGTGCAACATCCATATAACCAGGCACCTAGCAAATTGTTTTTTAAAAATGTAGACTCTGTACAGATGATGACCACGCTCTGTGTGAACATAATATTCTTGGAATGACTCAGCTATGATTTGTAGGTTCATATGGAAATGAAATTCCTAAAATAAATCCCACAGACCTATATTTGTGTATTAACAACCTAGTCTATATCTTCTCTATCTTACTAAACATTGTTACATGAACATCTCAGTTGACCAAAAACATGAGTCCAGAGGTCAATATTGGTTTCCTCTTTACCATTGTATGTATTTTATTTCATTCGTGGCCTCCAGAAGTGGTGGGTGCTCCAACACTGGAGGTTTTTAAGAAGAGATTGGACAACCATTTGTCTAAAATGGTATAGGTTTCATGCTTGAGCAGGAGGTTGGACCACGATATATGAATACAAATAAATCTGGCAAACTTAAATCACGGGACTATGTCCTGGGAAATCCAAAGGCATCTTGGCGTACTTTTATCTACTTTTTCAAGGTATAAATCCACATGACAAGATAAAGGAAAGTACATTTACTTGGAAATAATGTAAGCCTAATTACTTGTGGCTTTAATAAAATAGTTATTCGGGATTGTTGTAATTGCTGCACCTTTGCCAGTGCAAGGGGGGAAATAACTCATTTTGAAACTGCCAGCAAGGGGTGAGCGATAACGATGAATGCTCTTCATGCTAAGATTCTTTGGGCTAGAAATTTGTGAAAGACATCCTTTTTCATCCAAGGAAGAATTATGTGATTAGAGCAGCTTGTGGCATTGCCCATTAAGTTGATGGCATTTGTGAACATCCTGAGAATGTGGCCTGCAAGGAATTTTTCCTGCCTCAAGAAATCCACTTTAACACAAATAACAGGATAATATTCATCCATTCCTTAGAGAATCCCAGTGCTGGATTCTTAAAAAAAATAAAAACAAAAAAAACCACCTAATATTCTGTCAGGCATGCCCAGGAGGCAGGGAACAGCACTTTTTCCTATCTTTACTGTCACAATTTTGTCCCCAAAGAATCTCTTGCATGACAAATCATGGAAGAGAAATATTTTAGACCACCTGAAGCACTGATCTAAGATTTCCCCACAGGTATGGGCACGGTGGAAGACTGGGAAATTGGTTAAATTTCAGAAGTGAGAACTGGTCCACTTTATGGTTGCTGGATCATTGATGCAAAAGTTCAAGGCTTTTGGACTGCTGTTCCAAATATTTGGCCTTCTTTTATTCCCATTTAAGGAATGTTGATGCTTTTTTGATAATATAGACTAGAGTAGTGCTGGAAGGGACCTTGGAGGTCTTCTAGTCCAGCCCCCTGCCCAAGCAGGACAACCTATACCATCTCAGGCAGGTGACGGAGCACCCACCATTTCTGGAGGCAAGCTGTTCCACTGGTTGATTATCCTCACTGTCAGAAAGTTTCTCCTTAATTCCAGATTGCTTCTCTCTTTGATCAGTTTCCAACCATTATTTCTTGTCCTGCCCTCTGGTGCTCTGGTGAACAATGTGACCCGCTCTTCCTTGTGGCAGCCCCTCAGATACTGGAATACTGCTATCATGTCTCCCCTATTTCTTCTTTTCTGTAGACTAGCCAAGTCCCGCAGCCATTCTTCGTATTTTTTAGTCTCCAGGCCTTTGATCATCTTAGTTGCTCTTCTCTGAATTTTTTTCCAAATTCTCAACATCGTTTTTGTGATATGGTGACCAAAATTGGCTGCAGTATTCCAGGTGTGGTCTTACTAGGGTTTTATAAAGCGATACTAATATTTCGCGTGATCTTGATTCTATGCCTCTGTTTATACAACCCAGGATTATATTAGCTTTTTGGGTTGCTGCTGCACACTGCTGGCTGATAGTCAAATGATCGTCCACTAGGACTCCAAGGTCCCTCTCACAGTGATTGCTTTTAAGCCAGGTCTCACCCAATCTGTACTTGTATCTTTGATTTCTCCTGCCTAAATGTAAAACTTTGCTTTTCTCCACATTAAAACTCATTTTGTTGGATAGGGCCCATTGTTCAAGTTTGTCTATATTTTTTTGGATCCTGAGTTTGTATTCTGGGGTGTTGGCTACTCCTGTCAGTTTGGTGTCATCTGCAAATTTGATGAGTTCCCCTTCAATTCCCTCATCTAAGTCATTTATGAAAATGTTGAAGAGTACTGGGGCTAAGATGGAACCTTGTGGTACCCCACTGCTTGCTTCTCTCCATGTGGATGTAGTGCCATTGAGTACTATTCATTGGGTAAAGTTTGCTAGTCAGCTACAGATCCATCTGGTGGTGATGTTGTCTATCCCACCTTTTTCTAGCTTACCAAGGAGTAGGTTGTAGTCTAATTTATCAAATGCCTTACTGAAATCTAAGTATACTATGTCCACAGCATTTCAGTGGTCTACTAGTTTAGTCACTTTATCGAAGAATGAAATAAGATTGGTTTGGCATGATCTGTTTTTAGCAAACCCGTGCTGGCTACTAGTTATGACTTTGTTTGCTTCTAGTTGTTCACAGATCTGTTTTTTTTATTATTATCTTTTCTAGGATCTTCCCCGGTATTGATGTTAATCTGATTGGTCTGTAGTTTCCTGGGTCCATTTTTTCCCCTTTCTTGAAGATGGGAACCACATCAGGCCTTTTCCAGTCCTCAGGTACTTCCCCAGTGCTCCAGGATTTATGAAAGATATGGTGCAGTGGTTCTGAGATAACATCTGCCAGCTCTTTCAGAACTCTGAGATGTAATCTGTTAGATCCCGGTGATTTATATTCGTCAAAGTCGGATAGGTGTTCTCTTACCATTTTCTTGCTTATTTTAATTTTTGTTTCTAGTATGTCTTTTGCAGTGGGTTTTTTTTAATATGTTGGGCTATAGTTTCTTTTTATGTGAAGACTAATGCAAAGTATCAGTTAAGCAGCTCTGCTTTCTCCCTGTTGCCTGTTATTTCCTTACCATCTTCTCTCTTTAGTGGACCTACAGTTTCCTTGACTTTTTTCTTGCTGTTAATATGTTGGAAGAAACTTTTTTTATTGTCCTTGATTTCTGTTGCTAGTCTCTGTTCATTCTGAGCCTTTGCTTTCCTGATTTCATCTTTGCATGTTCTGGTTGTCTGCTGATAATCAGCCTTAGTTACGTGCCCCTCTTTCCATTTTTTGAATTGAAACATCTTCAAGGAAAAGCAAAGAAAGCCCAGTTGCCTCTTGAAAAAGCACCTTTGGGACATTAGAAGGACTGGTTTTTCAACTGTAATATTTCTCCAATAAATCTTTATTTTCAAGAATATATACTAGCAATAAAATAGAATTAAGGGTGATGGGCTTGTCAAATTTTGTCAAAGAAACCTATGATGAGTCATGGGGTCTACAGACTATAGTGAACATAGGTTTGAAGGGGCTGAACTGCAGCCAATTGCTGGAATTGGGAAATAAATAATGCAAATCTAAGCTGTAGATAGACAGGGAAAGAAAGAAGCAGACAGGTTACAAGGTCCCGATTTATGAAGACTTAATGAATACTTTTGTGAAAACAGTCCAAAATAATAATAACAACAAAAAGATACTCAAAAAGCCAGACAATATTTGCCAGACAGAGAAGACAAAAAGAAGGATATGTCTTCCTTCTTCTGGTTATCGGGTAATTGTCAAGGTATAAATCACCTTAGTAGACGGCGAAGGACCGTGCTTCAGAGGGATGCATGATGTGCATGAAGGAAGGAAATAAAACACGATGCATAATCTTACTAAATACCTTTTAATTACAAAAACTAAATATATATTATAAAGAGAGCTAGCTGACTACATCCTAACATAACAGACAGTAACAGCAAAGTGAAGGACAATAAAAGAATAACTGTGAGAAACTTTTTCTAGGCATGCGCACAAAACAGTCTGAAACCATAACATATGGGATTCATATGGTTACCAGATAAGCTATCACCACAGGTGTAGAGAGCAGGGGAAATGTACAGTTAGAAATGAACTTTTCTGACGAACAAAAGAAAAACGTGCAGTGACAGTAATCCTATGAAAGTTTAATCCCCTTACCTTTCAGGAGATCTGCTGCAAAGTATTGTTTTTTTCTACTACCATTGGCAACTGGAATCCAATGATATTGAGTTACATCACTGAAAGAAAACAACAAAGATTCCTTCTTCTCCCTTGTAATCCACTTCGGCAGTGTTTCCCAACCACAGCAGCTTGAAGATAGGTGGACCTCAACTCCCAGAATTCCCCCACCAGCTAGGCTGGTGGGGGAATTCTGGGAGTTGAAGTCCACCCATCTTCAAGCTGCCAAGATTGAGAAACATTGCATTGCAGCTTTCTGGTTTCTGCACAGTCAAGGATCAGGCTTGCTTAGCAGAAAAGTAAGAGTTTAACTGCACTGATAGAAGAGGATATTTGCACTTTAAGGTTGAACTGTGTGGTCCCTTGGTGCTCTCTGAGCTTGCTGGTTTTCTTGCAGACATTTCGTCAACAAACTAAATAACACCATCAGTCCATTTACCTGCACTTTTTGTGACCAAGGCAACTGTTTTCTGATTGATTTGTCACTGGGAAATTTTAGTTAAACACAATTGGATGAAAATTTAATACATTTGGCACATTTGAAACTTCTGTTAAAGTTGTAAACCTCTCTGGTATGAAAATTAATTGGGCTTACATCAAAAAGAAATGCATGGGATTATGCTAAAAGTGTCCACGGTCACATTAATCATAACTGAAATTACCTCCCATGGATTGAAAATACAATTAAGAACTCTGACTCAGTTTGGACTCAGTCCAGAATGACTCCTTACCTATGGAACACAGCAGAGAAAGTGGATTTTAGGAAATATGTATTTGCAAACCTCTGTTCAGAAAGATGCATTCCCTGGTTCACTTCTTATTTCTTGCACAATTCACTGAATGATGCACAGTGACCTGTAACTTAATCTACTGTAGAATGCAATGGAGGTTTAAAATGTGTTTTTTATAAGGCCCCATGGTTAGATGTGCAAAATTCAATTTACTGCTTTACACTAGCTGTGAGATTAATTGCAAGCTAGGCCTTTGCCTTGTGTCCGGGCTCAAATCAAAGAAAGCAATAAGTATAAAGTAAAATGAGATAAGGTTGACTCTAGATTCAGCAGCTACAAGGAAACAAGTCTGAATTCCAATATTTGGTGGCAGTGCAGGATCCCATTACTGGTTATTTTCCTGTTTACAAATCACAATGCTTTTATTGCACTTACTAGTATTAGAAACCTTGCAGTTTCAGTCCTTCTCAGATTCTAGATCTGAGGTATAATTGAATATAATAGGCCTCTTACCCATTTTACATAAAGATGAGATTCACATTGGGAAAGAATTTTAAGTGGCTTTACTTAAATTACAATGAGATTTTTTTTTTAAAAAAGAGGTTTCTAAGTACCTTCTGGATTAGGGAGCTGTCAGGAATGAGTTGTAGTTAATTAGGATTTTTTTAGGATGAAATTGATGGCTTCTCTATGCACTCACCTGCCTTCACTATCACATCTGAGTTGCACAACCTCATACAGCAAAAGGCAAGGGAATAGTTGGATTAGACAATGAAATAAATCCTACCAAAATAAACAGCAGAAATTAAAAGTAAGATTGCTTTGTTCAGTTCACACGCCATCTTTCTTCCAGGAGCTCAAGGTAGCATACAGAGACCAATTAATTGGGGGAAAATATATATACTGTAATTACTAGGTCTGATGGTTGTGAGTATTCTCCATCATCAGAAAAAATACAGGTGGCTGCTATTTGTTGAGAAGGCATAATAAGAGACAACACTTAATCTTGTTATTGGGATTTCTTGATCCATCTTGTGAATTTAGCTGCCATATTCCAACTTCTTAAATCTAGACAGGATTATACAGTATATAGTAAGGTAAAGGTAAAGGTTCCCCCGCACATGTGTGCTAGTCGTTTCTGACTCTAGGGGCCGGTGCTCATCTCCGTTTCAAAGCTGAAGAGCCAGCGCTTGTCCGAGGACGTCTCCGTGGTCATGTGGCCGGCATGACTAGATGCCAAAGGCGCACGGAACGCTGTTACCTTCCCACCGGAGTGGTCCCTATTTTTCTACTTGCATTTTTACATGCTTTCGAACTGCTAGGTTGACAGAAGCTGGGACGAGTAACAGGCGCTCACTCTGTTACGCGGCACTCGGGATTCGACCCGCCAAACTGCCGACCTTCTGATCGACAAGCTCAGCGTCCTAACCCACTGAGCCACCACGTCCCTTTATACAGTATATACCACTTACTAATTAGGCAATGTTGGAGTCATCTAACAACACTAATGGGGGGGAGGGAAATGGATGGTTCTTTGGCTCACCCATTTGGGTGACAAAAATCTCTTTGCACACAAGATGAGCAGGAATAAGGCGCTATCCACCCCCTTGTTCTATTTGCCATGTAGGGTTGTCGTGCCTCTTGAAAGATTTTCTCAGAGTCTGAACTTGGTGTTTTTATTCCTGTGTTTCTTTGGGGCCCAGAATGGCAGGTTTTTTTAAAAAAAAATACTAGGTGAAATGAGCAAAAGATTCTGTCTAATTGAAAATGAAAAAGGGTACTGGTCTCATATTCCCTTTGTTCTTAGCCAATAAATATATATATATCTTTTTTTCAAGCTTTGATGTTTACAAAGCAACAATCTCTTCCACAGGTAGAAAAACGTGTGTCTTGGGAGTCCCCACTTCTTTCTCTAAATCCTTGGTGAGGCAGATGTGATGGAGAATAATGGGGGAAAAGTCCAGAATATTTATTTCCGGGCAATAACTCTTGTTTGGTTTTCAAAAATACTCTGCTAATGGCAATGGATTATCTTTCAGATTGCAGGGATGGGGAATAGGCTGTGGGTAGAAGGGAGAGGCTTACAATAGAAATCTGACAATGTAGCTGATACTTGCTAAAGCGTTCTTTTTTTCTTTCTCATTAACAATCCAGCAAAGAGAAAAGAAATCCGTTTGCAGTCTAATTCACGTAGTCCTCAACTTACGACCACAATGGAACCCAAAATTTCTGTTGCTAAATGAGATAGTTGTTAAGTGAATGTTGCCCCATTTTACGTCCTTACGTATAGCATTGCAGTTGTTCAGTTAGTACAGGGGTAGGCAACCTTGGCTCTTTTATGACGTGTGGACTTCAACTCCCAGAATTCCTGAGCCAGACATGGCTCAGCTTGGAAACCTCTCTCTTTCCCCTCAGCATAGCTGGTTCAGGAATTCTGGGAGTTGAAGTCTACGTGTCATAAAAGAGCCAAGGTTGCCTACCTCTGAGTTAGTAACACAATTGTTAAGTGAATCTGGCTTCCCCATTGACTTCTCTTGTCAGAAGGCTGCAAAAGGTGATCACATGACCTCTGGACACTGCAACTGTCATAAGTATCAGTCAGCTGTCAAGCATCTGAATTTTGATCACATGGCCACAGGAATGCGGCAACAGCCATAAGTGTTAAAAAATGGTAATAAGTCACTTTTTTTCAGTGCCGTTGTAACTTTGAACAGCCACTAAATGAACTGTTGTAAGTCAAGGAGTATCTGTACAATTATCTTCTATCTTAAATCAGTTGTACACAAAAAGAAAAAGATAAACAAAATGTTGTGCTCTATTGAATTACTGGTTGTGTTGCAGCTGTTAAAACTTTTTTTAAAAAAATATAATTTACATACAAGCACAGCTCATATTTGTCTAATTAACAAACATTTGCATGCTATACAAATCTAAATTTGAGAAATGTGAGAATTCAGTTCAGTTCAGAAAAGTTATGTATCCATAGAATTCAAATCACTTCTTTTTTTTAACTGAAGATTGGTCAAGATGAACTTTTCTTGTGTATAGATGTTGTTTTTCCATTCAGCTGGAAAGCACAGTGGAATTCAAGTGGGAATAAATTTGTGGACCCAAGCCAATGTATATTCGGTCTATAGCTGTGCAAAATATTTGATCTATCTTAAATGAGGTGTCTGCCTGCTATTTCTCTCTCCTGCCTGTCTCTCTTCAAGCCTCTAAAGATACTCTACATGTTTCCTAAACAATTATGAACTTACTATTAAAGCTGAAAAGGAAAATGTCCCTAGGCTGGGGACAATTTGCATAATCTCTGGTGTGCAGGTGCGCATATTACACCTGCTAGGAACTCTTGGCAAGTCTAATATGTCTATATACAAAGCCCCATTAAAATATTACTGTGTATACAAAATATGTTCTTTCCCGAGAAAGCTGGGGAAAAGCCAAGTGAAGATATTGTAGAAAGAGATAGAAGCATATTCGTCCACTTACACAATTATTATATAGACAAGAAAACCTTAGTAACAGAAGATGCCTCTACAGCAGGAGTATCAAACTGCTGGCCCGCAGGCCAGATGCATCATAGCCAGCAATGGCAAAAAAGTTGCAACATGTCGTGACACGTCACGTGACGTTGTGAGTTTGACACCCCTGCTCTACAGGTAATCCTTGGTTTATGACCCTAACTAAGCCCAACAATTCCATTGCTAAGTGAGAAAGTTGTTAAGTGAGTTTTGTCCCATTTTACGACCTTCCTTGCCACAGTTGTGAAGTGAATCACTGAACCTCTTAAGTTAGCAACATGGATGTTAAATGGGCCTTGCTTCCCCATTGGCTTCGCTTGTTCGAATGGGGTCACATGACCCCAGGACACTGCAACTGTCATAGATGGTCATAAGTCACTTTTTTCAGTGGTGGTGTAACTTTACTAAATGAATAGTTGTAAAGGTGAATGTTTGTTCTCCAAGCTTGTGGCTTGATTTCTGAACGTTTAGTCACCAAGCTAGGTTAACATCTTCAGTGGCATGCACGGGATGTCAGTGTTGTTTTGTTTATAAGGGCTTCAGGTGTGGGTGTGTCAAGTGAGGGTCTTGTGATGGGTCTTATGATGGGTCAAGTGTGAGTCATCAGTAAGAATCTTGTGATGGATCTTGTGATGGGGAGGTTACTTCAGCGAGGGTCATTGGTAGGTGAACTGCTGGTGGGGGGGGGGCTTGCATGGGTTGGTTGAGGGCCGGTGCAGTCCCTGGTTGGCTTTGTGGTTGATTTGGATTCTGAGGGGTTTGTAGGCTGGTTGTAGGTTGATGTGTCTGTTGGTGGAATTGCTTGTGGAGTGCCAGGCTTGAGGACTCCCTGTAACTCACCTGAGTTTGTTCATTGCTCCATTTTGGGCAGAGATGGAAATCTTTTTATCAGTGAAGAATTCCCTTCAATTTGTCTCAATTCCCACTTAATACAGTACTTTTCAAAAACACGTGAAGGCATAGTGACTGTTAAGCTGGTATCTATAACAGAAAGGAGTCTGCTAACAGTGTGCCACCTTTACTGGGGGGAACCTTTTGAGTTTGTGTTCACCACTGGCAACTAATTCCTGCAGTTTTTCTTGGCAAACTTTTCTTCCCAGGGCTGAGTATGTGTTACTATCTTAAAATCACCCATCACATTTCATGCCTAAAGTTGAACGAAAATTCAGTCTCCTGGTTTCTAGCCTGGTACCCTAACTTAACACACAAAACGTGTTCTCACCAGCAAGATTTAGCTGAAAATATGTGTCCATCTCCTCATTCTCCTTTCTTTCATTAAGCTCATTTAAGTGCATTGTTATTGTGGCATAGAACTGTCAAAATGAAAAGAATAAGGGATTGATTTACCTTTTCTCTCTTCGCAAACTTCCCTTCTTTTTTTGTAGGTCCTAGTGTACGGGTCGGCAACCCGCGGCTCCGGAGCCGCATGCGGCTCTTTGAGCTGTCTCCTGCGGCTACCAGTCGCCTGGTGCGTGCGCACCTCTCCGAATGGGTGGAGGTGCGTGCGCAGCTCTCCAAACCTTCATGGCGGCGCTCGGCCCAGAGAAGCGGGAACTGGAGGGGCCACGATTTCCCCTCCAGAGGAAGAAGGCGCTGTATGCGGCCGGCCCCGCGGGGAAGGGGGAGCGGCAGCGGGGGGGACGGAAAAGTCGCAGAAACGGCAGGAGAGATGCTGACTGGTGGCGGCCTCGGAGGAGGGGGGGAGGGAGGGAAGGGTGACCGGGTGGGGGAGGGGGGTGAGCCAGAATGAAAAGGGAAACTCATCCCGCAGAGCGGTTGTGAAAAGAGGGAGGAGATAAGCCAGCCCAGTACCTGGATCCGCTTCCTGTGTCTCCTCCGCTCTGCCATGATGTCCCCGTTTGGTCTCCTGGTGACGTGGGGCTGAGCCGGAAAAGGGGGAGGGGGAGACCAAGGGAGGGAGGGACGGAGGGAGGGAGGGAAGAAGGAAGAGAGAGAGAGAGAGACGGAGCCAGCGTCAGCCAGCGGGCTCACGAAGGGCAACAACCTCGCGAGAGGCCGCGCGCAAGCCATTAGGTAACGCGTGCGAGCCCTTGGGGAGGCGGGGCGGGAGCGCAGTCCGGCTGCTGGGCTTCCTTTCCCTCTTCTCCGCATCGCTGCAAGGAATTGCATTGTTTGGGGACGGCGACGCTCGCCCATTCAGACGCTGTCCAAACGCTGGTCATTTGCTGCGGGGCTCCCGCTTGGAAGGGAAGGGAAGGGAAGATTTACACGTGTAAATCTCAAAACGACCCCGGCAAGCTTTGCGCAAAGCCGCCAGGCAGACCCGCGAGCTGGGGCTTAGACCCAGCAGCTGGAGGGGAAGAAAAAGACGGCGCCGTCTGAGGAGTCTCTTCTTCGGCTATCTTGCTCTGCCCGTCTCCCGCTTGAAAGAACCTCCTTAGCAGATCGGTGCAGTGAAGAGGCCGGGCTTCCTTCGGGGGGCCTTTCATTCCTTTTTTTTTTAATTGAAAAGTTTTACAATACATTTTATCTTTAACAATCCCCCCCTCCCTCGACCCACCCCTACCTAACCCTCCCTATCCCTCCCCCCCATTCCCCCCTCCCCCCCCGACTTACCAGAGCTAAGTACAAGGTATAAAAACAAAGAACAATCATAAACAACCATATGCTAACAACAATAAACTATTAAGTCTATCGCCCTCTAGCTCATATGAAATGACTACAAGCAATACTAATATTACATAAAAAAGGGAAAAAAAGAAAAGAAAACTTATTCAAATGCTAGGTGAAACTTTTTAGTTCCATATTTGTTCTGGATATAATCAATCCACTTTTTCCACTCCATAATATAACGTTCTTGCAAATGATCTTTCAAATAAGCCAAAATCTTTGCCATTTCCGCCAGGTCAGAAACTTTTAGAGTCCATTCTTCTATAGTCGGCAGTTCCTCCTTCTTCCAATATTGACCTATTAAGAGTCTTGCTGCTGTGATTAAATTCAACATCAACTTAATGTCCACAACAGTAGCATCTGTAATTATGCCCAATAAAAACAATTGTGGACAAAACTTTATCCTTTGCTTGAAGATCTTCTGCGTATTCCACCAAATTTTTATCCAAAAAGCCTTAACCTTTTTGCAGGTCCACCATATATGAAAATACGTTGCATCTTCGCCACCACATCTCCAACATTTAGGTTGATAGTTCGGATACATACTTGCAAGCTTTTTAGGATCTAAATGCCATCTATAAAACATTTTATAAAAGTTCTCTCTTAGGTTTTGGGCTTGCGTAAATTTTACATTCCTCACCCAGATCTTTTCCCACGTGTCCATTGTAATAACTTCTTGAATATTCTGAGCCCATTTTATCATACAGGCCTTTCATTCCTGTACAAGGGGGAAGGGGAACTCTCTATGCTTTTGTGTGCGTGTGTGTGTGTGTGTGGCCCATCTGCAAAGCTGCCGAGGAAGGAGAAGCGGGATACTGGTTGGGTGGGGGAGTGGCAAAAGCGGGGGGGGGGAGAGAGAGAGAAACGGCTCCGCCTTTGGTTCCCCCTCCTAAAGCACAGGGGGGCTAGAGAAAGTTTGGAGTTGGGTAAGGAAGTGCAAAATTCAGGAAGGAAAGCGGGGCGGCGGGCGAACGGGAGAACCGGGAGCATTGGGAGGGGCAGAGGGGAGCGATTGCTGTCTCGTTACTAAAACGAGGGCCGGCCACTCCGCTGGGGCGAGCGTGCCTGTCCTGCTCCCTTTCTCTTCCAAGCAGCGCTGCTCAGCGGACACGGCGACGACGACCTCGGAGTCACAGCCTAGGAATGCTAAGAATGCGGGGCGGCCACCGGCAGTGGAAGGCAGGAAACATTGGGGCTTGAGATCTCGCTTCCCCCCCCTTCCTCCCTCTCTCGTGCTTTACATACACACACACACACACGCACACAAAAGCACAGAGAGTTCCCCTTCCCCCTTGTACAGGAATGAAAGGCCCCCCAAAGGAAGCCCGGAGACCTGCATTGATGAACATTGACGAACACGGCAGCTGTGCAAACGGGATAGTGGTGGTTTGGAGAGTGCGCGCGCACCTCTCCCAAGGATGGCGGCGGCTTTCTGACACCTCCGGCTGGAATCGCGCCCGTTAGCAGCAGCGCCAGGAGCGTCTGCCGGGGCAAACGAGGGGAAGGGCGGCTCCCCCAGCCTCGCAGATCCTCGGGAGCGGCAAGGACCGGGTTTCTGCTCAGAGGGAGGGGGGAGCGCAGCTCGCACGGTCCGGCTTCGTCCTCCGGCCTGGCCCAAACGCCGCCTCTCTCGCCCCCTGCGCCGGGGCCAGGGGCCAGGCTGGGCATGCGAGGCGTTGTTCCCCTCCTGCAGGGTAGCTGCGGAGCAGACAAAGAAGGGAGGGACATGCTCCCTCCTTCTGCCCCCTTCCGGAAAAGTGGGCAGGGGGCGGGCTTCCTGGCCGGGCTTCTTTGGGATGCTGACGCCTGAACAAAGGGCGGGAGCCGCCCAAGGTGGGCTGCAGCAACTCGCTTCTCTGCCCCCCCTCCAGGCAAGCGGGGCTTCGTCCCCCGCCTCTCCGGACCTGCCCGCGGCGCTCTGACCCTCCCACTTTTAAAAGCCGCTATTCTTAGGACAAAAGCCCCCATCGCCCCCTCCCCTCTGCGCACGCCGCCCTGGCCCCATTTGACAAACGCAGCAGGTCTCCGGACGGGACGGCGCGCACCTCTCCAAAGGGGAGACCCGTCGCCGCGCAGGTGCCTCCCATTTTACGCATGCGCAAAATGTTTTTTGCGCATGCGCGTGAGTGGACGCACGCGCACACACTTTTTGCGGCTCCCACTTTTTTGTTTGTGTGACAAAACCGGTTCTGAGTGGCTCTTTTCCTTTTTCCAGTTGCCAACCCCTGTCCTAGTGGATTGAATCACTGAGTTGGCTTTGAAGCGAAAAAGGGCAGACCTGCTAGTTCTTCAACTCAGCTTACACTTCTATTTTCCCTGTCTTTGCAAACCCTTCCTCCTCTGGAAAGCCCTTGTTGAAAGAAAAATCTTCAGCTCCAATCCAAGCTGGGAATAAACAAAATGGAGACTGCTTGGGAAAGATGTTTCTGTTTATATTGAAGAACAGAACCAATAGCGTGTGGTTCTGGGAAAGCTGATAAAATGGAGTTGGGATAGGTGGGCTTTTATACCTTCTTTGGGCTTTGTCTTTGAGGTTCTTCCTGTTCATGTGGCTTTGTCTTTGAGGTTCTTCCTGTTCCTCTGCCATGTACTTTGACCTGAGCTTGAGTGTGCCCTTTTGGTATTCTAATGGCGGTAGATTAATCCTATTATGTCCTAAAGCAGGCCTTTTTAACCAGTGGTACGTGTACCACCTATGGTACATTGGCACCTGGCAGGTGGTACGCGACCATCCTAGAAAAGTGGTAGCAGGGGAGGGGAATGAGCTGAACCAGTGGCAGCACTGCACACAACCTGAGCGACAGATGGCTGGAGCTGCAGGGCTGTCAGGGCTCAGTGGAAGAGCCAGGATCAGCACCAGGCACCAGCTGGAGCTCGATGCTGATCCTGGTGCTTCTGCTGAGCCCAGAAGTGCCGATCAGCTGGAATGTTGCAGCATCTCCAGGGTCTTGTGATTTACATTCAGATGCTTGGCAACTGATTCATATTTATGATGGTCACAGTGTCCCAGGGTTATGTGACGTGACCAAAACCTGCTGCAACCACCCAGCAGAGGGGGGGGATAAAAACCAACCCCCCTACCGCACCCCTGCTGCCAATCCTCAACAGAAATGCTCACAACAATGAAAACCTTGGAGAGGAGGAAGAGCACCACCAGGCAAGCAGGCAGGTGTCTTGCTCGGCTGTGGCTTGGGGGGCACTTTTTTCAATGCCATTGTAACTTCGAACAGTCACTAAGCGAACTGTTGTAAGTTGAGGACTACCTGTACTTCATCCTTTTTTTTTGGTCATCAAGTTTTTGACACCTTGCTAGGCGACTGGTGGTACTCGGATGTTGCCATATCCTAAAAGTGGTACAATGGGTGAAAAGGTTGAAAAGCCCTGTCCTAAAGGTCATATTCCTGTCCTTGGGAATCTTTGTTTTTCTAATCCCATCAACTCAAACTTTCTCTGGGGCTGTGGCCAAAGGCATTTTGCTTATGATCAGGTGGCCCCAAATCTGCATTTCTAAAAGCTGGCCTCTGCCTGGGGGAAGGAGACTGGGGGTTGGTTTCTGTCTAAGATTTTTCTATTATTCCTTTGAGGAAATATAATATTCTGTCTTTTTTTAATATTCCCTGAAATATTTCCTTCTCTGGTGAGGGGGGAGGGATGCTGACTTCCTACACTTCTTTCGGTTACTGCAACAAGTAGCAAACCTTCTTTTCCAGGCTTGTTTTACTGGGGTGCCTGGATGGAGAGCTGGGGCCTAGGCTGAAATTCACAATGGATCTTCCTGATTCTATTGTGTCATGGCCATAATGGGTTCAAACCAGTTTCAGAACTATTTTCAAAAGAATTACGTTATTGTCACAACTGAAGGAAACCCTCCCTTTTCTCCAAATCATCCTCCAATCTGGGAAACTCTCGGTGGTTAGTAAAATACCCAATGAAAGTGTCTAACTTGCTCTAGGTCAGGGGTAGGCAACCTCGGCTCTTTTATGACTCATGGACTTCAACTCCCAGAATTGCTGACTCAGGAATTCTGGGAGTTGAAGTCCATGAGTCATAAAAGAGCCGAGGTTGCCTACCCCTGCTCTAGGTAGATGTGTGGGAACAGAACTAGGAAGGCGGAACGTGTGGAAGGCAAGGTATGTTCTCAAGTTTTGTTTGTAGTAAGGTCCAGCGTTGGCAATATCTCAGTCGTTCCTTTAATGTGGCCTTCCCAACCTAGTACAATGCATTTTCACTGAATTTCTGTCCCAGAATTCCAGCCAATATGTAACAGTCATGTCATGGTTTTCATTTCAGCTTTTTTTTTTAGTCTTCAGGTACAGTGATTGCTTTGCTCTGTGGTCTATTTCTGCTGAAAATTAGTCTCTTTCCAAAAGCATTGACACTTTCACCCTTCTGGTTTAACACAATAAATAACGAAGTGGCCTCCTCTAAGCCTAAGAAATGTCTTAGGAAATGAACCATCCTGGGTATTGCTGTGTTAACTTTTGAGGGCAGTGGTCCTGATGACTCATTTAGTTAATTGAAATCTGCATTTCCCCCCCCCCCCACACACACACAGAGTGCCTGAAGATTGTTCTATATCATCTGCAGGAGCTCACTGGAGCTACACAATCCGTATTGGCCTTTAAAGTGAAACAGTGAAGAAGCTATCTCATTATGTTGTTTGAACTCCCAAAGAAATCGTGCTTTTGCATGGGTTTGTAAAGAATACAAGAGGCAAAGAATGAATGTGAAAAGCCATTTTCCTGAAGAACCTTTTGATCTTTGGCAACAGCAAGGAGGCTATCTCTGAGGCATTAGGAACATGAATTTGAGGTTTCCTAAGTCAACCTTGGAGCCTTGGTGGAGCAGTGGGCAAATGCCTCCTTAAGTAACACCAGCTGCCTGCAATTAGTGCAGGTTCGCATCCCACCAGGCTCAAGGTTGACTCAGCCTTCCATCCTTCCGAGGTAGGTAAAATGAGGACCCAGATTGTTGGGGGCAATTAAGCCGACTTTGTAATAATGCCGCTTGGGGGTGTGTGTGAAAGCCCTAATAAGCAGGCATATACATAGAATGAAGGCTACTGCTAAGCTTGTAAGCCACCCTGAGTCTTCGGAGAAGGGCGGGATATAAATGGAATTTTAAAAAAAAACCTTGGCTAAGTGTGGTATTAATCATTCCTCAGAAAGTTCTGTATCGCTGCCGACATAGGCATCCATAGAAACTTCTAGCTTTTATCAGATTTTGTGCTTTCCCCCCTTGGCAGCTTGAACTAAAGGGTTGGGTTTGCACCACAACTGCTATGGGCATTCTGCCCTCCTCTGGAATTGTGCTCACCTGCCCAGGAAAAAGGGAGAGGAAAACTGGATTCCTAGAATGTCCTTTGGAGGACTAGAAAATATAGCAGACAGTAAAGTTGCCACTTTATTACCCTCTAATAAAGAGTGCCTTGTGATTGTCCATGCCCCAAATGGTAGACATATTTTAAGTAGGCAAGCCAGACCCACCACAGCAGGCATTTTCAGATGATGCTCACGATATTAGGAAATTCAAGGGCACAGTATGCCCTTGAATTTCCTAGTGTGCTCCTGGGGTCTATTCAGATGTAGAACAGGGTAAAATGTTTAGGTCCCATGATACGCATAAAGGTAAAGGTAAAGGTTCCCCCACACATGCGTGCTAGTCGTTTTCCAACTCTAGGGGACGGTGCTCATCTCCGTTTCAAAGCCGAAGAGCCAGCATTTGTCCGAGGATGTCTCCGTGGTCATGTGGCTGGCATGACTAGATGCCAAAGGCGCACAGAACGCTGTTACCTTCCCACCGTAGTGGTCCCTATTTTTCTACTTGCATTTTTTACGTGCTTTCTAACTGCTAGGTTGGCAGAAGCTGGGATGAGTAACAGGCACTCACTCTGTTATGCAGTACTCAGGATTCGACCCGCCAAACTGCCGACCTTCTGATCGACAAGCTCGGCGTCCTAACCCACTGAGCCACCGCATGTGATACGCATAGTATGGTGGAAATACTGGCACTGCAGTTTAAAAGAAGTTAATAAATACAGGATTCTTGGTTCAGGGTCTTCTGAGGAAAGAACATTTTTTCAAAATTAGTGTTCTTTTCATAGTTATACAAGTGCTAATAAAAATATTAGATAAAACACTTTTAAACATTGTAAAACAACAAAGGTGACTATTTTGCTAATATATAACAAGAGATATTAATGGAATGGAAGGTCTCTAAAGGAGATCACATGACCCTCGGACATAGCAACAGTCATAAATACAAACCAGTTGCCAAGCATCCGAATTCTGATCACATCATGGGGATGCTGGAAAGGTTGTAACTGTGAAAAGGGGTCATAAGTCACTTTTTTCAGTGCTGTTGTAACTTTGCATGGTCATTAAGTGAACTGTTATAAATCAAGGACTACTTGTACCTGTATGTACTTCCTTTAGCAACCATATTGATGTTGCTCACCAAAGTCCTTTTCTGTTCTCCCCCCCCCCAAATATTTAATTGATAATCTTAGTATTTCTTCTTATTCTTCCATTTGTGAAGTAACCAGGACTGAACTTATTTTTCAAGAACAGCCAAGGTCAACCAACTGTTAATGAATATATCCTAATAAATTGGTCACTTAGGCTGCTCCATCACTGAGAATGATGAATGTTCATTCCCTGATATAAGGGCATTTAAGAAGAGCTGGACCTAATGCAGACGCTTGCTGTTGCAGTTCTTATACTGCTATAAGTCTATCATTATTTTATTAGCATATGCAATGCCACAGAGATGCTAGTCAAAACTTGTAGTACAGTCTCTTCTGAGATTTAGAGTAATTTTACAAGACTTTTTTTTACAAAGCTGAGTAATCATAGTTTGCTTGCCAGACTGTAGGATCAGATACAATATGCTTCCCTTTATGCAGACAGGAGGGTCAGAGACAATTCATACCCCCTCAAGTGAAATATGGCTATTTGCACACACAGAATCAGATTACACCAACCTCTCTTTCTACTCAAAATAAAAAAGGGTTGGTCCTTATAAAACAAAGGGAAAACTCTAATGAAGTCTCTGGATCTACTCATAGATCCACAGTCTACGATTACAGCTCAGAATTTCCAGGAACCTGGGGGAAAGTAGCTAGATTAATGAACTTTTGTTTCAGGAAACTCATTTGTTTCTGGAAAAATAGATGAAAAGCCTAGGCAGGGCTTTGTACTGTGTTTACAATTTCTGTTACGTCTTATATTTTTCTTAATACAAATTAAGGAACTGTTCGCAATCCCAATCTTTATTCCATATTCCTGGCCGACTGCAAAAAGATCTTTCTTCTTCTTTAAAATTTTTCTTGTAATGTGTCTTTCCAGGATCTTCCCAGAGAATCTGAAAAAGAATAATCCATCTTTAGCAGAGCACGTCCACCTTATGCTCTTTCTGGAACTTTATATTTTTCCTTTGGATTTTCTTTAAGTGATTTGTGAGAGGCTGGCTGTAATCTAGCAGTTTTCTCACTTATCTCTTTGAACACTGAGCATTTACATTTTAATACTTTAAATTGAAAGGGGAGGGGTTACATTTTATATTTCCTTTAAAGTTCAGCTTGGTTTATCTCCTATGAGATTGGCATACCTGCCAAAGACTGGATTCTCTGGGCATTGCATCTCTACACTATAAGACCATAAGATTACATTATACATTGATTTACTTTTTATATTTTGAAGTTTTACTCCTCAGAAAGGATAGGTGTGGATGCCAGACTGGGATACCAGAATGTCAACCCGGTTTCTGGCTGAAATTCTGGGTGAATGGTGACAAACTACAGAGCAAATTAGACCAGGCTATGAAGACCCACGGGGTTTTTGGGAAAGAGGTTTGGAGACTTCCAGCCTCCCACTTCATTGACTCACTACAAAGGACCATGTAAAGTTTTTCATCACGTGACCCAAATTCTGGGCAGATGCTTGACAGTCAGTATTCCACTTTTGCAGATATGGACAGCTGTTGCATTGTTTGTTCGTTTGTTTGAAGAAATACCTGCTTGACTTGTTCAATACAACTGCTCTATATCTCTGGAGGATGAGTTATAAATTTTGGTTATAAGACAGACAATTGCTGTAGGTACACTTTCCTTCTAGCATCTCAGAATAGTGACAACGGAGAAGGAAGTTTGTTTTTTTATTTGATTTGTATCTTGCCTTTATTATTTTTACAAATAATGCAAATAATCCTATGAAGTGGGTTGACTGAGAGAAAGTGACTGCTCCAAAGTCACTCAACCAGCTTTCGTGGTTAAGGAGGGACTTGAACTCCCGACCTCCTGTTTTCTAGCCTGATCCCTTAACCACTAACTAGATCCAGTGACTTTTCTTCACTTCCATAGACCATCCAATCTTCCGCATTTCACTATTGCTCTGATGGAGCTGACTTATGGGTTTAAGAACAGAGAAGGTGATTAAATAAATGAACCAACAAAACTCAAGAAGATGTTTGAAGAAAAGAGAGTGTTCAAGACCAGGTTACAGCAAAAGGCAACCACATTTAAAATTAATCTTAAATTAATTTTGAATTAAGCATGTAATTTCCACATCAAGATTTTGCTATTGGAAGTGGAATAAAGGATCTGTACAGAAGCCTGAAATCTGAAGTGTAACAAGCAATGTAACATAGGATAGCCAAGAAGCTATAACTAGCCTCACCTTTCTAAAGGTGAAGATCCCTTAGGCACTTGTCTGAGCATTGTATTTTTTCAATAAGAAGGTCTTCTGTCTGGTTTAAAACAAGGTCAATCTGGTTCTGATCGGTTCTACATGTTATTGGCTTCCTCTTCTACAACTCAGTCTCTCAATTCTGTCTCCTGGCTCAACTCTTGATTTCTGTATCCCAGCCAACATTGCACTGCTGCTTTATCTCAGACTTGACAAGCACTAATTCATTTTGTGCCTGAAGAAAGATCTGAGCACATATAGTGCTTGGTTATTTATTATCTTAAAGCCCCAGTCTTGGATGGCATAAGCCTGAGAGCTCCATCATTCTTTTAAAAAAAATCAGTGTTCATTGAAGCCTTTCCTGGACTATTGCAATGAGACATGCCAAGCAATAACAGATCTATAGAATGAAATAACCAATCAGATAAATTTCTCTTCCTTCAAAGAGAGGTTTTGCTGAAAATCTATGCAGGCCAAACACATGCATTACGGGTTTTGATGTACCTCATTAGTAACTGCTGAAGGCCTTCTGCTTTCTCTCTGTGGCATGAACTGCATTGAACTGAAGGCTTCTGACTAGAGAAAATTCACTACTAGTGAAGTGTTTGCTTTCTAGTGGGACTTACTTGCTGCCTTTGTCTTTATTATTAATGTAAACTCCTACTGAAGAATGCATCTTTTATTAATAATTAAAAATCTGAGGATAACTTTGGCAGCTCTCCATTCATGGCAAGTCCTAGAAATGATTTTAGAAGAAAATGAAAGCACACTTTCACACACACAAATGCACTTTGGCAATTATGTTTTTGGTGGTGGTGGGGTGAAAAAATTGGATTTATGTAAAAGTAACACAATCCCTGATCTGTTTTGGAATATAACTTAAGTCATTCTGGGGGCTATTTCTATTTTTTTCTTTTTATGAGCCTTTAATCCCTTTATTTAGGGGGGAATCAGGGTGACTGAATGGAGCTGAGCATTTACTGGCTGGATGCCCTTCCTGACACCTACACAGAGGTCACAGCAGATATTTTCTCTTTGCACCCTGATAGAGAAACTTCTGCCACTGCCTAGGATTGAACTCTCAAACTTCCAAGTGGGAGGAGGACATCTTCACCTCTAAGCCACCATGCCGCTAACTCTGGGGGCCACTTCTATATTTTGCAGTTAATGTATGGAAGATAATTCTGAATCTTTTACACGGCTATGTTCTCATGTAATTCTACATGTACATTTTTTGTTCTGAATGCTTAGCTCAACTACAGCCTTTTTTCTCATGAAAGCAGTCTGCATTTCTCATTTCTTAGAACATTGAGAAGAACTCTTTAAGTAGACTAAGCTCAACTTTTCTTCTGAATGGGTCAATGTGCCATCATTCTTTCCTGTTGGAGCAAAAAATTTGGAGAACTCCAACATATCAGAGGCCACCAGGCCAGGAAAGAGTGATGTACATTAGTTTCAATTCCTGATTTATACTTCAGTTGTTTATTTACTTCTTTATCATTCTATTTATTGGATCACTCTCTTGCCAAGTGACTCTACTTAAATTGATAACTCAGAGATGCTATTTAGGAAGCATGGCTAATTGCCTTCAAGCACTTTTTTTCCACGTTTATTTAAAAATAATAACATGTGGGCCACTCTAGATAAGATATGACCAATATAGTTGATCAAATATGACCAATATAGTTGATCAAGTAGCTTTAACTTTCCAATACTTTTCCTCACCATGCCAAAGACAACATTTGCTTTAGATACTGAATCAAGTTGAAATTATGGTGCCTGTAGGAGCATTAGCTCTTCTTCTTGCAGTTTGTCAAATCTAAAGTCACAACCACAATTTGCACAGAAAAGAATATATGTAAGTATCATCTGGATTTTTCAAAATCATAGCTGTCTCCTTTTTTTTCCAGCTCAGATACTTTCCATTCAGTGCTCGTTTTTTAATTGTTATCCAAGACATCTATTAATATTCATAATGCTTTATTTTATAATTTGTTGCTTCTTTTGTCTAGTCTTAATATAAATATTTAATTACAGTGGGCATCCATGATAGCAGTGCTGGTACTTTGATTATTTTTAACATTTTATGTTCTAGTTACTGACTGTAAATTTTACAGTTTTGTAATTTTATGCTGCTCTCTGGCCAAAATAAAGTAATAAGAGATGAAGAAGCCAAAGTACTCTGCAACATTGGTATTCAGACAGAAAATCACCTGCCACATAACACCCCAGATATAAAAATTGTCAATAAGATATTCAAAAAAGTCTGGATACTGGATGTGGCAGTACCTGAAGACAGGAGAATAGAAGAAAAGCACTGAAGAAAATTACAAAATACGACTTCCCGTTTGCCCTCGTGGTCACCATGGATGCTGGAAGGCGAGCTCCATCTTCCACGTTCGGTTTCACTCTGCTGGGGGACCCTGGAAAGGGTCAAAAGTCACCCTGTAGGGATGATGAGCAAGGAGGGGACCCCTCTTGATCGTGGGAGGGTGGCAGCCCTTCCGCTCAATCCGGGGCAGCCCTCCAAACCGGCGGAGGAAAGACCGGCCATAGTAATATGGCTCATCACTAGGGTGCAGACAGCCAAAGTCAAACTCACCACCAAGCACTTCGAAAGCAACGCAGATGAAACTGGGTGAGATCCGATCTTCTCTTTATCCTGAGTATTTTCTCTTCCTGTAAAAGCTGCCCAAAGTATCTTTCTCCTTGTGAGGAGAGAGGGAAGGGAATTTCTATCCCAACCTCTAAGAATAGTGGTGACTGACTACCCAGAGGAATAGGTAGAACAACTTTAATCTAATTGGATTTATATATGTTCCTGAAACTTGGGGAACAAAAATTTTCTTATTTTTATTAGACACTTTTGCTTTTATCTACAAAAAAAGAAATAAAATTGGAAAAAGGATTATAAAAATTTTGGACTTAAAAAACTTTAAACGGCATTGGTGACATCCTGTGGCCTGGTATGGTATTACAACTTGTAATTTCTTAAAAGAGACTTGGCTTGAAGCCCAGACCTTAGATAAGACTCATTTGACCTTGGCCCCACCTGTGAGAAACTCAGCTATAAAGAGAACATCTGGGCGGTATAACTGGCCTACTTGAACTATAAATGTAAATCTTTACTGGCTTTCAGAGTTATATGTGGGGAATTGCCTTCCTCTTTATTTGAGGAACATTGGTTACTATATGAGATGATGAGATACCTTGTACCAGGGCTTTTTTTGTCATAGAACGCTCAGAACGGAGTTCCGGCACCTTTTTTGGATGGAACCTTGTAGGATAGGCAAGGCAGGTTGTATGACATGTGTAAGTTCCGGCACCTTTTTCTTTTACAAAAAAAGCACTGCCTTGGACTATAAAATCTTGCCTGACAAACGACTTCTACTATAAAGACTATCTATAAATACCTAGTTATAAAATTATTTTTAAAGTCTGATTTAACACATTATTAAAAGAATATGGATGAAGACCAAGAAAAGATCCTTTCCATGTTGAAAGCAATACATGAAACCATTCTTTCAGCTTGTGATAAAATAAGACCTAACATAAAAGAACAAGATGCCAGCTTAGATACACAAACCCAAACTTTGACTACAACCAAAGAACTAACAATGCAGAAGATAACAGAGGAAGTGGAACAATCAAATATTAAGATAGAGGACTCAATTGACCAAGAAATACAGTTAATGGAAAATCCAGAAAAGGGAGTGATAACACTGAAAATGGAAAAGACTTTCTATATAAATCAGAAGAAATTTGAGAAAGAAGAAGAACAGATTGAATGGAAGATAAACATATCAGGGCAATCATGGGGAATTGGAATAATAGGGAGACTACTTAATGAATACAAATGGGCTAGTTCTTCCAAAAAATGGCAAGTAAATGGTCTCCTTTATTTCAAATAACATAGAGGGAGATCTATTTGATGATCTAAAAGCATTGATATGGAAGGCTAGTTGGGAAAGGAAGAAAGCCAGAATAAGGCTGAAGAAAATTGGGGTTTTGATTTATTAGAGGGGATTTCATATTATTAATTAGAGGGTTAAAGGGAGAAGTTGAGATAAGGGGAATTTTGGACATAAAATTTAAAATATTTGGAAATTAGTTGAATTTTTTTTATCTGATTAATATTTAAAAATTAGACCTAAAAGGAAAAAAAATAATTATGAATATGTTTGATCTATTGATTAACCCAGGCAATATATATAATGGTTTTGGTTTATTAAAGGGGATGTTGTATTATTAAGTAGATAATTTAATATGGTGGGAAATAAATAACTTTTAGGAAATAGAACAAGACTATATTCAAATAGATAAAATGTGTATTTTGAATATTAGATTCTGTTATGAATTGAGATAAGGGAAATTTTGGTTACCTAAAGCCTGAAAATTATAAATATCAAATGTTAAATTGCCATATTGATGGGAAACTAAAAATTGGGAAAAATTAACAACAGGATATGGATTGTTTATGAAGATTGAATGTAAAAAGTAATTAAGATATGTATAAGCTAAAAATTTATTGATAAATGTAATAATAATGTTTTTACTGAGTTGGTATAATAAGAACTGTATTAGCTTAAATATGGGACAGTAGATGTTAAGGGGAAAAGAGAAAAAATATTTGATGTTGTAACTTGAGATTTGTACTAAAGATTTTTATATGTTATCGAACTATTGATTAACCCATCCACCTCATTGCTTTTTAAATACTTAAATGTAAAATTGGAAAATTAATAAAATATTATTTAAAAAAAAGAAAATTACAAAATACGAACACCTATAAATACTGTAGGTCTATAAATAGAAGTAGAAAAACTATCGCAAAAGAAAGCAAAGATAGTACCAATAGAGATAGGCACTTTGGATACAATCCCAAAGCTTCTGAATCACCACTTGAACACCATTGGCATTGACAAAATCACCATCAATCAATTGCAAAAGGCAGCTTTACTTGGAAAGCTTACATGCTACAACCATACCTTTAACACCATTAAAGAACAACATCTGTCTATCCGAGATCCTTGGGAAAGGCTCAATAGGGTGGTAAAAATACTGAATCCAATCTGAATATCTGGCTCCTCTGGATTCCTTATAATAACCAGTTTGTGATCACCATCCTACCATGTAGCCACCAATTTTATAAATTCACGGTACAGTGTATGTATTCTTTCATCTGACTTATTCACCATAGGCAGTTGCAGGGAGCTAAAAGAATCAAAATGGCAGCCATGGCTGAGTGATCAAAGCCTTATCCCTTTTTATGTGCCAGGTTACATGGGCATGCTACCATCTTGACTTTTTTGACTCACCACCCCCCCCAAAAAAAAAACCACCAGGGTATTTACCATCAGGGTATTCCACTGGCATATTTACACTCAAAGATAAGCCTTCTTTAAGTTTCTGATAGGATGGGATACAAATTGTGTGCTGTTATATACTGCCTATCCATCCTGCTTGTTTCTTCCTGCCAATGATCAGAACTGGGAAATCTAGATGATTCCTTCTATATTGTAGCTCATTCATCGTGACATGCAAATCAGGAACAAGTTTATTCATTACGCACCCTGCAACACTCTAACAGAAACAGCCAAAGCACTCCAAACACTAAGGAGTTTGGCTTTTCATTCATTACTCCTCAGCTTACTAGACTCAGCCATCAATCAAAGACTAGCCTCACCAGCTGTATACATAAGAATAACAGGGATAATCTCCCAATAGTTGGCTGCAGATGTTCCTGCTAAATACAACATGAGGTCCAGTGGTGTGATTCAAATATGTGAACAACTGGTGCTCTGTGTGGATGGTGCTTCCAGAAGTCCGTTCTGGGCCTGGGCAACAAAAAATTAGCGAACTGGCTGAATCCCACCACTGATGGGGTCTATGGCTGTAGATATTCCTACAAAGACTTTATAGTTCACATTGTCACAAAGGGTAGCGTGTTTTTTCCATAGAGAAATGCTAGCAGAGATGGTCAAAGAAAGACTGCACTATATCTTGAAACATTGTGCTAAGCAGAACTGCTGCAGAGTATTCCTTGTAATATATATTATCATAAAACTGAGCACTGAACCTAGAGCACAGCAATCACTTTCTATAAAAATTTAATGACAAGAACACTATTACTTTAAGCCTTCTCCAAAGAGTCAACTGTACCTTTAGTTATGAATTCAAAGGAGAAGAAAGTGCAGATTAATTTTCCAAGTAAATATCACTATCCCATGGTGGTGCAGTGGTTAGAATGCAGCATTGCAGGCCAATTCTGCCAACTGCCAGAAGTTCGATCCTGACCAGCTCAAGGTTGACTCAGCCTTTCATCCTTCTAAGGTCAGAAAAATGAGGACCCAGATTGTTGGAGGCAACATGCTGACTCTATAAACCGCTTAGAGAGGGCTGTAAAACACTGTGAAGTGGTATATAAGTCTAAGTGCTATTGCTATCCCTCCTATTTGAGTTGCATATAGATGTTGTGTATGTGTTTAGAAATAGGAACAGCGATGATATTCTGTACAGAAAGTGAATTAACTAACATTTTTTTCCTAAAACATAGTGGTGGGATCTGGCTGAGATGCTGATGTTGGTGTATTTGCCATGGGCCCTATCATGCACTGTTTAGGGGTGAACAATTTTGGAGATGTAGCTTTAGCTTCAAAATCTCATCCTACTTTCTCTAGTGATAACTTACTCCTGTTCAATATAAAATTATGCTTATAATATATCCCCACCATTACGGCATGGTCCATCTGCAGTCAAAATTAACAGGCTAAAAAGTCCCAGCAATTAAACTCATGTGAAAGCAATACAATCGATATTTAGAGTCGCAGTAAATGGAACACTTATACAACTGCTATAAAATCTGAAACCTATAAACTCTATATAATCAAGTAGTTGCATTGTATGTCCATTGAATGTCAGGGTCCTCTGGGGCAGAAGGTTTAGTTAATGTGGGATATTTACTCCTTGATGTATCCCTATGAGGGCATAGGTGGAACTGTTCCTTCAAGCTATGCAATTGTTTTTCTTCCTTTTGAGTTGCTTATCTTTATCTAGCCTCCTATGGAAGTTTCTCATTTGGGACTCCTACTTTTTAAGAGCGTCTACTTTTCATTTTTCAAAAGCAGCCCTCATGTTTTTGTTTGCTCTTTTAGGTTGTAATACAGGTAGTTCCCGACTTACAACCACCATTTAGCCAAAAATTTCTGTTGCTAAGCGAAACAGTTGTTAAAGTGAGTTGTGCCCCATTTGATGACATTTCTTGACATCGTTGTTAAAGTGAGTCACTGCAGCTATTAAATTTGGTTGTAAGGTAAATCTGGCTTCCCCACTGACTTTGTCAGAAGGTGACAAAAGATCACAAAAGGTGATCACATGATCCTGGGACCCTGCAATTATCATAAATGTGAGCCAGTTGACAATCATCTGAATTTTGATCACATGACCATGGGGAAGCTGTGACAGTCGTAAGTGTGAAAAATGCTCATAAGTCACTTTTTCCAGCGCCGTTGTAACTTTGAATGGTCACTAAATGAACTGTTGTAAGTTGAGAACTGCCGGTAGTCCCTTTAAGTGCTCTAATTCTTCTAAATCACAGGATTCAATTAATGGGAATTCACACTTTTCACCAAATGGTTTAATAATAATGAATAATTATTGAAAGTTTCAGGAAGACCAAATATTTCACATGTATACCGATTTCCTGAAATCTAATAGATGTTTTCCAAGCAAAAGTGCAACCTAAGATTGAAGTAACCAGGAGTTTGCAAATTTGTTTGTTTATAGGTCTGATTTATAGAGCCATACAGCCAGTGCTTTTTTGTAAAAAAAAAAAAAGGTGCCGGAACTCACACGTCATACAACCCGCCTTGCCTACCCTACAAGGTTCCATCCAAAAAGGGTGCCGGAACTCCGTTCTGGGCGTTCTATGACAAAAAAAGTCCTGCATACAGCAGTGAATCTGGACAGCATACGGTACAAAAATTAAAACCACACCGCAACTTATACCCAGTGGTGGGATTCAAATGTGTGAACAACCGGTTCTCTGTTTAGGATGCCGCTTCTGGAAGTCCATTGTGGGCCGGGGCAACAAAAAATTAGCTACCGGTTCTGCCAAACTGGTGTGAACTGGCTGAAGCCCACCACTGCCAATAACCCATAATGCCCTGATTAAAACAACTCCCAAACCAAAATCCACCTCACCAGCAGAACTCACCTAACCTCCTGCCCCAAAAGTCAAGACACCCTTGCAAGGAAACATATTATCTCTACATATTAGCTTTGTTTGGCTGCTTTGTTCTTGAAAGGCTGGCCGGTGCTTTTCTTTGTGAGCATTCTTGCATCATCCCATCATTCCTATAACTGTATCATGATATCACGATTAAGAACAATAAGATTAAGAACCCGAATGCAGAAATGCTGTGCATCAAGTTTAGCTGTTGGGAAGTCGATTGAGGTTTTCCAGGGTAGAATTCAACAAGGGTTTTGAGGGTTTTCAGTGCATTTTTATAGCAAGCCTCTTCCTTGGCAGTAGCTTTTGAAACTGCTTCTGAAACTGCCAAACATGACTCAAACATTCACAAATACATGTGGCGAAACACATGAAGAGCAGAAGGTTCACCGTCTCTACTGTGTACTGGGTTTCTTGCAAGTAGGAGGCGAGACGACAGGGTTCAAACAGGAACATTGCTTTATTGTAGAACACGAACTGAACTAGTAACCAAGGCTTCTACGCAGCTACTTATACGGCTGGCCACTAGGCAGCAGCCAATAGGTTTAAAGGAGCCTATTCCCGCCCCAGAGCCAACCAATGATCTTCCTGGAAACTGCATGTCTGGGCAGCCAGTGACCGTTACACAGACTCCCTGATTAAGCAATCTCAAGCAGCATTCAAAGACACGTGGAAACAGCTCAAGTAAATAGGCCCAATACATTATAATTACTTCATCCTTTTTTAGGCGTGAAACCTGGGGAAGTTGGAAAAGGCATTGGCCAAATTGGCAAGCATTCCCTGTCCGATTATTATCTGCAAGCTCAAGACTCACCACTCTTGAATGTTTTGATCATTCTTGTAGCATCTTGAAGTCTGAAGAGATCCGCAAATATCAAAACACTTGCGATTAATCCACTTAAAAGTGGGAATGCAGGGCCTATTCAGAGGTGGAGTGGAACACAAAAGATTAAACTGATGCTTCTGCTGTTTGGTTGGAGTTTTCCTGTGTTGAAAAACTTACAGGCAGTTAACTCATGGAATTTTTAAACATCCAGATCTAAACTACGCTAGTTATTAGACTAAACTAAGATACCAAATGTTATTCTGTATATAAAACACTTGGTTTGTAACTAAATTCTTATTGTTAAAAGTTGTTTTTCTCATTTAAATAGACATTTGGAAAAAGGAAAAGAACACTTGATTTTAGAGGTAGCTTGGTCTTTTCTTGAATGATTTTTTTTAATGTTACCAAATATTGTTTCAGGATGCAGTCGAAACAAATAAGGAATCATCTATTCTTTCTTTCTTTCTTTCTTTCTTTCTTTCTTTCTTTCTTTCTTTCTTTCTTTCTTTCTTTCTTTCTTTCTTTCTTTCAAGCAGAATTGAATTTGAAAAAGAGAAAAAGGCCCATATGGCTAGACATCTTTTCAGAAACTGAATGAAATAATGAAGCTGTGGTTTTTTAAAAACAAAAAACAAAACAGAGGGGAAATTGCTTATCGTGTACTCCAGTCTTACCGGTAGGTATAATCAAGAACTATTTGCCATTTTCGAAGGAGAAAAGCCAACATTTACTATATATTCCACTGGTATATAAATAAGAGGTGGTGCAGAAGCAGCTATACAACTATGACATTGTATCAAGTCTACCCCCAGGACTTCCGAAAAGTCCAGGATTTTGAAGACCCCAGAGTCCTGCATTCTGCTTCTGCTCACGTTTGGATGATCAAAGTTCCTACTTTTGCTAGGACAATTCTGGGTCGGAGGGAAGCATTGTGGGTACTATGCCTACTCTCCATATCCTGGTAAATATTCTACTTTCAATAGCACATCCTGAGAAGTAAACGGCAGCGCAAGTGAGAGAAAGGCTCACATTGTAAGGAGCTACAGCATGTGTACAAGACGCAGCATGCAAAATAGCTTCAGTGGTTACCACCCATTCTGCCAATGGAAGGTCATGAGCCAGAGTAGGTAGAAGCAGTGTAGAAAGCTACAGAAGTGACATCAACAAGTCATCCAAGGTTTGTTCGCCGTGCTCTTGGTGCCATACAAGGACACGGCAGCAGTTTAAAATCTGCTGCCTTCATAATTTTTGTCCCATTTCACTTTTTAATATTTTTTTCCTGTGGCTTTATATATTAAATGCTTCGCTGTTATTGTAGACTATTCACCAAATATGGCTGGAGGGTTATCATAAAATATTTGCGGGAAATAAATAACCTTCGATGAGACACAGAGAGGAGCTTATTCCCTACCAGTGCTGGCAGGATGGCCCAAAGTCATTTAGAGCTTGAAAAGTAATCACTACCACTGTAAATCATCTCTGGAAACATATTAATAACCAGTGCAGCTGTTGTAAAATGATTACAAAGTGCTTCCATGTGGGATACTCCATTAACAGCCCAAAGTTTGATAAAGAAAATATTGAACATCGATTAAATAAGCATGACATGGGGTGATTGAATACCAGGAAAAAGATGGCAAGGTTTTACAGGCCCCAAAACTGGTTATTAAAATTAATGATGTAAGCTGCCCAGGGTTGTTTTGAAATGCAATGAGGATCAAATAAATTTAATAATAATAATCCATGAAAGGGTCAAGCACAAATTGTGAAGCATCTTGCCAAAAGCTCACGATATATTATTGAAACTTGTGCTCTGTACGAAGATAAACACATGGAAGGGGAGGGGGGTGTCCCTTAGAATTACTGCTAATATATTTTATTTGTTGATTAGATGTACAGGTGAGCTTCAACTTACAACAGTTTGTTTAGTGACTGTTCAACCTTACAATGGCATTGAAAAAGTGACTTCTGTTTTTCACACTTATAACGGTTACGGCATCCCCATGGTCATGTGATCAAAATTCAGCCACTTGGCAACCAACTCATTAGGATGGTTGTCACCTTTTATGACCTTCTGACAAACAAAATCAAGGGTAAAGCCAGATTCACTTAACAACCATGTTACTAACTTAATAACTGCAGTGATTCACTTAACACCTGTGACATGAAAGATTGTAAAATGGGACAACTGTCTCACTTAGCAACAGCAATTTTGAGCTCTATTGTGGTCATATACTATCTGTATATCCTTTCTCTCCTTTGGGTGCTGAAGTAGTGGCATGTACTCCTTCCTCTTCCTGTTTAATAGGGAGCCTGTTCAAGCTTCCTACACAGATGGCCACTTTAAGGCTGTGATTGTATGATGTGCTATTCAAAGAATAAAGGGATACTTACTCTAATTGCACATGACAGACAGTAAGACATAGGCCCCAACCAAAGACCTAGACCAGGGGTCTTCAAACGTGGCCCTTTTATGACTTGTGGACTTCAACTCCCAGAATTCCTCAGCCAGGGAATTTCAAAGAAAGGGAGGGAGGGAGGGAGGGAGGGAGGGAGGGAGGGAGGAAGGAAGGAAGGAAGGAAGGAAGGAGAATGTTCCATTTGTTATTTTTTATTATTGGTTACTCAGCAGGTGTTAGCACTATGCACAGTTGATGGGAAATCTTCAGGGCTGCAAACAGAATTAAAAGTCCTGAAAGAAGATGTTTTTGCATTGTTGTAAAGGAAACATTATGGATGTGCTGATGAAGTCACCAGGAGTCAAACTCAACTTGATGGAGACTTTCCTATATATTGATTGTTTTGAAAATGATTCACTGTCCTTTGAAATCATGACAAGATATTACTATTACTGGATCCCATGTTGTCATCTTATTTCCTTTCAAACATTACAGTATGAACCTGGTAAAAGAATTATAAAACATGTTTCAGAAAATAATCTTTTTGAACTAGCAATAAAATAGTGGAATGACTTGCTTCTAGAAAATGTGGATGCTCCATCACTGGAGGCTTTTAAGAAGAGAAGCCACTTGTCTGGAATGGTATAGGCCAGGGGTAGACAACCTCGGCTCTTTTATGACTCATGGACTTCAACTCCCAGAATTCCTGAGTCAGCATAGCTGACTCAGGAATTCTGGGAGTTGAAGTCCATGAGTCATAAAAGAGCAGAGGTTGCCTACCCCTGGTATAGGCTTTCCTGCTTGAGCAGGGGGTTGGACTAGAAGACCTCCAAGGTTCCTTCCAACTCTGCTATTCTGTGCTTTCCCTGAGTCCAGAAAGCAAGGAATCTGTGTGATCACTCCCAGCCTTTTCAGATTATCTTCCCTCTGTGAATGCATATTCTCTGCACAGTCCTTTGAAGCAGTTCTTCTCTTCTTGCCTATGAGGTAAAATAGGCCATGTCCATTTCCCAGCATGTTACAAAGAGCAAAGGATTCTATCCTTGTTTTTCAATGATCGGGTGGATTATTAAATTATGAGTTTATCCCGTAATTCATGAACTCTTCACCACATTCCTGTAGCTAGAGAATAAGAGAGTCAACAACATGCTGACTCTAGCAGTGGGAATATGCGCTCTGGTCCATCCAACACAATAGTTCTATCACCCTGGGAATTTAAAGTCTCTTGGGAAAAGACATAAAAACGTGTTCTTTATGTTCTCTCATGGATATTTAAGAGGTTTTAAAAAGAGGGAGATAATAAAGCAAATTAAAAGCATGGATGAGTTCACAGACTTCTTGGTTTGCATTAAGCTGAATGCTTTCATGTGCTAAGCTATCTGTCCGCATTGTTGTCAATGAATTCAGTAGAATTCAATGAATTCAGTAGAATTCATTGACAGAATGTCAAGAAATAAGTCTTTATATATATATTTTTCCTACCCCTCTCCCATTTGCTATCCACCTTCGTTTTTTGTTCTTGTTTGTGTCTTTCAGTTTCCAAGGTCATTCACACAGAGCCGGTTGCTGGCTGACACATTGAGTTTTTCTTCTTTCCCTCATACAGGCATCCATAATTCTTTTTATCGTTCATTTGAAATGCAACTTTCTTATCGGTGTGAAGCCAAAAGGGCCATTCAGGTATTCTGGACTTATGGGGTAACAGCTCCATCTTCAGGCTTCTGTCAGCAAAGCTGGACCTTTCTGCCATTCATATCTCAAAACGCATCAATGCTGTAGCAGCTGATCTTTTCCTGTTATATATTCTTTTGTAGAGAAACCACAGCTATTTATGTCTCATCCCACCAATACGGTCTATTGCCTTCCTTTGCTTTGCTTTTTTAAAAATGTACTTGATCCCCAAATTATTATGAGCACTCCCAGGGGTACACTGAAAATTTAAATAAGGCGACTTCCTGCCCTCTTATTATATAAAAGAGATGTCAAGGCTATCTATGTCAAGAAACACATTACAACATACATCCTTGTGGATTGTTCCTCAGCTGTATGCAGTGATCTGCTGAGTTAAAAATATCTAGGCTCTTCAACGTAGTTATTATTTGTACAAAGTTTAAGTAGTGATAACATTGGCCGTAAATAAATAAATAAATAAATAAATAAATAAATAAATAAATAAATAAATAAATAGTGGGCTGACAGGAATGAAAATATATGAGATTGTGATTTACAACTGAACAAGGATTTGTGTTAATTAAAGCAATGGTGGACAGCAATTTAGAACATAGAATAGTAGAGTTGGAGATCATCTAGTCCAACCCCCTGCTCAGGCAGGAGACCCTATACAGGTAGTCCTTGACATACGACCACAACTGAGCCCAAAATTTATATTGCTAAGTGAGAAATTTGTTGAGTGAGTTTTTGCGACTTTTCTTGCCACATTTGTTAACTGAATCACTACAGTTGTTAAATTAGTAACACGGTTGTTAAATGAATCTGGTTTCCTCATTGACTTTGCTTGTTAGAAGGTTGAGAAAGGTGATCACATGACCCCAGGACACTGCAACCATCATAACTGTGAGTCAGTTATCAAGCGTCCAAATATAAATCACATGACTAGGGGGATGCTGCAATGATCATAAGTGCGAAAATTGGTCACAGGTCACTTTTTCCAGTGCTACTGTAACTTCAAACAGTCACTAAATGAATTGTTGTGAGTTGAGGACTACCTGTACCATTTCAGACAAATGGCTGCCCAGTCTCTTCTTGAAAGCCTCCAGTGATAGAACACGCACAACTTCTGAAGGCAAGCTGTTCCACCAGTTGATTGTTCTTACTGTTAGGAAATTTCTCCGTGGTTCTAGGTTGCTTTTCTCCTTGATTAGTTTCCATCTGTTGTTTCCTGTCTTGACTTCTGGTGCTTTGGAAAATAGCTTGTAACCTTTTTTCTCAGCTATCTTTGGACATTACACCCCAGGACTGCACCGATGTTGAAGTCAGATGTGCAGATCCCACTTCACACACATTCTTGCTCTCTTTCACTCATACCTTTCATTCAACATGATCCTTTCTCCTTCTTCTTCCTCTTCTTCCTCCTTCAGTTCAGCTCATCATTCCAAAAAATTGGTCTGGTTTCTAAATTGCTAGCTCAGGAATAATGGACCAGTCTCCCCACGGCTTTGCATGATGCTCTTTTTAGGGCTGAACTCAGGAGCATCTTATGGTTGAACATCCTTCTTCAACATTCCAATCCTCGGAAATGTTGGAATAAAATTCCTATTATCACTAGACAGTGTCCCCATGATGGTTAGGGACAGACAACGGGCAAGGCACTTTGAAAAGTGCAAAGCTGAATGAATCTACCTTTATATCGGGTTCTTGGATTCCCCTCACCTTTCCTGCTAAGCCAACAAGGAAGAAACATAAAAGTTTTCTTTTCGTTCTGATTAACACTTTCTCATGTTCTGTGACTGTTTCAAATAAACCAACTTCAAAACAAGGTGGAAGATGAACTATTTAAATTAAGCACTGTGACGAAATCAGTGTTAAAGTAGAAGTTAAAAGGTTTCCCTGTCTAGTCACTTCTGATTTTAAGGGGCAGTGCTCATCCCTGTTTCTTAGCTGAGGGAGCCAACATTGTCCAGGCGATATGCATGACTATACACACTGAGGCTCAGGGAATGCTGTTATCTTCCCACTGAAGTGGTACCTATTTATCTACTAGCGTTTGAATGCTTTCGACTCTGCTAGGTGGGAAAGTAATGGGAGCTTACCTCATTGCTCAGTGCTCAGGTCTCGAATGTGGACTGTCAGCTTTCCAGCTGACAAGCTCTGTGTCTTTCTCCACTGAGCCATGGTGCCCCAACAAAATCAGTGTTTGTTTTTTATAACATTGCTTCTGAATTTGCTGCCTCTTTAAAGAAATTATTTTGTTTCTTAATATACCCAATATCATCAGGAGAAATTGCAGGTAATCCCCGAGTCACGAGCGTTCAAAGTTACGTGATGAGCGCCCCCTAGTGCTTATGAGCAAGTTCCAAAATGACGAATATTGCAGCACCACAGCACGCATTTGCCCTTACGAGCGAACGCAGTGGCTCTGCAATGTTTGCCCTGCTTATTCCCTCCCTCCCCACCCCTGCCCCGGATCTCCCTAGGCACCAGGCTTTCAATACTCACCCTGCAAAGATCAAGATCCTTCGCTTTCGTGGCTACTCCAGGCCTTCAGTGCATTCACAGAGAATGGAGGCCTAAAGTAATGCAAGATCACGCAAGATCAGTGGGGAGAGATCTCACGCTACTGATCTCGCATGATCACATGGTATTTTAGGCCTTTATTCTCTGCAACAGAGAATGGAACCGAAGCCAAGAGATGCTTCCACGTGCCTCCGGAGGCTGGATCGAGGTGTCGGAGGCCTTTTCCAGACCGCTGCTGCCTGGATTGGAGGCCAGGGAATGCTTCTGTGCATCCTCCATGGCCCGATCTGGGCTCCAGAAGCTTTTTCCAGGCTGCTGCCACTCAGATCTGAGGCCAGGGAACACTTCCATTCCCCTCCCACAGCCCGATCTGGGCTCCGTATGCCTTTTCCAGGCCGCTACCACCCGGGTCTGAGGCTTGGGAACACTTTCATGCCTCCTCCCCCACGGTCCGATCTGGGCTCCAGAGGCCTTTTCCAGGCTGCTGCTGCCCAGATCTGAGGCTGGGGAAAAGGCCTCCAGAGCCCAGATCAGTCCATGGGGGGAAGGGGGGGCTGAAGAAGCATTCCCCCATCCTCAGATTTGGGCTGCAGCAGGAACCGTGCCAGAGAGGAGAACGATCTTTTCCAAGTGAGTCCGGTGCAGCAGGAAGGGAGGGGTATCTTAGTGAATCAGGGAAGCCTTGGGGGCCTGTTCCATTACACTCGTAACTCAAGGACTACCTGTATATCTTTCTCTACTTTTGAATCAACTAGGTCTTTCCGTAACACCATCTTTTGTTCGTTCTTCTTCAAGGGGCTTTCAAGGGTTGTTGGTCAATAAGCTACCACTTGCAAAAATTTCAAGAATTTCTGAGTCAAATAACATGCAATAAGCCATTTTCATCCATTTTAACTATAATTCTGAGGGCACATACAGTATACATGAGAACTTTATTTTAGTTCAAAACCAGTTCTGGACTTTCATTTGTCCATGACCTGAGTTGTGTCTGAAAGAAAAAAAAGCAGAATTCGTCTATAGGATTTTATACAGGCAGCCCTCAATTTGCAACCATTTGTTTAGCGAATGCTTGAAGTTGCAACAGGACTGTAAAGTGACTTACAGCCAAGATTCATGCTTACAACCGTCACAGCATCCCCATAGTCATTTGATCACCATTCAGGCACTTGGCATCCAATATGTTTTTTATAATAGTTGCAGCACCATCTGGGTTCCTGTGTCCATCATTTGTGACCTTTCCAGCTGGCTTCTGACAAGCAAAATTTGCGAAGGAAATCAGATTCACTTAAGGGCCATGTGATTGATTTTAACAATTGCAGTGATTCGCTTAACACTCATGGTTGTGAAATTGGGCAAGACCCACTTAAACAGGCGATTTGCTTAACAACAGAAATTCTGATCCCAATTGTGGTTGTAAGCTGAGGATGACCCATACACTGAATTCTTGGACTGACTGTAGATCACCCTTCCATGGGTATCTTATAAATTGTGCCTCAGGATTACTACAGTTTCCTGTTATAGCATGACTTGGGAGGAGGGGGGAGAGTTTGTCGCATTCAGGTACATCCAGGTGTTACCAAACTGGCAAGTTCTACTTTAGAATTTCAACCTGCCTCCACTGATTCTGAACGGCTTGCATGTCATTCATGATCAGACCGCTGCTGGAACGGTTACAGTTGGTGCCGCACAAGCACGCCTGCACAATCAAATTTTTCTCCTTTCCTTCCTCCTCCTGCGCTTGCCAAAGATGTCCTTGGAGAGTTGGAGGGGAAATTGGAATAGAGGCAGCTTGCAGAAACAGGGGTTACTGTGCCAAGGATTGTTAGGCTGTTTGCACAAGCATCCTTGGCTTCCACTGCATTAGATATTGCCTGGTAATCTGTACATTATACACTTATGACTAGTTATCGCTTGTGGCTGAGTCCTTTTTTTTCTGAGCTGCCTTTTCAAATACAGAATTACTGGGAATAATCTTTTAAATTACCCTGTCAGATGGGGGATAAACCTCCGAGTCTCAGCCCACAAGCTGAGCATGGGTAGGCTCGTAATATCCTTATTCTAATACGCGAAATCACTGGGAGTTCTTAAGCAAATCCTACAGCTAATTACTTCCCCATAGGAGCTGTGTACAACTCCAAATATTTGTTCACATTCATTAAATATTCCAGTAAAAACCTTGTGTTTGAGCTTTGTACAATGTCGTGCAGTTTGGTAATCTATTGCTGGCAAGAACGAGCCCCTTCTAATCAAGTTGCTCTCACTGCGTGATGAAATGTGGTTTTAGATAAGTGGGCTTTTCTGCTACTTAATATGATTCTAAATGGCTGGAACCAGGAACTTGGCCACCTTTTTAAAAAAATAAAATAAAAAATGCTTCTCAGCTTGGCCAATCATCCCTTTAAATGACATTTAAAGAGTATATTTGCTCTCCCCACCAAAATACTCCCTCAACTCCAGAGCAAAACCGCTTTCTGTTTATAATACTGGCTACTACTGTTAGATGCCTCTCCTCAAGGAACAAGGCATATAGCTTTTTACAAAGATGATAATGATCTTCTACCATCTACCCCAATGTAGACTGCTTGGTTTCTTATTGCTTTTTTTAAAGGAATGGTGGTTCATCTCTTTTTTTCAATGTGTGTCTTTAACAGCTGGTAAACATTTTCACATTTTAATATGATTTTTATTATTTTTGGGAAAGGCTTTCTCTGATTTTAGTCAATGCTACCTTTCTGGAAAGGTGGCTCAGCAGTTAAAAGCCTGGGCTTGGCGGCTGGAAAGCTGGCAGCCCAAGTTTGAGGGCGGAGCGCCACATGCTGGGGTGAGCTCCCATCCTCACCCTGGTTCCTGCCAACCTAGCAGTTCAAAAGCATGCAAATGCAAGTAGATAAATAGGTACCACTTTGGTGGGAAGGTGCTCTGTGACATCATGCTGGCCATATGACTGCAGAAATGTCTTCAGACAGAACTGGCTCAATGGTCTTGAAATGGAGACAAGCACCGCCCCCCATAGTTGGCAATGACAAACAGAGTAAAATCTACAGGGACTCCCTTTTAAAAAAAAAACCATTCTGGAAAAGTAGTCTATAAATAAGTACTTATAAGGAGGTGGTGGTGGAGGAGGAGGAGGAGGAAGAGGAGGAGGAGGAGGAGAGAGAGAAAAGTGCAAATTTCATCCAAAAGAAGTGTGTGTGTGTGTGTGTGTGTGAGAGAGAGAGAGAGAGAGAGAGAACAACATAAGAAAATGGTGTGAACAAACTACTTATAGACTCTTATCCCCTCTTCTTTTTCATCCCTCATAGTCTGAAGAAGAATGATTATTTTCAAGTACAATAGTGAATATGTGGGAATCTTCACCCACTTCAGAAACTTCACATCCTATGATTTTCACAAGTCATGTTATTCTTGCTTTAAAAGACATTCAGCCATACTTGATGTTTGCCCATATATTCCCCAAGTAAAATACAATGCAGGTACATGACCTTGTCACTATGATCTCTTTGTCCCATTATTATTTCTGGGAAAATCTGAGTTGCTGCATAAATAATTTGACTCAAAACAATATTTAGATCTTGAGAAAATTTGGAAAATTGAGACTCTGTCCTCTGACAATGTAGCTTAGCAAAAGACACCGTAATATTGTATTCAGCTTTTGGTTATAAAAAAGTTGAGATTCTAGACAGAGTGCAGAGAAGAGCAAAAAAAGATGATTAGGAGACTAGAGGCTAAAACAGATGAAGAACGGTTGCAGGAATTTGATATCTCTAGTTTAATGAAAAGGAGTACTAGGGGCAGGGCTTTTTTTCTCATAGAACGCTCAGAACGGAGTTCCGGCACCTTTTTTGGATGGAACCTTGTAGGGTAGGCAAGGCAGGTTGTATGACATGTGTGAGTTCCGGCACCTTTTTCTTTTTCAAAAAAAGCACTGACTAGGGGTGACATGATAGCAGTGTTCCAACATGTCAAGGGTTGCCACAAAGAGAGAGTCAAGCTATTCTTCAAAGCACCTGAAGGCAGGACAAGAAGCAATAGATGGAAACTAACCAAAGAGAAGCAACCAAGAACTAAGGAGACATTTCCTGACAGTGAGAACAATAAACCAATTGGAATAGCTTATCTTCAGTGGTTGTGGGTGCTTCATCATTGGAGGCATTTAAAAAGAGACTGGACAGCCATTTGCCTGAAATGGTATAGAGTCTCCTGTTTGAGCAAGGTTTGGACTAGAAAACCGCCAAGGTCCCTTCCAACTCTGTTATTCTGTATGGGTAGATTGAAAAATGCATACTGCACTCCCATTTGTACACAAAGAAACTCGAAACTAAATCCTGAATAATTGACATGCAACTTATTTGCTCAGCATCTCAATATCAATCTACTAAATAAATCAAGAACATGAAACATTTCTTTAAGGATACAACTTAGAGATCAGGGGACAGCAAAACAGGGTGAGCACCTACTTCAAGATTGGGAGGAAAACGCCAACCACAAAGAAGGAAAGGAGAGATTAGGTATCTGATCATCCTAATATACGGCAGATGTGCAATGAGTATGGCAGATGTGACTTGTATGTTGGATTCGAGAGAGATTCAAAAGCTTTTCTGCCCTACAAGGAAAGGGAGGGAGTGTTATTTTGGAGGGATGGAGCTGTAGAAGAAAACATGGAATGTCACAAATAGTTGTCTTCATTTCAACCTTATTTATTTATTTATTTATTTATTTATTTATTTTATTACATTTATATACCGCCCTTTTCCGGAGGACTCAGGGCGGTTTACAGGGTAATTAAAAACCAAAATACAAAAGTTAAAAAAACCAAATTTTAAAAAAATTAAATTTATCCCTGTATAAGTAAAACCCCAATTAAAATAAATTAATCCTCAGCCTGGGCCAGAGAGCTCGAAGAGCCAGTTCTTCAGGTCCCGGCGGAATGAACGGAGGTCGGGGGCAGTCCTCAGCTCCACTGGCAGCTGGTTCCAAAGGGCAGGCGCCCCCACTGAGAAGGCCCTATCCCTGGGTGTCGTCCGCCGGCAATCTCTCACCGGCGGCACCCTGAGATGACCCTCCCTGTGGGAGCGCACTGGACGAAGGGAACTTGATGCCGGCAGCAGGTGTTCCCTCAGATATCCCGGACCCAAGCCATGTAGGGCTTTATAGGTCATCACCAGCACCTTGAATTTCACCCGGAGGGCAACCGGAAGCCAATGCAGCTCGCGGAGTAGAGGTGTTACATGGGAGTATCAAGAAACCCCCATCACAACTCGCGCGGCCGCATTCTGCACCAGCTGAAGCCTCCGAGTGGTCCTCAAGGGCAGCCCCATGTAGAGAGCGTTGCAGTAGTCCAAACGGGAGGTCACGAGCGCATGAGTTACTGTGCTTAGGGCATCTCGGTCCAGATAGGGTCGCAACTGGCGCACCAGGCGAACCTGGGCAAAAGCCCCCCTGGTCACGGCTCCTATATGGTCTTCAAAATTGAGTCGTGAATCCAGGAGGACGCCCAAGTTGCGAGCCCTATCAACGGGTGGTAACACCTCACCCCCCATCGTTAGAGATGGAATAATCTGGTTAACCCGAGATGCCGATATGCACAGCCACTCAGTCTTGGCGGGATTGAGACGAAGCCTGTTTCTCCCCATCCAGACCTGGACCGCCTCCAGGCACCGGGACATCACGGCGAGGGCATCGCTGGGTTGGTTCGGGGTGGAAAGGAAAAGTTGGGTATCATCAGCGTACTGATGATACCCCACCCCGAAACCACGAATGATCTCACCCAGCGGCTTCATATAGATGTTGAACAGGAGGGGCGAGAGAACCGACCCCTGAGGCCTCGGGGTGGATCTCTGCCCTCCCGTCAACACCGACTGCGAGCGGCCCAGGAGATAGGAGGAGAACCACTGTAAAACGGTGCCTCCCACTCCCAACCCCCTGAGACGCCGCAGCAGGATACCATGGTCGATGGTATCAAAAGCCACTGAGAGATCTAATAGGACCAGGACAGAGGAGCAACCCCTGTCCCTAGCCCTCCAGAGATCATTCACCAGCGCGACCAATGCCGTCTCCATGCTGTATCCGGGCCTGAAACCCGATTGGTACAGGTCCAGATAATCAGTTTCCTCCAGGAACAGTTTCCACCACACTCTCAACAACCTTTGCCAAAAAGCGAAGGTTGGAGACTGGACGATAGTTATTTAAAACAGCTGGGTCCAAGGCAGGCTTCTTGAGGAGGGGTCTCACCACCGCCTCCTTCAAGGCGGCAGGGAAGACACCCTCCTTCAAAGAAGCAGTTATTACTGCATGGAACCAGCCTCGTGTCCCCTCCCGGGCCGCATAAGCTAGCCAGGAGGGGCACGGATCCAACAAACAGGTGGTGGTGCTCAGCCTCCCCATGATCCTGTCCACATCATCAGGGGAAACAGGGTCAAACTCAGTCCAGATAACATGCTCAAGACTGTCTGATTCCTCCACATCAGACTCTGCCCAGTCAGAGTCCAGACCGGTCCGGATCTGAGTGATTTTGTCCGCCAGATGATGACTAAACTCCTCGGCTCGTCCCCGCAAGGGATCCTCCCTCACCTCCTGATTAAGGAGGGAGCGAGTTACCCTAAACAGGGCAGCCGGGCGATTATCTGCGGACGCGATAAGGGCAGCAAAGTAGTTAGACTTCGCCGTCCTTATCGCCGCAAGATAAGACCTTATAAAGGTTCTTAACTGCAATCGGTCAGATTTGGATCGGCTGGACCTCCAACCGCTCTCTAGACCTCGTCTCCGACGCTTCATCTCCCAGAGCTCCGCAGAGAACCATGGAGCCCAACGGGATCTGCGCCAGGCCAGAGGTCGCAAGGGTACAACGCAGTCAAGTGCCCCGGCGGCCGCCCTTTCCACCAGAACATCGACTGGGCTGTGGGTAAGGGTGATGGGTATAGGCCCAAGCGCCCTCTGGAACCGTTCCAGGTCCATTAGGCGCCTGGGGCGGAACCACCTGGTCGGTTCCGCAGCCCAGCCGCGGGGGGTGGCATAACGGAAAACCAGCCGCAGGAGGTAATGATCTGACCATGACAGGGGGGCGATGGTTGGTGAACCCCCTCCCAGATCATCCAACCTTGGAGTTCAGCAGCCAGCAACGGTACTGAATATGTTGGTATGCTTGAAAGAACCTCAGGCTTGCCCTGCTGAATGTTTTTTATGCTGCATTCTTTAAGCTGGGAAACTTTACATATTTGCTTACTTCCTTTTGCTAGCAATCATATTAAGAAACCGTTGCTTACCTTGACTCATTAATCAAAGGGCCAGCTAGCCATTAAATTCAAGAAAATAAAACCATAAATAAAGTAACATCTGGCAGGTTTTAATTTAGAAGGGAGGCTAGCAGGAAATACTAGATGATAGGGTGGACTGGTAATATAAGATGCATGTAGCTCTCATTTAGCCACTGACTCGCTTAGTGACCGCTTGCACTTACAAGCGAAAAAACTGACTTTGCCACCCATCCTCGCATTTTCAACCTTGGAAGATCTATAAAGCAAAGGAAAACTGAAGTAAGATTGTACGTATTGTTGCAGTTTCACTAAGTGACTGCTTAACACTTAACAACTGAGTCGCCAGTCCCAATTGTGGGTGTTAAACAAGGACTATTTATACAACTTAGAATAACACAGTAGTGATCCATTTCCATATTGTTGCAGAAAGAAGAAGAAGATATAACTGATAGTTGAGTTATAATATAGAGTTGTTAGATTGGAATTATGGAATCCAGGGGTCAGATCTCTCCTTAGCAATTGGAAAGGTCACCAATTTTTCAGCCTAATCTCCTTCCAGAAGGGTGAAATTAAGGAGGAGGAGGAGGAGGAGACAGAGAGCAGCCCTCAGGGTGGGATCATAATGCATGCAATAAAATTACTATGGTCAAAATAATTCTAAAACAGTTAAAAGAGAAATTTCCAAAGGAGTGAATTTCATATCAGAATATTTGCACGGCACATTTCATTACATGCACTCACATTCTCAGCATATTTATTTATTTGTCCACATACATGCATATGTATGTGCAATTATCATGGTGTATTTGGCATTTAAATTTATTAGCTGGAAGAAATTACACAGAACCATCTGCTATCCTGTACTAACTTCTTATAACTGATAAAGCAAAAGGCCCAGGAGGATTAGATGAAGTAAAAGCAATTCTCTTAAAATAATTGAACATAATTATGCATTTAACAGTTTAATGTAATATTATTCAACAGATGTGCAAATAATAGTAGAAATATTCACGACAAACCATATGTTGGAAGTAAAATAACACTGTAGGACACCAATAGAATATGAAATAAGACTGACTTGGAAATATAATCAGAGCTTATTAAAATATACTGCTATAAAATAATATATATACGAAATTTTTGAACAATAGAGGTAGCAAATATGCACACATACACACGTTTATTAAGTATATGATGTGTGTGTGTATATGTGTGTGTGTGTATAGATAGATAGATAGATAGATAGATAGATAGATAGATAGATAGATAGATAGATATGGTAAAGGTAAAGGTTCCCCTGCACATGCGTGCTAGTCGTTTCCAACTCTAGGGGCCGGTGCTCATCTCCGTTTCAAAGCCAAAGAGCCAGCGCTTGTCCGAGGACGTCTCCGTGGTCATGTGGCCGGCATGACTAGACACCAAAGGCGCACAGAACGCTGTTACCTTCCCACCGTAGTGGTCCCTATTTTTCTACTTGCATTTTTTTTATGTGCTTTCGAACTGCTAGGTTGGCAGAAGCTGGGACGAGTAACAGGCGCTCACTCTGTTACGCGGCACTCGGGATTCGACCCGCCAAACTGCCGACCTTCTGATCGACAAGCTCAGCGTCCTAACCCACTGAGCCACCACGTATGGGGTGTATGTTGGACATTTGGACTTAGTTATCTGTATGGGATATATATATATATATAGTACATAGTACACTGTATGGGATATATATATATAGTACACAGTACACAGTACACAGTATATGCAGTTTTGTTTATAGCAGTAGCACCTAAACTTGATACCAGTCGCTTCACATGATTGTCACTTAGAAAAACAGTAATGGTCCTCTGTTTCTGTGAAAGACCACTTGTTCTGTATTTCTGGTTTTAATTTTTCAATTTGCCATTGCAAGAAAATATGCACTTTTATTTGACTCACTTGAGCTCCCATACAGATAACTAAGTCCAAATGTCCAACATACACTAATTCTATTTTCTGGAACAAAATTCTGAATCTTCTGTGACCCACAGCAGATAATTCAGTGCAATGCATCTTAGTTTAATTAATTAATTTTATTTTTAAACCTCTTAGTAAGAGAAACTGGATGGTGTTCAGGTGTTAGAAGAAAATTCTCGTCTATTTTGGGGCTCGGTAAATGAGCATAGGACAGCCTGCATGGAGGTAGAATTCATTTGACAGCAGACACATGATTCAACTTAAAAAAATAAATAAGTATTTGATTAATTTTTTAGTTTTACAATCCTAGATACTTAATAAACAATGTGTTGTCTGGGTCCATTAATAATTCAGTGGTACATATTAACTTCTTCAATCTAGGGCCAATATTACACCATTCAATGCCTCCTCTCTTATTCCAGCAGTGCACATTTTCCCACACATTTTTCCAATACAATTCTTATTGTTGTTAATACATATACAATTGAATAACAACATCTTTTTTACATTTTCCTAATAATATCAATAATGTCACGTTAAAATATCTTTTCTAATCAAAATATATCTTAGTTGCATTTGCACTTAATATCTATTTGTTCAATTAATATCCTGTTTTTCCCGCTTTTAAAAAAAACGTTTAATTTCTCATCAGTGTTCAAAATGTCTCTATCACTTATAATTTCTCATAATTATATTTGGGTAACCAAAAGCTTCCCTTATTCAAACCCTCTTAGCATTTTCATATTTCCCTTCTCATACCAAAATATAACATCTGTTCTGAACCAGCCCTCTTCTCGCAACCCCTATTCAAAAAGAAGAGTCTGGAGAGCGTCCAAGGCTAAAAGGCTTCTGCCAAGATTTAATTACGCAGTTAACAAAAACACTAGAGCTTGTCTTCTCAAGCGGAAAAGTTGCTTTCAGCAACCAGCCCCTCCCCAAACACTCCTTTTATAGAGAGCTCAGGGCGTGGTCTCCCTGTGCCTCCTCCCGAGGAGTCTCACAGCCTTTCTTTGTTTGTTCCTGCTCGACTGCCTCCTGCATCGGGCGTCCTTGAACAGGGCCAGCTGTGGGTCATCTTCCTCCGCACTCTCGGGCTCACGCAGCTGAGAAGAGGTCCCCGGCTGAGGACTCTGCAAAGCCTCCAAATCATCATCAGCCGGTTCGTTTCCCTCCTCCCCCACATCTGAGTCCTCCGATACATCGGAGCCGGCTGTCGGACCCACAGGCTGGCCCTGAGTCACAACAACATCATAGTTACAAATCCTATCTTTATAGTTATAATAATACTTCTATTTCTAATAATTATCCATTCTCAGCCATGTTCAAACATCTGATTAATAGTATAGTATCTCATCTAATGGGTCAAAACCTCTATTTTCTTCTGTCTTACTCCAGCTTTCTTCCTTTGCGAACTAACTTTCCAAGTCAATGCATTTGAATCATCAAGTAATTCTTCCTCTATTTTTGTGTATATTGTTTGGAATAAGAAAGAGAATTTGATTAAAGTAGTTTTGGAAGGATGATATTCATTAAACAGCCTCCCTCCTCCAATTTCCCACCATTCTCCTAACAAGTCCATCTTCCATTCAGTCAGCTCTTCTTTCTTATCCTCAAGTGTATTCTGAGATCTTGACAGATAAGATATCTTTTCCATTTCCGATATTATCACTACTTCTTCTAATTCTTCATTTGTCTGAGTCTGTCTATTTGTTCCTTTCTTTATGTCCTCCATCTTTGGATCTGCTTCCTCTGATTTTCCTTCTATTTTCTGGGTTGCTAGTTCCTTCTTTGTAGTCATTTTCTGAATTTGTAGATTTAGATTAAAAAAATGTTGTTTTATCTCCTTTGTGTTACTTTTAGTCTCATCATGAGCTAAGACAATTGTCTCTTGTATTGATTTTAACAGAAAGAATTTCTTTCTGAAATTCATCAACATTTTCTTGTTGGTATATCAAGCTGGGGACTTTGGGGACAGGTGTTAGGGATGATTTTTTACCATTTGAAGCTAAATAATGGAACATCCATTTTGTTTTTGTATGTAGTCTTTATTGTCTAATCTATATAGGTATTTAAAAAGTTTCAGTCAATTATCATTTGAATTCCAAATTATCCAGCCGGCCTATCAGTCCATTCTTAAGTCTCCCCTCAGCAAATATAAGAAAAGTTCAAATTTTCCAATTTTTTTCTATGAAAAACATACTGGAGAGAAAAGAGCAACTAAAAATTGTTAATTAAAAATTAAACTTAAGGGGAATAAAGCTATAGAAATAAAATTAACATAAGGTTTAAAATTGGAAAAGGTGAAATCGATGGAATTTATTAAGAATTTCCTGGTAAAAGATTATGGACGGAAATAAATGATTTGTTTTGAAAATTGAAAAATGAACTGGTGCTGACATCTAGTGGTGGATGAAAATACTGCCCTAAATGTACAGCTCAGGAAAAAAACATTATTGTGACCTTCAAAGAATTAAACAAAGAACAGCTGCAATAATAATAATAACAAAGAAAATACTGTGGATTATCTACAAAGTGAGAACTACAAAACCTAGAAAAAACTGACCTTGCCAGACTTTAAATACTTTTTAAATTGTGACTTTAAACTGATTGGCAGAGAAAGGATTTTTGGTCATTATGGAATATCAGAGGGCTGCAAAAGGAATGTACCAAGAAGGAATAAAGACTTTCCAGGAGGAAATGTATGATATTCTGCAACAATTACAAATGACATTAATCTCAAACCATAAGGAAATTAAAAATGAATTTGAAAAATTAACTGAAGGCATTTCTCATTTAATGTCACAACAAATAAATGACCAGAACATAAAAAGAGAGAGAGATCATGTAAAACTGATAACTTAAAATAAACAAATGGAAAGAAATTTAGAGATGGAGACTCAAGTGGAGAAGAACTTACAAAAAACACTGGATAAGGAAAAGAAAACTTGGACTCTAAGACCACAAAATAAATTTGAGAATAAGAAAACAGATTTGATAAGATGGACTGCAGAGTTGTTGGGAGTACTACAAGAAATGGAGAGACAAGAGATCACAAGAGAAATCTTCAATGAATATATTATATTATATATTTATATTTATTAAACTTATATACCACCCTTCTCCCATAGGACCCAGAGCGGTTCACAAGGCAATTAAAACAACATTACAACACAAAAATTAATAGCAATTAAAATAGATTAAATTTTCCTTGATTAAAATCTAAAGCCGTATATCTCTGATTAAAAACCCAATTACAATGTTAAAAAAATTAAAAAATCCTCAGTCCTGGCCGGAAAGCTCAAAGAGCCAGGTCTTCAGGTCCCGGCGGAATGAACGGAGGTCGGGGACAGTCCTCAGCTCCACGGGTAGCTGGTTCCAGAGGGCAGGTGCGCCCACTGAGAAGGCACTACCCCTGGGTGTTACCTGCCGGCAATCTTTTACTGGCGGCACCCTGAGAAGACCCTCCCTGTGGGAGCGCACTGGACGAAGGGAACTTGATGCTGGCAGCAGGTGTTCCCTCAGATATCCCGGACCCAAGCCATTTAGGGCTTTATAGGTCATTACCAGCACCTTGAATCTCACCCGGAGGGCAACCGGAAGCCAATGCAGCTCACGGAATAGAGGTGTTACATGGGAGTATCAAGAAACCCCCATCACAACTCGCGCGGCTGCATTCTGCACCACCTGAAGCCTCCGAGTGGTCCTCAAGGGCAGCCCCATGTAGAGAGCGTTGCAGTAGTCTAAACGGGAGGTCACGAGCGCATGAGTGACTGTGCATAGGGCATCTCGGTCCAGGTAGGGTCGCAACTGGCACACCAGGCGAACCTGGGCAAAAGCCCCCCTGGTCACGGCTCCTATATGATCTTCAAGGCTGAGCTGCGAATCCAGGAGGGCACCCAAGTTGTGAGCCCTATCGACGGGGGGTAACACCTCACCCCCCATCATTAAAGATGGAATAGAATGGTTCACTCGAGATGCCTGTACGCACAGCCACTCAGTCTTGGCAGGATTGAGTCTGAGCCTGTTTCTCCCCATCCAAACCCGAACCACCTCCAGGCAACGGGACATCACGTCGAGGGCATCACTGAGTTGGTTTGGGGTGGAAAGAAAAAGTTGGGTATCATCGGCGTACTGATGATACCCCACCCCAAAACCACGAATGATCTCACCCAGCGGCTTCATATAGATATTGAACAGGAGGGGAGAGAGGACCGACCCCTGAGGAACTCCACAAAAGAGAGACCTCGGGGCGGACCTCTGCCCTCCCGTCAACACCAACTGCGAATGGCCCAAGAGGTAGGAGGAGAACCACTGCAAAACAGTGCTCCCCACTCCCAACCCCCTGAGACGTCGCAGCAGGATACCATGGTCTATGGTATCAAAAGCCGCTGAGAGATCTAATAGGACTAGGACAGAGGAACAACCCCTGTCCCGAGCCCGCCAGAGATCATTCATCAGCGCGACCAATGCCGTCTCCGTGCTGTACCTGGGCCTGAAACCCGATTGGTACGGGTCAAGATAATCAGTTTCCTCCAGGAACAGAGGAAGCTGATGCGCCACCACACTCTCAACAATCTTCGCTAAAAAGCGAAGATTGGAGACTGGACGATAGTTATTCAAAATAGCTATATCCAGGGCAAGCTTCTTGAGAAGGGGTCTCACCACCAAAATCTTTGTACAAAAATCTTTGTACAAATCTTTGGACAAAATCTTTGTACAAAGACATGATGTTTGATTCCCTTTTAATATTTACAACAACACTTAAAAGATTACAGAAAGACTTTTTGACTCAACAGATTATATTGATTGGGAAAGAGGTTCTGCAAAAGGAGAGGGCTAAATTAGATGATGGGGTGCATCAGAGGGAATATTTAAAAATTAAACACTTGTTTGAATACGGTTGAAGAAATAGAAAGATTTTAATCTAAGACGGATGAACTCCCTAAGCAAGACAATATTATTTCTCTTCTTTTTCTTTTAGTTCCTTTTCAAATATGAAAAATATAAACATGTTTGGGATGGTTATTATAAAGGAATGTTTTAGATATCTAAATGTAATTGATCTTAAGAAAATTCTAATAGATAACTAAAAATGTTTTGAAATAGACTTAAAAGATTTGATAATTAGATTTATTAAATTGAACATCTAAAGACTCAATGTAGGTTTAATTATGGATAAAAAGAACAGAAGAAAAAAATTGGGAATAGTTTAAGAGAGATAAGTATTTTAAGTAGTATATTTCTTATTCTTTTCTATTTTTTCTTTCTTCTCTTTTCTCTTTTCTTATTTTTCATTTGTCTCTTTTTTACTTACTTTCTAAGGCATGAGTATAGATTTAAATACTTAAATATAATTAACTTTGAGAAAATGTTAACCAGTAAAAATGTTTTTAACATTATAGGGGAAACAAATTTAAATAAGAACTGCAAACAGGATTTATGATGAGGCAATCAAGATGACTAGATAGAAAAGAAGCATAACATTTGTATTTAAAAGAAGCATAACATCTTTGTATTTAAATTGTTACTTATTAAATTAATAAGAATTGTATTGATTTAAGGTTGGCAAAGAGAATATTATTTGAAGAAGAGAAAATCAAGTAAAGCTACTATCTGGACTTTGGAATAATAAAAACTGACTATTAGTGATTACTTTGTAAATGTATGCCCAGACAACATGCTGTTTACTAAATATTAAGGTGTTTATGTTAAAAAACCAATAAAATATTAAAAACAATAACAACAAAGGATTATAATCTAAAGTATTCCATCAACTCAATCAATAATGCATGTTTTTTCTATAGGGAAATAGCTCCATGACATAGCTCTAAAAGTCAGTTAATATTTATATTTGTAGTCCAGGCAGGCCAGTTTCAAAATAGTTTATTGTCTCTGTCACACAAATAAGCAGCCCAAGAGGTTTTTTTTCCTTTTTCCCAGCTGCAGTCTTCAAAAGTGAAAGTTTCTGAAAACAAGAGTCTTATCTGAGTCTTCCAGCTAAGTTTCCTTTAGACATAATAAATTGTAGTGCTATAGTTCACCACTAGATGTCATTGATGCTGTCTTCCAGCTTTTTACATCCAAACTTATATTACAAGCTTTTTAAGTCTCTTTTTAAAAAAATCTCAAAAGCACTTTTAGTCCCCAAATTTCAAAGTTGTATATGTGTATTGATTCCAAATTAATCTTGTAATTTTCCCTGTTATTCCCAAGCAATTCTCCTTCCCTCTCTCATTGGGTAAGATTCTTTGCTTTTGGAGTTTTTTTCCCAGGAAATAGTCTTAAAGTCATAAAGAGAGGATAGGGTCTCACCCAGTGCCATCCACATTGCTCGAAAATTGCCGGTTAATGCTTATTTTCTTTGGTTGTCAGCAGCTTCTGACTGGCCACACGAATGTAGCCAGTCTTTCCCCTGCCAGTTTGGAGGGCTTCCTCAGATCAAATGGGAGGGCTGCAACCCTCCCACAATCAATGAGGGTCCCCTTCTTCTCTGTTGCCTCTTCGGGGCAACTTTCGACCCTTTTTAGGGTCCCCAGTGGGTCAAAAATCAAATGCGGAAGACAGAGCCCCGTCTTCCTGTGCCTGTTATTCCACGACATCAAATCACAAGTCACAATTCAACTCTTGAAGATGGCCACATTTTGAACATAAGTTTGGAAATATTTATAAGGATCTAGGTTTTGTTAATTGTTTCAGTTGTGATTTGCCTTGGGGGTTGTGCTGAGCCCAGGAGAAATCACCATCTTTTTTCATCTATTCTTTTTGCCATCTCAGCCCTGCAGAGTAAAATAATCGTACCTTTTGTGTGTTTTCGGGGGTGTGGGTGATGAATCTGGATCTGAGAGATCTTTAGTGTGCATAAAGAATTTCCATTTCCTGAGGGGATTTTGATTGGATTATGATTTGTTTCTGTTGCAAATGTTGGCTTGTTTCCTTATGCCAGGCACACTTAATCTATTTCAGCAGAAATGTCAATATGTGGAAAAGGTTCAAATAGTTTCTTTGTAGCTTTATCTAGAGTTCACTGATGGGTCAGGGTTGGTTGAACTCCGTGTGTACTTTGGTTAGCACAGATGTCATGGAGATTTTTACCTTCCAACACAGAATAAGAACAGTAAGGAATTATTCAACTTGCTCCATCAATTTGTCCACTTTTGAAGAAGATTTCTATTCCAGCCAATTTTCCTATTCAGGTTTTATTTAAAAATCCATACCTAAAGATCTGGTTTATGAGCAAATTAATTTCTGCTAAAATGATTAGGATTTCTGGGTGTTTCTATGACTGATTTGTGAGAATAAATACATGATGCCTACAGGACGCAAGTCCTGTAGATCAGGGTGTCCAACCTTGGCAACTTTTAAGACTTGTGGACTTCAACACCCAGAATTCCCCAGTGAGCCATGATGGACACCACTGATGTAGATACTAAGTCTTAGTTACTTAGCCCAAGTTGTTTGTGTCACCTAGCCTAGCCCAATGAATCTATATATATATAAAAGGCTAGGAATAGAAATTAGTAAGTTCAAAAGATTGCTTTTATCTATCAAAACTCAGATGCATCTCTGACTTGAACACATTGCTTATTTTCTCCCAACACCAACTGACTTTAGATGAAATGGATGTGTTGTGACTAGCTGGTTCTCCAATGATAGCCATTTTGTGAATCACAAATATGGCTATGGTAGTTGTTTCTGAGAAAGCACTCATGACACTGCTCCAGCCATACTGCTCAAAAAAGTTGATGCTAGCCCTGAAGTGACACAAAACAATTGTAAAATCAGATGATTCTTCAACTAAGACTTAAATAGTTTCAGAAATAGGCCATTATAGGGGGTAGCAGATTAGCAATTAGTCAGACATGTAAGAGGTAATAGAACCTATTTTTTCATGAAATTTTATGAAATTATTAATAATTTTCTAAATGTGATAATCTTGTTTCCTAGAGTGGCATCCATTTTGTGAGTGACGTTGTCGTCTGCTACAATTAGGCATTTTATGGGGCTGAGCTATCAAGTATGGGCTGCAGGATTCCAGAGACCCAAGAGATGAAAATGAAGAGCTAGAGCTTTTGAAATATCTTTGTTGTGATTTAGCAGTTGTCCAAATTTTCCCAAACCAAATTTGATTGCCCTAATTGAACAAACCTTTTCATCTCCTCTGTTGTTGTTATGATCTAATTGGGTTACAATAAGCAACTATCACGTTGGGGTGCTTTAATTGTCTAAAGCAATTAGTAATTATAATGATCAGGTCGAAACAAAACATGAAAGAGTTTAGTAATTTGTTCTACAACGTGTTTTTTCAATGCTGGAGTTTTACTTTACTTGTTTGTAACACTGTTGTGCTATGCCTGATTTCTCTCCTCTCTTCTCCTCTGGCTTGCTTTTAAAAATGGGATTTAGCAGTGTAGCCATACAGTGTAAATAGGTTTAAAAGTGCTACTACTTTGTTAATTTCCATCCACTGAAATAGTTGAAATGGAAAACACTGAATAGATAATTGGAAGAATTATAGATGGCTGTGCAAAATCATTTTGGCTGGTGATTGGAGGTTTTTTGTTTTTTTTAAAGGTCTGGGTAAGTAATGCTATGCACAAAAAGAAGGCTGGCCGCTAATAGCAGGAACACAATGTCCTTTACAATAAATGTCCCACTCTAGCCTTTTGTGATATGCAGCATTAAAACAGACATGAACAGGCTCTACTTAAGTAGCTGCAAAGCAGTAAGAGAATGTCCGAAACTCCAATGGTTATGATAGCTGGTACCTTTGAGGTAGTGTTTTGTCTTTGCACTGGACAATGTTGTCGAAATCTACTAACAGATGAAACATTGCCACACAGACTCACCTTTCCCTCCCCCCCCATGAATCTGAGCCACTGCACAACCTTAACACACATATGCTCTTGCACACATATAGGTTTTTTTTTTTAAAAAAAAAATCCAGATAGGTTTTCTTTCGTGCGTGTTGTGCAATAGTGTAATACCATATTTAAGTCCTGCAGGTTCTCTAAAACACACACGGCCATCTACAAAATTGCTGCTGAGCTGAAGATTTCTTGGCTTCTTAAAGGTCAGAGGTTATCCCTGCATAGATTGAATCAGATCATGTTGTGCAGCTTCAGCAAATATATGGACTGGAAATGTGTTGTTCGAGTAAGAAAAGCCAAGACTTTTCTCAGGAGCTATGCCATCAGCCCTAAAAGCCGGGTGTAGTGAGTAACACAAATGACCTTAATGGAAATACGCAAAAACTGTTCCAAAACAAAAGGGGCTGAAATATTTTTAAGCCCTGAGAAATGAGATAACATTTGAAAGCTACTCGTGAAGATACCTCCCTAACTCACTGGAGTACAAGAAGGAGTGGCGGTACCACGCAGTCTGACTTGCAAGATTCTGTTAATATAGCCAATCTCAATAAAAAGTAGTGAGGAGAGGAAATCATGTGGAATTGATGTCCTGGTCAGGTCTACCTTGTGGGGTTGACACCTTGTTCCCAATTCCTAAGTTTCTGGTAAAAAAAAAAAAAGACTTTACAGGAATTCAGAAGCCCTTCTGGAAATGAAGAATGGTGTGGTGTCAACAGATGTCTGATGTTGATACTTACAAACAATACATGGGGCAGTGGTTAAAATGCAGTATTGCAGGCTGACTCCGCAGACTGCCAGCTGTTCGATCCTGACCAGCTCAAGGTTGACTTAGCCTTCCATCCTTTCCAGGTCAGTAACATGAGGACCCAGATTGTTGGGGGCAACATGCTGACTCTGTAAATTGCTTAGAGAGGGCTGTAAAGCACAGTGAAGTGGTCTATAAGTCTAAGTGCTATTGCTATTGATTTATGCTCAGTGGTAAAGGCCCATCTTGCATATCCAGAGTCCTAGGTTCCATTTTTTGTATCTCTAGGGTGTGCTAGAAAAAATTGTCATTATAAATATCCTGGACAGCTCTTTCTGGCCAGTATTAAAAATGCTGGGCAAGTTCGATTATGGGTTGACTCAGTGCCCAACACAATTCCATGGTTGTGTAAACATAGTTCCTGTGTGTGCATAATTCCATACATGCTATGATTAAGCAAATGTTTGATATTACACAGCATACTAAGAAAATGATTAGATTTCCCACAATACATTGAACTACAAAATTACTCAGCTCCATTTTAGCTTAATCTAACCTATTGTGTGAACACAGCAGCACATATGACATTCCAGGGCAAGGGATTTCATGTGTCTTATGACAATTATTGTATAGGTAGTCCTCAACTTACAACAGTTTGTTTAATGACCATTCGAAGTTACAATAGCACTGAAAATGGTGAGTTATGACTGTTTTTCACCCTTTTACCATTGCAGTATCTACATCAGACATGTCAAACACAAGGCCCGGGGGCCAGATCCGGCCCGCGAAGTGATTTCATGTGGCCCGCGAAGCCATCCTGGAAACAGTGAGGGAACGGCCCCCACTGCCTTGGCCCTGGCCCAGAGACCCTCCTTCTGCCAGAGACCCTCAGATCTGTCCCACTCCTGCCCAGGCCCCCATAGGCACCCTTGATGCGAACGATGCAGAGCTGGCCACGCCCACCCAGTAGGCCATACGCACTCCAGCCACACCCACCCACTAGGACACGCCCACCCTGGCCATACCCACCCGGCCCCCTGAGGGCAACCGCAATGCTGATGCGGCCCTCAATGTAATTGAGTTTGACACCCCTGATCTACATGGTCATGTGATCAAAATTCGGATGCTTGGCAACTGGTTCATATTTATGACGGGTGAAGTGTCCCGGGGGTCATGTGATCTCCTTTTTTGACCTTCTGACAAGCAAAGTCAATGGGGAAGCCAGATTCACTTTACAACCCTGTTACTAACTTGACAACTGCAGTGATTCACTTAACAACTGTGGCAAGCAAGGGTCATAAAATGGGGCAAAACTTAAGTAACAACTGCCTCACTTAGCAACTGAACTTTTGGGCTCGATTGTGGTTTGTAAGTTGAGGATTATCTGTATGTACGTGTTTTAGTCTTCCAAAGTGTGATGTAGTAATTACAAATAACATTCAATTTGGCTTTGATCTTTCATGTGTGGTAATAGTTTTCTTTTACATTTTCAAAACTGATTTTAAAAAGAGACAGAAAGACTCAGCCTCATGTGGCTTGGATACATGTTAACTATGATTTCCATGGACACCTCCATCTACTGAAGCTGTATGTGCTAACTACCGGGAATGAGAAATTGGCTTCACGTTCTGGTGGTTTAAATCCAAAACTTCATCTTCTCCTATAATACACTGGCGCTCTCTCATGCATTTAATTCTTGTCAGTCTAATGAAATTTGAATTTATTCTTGCAATCTTATTTCAGAAACAAGAGAGGCTACTAGAGTTTTAGTCAATTGTAAACAATACAGTTGGAATCTGATAGACAGTAACTCTCCAGTGCTTAAGATTTTAAGGTTTTTTCAGCCTAGGTAGAGATATTTATAGACAAGAGCCAAGCAGATGTTTTGCTATTAAGCTCCAGTCTTCAACCCCATTTTATATTATTTTACTTTATAGTGAGCTCACTCATGTAACTAGCTATGGGCAAATTCAATGGATATATTTATACAGTTCATCTGCATGTTCTCAAAAATCTGTAATATTCTTACAGACTTGGTTTTTTTAAAAATCCACAGGCAACAGTTCATGGACATTATCCTTCTGTTGCCGTGGCAACCAGCAGACTGCCTCAGGATCAGGTAGACAGAAAGTCACCCTGCTAATAACATTATTAATTCCAATCTATCATATTTATAATTGAATTACAATCCCCTAAAACAAATAGATTGCATGAAAGCGAGAAATGCTGATTCTAAGTAATGTAATAATCACACTTCTAACAAGCCTTATTATTGCTTAGCTGCAGCCCCCAGTCTAAAGCCTAGAGATAGTCTGTTGATGTAGCATACATGCTTGCAAATAATGGGTGTTATTTCAGCCATAAACCACTCCTTGGTATAGTAATTTTGACAGATAATGGAAGCAAATCATCATTCTCTGTTCTGCTGAAATACACTTGTGCGTGCCATCCTTATAGTTTCTGTGGTGTGATCTGTCTATGTCAGGATGAAAAGCTCCATCGACTAAGTGTCTTCCTTAAAAGGTAGTGAAATTCATTTATATAAGCCTAAGGAGAGATTCTACATAGGGTGATGCTTGGTGACACAGCAATTACAAAGGAGCTTTCAGAAAGTCAGGACTGTCTGATCCTATTACATTGTACACCAAACGAGGCAGATACCAATGTCCTTGAAAAGCAACTGGAATTTGTTCTCCGAATTCTAAATGCCTTAGAGGTTACTCCAAACAGTCTTAAAATGCCAAACGCTTTTAAAAGTTGGATGGTGCTCTGGTTCAGCATATGCACTTATTCAACTATGCATCTGGAGAAATAAAAAAAATCAAACTTCCATCTAGAATAATTAGCATAACATACTGTCGCTCAATTTTATCTTTACTACCACCAACGCTTCATCATCATTGAAATGTCTTTACAAAGACAGGCGCGAGACCGTAGGCAAAGGTTCAAGAGTTTATTCGGTTCAGCTCCCGGCAGCTGACTGTCAAAACAACCCGGGTTTATATAGGGAACTGTCAAACAACATAACCAATCAGGTAACAGTATTTTCCCCGCCGCTCGGAGAACGGCCAATCAACGAACGGCACTTTGACAGCTCGGCGGCTGTCAGGGAATTCCTCTCAGCTGAGCGCTTAGCTCAGTTCGGAGGACCAAATTGTAGACTGCGGATTTGACAGTTCCGGGAACTGTCAAATCTGGCGCGTGCGCGTTGGGCCCCGGCAGCCCTCTTGACAGCTGTCAACGGGAATGGCGGCCGGCGGGGCGGTGCGCATGCGTTGTTGCTTCGGGCGGCCATTTGACAGCTGTCAGCTGTCAAATGCCTGCCGGCCCGGCTTTTTACTTGCGACTTGGAAACCCTTGGTTTCCAGATATGATTCAATCATCATCATCATCGGCAATATCTGAGATACGTGTTTCACCCTGGGAAAACCTTATTTTTAAGGATAAGCCATTTCAAATCAAATAAACATTATTTTGTCTCACGTTTTAGTATAACTCAGTATCATCCCAAAGGTTCTTTTTTCTCAAGAGGCAACTGGACTTTGTTTTTCCTTGAAGATGTTTTGCTTCTCATCCAAGAAGCTTCTTCAGTTCTGAAGTCCATTAGGAGTTCAGTCCATCAGAACTGAAGAAGCTTCTTGGATGAGAAGCGAAACGTCTTCAAGGAAAAACAAAGTCCACCTGCTTTTTGAGAAAAAACCCCCTTTGGGACAACCATGACCTGGATGACTGAGACTCTCCATAGACAACTCAATATCATGTACAACATTATCGTGTAATAATCCAACTTTTTATTGTGGACACTTTTCCTATATCTTATGAACGTTTTCTCGATAGAACATATTTCCTTTTTTTCTTGCCAAACTGTGGTTATAACGGATCGTGCCAACAGAATGAATGAATCCTGCTGGTAAGCATGAGAGAGATTTAAATTTAGAAGAATTTTAGAAACCATATGGGTTGAAAGAGACTTTATAATCCAGCTCCCTGCCTACTGAAGAAGTCTACAACTATAGCAATATGATGTATTACATTTCCTGCTATTCATTTAGCACCCGAATTTTGGATATTTTCTTGAAAATATGGTGGGAGAAGAATTCAGATAGATCTCTTCAAAAAGTAGGGTAAACCGTGATAACAAGCTTTACAGATTTTTTTGTTTTTTTAAAGGCTTAAGGGTAAGAACAAATGGATTTAAAAAAATACTTTTACAAAAAGATCAGTCCTTTCTCAAATTTAATTATGAAGGATCCTCCTGTGCTTTATATCCCTGCAGTCCCACTTAATCATTAATTACAGGGCCTTTTATTGTCTCCTATGTTGATTGCGTGTCTGACATCACAGGCTGCTTAGCACATTAACTTAACACCTTTGTTAATTGCTCTGCAGTGCTAAGCTTTAATTTTATTTTTTTGTTCTCTTTCTGAGGAGGGAGGGTTGATTGCGGTTAGCTTAAGCAAGACCTTTGTAAGTATTGGGCTATTATCTATAACATTGTTTCTTAACTTTGGCAACTTGAAAATGTGTGGATTTCAACTCCCAGAATTCCCCAGAAAGCATGGGAAAGTCCACACATTTTCAAGTTGCCAGGATTGAGAGACACTGGTGTATAATATCTGTTCATACAGTGCATAAGGACCAGATGGAAAGTTTGACATTTTAATAATGTAGGTCTAAACATGTTCCTGATTTGGAAAAGCCTAACCCACCCCAAAGAACACCTTATTCTTATTTTTTCTTTCTTTCTATGGATAGCATTGAGGTTCCCTCCCTAGACATCTACAGCTCTTTTTAGGACAAAATTGAGGACACCAGCTATTGTACCAAGAATAGATCAGTGCTATCTGAAATGTTGGTGTAGGCAGTTCAACCTGGCTAACACTAACCTCCCAATTTATATTGAGTGGAACAATTGAGTGATGTTGGATGGCCCAGAAGCTTCCAATTCCAGATCCAAAAATACTTCTACATATAAAAGTTATTTTGTCGAGAGATTCTCACCTTGCCCCAAAGAATTAGATGTACAATCAAGGTGCAGGAAGAATAAGATGTGATTTCTCATTCCCATGTCTTAAGACAGATTTTCCCCCCATAAATCACATCTGTTTTCAGATTCTGTTTTACCCTGAAATTCATGTGGCTTTTACCTTTTGCCCTGATAGCATGATACTATTCCAATCTTCATCAATACAACTGCTTTTGCACAATAACCTAGAAAATGCATTTTGTTATTAGACAGGTGTCCATTATGTAAGAGTATGAGGGAAACATTTTTCTTGTTGTTTGAAAGCAGCATTGTGACCCAAAGTTACTAATAAAGTTATATTGGTTACCCAATCTGAAAGGAAATTTAATAGACAATTTTAAGCAAGTACATTTTTCACTTGTCAAATATATAGTTACTGACTTTCCTGAATGACTCTGGAAGCAAATGAATTCTGCATACTCAAAGAACTATCTTCAGTGCCCCTAATGCAGGGGTGTCAAACTGCCGGCCCACGGGCCAGACACATCATCCGGAAGCCGTGCCCACCCCATTGCCAGCAATGGCGAAAAGGCTCCGATACATCGCGCAACGTCACGTGACGTCGCGAGTTTGACATGTCTGCCCTAATGTGTTGTGCTTAAATAAGAATGCTCACATTTAGAATTCTTGTGATTTTTGTGCTGTCTTAAGTTCCTTCAACTGGTATTTCATTCTATTGGGACAGATTGGAGTTGAAAGCTGGAACAACAGAAACAACTTATTCTATTGATTTAAAATTTAATTTTTCTCTCAGGGACTTTGGGCAACCTTTCAAATACGAAAGTCTTTATATTTGTCTAATCCAGGCATTCTGTTTTATAGAAGAGCATTCACACAAAGTTTTTATTATTTTGATCAATTAATCCAAAGAAAAACACCACTGATTACATAGGAAGTCCTCAACTTACACACAATTGAGCCCAAAATTTCTGTTGCTAAATGAGACATTTATTAAATGAATTTTGCCCCATTTAACAACCTTTCTTGTTATAGCTGTTTAAGTGAATGACTGCACTTGTCAAGTTAGTAACAGGGTTGTAAAGTGAATCTGGCTTCCCCATTGACTTTGCTTGGCAGAAGATCACATGACCTGGGGACACTGCAACAATTGTAAAAATGAACCAGTTGCCAAGCATCCAAATTTTGATCACATGATCATGGGGATGCCACTATGGTCGTATGTGTAAACAAACAGTCATAAGTCATTTTTTAAAGTGCCATTGTAACTTTGAACGATCACTAAATGATGGGTATATTGTATATTGCATCTTCAATTTCTGAAACTGAGGAAAAGGCAGAGATTTACAAAGACATCTGGAAAGGAAACTAGCATGCCTTTTGCAATTTCACTTAACACCTGTGTGTCTTTAGACATGCATAGTTTAATCTTTGAGATCAGCACATGCTGAGAGCAAGATCAGCCAAGAACTGAATGTGTCCCGCAATAGCTTATTCTGCCAAATCCTGGTGACTAATGTTGCATGATGTTTTAGCTATCATTTAGGGCTTGCGAGACAAAATACAGTGAAAAGAGGGAAAGAGCTGATTTCTTTAATAAAGCTCATTAGGATTTCTTTCATTATATTCTGTTGTTGTTGTTGTTGTCATCGTCATTATATACACCAGTTCTTTAGCTCAGGGGTCACAACCCCCGGTCTGTTGGACTGGTACCAGGCCATGGCATGCCAGAAACTGAGTGTTGTGATTCAGGGTCAGCCTGTGGGTTCGGCAGTTGGGTCGGACGACTCAGAGGAGGAGGGGGGTGTTGAAGAGCTTGCTGAGGGGGTTGGAGAGCTTGCTGATGAGAGCCCTCAGCCAGGCCCCTCCCACCTGGTCACGACGCAGACCCAGCTGTGTGAGCCTGACAGCGTGGATGAAGATGACCCACAGCTGGCCCTGTTCAAGGATGCCCGACGCAGGAGGCAGTCAATCAGGAGTAAACAGAGGAAGGCAATGGGGCACCTCGGAAGGAGGCAGAGAGAAGCCACGCCCTGAACTGTATAAAAGGGGAATGCGTGGGAGGGCTGGTTTGCTGAAGGCAACCGCTTGAATAGCTCCTGTTTCATGGTTCGTGTCTTGTTCTGTTTGCTTTTGTATTCATAAATTTGGCAGGCTTAGTTCCAGCCTCTTGCCTTCTTGTAAAAGGGGTTGTCCCTGCCTTTTCTGCAGGGCCGGTAGCAGGCTGGTACAGAACACTGAGCTGCACAAACAGGAAAGCCCCATTTGCGGGATACAGGCAGCACTCAAAACCACACTCCCTCTGGTCCACGGGAAAATCTCTTTCCACGTAACTGGTCCCTGGTGCCCAAAAGGTTGAGGACCTCTGCTTTAGCTGGTGCTGAATTTTGTAATGTATCGTCATTGTTTATGTGCAGATCCAAGAAATGTGTCCTTTTCAATTGACAAATGGGGCCACTACAGCCAGTTTATGCCATAATCTTTCAGCTTCAATTTTCAAATCTTGATAACTCTCTGATCTTCCATTGTTTTCTATTATATTATCCCCTGATATTGCCATATCAGTTATCCACACTTTCTTTATCTCAGCTGCAGTTAAATTTCTTGCGCTATGTGCCAAAACTTTATCAGTTTGTATTCAGAAATTCCACAATATTTTTATTGTGGTTGTTATTGTTGTGCTTTTGAGTCATTGTTGACTCCTGACAACCACCTGGACCAGCCTTTGCAGTTTTCTTGGCAAACGTTTGGAAGTATTTTGCCTTTGCCTCCTTGCTAGGGCCGAGAGAGAGCTGAGATTAGCTAGTTATAACTATCAGATGTAGTTCCTTGCCTTCAGAAAGACCTTGTTTAAGGGAAACACATTATTTAAAAGCTTTCATCTGCTCCCATTTCATCCATGTATACTGGTTAGTACCGAGATAAGTGAAATGATAGGTTGACTCTTTCCAGGCCTGCCTATGGAAGCTGCATGGTGAAATGCTTTTAGGAATTGTGGATAACATCCATACAGCCTGCCTCATTTGAAAGACTGGAATGGGACAACTCGCCATGGCCAATGCATCACAGGAAAACCCGCCGCAGGACAATTCAACAAATACAAAATACAAATGTTAAATTAATTTCAACAGAACCATGGCCAATAATCGTAATAAAATAATGTTAATCCAGAAATACAGTAAGCCAGAAAAGGTTACGATAATTTATTATCACCAATAATAAAAGTAACAATGAAACAATACAGCACTGAATTGTCCCGTGGCGAGTTGTCCTCTGGCTAATTGGTCGCAGTGAGTTGGCCATGATGAGTTGTCCTAGACCAGGGGTCCTCAAACTTGGCCACTTTAGGACTTGTGGACTTCAACTCCCAGAATTCCCCAGCCAGGGAATTGAAGTCCACAAGTCTTAAAATGGCCAAGTTTGAGAACCCCTGTCCTAGACCCTTGAAAGGCTGTCAAGAAGAGCAGTAGTATATTGGAAGTTCAGTTCAAACCAAAATCAATGTAAAGACGAATAATCAAAAGAAAGAACAGTGATCAGCTTTGAGCACCTAAATAATCATCTGAACCTGTATTCAGGTTACTGGGATAGGTCCACCAGCAGCCCTCTTCTGCCTGGAAGGGACCGTGGTTTTAGAAGCACGATGATAATTTTCAAAGTGGAATTGTTCCTCAGTAAAGTAATGGTACAATATAAGATCAGTTCCCACGTGAGAAAAGGAGGAACTAAAACATGGGTACTAAAACATTGGTTGTAGTTCATTTTTATGCCTATGACTGTATATTGACGAAAAGCGTCTTTTTTTCAATCCTGAACATCTGATGCAAGCTTTTCTTTTACAAGAAATCGATGAGCAATCAGTCTCTTTTTTTGCTCATTGGTCCTTGACGATGCCCCAGTCCCTTAATGTCTTGCTTACTTGATTATTATTTGCCTAATCTATAAACCATTTCATAAAACAGTTTTGTCAGACACCCAGTCTATCCCCACCTTGATTTTCCTTGCTGAGACATGTAGTATACTCCTTCGGCTAGCAACATCCAGAAGGAAAATGTATTATCTTGCAACTTTGAAGTACATTCTATTTGGCAATGCACAGAAGCTACAAATTTTTTGCAAGACTTGTTATAAAAAGCAGTTTGGGGGAGAAGAATATATTATATATGCTGTATCTATATCTATACTATATTAACAACATCAAGTAAGTGCATCGGAGCATGCGCTGTATATTCTGTGCCTGAGGCATTTGTCACACCATCAAGATGTAATGTGCTTGTCCTTGGTTATAGTTTCCTCTATTATGATGAGATCTGTTGTTGTATTTAAACAATAGCTAGATACAAACATGCTCTGCAAAACTATGGCATCTTTTTTAATTGTGCACCTTCTGTTTTCTTTGAATATTTGTAATTGGACATCCCATCTAGTAATTGTTTTGTTTGCTTTTCCAGTTGCTTCTTTGCCAGCTCAAGACCCAGACTTGGCAAGACATTTCTCACAGCTTGTATCTTATGATAAGTTCTACCCAGTGGTGGGATTCAAATATGTGAGCAACTGGTTCTCTGTGTGGGATGCCGCTTTCAGAAGTCCATTCTGGGCCTGGGCAACAAAAAATTAGCTACCAGTTCTGCCGAAGTGGTGCAAACCGGCTGAATCCCACCACTGCTTCTACTGCAAAATACTAGTGCTAGAAATAAGCACATATAATTCACATAGTAGGAAGAGATTTAAAATAAGCAAAAGCGCTATGGGTAAAAATGACAACAAATGAAGACTGGGAACATGGAAGGAAAAGTTGCTTCCAGGACATATTATGACAGGTAGTCTTCAACTTACAACAGTTGCTTAGTGACTGTTTGAAGTTACAACAGCACTGAAAAAAGTGACTTATAACTGTTCTTCACAATGACCGTTGCAGCATCCCTAGGGTCACATGATCTCCACACAAAAGTTGTTGGGACTCTAGAAAGAGTGCAGAGAAGAAAAACAAAGATGATTACAGGACTGGAGGCTAAAACATATGACAAATAGTTACAGTAACTGGGCATGGCTAGTCTAGTGAAGAGAAAGACCAGGGGAGACATGATAGCATTGTTTCAATATTTGAGGGGCTGTCACAGAGAGGAGGGGGTCAACCTATTTTCTAAAGCACCTGAAGGCCAGGCAAGGAATAACAGTTGGAAACTGATCAACGAGAAATTCAACCTACAAATAAGGAGAAGTTTTCTGACAGTGAGAACAATCAACCAATGGAACAGCTTGCCTTCAGAAGTTGTGCGAGCTTCATCACTGGAGGCTTTCAAGAAAAGACTGGACTGCCATCTGTCAGAAATGGTGTAGGGTCTCTTGCTTGGGCGGGTGGTTGGACTGGATGACCTACATGGTCCCTTCCAACTCTGTTATTCTATTCTATTCTAAAATTCAGGTGCTTGGCAACCGACTCATGGTTATGATGATTTCAGTGTCCCAGGGTCATATGATCACCTTTTGTGACCTTCTGACAAGCAAAGTCAATGAGGAAGCCAGATTCACTCAACAACCGTGTTGCTAACAACTGCAATGATTCACTTCACAACTGTGGCAAGAAAGGTTTGTAAAAGGGGGCAAAACTCACTTAACAAATGTCTCACAACGGAAATTTTTGAGTTCAGTTGTGGTCGTTAAGCCGAGGACTACCTACACTGCAACTAAATCCTAATGAGAAATTATGCTTGTCCACACAATAGAGATTTTCACCATTTTAGAGGTTCCATAGTTCTATTTAAGAATTGCAAGTGACATATTAAGATAAAATCTGCAGGACACTTGGAAGAATGCAGTTGTGGCCAGAGGAGCCTTCAGTTCTGCTCTTCTTGACCTCAGAACCTTTCTCATGCCTCCTGGGCTAGTTCTTTATAAGTCAAGGGACCAAAGGAGGGATGCCAGGAGAAGCTGGGGGACATCTTGAGGGATGGGCTGTATTATATCTTCGGTTCTTTAGGCATTAAGTGAGACGAAGTGTTGAAACAGCAAACAAGTTTATTAACTCAGAACAGAAGCAGCCCTAATGGCTGCTACGCAGCTATTTATGCGGTTAGCCTCTAGGCAGTGAACAATAGGTTTAAAGTAACAGTTTCCCCTGCAGAACCTAATTATCAGCCTGGAGACAGCAAGTCTGGCTTTCAGTAACAGCAGCCATTACATAATACAGAAATCTAGGTCAGACATTAAGCAAGTGATCAGACATTAAGCAAGTGATTTAAAACAGTTATGGTCAGTACATTACAGGGTGAATCTGTCATAGTCAAAGCTTCTCTGTTAATTAAGCATATCTGTGCCACTAAGGAGCTGGCAAGGATGATTCTTTCTATTGATTTCAATGGGAGAGTGTCAGCTTTCCCAGGCAGACCAGAGAGGGAATGCAACCAATGACCTAATTCTACTTTATTTATTTTTTTTTTATTGAAAAGTTTTACAATACAATTTTCCATTAAAAACCCCCATCCCCCTCCACCCTCCCCTCCCTACCTCCCCCCTCCCTCTTCCCTCCCCCCTTACCTCCCCCCTTCCCCCCTCCCTCTTCCCTCCCCTACCTCCCCCCCACCCCCCTCCCCCCCCGGACTTCCCAGAGCTAAATACAAGGTATATATATATAAAAGCAATCATAAGCAACCATATACTAACAACCATAAATTCTAAAATCCATCACTCTCTAACTTATATAAGAACAAACAAGACTTAACATTATTAAATATATATAAAAAAGAAAATAGGAAAAGAAAAGAAAAAACACGAAAGAAGACTTATTCGAATGCTAGATAAAACTTCTTAACCCTATACTTATTCTGGATAAACTCAATCCACTTTCTCCATTCCATAATATAACGTTCTTGCGAATGATCTTTCAAATAAGCCGATATCTTCGCCATCTCTGCCAGGTCGGAAACCTTTAAAGTCCATTCTTCTATGGTCGGCAGCTCCTCTTTCTTCCAATATTGTCCTATCAAAAGTCTTGCTGCCGTAACTAAATTCAGCATCAACTTAGAGTCCACCACTGTAGCATCAACAATTATTCCCAACAAAAAAAATTGCGGACAAAACTTTATCCTCCTTTTAAAAATCTTCTGTATATTCCACCAGATTTTAATCCAAAAGGCCTTAACCTTTTTACATGTCCACCATATGTGAAAATATGTTGCATCTTCAACCCCGCACCTCCAACACTTAGGCTGATAATTCGGGTACATACTTGCAAGCTTTTTAGGATCTAAATGCCATCTATAAAACATCTTATAAAAATTCTCTCTTAAATTTTGAGCTTGAGTAAATTTCACATTCCTCACCCAAATCTTCTCCCACATGTCCATTGTAATAACTTCCTGGATATTTTGGGCCCATTTTATCATACAGTCCTTAACAAGCTCTGTTTCTGAATCAATCTCTATCAATGCAAGATATATCCGTTTAATGTGTGCAGGTCCCTGATTTCTAATTTGCTTTATCAAATTTTCATCAATCGTTGCAAATCCAATTTTCTGGTCTTCTTTCCACCTGGCCCGTAACTGAGTATATTGAAACCATGTTTGAACAACCTTCTCTTCTCGCAAGAAGCTATATGATTTCAAGCACCAAACATTCCTTTCCAAACTTAAAATTTCCTTGTAGGTAGTCTCATCATGTTTGAAACCAGCATGTATATTTTCTATTGCGTGTTTTGGAATTGCCCACAATGGTATCTTACAACTTAGCTTATGTCTATACTTCTTCCAAACTCTCAGCAATGCCTGTCTTAAAATATGCGTCCTAAACACAGTACCTACCTTCTTATCATACAACAAATATGCATGCCAGCCAAACAACAAATCATGGCCCTCAAGATTTAATAACCTCGATTGCGTCAAATTGATCCAATCACTTATTCCCACTAATGCAGCAGCTTCATAATATAATTTAAAATTAGGCAATTTAAGGCCACCTCTCTCACGAATATCCTGCATAATCTTAAGTTTAACTCGTGGCTTTTTCCCTGCCCACACAAATTTATTGATACCACGCTGCCATTCCTCCAAATTAGAATCTTTCTTAAGAATCGGTATCATTTGAAATAAAAATAAAAATTTGGGCACCTAATTCTACTTTATTGTGAAGCTACATTTGCAGAATTTTGCCATCTCCCTCTATATCCTTTACAGCCTGGGAACCTCTGTGGAGGAGTGTTCCCTTTTGAGCCTCTTTTTCCATCAATTGCAGGCTATGGTGTCGGTTATCTGACCATTCCCTAGGCACCATCCCTTTTCCCTGCCCCTCACAGTCATTCCCATATTCTATTCAGAGAAAGTTCTTTCTATATCCTAAACGAACAGCCGAAGGGCACCATTTATGTCTTGCCAGTAACATCCAAAGAAGCTTACATTCTACTCGAGCTCTTAAAGAGCCAGTCTAGCATGGTCTGCGTAGCTGCAATCTTATTGTCCACAATCAGTTACCTGGCAGACGCATCACTTGGTCATATGTTTGAGTATATGTGAGCAGCAGAATTTTACTCTGTGTGAAGTTAAACTCTTGGGCTTAATATTGTGGGTTTTCTACTCAAAATTGTCCTTGCGAGGTTGTGAGGACAAATAAGGAAATATGCAAATGGGCAAGCGGAGGATAATGCAACACAAAAAATGGTGTCATTGTGGTTAGAAACAATATCAGTTTTAACGCACCCAAAAAAGCTCTATAATATATGCTAAATCCTGAAGGCATTATCCTGTATCAAGTCAAACTTATTCCCAAAGCATTTAAAGAATATTTATAGCCTTTATAGTCCAGCTAACCAAGCTATTCTGCCAGACCAACAGCAAGGGACTTTTATTTGTAACTTAGGATCCTTAACCTTTTCCTCCAGAAAGTTACAAATACTTCTTATAGCCCAGTCTTATGTTTGTTTATTCCTTTAGTGTTTACTTACAAATCCAATTAAGGATGCATAAATATTAATGCATCTTTAGTCAAAAAAAATGTGTTTTCTTAAATGCAGAGAACCAAACTGGGGAGAGATTCTTAATTCCACATTGCAAATAGTATGTGAGCTGTGTAACCTAAATATTTTGGATTAAGAGATGTGTTGTGCGGGGGTACAAAAGCTATATTTTGTTACCAGTCAATTCAGTACAGATAAGTAGCAGAGTGAAACCCAATAAGAGTCTTTTGTGCAGAGCAAAAAGTAACTCCTGTTGAGTGTTGTTTGTTTTTTTTAGTTAGTTTCTTTAAAAAATCTTTTCAAAGGAGAAGAGAATTATTTTGGAGTATGGTGTCCTTGTATGCACTTAATTTCAAGGTGGCCAAGAAATATGCTTTGATGTCCTGCTGTGTATATTGTCCCTCTAGTGCTCCTTCCTGGCTTCATACAGAAAAATTTATTCCCAAATGCATTAATAGAAAATACCCAGAAGATTTTAAGGACTTCCTCTTCCTCAGCCATTCGCTAAATAAATAAATAAATAAATATTCCCAAATTACTGAAATAAAGCATATGTGTATAAGGTATAAATTAGAAAAGCTATGAAGTATGTTCCCAAAATTGCATTGTATATAATATCTAGGAATATGCTCCTTAAAAAGGATATAGAAATTATCTAATGGGGCAGCAGACTGTCAATACAAGGATGATGTGGACTGATTTTCTGTGAGTTTTAATTCTTTGATAAGCTTATTATTAGCTGTAGGTATTGCCTAACCAAGGGGTAGGGAACCTTGGCTCTTTTATGACTCGTGGACTTCAATTCTCAGAATTCCTGAGCCACCATGCTGGCTCAGGAATTCTGGGAGTTGAAGTCCACAAATCATAAAAGAGCCAAGGTTGCCTACCCCTGGCCTAACCAAATGTGACTTTAAGTTATCTTTGTTAGCTACCTTGAGTCTGGAGCAGAAAAAAACATCTTTTAAATGCATATTCCAGCAAGCCGGCCTGGCCTGATAGATTTGGGGTTTTATTTGTAGATCTGGGGTTTTATTTGTTTTATTGTTGGTTTATTGTATACTTACTTTGCTCTGTACACCGCCCTGAATCCTCCGGGAGAAGGGCAGTATATAAAACGAATAAATAAATAAATAAATAAATAAATACATACATACATACATACATACATACATACATACATACATACATACATACATTTGCAGTGCCAAAATGATCTAGTGAAATGGCTGAGAGATGTGAATCCCTTGGGGTAGAAATATGTTTTGTTATCTTTTATCTCTGACAATGTTTTGCTAAAACATTTAGATTTCTAATGACAGATCCCGCTGGGCCTCCCAAGAGTATTGAAAGAAGCCCTCAGCAAATCTGTTCCAGAAATAATTCCAAGTATTTTCAAAATGAAACTGATTCTCAAATTATTATTTGTATTATTTTTACAATTTGCTTTGTAATTTTGATTCCTACAGACATTCAAACCAGATTGCAGCTACACACATATAATTTCCTTGAGCTATTTAGGGTGTGCCCATCTATAATTCACTTAGGAAATAAACAAGTGGTCTGCCTAGCTCAAAAGAGAATCATTATTGCAAGTAGATGACAAATGAAATACAGTGCTGAAAACCAGCACAAACCAATTAGGCAAGATGATTATAACCTTGTATCCTTATATGGATTCAATTCCTTCCTACAGCTGCAACTAATGTGTTAGATAAGGAAAATAACATTTATGTGTTCTCATACATGTTTTTTAATGTAAGGGGGAAAGCATAAATTTTAGTGCTAATGAATGCCAGAGCTGTTTGCAAGAGCAATACTAGGGCATTATATCCTGTGGTTATAGGGATGCCACCATGATATAACTGGCTTTCAGATAATAGCTGTTGGGAATGCTTGAAAGCAATACTTCCATGGGAAGATATATTCTCGATATATTCTCGGTACAAAATCTTTCCACTGCTCCTGCAAAGGGTATTACAGATAGTCCTCATTTAGCAGGGCCTCCCCCACCCCTTGAGCCCCCCCCCACTGCTCTGCATAATGACTGCAATAGGGAGAGCTGGGATTGCCTAATGACAGCAACATTTTAAGGACTGTAATTCTGGCCTCAATTGTTGTCGTAAGTCAAGGACTACCTGTATTGGTTTACCACTGCTGTTGTCTCTAAAACTGGCCAGCCGATGGCCATGAGAGTAATAATATTTAGATTAAAAGTGAGCAATTTATGGGCTGCCTGAAGCCACGGTTTTCCTTTTTGATTCTCATTAGAACGTTCCTCTATTATATGCCTCAAACATTATGCTGCTGAAGTTTTTATTTTATTTATTTTTAACCCACCTTTATAATTTTTATAAATAACTCAAGGTGGTGAACATGGCTAATATTCCTCCCGACTCTGATTTCCCCACAGTAACAACTGTGAGAGATAGGTTGTCTAAGCGAGAGTGATTGGCCCAAAGTCATCTAGCTGGTTTTCATGCTCAAAATGGGACTAGAACTCACCGTCTCCTGGTTTTTAACCTAGTGCCAGGAGTAGGCAACCTTGGCTCTTTTATGACTTGTGGACTTCAACTCCCAGAATTCCTGAGCCGGCATGGCTCAGCTTGGAAACCTCTCCCTTTTCCCTCAGCATGGCTGGCTCAGGAATTCTGGGAGTTGAAGTCCACGAGTCATAAAAGAGGCAAGGTTGCCTACCCCTGACCTAGTGCCTTAACCACCAGACCAAAGTGGCATACCTGTTGTGTCTGTGATACTGTTTTGTACAACCTCATTAATCATAATGCATTTAGTACTTGGTGAAATGTAAATAGCTAGCTTCCCAAAGAAAACAATGGTATGCCAAAGAGGAAAAAATCTTTTATCTGCCACTTAGGTAGGAATTGGTTCTCCTAGATATGCACTCCTTTGTGACATGCATGACAGAGAACTATATTTGTGTGTTTGTTCATGTCTTTGCCCTGCCTCAGTCTGTCAATGGCAGCTTTACAAGAATAGACAACCATTAAAACACCCACATTAAACAACAATATAACACATAAAAATATATTTAAAGCCCCTGAATCTGGGCCTTAATTTCCAAACACCCTAGAAGACCATCCTTCAGGGGTGATGCTTCTCCATTCAGAGATACCAATCAAACGCTCAAAAAACACTATGTGTATTCCTCACTTACAGCAGTCACTAAGTGACCAGTTGTTGGGATGGATCATTCCAGAGCTACCTAAGACCCGCTTTGAAATTCCACTGGCTACACATCTGCCCATGGTCACGTGACCGTGATTTTGGCATTTGGAGCCCGTTTTCTGGTGTTTACTTCCGTTTTCCAGCAAAAAAAAAAGCCCATTGGGGAAAATAGACTTGCTTATTACCACACTCATTTAATGACTGCAGCGTTCACTTAACGACTGATGAAAAAAGCCATAAAATCGGTCACGGTCATAGGCAGCCTGCTTAATGACTGCCATGACTTACAACCAAAAGAGTGCTTTAGAAAGAAGGTTGTAGTTTATTGAAAAGCTGAGCCAGACAGAAACGTGGCTCTGGGAAAGCTGACCACATGTAGCTGGAAGTGATGGGTTTTTATACTTTCTTGGGCTTTTGTGTTTGAGGTTGTTTCCTGTTCCTGTGGCATGAACTTTGACCTGAGCTTTTGAGCATGTCCTTTTGGTATTCTGATGGTGGTGGGTTAATTCTATTATGTCCTAAAGGTCCCATTCTGCTTCCCTGGGGCTGTGGCTGATGGCTTACTTCTTGTATTGGATGGATAAGGGGTTGCTGGTTCTAATCCTATCACTCTGCGGGTTAGCTATCAAATCTTGCTGTAAGGCAGGGGTAGGCAACCTTGGCTCTTTTATGACTCGTGGACTTCAACTCCCAGAATTCCTGAGCCAGCCATGGCTCAGCTTGGAAACATCTTCCTTTCCCCTCAGCATGGCTGGCTCAGGAATTCTGGGAGCTGAAGTCCACGAGTCATAAAAGAGCCAAGGTTGCCTACCCCTGCTCTAAGGGATTTCAAAAGATCCTGTCTTGAAAATATTTCTGCAGGCAGTATTTGTTCATAAATGGAGCCTCAGACTTTCTGAATGGGATTATCAAATCTGCATTTCTACAGACCTGGCCACTGCCTAGTTTCTGCTTGGGGCTATTAAGAAAAACTGAGCCTGCTTTTCTGCCTTTAAGATTCTTTGGGGAAATATAATATTCTGCCTTTTTAATATTCCCCAAAATATTTCTTTCTCTGGGGATGGTGCTGTCTTCCCATAGTAATATATGCCAGATCTGCTTCTTCACTATCAAGTCTTAAATTGACAGAATTGTACATCTGGCATTTATCATAGCATCTTGAGGACCATGGCTAGAACAATCTGACTACCAGATCCCCAGCATGGAGTTACTAGGTTGGAGAATCAAATCAGTCAGATTATGGCCAGCTACTGGAAGAAATACTGTCCTCTATATTAACGCAGTAGTTTGCGATATTGAGAAACAGTGTGATGTAATGGTTAAGGCATCAGGTTAGAAATCAGAAGACTGAATTTTAGTCCCATTCCATTTAGCACAAAACCAGCTGCTGATGTGGGGCTAGTCACTTTCTTTCAGCCCTAGGAAGAATGGCAAACCATTTCTGAAAAACCTGGCCAAGAAAGTTGCAGGGACATATCCAAGGCAGTCTCCTGAGAATCAGACACGATTGAATGGAGTAAGAAACAATTAGGGATATAGAACTGCAAACATTTGAGTAACCAGAAGATGGCAGTACTACAGTACTGTAGTAGTCCTACAGATTTTTGCAATCCGCATTGGTAGTTTTGCTAAGAAACACATTTTGAAGTTCTCAAGTTTCTCCACTGAGATTTAGAACATAGAATAATAAGGTTGGAAGGGAATTTTGAAGCTTCTGGTTCTTATTTGGAATCTCTTCATGACTGTATTCATTCATCTCACTCCACCTGTTTTTTCTTCTTGTCCTTAATTTGGTTGATTTCATTAACTCACATTTTCTGCATTATTATGACACACTAACTGCCACTGTGCACACAGACTTTGCACCAACATACTATTTGCTTAATATACCTTAATTTTTTCTTCTTCTAAGGCAGGGGTCACCAAACTTTTGGGATTGGCGGCCCGGTGGGAGAGGGAGAGGCAGGTGCCTTACGCATGCATGCACAAACGTGAATGTGGCCACACAATGTGTGTATGCATGTACAAACAGGCTGCAAGCATGTGCACGAGTCTCTCAGTGATGGCGGCACCTGTGTGAGGCTTGTGGTGCCACCGCTGCCAGGTTCGCAGCGATGCTACCACCAGCACAATGCTCGCACCATGGCCCGCAACTATGCCACCCCAGTGTGAGGTTCATGCCACCACCCCTGCACGAGGATTGCACCATGGCCCGCAGTGATTCCACCCCAGCACGAGGCTCGCACTATCACCCCGTGTGACAATCGTACTGTGGCCCACCTGCCGCTTGCTGCCACTGCCTGCACAAGGTTTGTGGCAACGTCCCCACCTGCGTGTGGCAACACCGCCGCCCGTGCGATACTAGCAGTGCTGCCACCACCCACACTACACTCGGGTGGGGTGAGCACACTAACATGCGCGTGTACTGCCCAGCTACTCATGTGGCCTGGCGGCCAAAAGGCCATAGCCCGGTAGTGGGCCACGGGCCATAGGTTGGGGACCTCTGTTCTAGGGTCTCTTTAGCTGCTCCAGTGATTTACTAAAACAACACAATGGCCGTCTGATTTATATTCGTCCTGAAGCATCAGATCCTCAGATTTTAATGATGTGCTGTAAGATGCATTTCACAGACTAATTGTTTCTCTCTGTAATAAAATTTTATAAAGAATTTCAGGCAAACACATAATTTTATTTATTAGGCAAAGGTTATCTAAACTTAACATACTTTTTAAAGAAAATAATGGCTAGGTGTAATTGATTAATCAAAAAATTAATGTGGAAGCATTCAAATTTGAACTTCTTGGTCTTGAATAATTTCTAAAACCGAATTAGGAACACTCTCTGAATTCAGGAACTCACTCCCTGTGACAAAATACAAAAATGTTCCCAGGCTCCAAATGTTGCCAAACATGTACCAAAAAAAGTGTTGTTATGGAGCAGTATTTCTCAACCTCTGCAACTTTAAGACATGTGAACTTCAAATGCTGGCTGGGGAATTCTGAGAGTTGAAATCCACACATCTTAAAGTTGCTGAGGTGGACGAACTTTATTACAGGGGATGCCGGATCTGTCTCTATTGAAAAAGAGGCTTCAATCACTCATACCATACAATTATTGTATTTATTTATAGCTGGCCTTTATTATTATTTTTTTATAAATAATGTAATATATAATTGGGACGCGGTGGCTCAGTGGGTTAAGACGCTGAGCTTGTCGATCAGATGGTCGGCAGTTTGGCGGGTCGAATCCCAAGTGCCGCGTAACAGAGTGAGCACCTGTTACTCGTCCCAGCTTCTGCCAACCTAGCAGTTCGAAAGCACGTAAAAATGTAAGTAGAAAAATAGGGACCACTACGGTGGGAAGGTAACAGCGTTCCATGCGCCTTTGGCGTCTAGTCATGCCGGCCACATGACCATGGAAGACGTCCTCGGACAAGCGCTGGCTCTTTGGCTTTGAAACGGAGATGAGCACTGGCCCCTAGAGTCGGAAACGACTAGCACGCATGTGCGGGGGAACCTTTACCTTACCTTACTATAAGTGAACAGCAGGGTCTCATAAATATGTATTTCCCTGAAGAAAGAACTTAGAGAGACCCTAATGATAGTAGGCCAATACTATCAGCAGGAAGTTGCCGGCATTCGTGGAGAACTATGTGAGGACTTGAGGTCAAAGGGCGCAGACATATACACACAATAACTTGTCAATTATCGTTGGTTATGGGGGAAGGGGTGTTATGTATATAGTTGGTGTGTTCTGTTACAGTGTAGCCACTGATAACACCAGATGGTGCCTGTAAGTGTCCGGATTGGGGGGAAAATCCAACGTTCTGAATGGATCAAGCAGGGTATTTAAAGGACACCGGGGGGGGGGGTTCTTTGTCTCTTCGTTCTGTACTCAATAAAGGTTGTTACTGCTAACTCTGGGTCTGCTGTCTCCATGTGGTCCTGTACCCACTATTTTACAGTGACCATAAAAAGCCATATAAAAAGCAAGTATGAGAGCAACTGTGTAGGTGTGGAAAGACACCTGAGGAGAACAAAGGAAAAGAGAGGTGTTTTCTCCCAGTTCCAAAACTTATTCTGACTCCTGCTTTCTTGTTAGGGCAACTTGAAGACATGTGGACTTCAACTCCCAGAATTCCCCAGCCAGCATGTGTCTTAAAGTTGCCAAAATTGGCAACCCCAGCTCTAGAGAAAACATCCCTTTCTAGCTGCTTTACTTCAGAGATAAACACCATTTCTCTCCCTCCACATACTCTCAGCTGTTTCACAGCAAAGCTTCTATACACAACTTTACAGTGCTGATGCTTGGTTAGACCTCGAAAAGGCCAGGCAGAAGAAGCACAGTTGAGGAGGGCAAACATCTGAGCAGCCTGCTCTCCGACATACTAAGCATGTTTTGTAAAATAAATAAATAAATAAAAAATGTTCTTTTTATTTTGGGCTTCTGTAATTGTGAGCTCCCCCTTCTATTTACCTTTTTTATTATTTGTTTTTCTTCTGTTTTGACTCTTTTAATACTGTTTCTATTTTCCTTTATAACGATTAGAGAGCACTTTGGGATTTTTTAAAAAAAAATAAAAAGTGGTATATAAATACTTTTAGTAGCTAAATAATGAAAAAATAATTATGCTGCTTGCTTTTGCTGATAGGAAATATTAGAACTGGGAGTGAAAAAAACCGGCACAAGGGCATGAGTTCAGATTCATCGTGTGGATTCTGCACAACTGAAGCCAGCCATCTGCAGAAATATATGATTGAAATATTTTTTGTGTGTTGTCACTGAATTATTCTGAGAGTTGGAGATTTCTGTCACAAATAACTTTTGAAGGGAGAGAGGGGAAACAGTGTGCTGGGTGCAGGCTAAGCTGGAAATTAACTACAGTAATTTTCCAACATTTTAAATGCTCTCTTTTTCTTACTGGTGCATCATCTCTGGCATACCTTGCTATAAGGACTTTTCATTAGTTTCTTGAAGTTTCTTGATGAAAATATATCTTTTGCTTCACTGGGATATTGATCAGCTTCCAAACTCTGTTACTTCAGCATGGAAAGGCTGGAAGCAGTTAGTATAACTGATGCTGATCGATACAGGGTTACCTGCAAGCTTTTACTGGTTGAATATGTATTCCCAGCACCCATGGCAGCTAAACTGGAAAAAGTATTTAGGGGAAACTGAATAACTGAGTTGCAACGGACCTTGGAGGTCTTATAATATAAACCCCTGCTCAAGCAGAAGAACCAAATCATTTCAGACAAATGGCTGTCCAGTCTCTTCTTAAAAACTTCCAGTATTGGAGCATTCACAGCTTCTGGAGGCAGGTTGTTCCACTGCTTAATTGTTCTAACTGTCAGGAAATTTCTCCTTAGTTCTAGGTTGCTTTTCTCCTTGATTAGTTTCCATCCGTCGCTTCTTGTCCTGCCTTCAGGCGCTTTGGAGAATAGCTTGACTCTCTCTTCTTTGTGGCAGCCCCTGAGATATTGGAACACTGCTGTCATGCCACCCCTCGCCCTTCTCTTCATTAAACTTCGTCCTGTGCGCTCCCACAGGGAGGGTCTTCTCAGGGTACCGCCGGTAAAAGATTGCCGGCGGACAATACCCAGGGGGAGGGCCTTCTCTGTGGGCGCGCCGGCCCTTTGGAACCAGCTATCTGTAGAGCTCAGGACTTTCCCTGACCTTCGCTCATTCTGCCGGGACCTGAAGACCTGGCTCTTCGAGCTTTCTGGCCTGGACTGTGAATATTAACTGGGGTTTTAATTGTATTTTAATTGTTATTGGGGTTTTTAGTTTCAAGGTTAGTTTAATCATTTTAATTGTTTTAATTTATATAATTTGTTGAACTGTTTCAAAAAACCTTGTGAACCGCCCTGAGTCCTACGGGAGAAGGGCGGTATATAAGTTTAATAAAATAAAATAAATAAATAAAATAAACTAGAGATACCCAATTCCAGCAACTGTTCCTTCTATGTTTTAGCCTCCAGTCCCCTAATCATCTTTGTTGCTCTTCTCTGCACTTTTTCTAGAGCCTCAACATCTTTTTTATAACGTGATGACCTATTACTAATACAGTTTCTGGTACAATATCCTAAACTGGAATGTGTTGGGTCCACCTGTTAATAAAAGGCAGCTGCCATTGAAGCTGATCGCCTCTCTGGCCTACAGTTATCAGCGCAGACAGAAGCAGACCAGAGAATGAAAAGCTGCAAGGAGACCGAAGTACATAGGAAAAATCTACTTCCCAAGTAGAGGTCTCTTCATACAACTCTGGATAATAAATCTATATAAAAGCTGCTTTTCCAGAACTTTGCTGGCCATGTAATTGCTTGCCCTCCATGAGAAATATCAAATGTGCTGGCTGTGTACGTTGTATTAGTGTGATGCAGACTGTAGGTGTGACAATGATACCACAACACCTTAACATTTCCTTTTCCCCAGGATGTAATTCTGAACTGAAGCCAACTTGGCATCATCTTTGCTTCTGCAGAGCTCAAAATTAGTACAACGTCTAGTGATCTGATAGGAGAATGCTAAGACTACCTCTCAATCAGCGTCATGGTTCAAACTACTACAGGGCCTAGAGCAATAAAAATCTTTTTGCCTCTACTTCAAATGAAAAGGAAATTAATTTGCTTAGATGCCGTCTCTGTATTTTAAATACACATATGAGCTTATCTGGTCATTTAGGATAAAAAAGGTGAGAGGAAGATACTTGGCTGAAGGATGCTTTTCTTCCTTTTCTGCAAGTTTCTTGTAAAGTGAGTTTGTAAATTGGCCATATGTTCCTTTGGGGGCAGCACCTCATTCAGCCATCTTTGGCAGCTGTGGGAGATTAAGTTCTCACCAACTAAGGGCCACCAAAAAAAAGTTTAATGGTGTCCATGGTGAAGAGCATGTCACAGAGAGGAAGGGGATAACCTATTTTCCAAAGCACTTGAAGGGCCAGACAAGGAACAATGGGTGGAAACTGATCAAGAGAGATTCAACCTAAAACTAAGGAGAAATTTCCTGACAGTTGGAACAATTAACCAGCGGAATGGCTTGCCTTCAGAGGTTGTGGGTGCTCCATCACTGGAGGCTTTTAAGAAGAGACTGGACAGCCACTTGTCTGGAATGGTACAGGGTCTCCTGCTTGAGCAGGGGGTTGGACTAGAAGACCTCCAAGGTCCCTTCCAACTCTGTTATTCTGTTATGTCTTCTTTGTCCTTATTTTACTGCACAGGAATAGATGATGGCCATAAACTGACTCTTGTGGCATTAGCTGACATAAATGTAATCCTTGAATTAACAGAGTAAAAAAGTTGGGGGAGGGGAACTTGGAGGTCTTCTAGTTCAGCGGCCTCCAACCTTTTGGGCACTAGGGACCCGTTCTGTGGAGAGAGGGTTTTCCATGGACTGGAGGGGGCATAGTTGTGCATGCTGCCTGCATCCCACAGATTGTTTCTTTGTGTGACCCAGTTTCTGGCATGCCACAGCCCATGCCAGTCCATGGACTTGGGGTTGGGGACTCCTATTCTAGTCCATGCCTCTGCTCAAGCAGGAAACTCTACACAATTTCAAACAAACGGCTTTCCAATCTCTTCTTAAGGATTAAGGATGTCTTTAAATCCTCTTGAATCCAAAACCAAAAAGAAATTTTGGAGCAGGGTGCATACCACACTTGTCATCACCTCTTTAAAGAAGCTGTATTTTTTCCTGGGTTTGGAGGGTAGCCATGTGGTTGCAGGAAAAAAATGCATTTGAATTCAGAAGGTACTGGGAGACATCACAGACCCTATTGACATCTCCTTAACACTATATTGGAAGTCAGCACCCACCCCCAGAGAAGGAAATATTTTGGGGGGATATTAAAAAAGGCAGAATATTATATTTCCCCAGAGGAATAATAGAAAATCTTAGACAGAAACAGCCCAGTCTCTCCCCTAAGCAGAAACTCAGCAAAACCCAGCTTTTGAAAATGCAGATTTGATAATCCTATTCAGGAAGACTTGGACCAGGAAGCTTGGAACTGGTGGGATTAGAAAGATAAAGACTCCTAAAATCTACATTCCCCCACCCAAAATCTAAATATATAACCTTTAGGACATAATAGGGTTAACCCACCACCATTAGAATACCAAAAGGGCACACTGAACCTGAACAGGAACAACCTCAAACAGGAACAACTCCAAACACAAAAGCCCCAAAAGGTATAAAAACCCACTCACTCTCAACTTCATTTTGTCAGCCTCCCCAGAAACATGCTGCTGTCACTTAGGTTTCTGGCAACTTAAATAAACAGAACCTTCTTTCCTAAGCAGTCTCCATTTTGTTTATTCCTGGCTTGGACTGGACCCTGAAGATTTTTCTTTCAACAACTAACATATGTTTTCTTGGGATGGTTACCATGGTAGTCCAGGAAAAGACACAATTTCTTTAAGGAGGGTTCGACATGGTATGTAAACCCATGCCGATGCAAGCATTTTTTTCAGCTTTGCATCCAAAGTATAATGCATTCCAAGGTGCTGTCCCTGGAGGCCTTTTTAGGGACCCAGCTCCATACCACACATTATGAAATGTCTACCTGCAAACTGTATCCAGATCTGAGATGCTTTCAGTACTAAAGACTGAGCTGTATCTGTGCACCCTTCAAAACTAATTCGGGATAAATGCTTCAGATTATCTACCCTCCTGTTCACTGAAGCATACCTGTATTTTTTCAGGGATCTGGGTAAACCTGTAAAAAGATGTAGCTGCTTTAATGAATCAAATAATTAAAGAAGCACATCTTTAGTGCAGCTTTGGAAGCACTGTCCTTTTTCAGACTCATCTCGGAACAAATGTCCATGTGCTTTGAGGACCAAATAACTTCATCATTATTGTTGAACGTGCATATATAGCACTATTATCATCTTTTTCTATACTTGGTGCATCAGCCCAGTGGATATTTTTTTATATTTTTAAAATTAAGCATATTTTTAATCATTCATCCTAATTCAAAGGAAAATGATTGTTTTATAAAATTGTTCCAAATTATATCTAGACATCTGAAAGGAGATTTGTTTGCATAAGACAATAAGGTATTGTGGTTGTTTTTCTATGTTAGTATCTAGAGAAACTTTTTGTAAAACATAGGTCAATTATGTAATTTTTCTTTGGAAAGCAAGATTTAGTTTTCAAACTATCCATCAGACTTACAACATTGTCTTTTAGTTTTGTGGAGTTATTTCCCAAGTAATAATGTGAAGGAGGGCAAGCTTTAAAATACTATGTTTATTTTCACCCTACGTTCAATAAAAATTCCATTTACTTTTCAAGCAGAAATATAAGATTTGCTGACTAGTCTATCAAAAGCAGTGACTGTTCAGTGATAGAAGTATGAATATATTGATTTGTACAAAGAAACCAGTCTGAATCTATATCAAGCAAATGCAAATTAAAAAAAATTGTATGGGAACTGAGATGTTAAATGCATTTCTTTCTTCTTGGATATTGGAAAGATGTTATGTTTTGATGACAGCAACTAAGAATGTATTATAAAGGAAGAATTTCCCTGCAGCCAGCCTTCTGCCAAATAACACATTTCTTTTTTTATTTTTAAACCTATATTTTACACAAAAAATTCTGTTATTTTATAACGCTTACTTTCCAGAAGTAAGTTAAATACTATTCTGAGCAAAAGGGCAATATTTGTTTGCTTGACAGCAGTGTGTTTTGTCACAAGACTTTTGTGGGCTCAGGGACATGAACCAATTCACAGCGCACAAAAAAGCTATAGTATTTTTCCCCCTCCTGTACAGATAGTCCTCGATTTACAGTTAGTGACCATTCAAAGTCACAACAGCATTTTAAAAAGGGACTTTTTCACCCTTACAACCATTACAGCATTCCAATGGTCATGTGATCCTAATTCAGACGCTTGGCAATTGGTACATATTTATTATTGTTGCAGTGTCTGGTGTTGTATGATTCCTTTTTGTGACCCTCTGACAAGCAAAGTCAGTGGGGAAGCCAAATTCACTTAACAACCACGTGAATAATTTATCAACTGCAATGATTCACTTAACAAATGTTTCACTTAGCAACAGAAATGTTGGGCTCAATTGTGGTCGTAAGTTGAGGACTACCTGTATTAGTACAGCAAAAAAATATTAAGCTCTTAAGTTATATTTTCAGGTCTGGAAAACAATTTTGTCTGTAAAATTCTTGTCTCCCACTTTCTAATAAGTACCAGGAAAATCAAGAAACTGCCCCTACTCACGTGTAGAGGTAGCCCTCAACTTATGAATACAACTGAGCCTTGAATTATGGTCATAAGTCATTGCAGTCTTTAAGTGAGATGCCGATATGATCGCCTCGCTTAATGGCCACAATCCCAGCCCCATTGCAGTCATTAAGCAACTGTGCAGATTGATAAGAGCACTGGGTGCCTCAGGCAATGGAGGAAGGACTGGGAGGCCTGGACCTCACTGCAGCACTTTCCCTGCTCACACATGGCCTGCATCAACCATTTCAGGGCCTCCCTCACCCAGATGTACTCCTTGCCCAGCTTTCCACCCCACAGGGTCCCACACCATTCAGCGTCTTTCCTTTCCTCCATCACATCTTGCTCCAGTTATATTTTCCAAGATCACCTTCCTCAAAGAGTGCCCAGCTGATGTGATATGCAGCTTTCCTGTAATGGCCAATTTTCCACGGTGATTCCTTCTACAGCTCACAACTCTAGCATTTTGCAGCTAATTAATTTTGCACACAGAAGATGCCTTAACTCCCAAAGGAAGAAGATTAATTAGTGGTTGAAGAGCAGCACCCAATTTATTTTCTCTGAAGAACTGTGAAGCACACTAAAGATCACAGCTATTCAGTAATTGATTTTGAAGGACAGTTAAAATTTAGAAGAGCCAAAAAAACTAATTGCAAGTTTCAGTACATATGCAGGGCCTCCAGTTCCAAAGGGCAGCCTATTGGCATGGACAACACCTTATGAATCACACACTGATTTAAATAAATAAATAAATAAATAAATAAATAAATAAATAAATAAATAAATAAATAAATAAATAAATAAATAAATAAAAAGCCCAATGTGGAAAAGAGGGCAAAGCAAGCTGGAAGGTCTCATTGCACAATGATTATGGAGGTTGTTAAGCAACAGACTAGGCTAGGCTAGGCTAGGCTAGGCTAGGCTAGGCTAGGCTAGGCTAGGGCAGAACAGAACAGAACATTATACAATAGAATAGAATAGAACAGAATTCTTTATTGGTCCTGTGTGATTGGACAACACAAGGAATTTGTCTCTGGTGCGTAAGCTCACAGAGTACATATAAACAGCAAGTAATAGGTCATGGATTATAAATCATAAAAGGTAAAGGTAAAGGTCCCCCCGCACATGCGTGCTAGTCGTTTCCAACTCTAGGGGCCGGTGCTCATCTCCGTTTCAAAGCCGAAGAGCCAGCGCTTGTCCAAGGACGTCTCCGTGGTCATGTGGCCGGCATGACTAGACGCCAAAGGCGCACGGAACGCTGTTACCTTCCCACCGTAGTGGTCCCTATTTTTCTACTCACATTTTTACGTGCTTTCGAACTGCTAGGTGGGCAGAAGCTGGGACGAGTAACAGGCGCTCACTCTGCTACGCGGCACTCGGGATTTGACCCGCCAAACTGCCGACCTTCAGATCGACAAGCTCAGCGTCCTAATCCACTGAGCCACCGCGTCCCTTCTTATAAATCATAGTTACAATTATTAATCATGTTACAAGCAATGGTAAATCATAAGGTACCAATAGGAGAAGATAGTAAGAAAGATGAAAAGATGAGAAGTGAGACAGTGCTGTGGGAATTAAGTGTTCAACAAAGTGATGGCAGGGAGGAAAAACCTATGTTTGTGTCTAGTTGTTTTGGCATCCAATGCTCTATTGCGGCAATGTGAGGGGAGAAGCTGAAACAGATTGTGTCCAGGATATGAGGGGTATGTAGATCTAGCACCTTTAATAAAATAGAGCCAGACTAAGAGCTTTCATTTTTCTTCTTTGACCATAAGATGCAAACTCCGTACAGGACACCTTCTTTAAACAACTGGCAAAAGAATAGTGTCCGGAAATTCTCTCCTGGAGTTCTTATGATTGTTTAAGGAATGTCTGGTGAGATCTGACAAAGCCAGAGAAATTGCTGAATATGGATGGCAATGTCCATAACAGGTCTAGTTTTCTTGATCCTGACTAACAAAAGCAAGAAAGATAATACAATGTATTAAAAACTACACAAATTATACTATTTATACACATTTAGATTTAGATTTTAGATTTTATTAGATTTATATACCGCCCTTTTCCCGTAGGACTCAGGGTGGTTTACAAGGTGTTTAAAGCATCAATACAATACAAAAATTAAGAAACAATTAAAAATAATTAAATTCGATTCCTGAAGTAAAAATATAAAAACCCCAGTTAAAAACTCTCAGCCTGGGCCGGAAAGCTCAAAGAGCCAGGTCTTTAGGTCCCGGCAAAATGAACGAAGGTCGGGGGCAGTCCTCAGCTCCATGGGCCGCTGGTTCCAAAGGGCAGGTGCACCCACAGAGAAGGCCCTCCCCCTGGGTGTTATCCGCCGGCAGTCTTTTACCAGCGGCACCCTGAGAAGGCCCTCCCTGTAGGAGCGCACAGGACGAAGGGAACTTGATGTCGGCAGCAGGTGTTCCCTCAAATATCCCGGACATGACAGAATCTGAATTGTCCTGATGCAGAATTTTAGCCTCTAGGTTTGTTTTTCTTTTTCTTTAGTTAATATTTATCCAGTATTCAGTTTCTTCATTCTATGCCAACCCTATGCTTTTAATAAACAGCGGGAAGCATAATGAAACTAGATTATTGATCCTATCCCATCATCCTGAGGACAGGCTAGTTCTACCCCTTATTTGTAATCACAAAAACTGAGACGCTTATTCACTATCTGTATGGTCTAATAATGTATGTAAAACAGGCACATAATGCTTAAAGCTGCTTGATTTTAGGTCCAGTGAAATAAGAAGAGCCATCTACAGTCAGCTACAAATATCACCTTTTTAAAGAGAATAATTAACTAGCAGACCTATGTCAAGGAATGCAACGGATACACGCAAAAAGTACATGCATTATATCAAAACATGCATCAGAAACAGGAGATTAAATTATGTGATATATAATCAATAATATATACTGATATAAAGTTTAGACTTTTTTTCCTGTTTCATATTCTTACAGGCAGGTTTCTTTAAAAAAACAACAACTCAAATGACAGAAAATAGTGTGTTCTACAATTTTTCATCAGGCAATTGTTGCTGAAGAATATTCAGCACTACATTATGACAAAGAAAATATCTGCTAAAAGGCATTAAAGAAAATATTAATGACATTAATATAGTTGATACTAATATTAGAATAAAAGTATTAGTATAGTCCTTTATAAGAATTTTTTTCTTTAAAACTGTGTAATGCTGTCCATTTTAAATCACTTTCTTCCTTACCAAGTATTTATAAATATATATATATATATATATAATATAAAGCCATTTACCAGTCTGACATTCTTAAATGATAAACTACTACTTTATAAGGAAAAGCTCTACCTTTTATCATTTAGTTTTCTTTTGCCATGCTGACTTTCATTTAAATGTCAAAGTGCCGATTAAATTGTCTTTCTCATTAAATATTGCTTGATAACATACTGACAAATATGAAATGTAAACTCAGTAAAAACAAAGTAAACTTTCAGAGACTGAGTTACATAAAGGCCCAATTCCTTGCGGGAAATTAATACAGCTTTTGAGCAAATCAGAGTATTATTTTTTTCCAGCCCAATAGTAGTTAAGGCATTAGTCTAGAACAGGGGTCTTCAAACTTGGCCCTTCTATGACTTGTGGACTTCAGCTCCCAGAATTCCTCAGCCAGGCACGCTCGCTGAGGGATTCTGGGAGTTGAAGTCAACGAGTCATAGAAGGGCCAAGTTTGAAGACCCCTGGTCTAGAAACCTGGAGATTGTAGGTTCTAGTTCAAGGGTAGGCAACCTTGGCTCTTTTATGATTCGTGGACTTCAGCTCCCAGAATTCCTGAGCCAGCTATTCTGGCTCAGGAATTCTGGGAGTTGAAGTCCACAAGACATAAAAGAGCCAAGGTTGCTTACCCCTGTTCTAGTTCTACTTTAAGCACAAAGTCCGTTGGGTGACCTTGGACCAGTTGCCGTATTTTTCCCTGTATAAGATGCTATTTTTTCCTGCAAACACCCTGTTCAAAAATCAGCTGCGTCTTATACAAGTGCAGCGTCTTATACACATAAAAATAATGCTAACATCCACAGCCCAGGGCATGTCTTTGTGGGTTGTCATGCCACCTGGTGCAGGTGTCAAGCCCCTGTGGGCTTGTCAGTAATGGGAGGGGGGAGGGGGCAAGATTGTTGGCCAGCCAAACTCACATGCCAGAGACACACCCATTGTAAAGGGTGCGTCTTATAGACAGAAAAATACGGTACTCTCCCTCTCTCTGCCCTAGTAAAAGAAGTAAGGGCAAACTACTTCCTAAATCTTGCCAGGAGAGCTGCAGGGAGACCGTTTTTACCTGCCAACTGTCAAGCACAAATAACCAGGAACATTCAGAAGCAGAGAGTTTATTATTGCTTTATCATTCGTGGTTTATTATTGCTTCTCTATACAAGAATCTAGTTAGCTAATGGTTAGAGTCCACAATTTACAACCTGGACTACAATTGTAAATTGTGGCGGTCATTAAGCAGGTCACCACAACACCACCATCCCGATTTTATAACTGTTTTAGTGGTGGTTGTTAAGCAAACACCACACTGCAAATGCAATAGTCATTAAGCAAATCTATTTTGGCCAATGCACTGGGTGGGGGTTTTTTTGGCTAGAAAGTGGAAATAAACATCAGTTCTGGCAAAAAAATGCCAAAAATTGCAGTCACATGATGGCAGGATGCAGCAAACAACTGTAAATGCAAGCCGGTTGCCAAGCACCAAAAATGTGATCGCAAGACCTGCACAGATATTTCCTAAATGTGAATTGCTATAGTGGAGATAGTTTTCCAGATTTACTTGCTGCTACCAGTATGATGGGACGCGGTGGCTCAGTGGGTTAAGACGCTGAGCTTGTCAATCAGAAGGTCGGCAGTTTGGCAGGTCGAATCCCGAGTGCCGCATAACAGAGTGAGCGCCTGTTACTCGGCCCAGCTTCTGCCAACCTAGCAGTTCGAAAGCACGTAAAAATGCAAGTAGAAAAATAGGGACCACTACGGTGGGAAGGTAACAGGGTTCCGTGCGCCTTTGGTGTCTAGTCATGCTGGCCACATGACCACAGAGGCGTCCTCAGACAAGCGTTGGCTCTTCGGCTTTGAAATGGAGATGAGCACCGGCCCCTAGAGTTGGAAACGACTAGCACGCATGTACGAGGGAACCTTTACCTTTTTACCAGTATGATACCATGACTTCTGTATTTAGAATGTGAGCAAGTACCCTGTAATTGGAGGAGATGTCGTTCTGCCAAAAGGGAACCAATACCACTACAGTTAGAACCTTCAATAGCTGCCATGAGTGTTCATTTTTGGTCCAATTTTCTGTCTGTGTCACATGGGTTGAGCTGTTCCTTTGCATCTGAACACTCTCTAGCTAGCAGTAGCTCATATTATGATAGTATTTTGTACCCAGCAGTAAATAGAAGCTGCAGTTTCCTTTAAAGATCTATTACAGTGGGGAAAATGAATATTGGATAGAAGATAACATGAGGACAGATTGAAGTCTGTATCTATATTCTATGAAGGAGGCAGCCAACATACTGCTGGCATATAAGACCTACGTAACTCTTAAGAACTGAAAAGAGTACAAAAATTCTGATAATTGCAAATGAATTCCCATCAGGTTTTATACACCAATTCTTATAACTTACTGGTAGCTCGATGGTATCAATGACTGTTGTGAAACACATGCCTTAACAATAATAATTCTATGACTTTCAGATGATCTGAAATAAGAATGCACACTAGAGGTTTCTGTAGGAAGTGTTGGGGGCGGGTTTCTTGGTCTAACAAGGCATAAATATTATGGGTCTGTATTTAACATTCTGGCAAGTTTTCGGGAGGCAGTGTTATTAAGGCATGAATTCTGCAGTAAATTGTAAAACCTATATGCCTGCATGTAGAATCCTACTTTTTTATGTGTAGTTTTCTGATTAATAGTACACAATGGCAGGATAAATTTTACTCTAAAATGGCTTCCCTGTGACTTTGATACAAGAAAGAGTTATATTCTTTGCAGTTGCTAGGATGCAAAGTACATTTCCATAAAATGCTAGAATGCAGATATTGGATTCTTAGCTTTGACTTACATTTTCAAAAGACACTTTGGCTAATCAATACATTGAAATATTTTTTTCTTCTTCTTCTTCTTCTTCTTCTTCTTCTTCTTCTTCTTCTTCTTCTTCTTCTTCTTCTTCTTCTTCTCCTCCTCCTCCTCCTCCTCCTCCTCCTTCTCCTTCTCCTCCTCCCTTCTGGTATCGAGGGAGATACAAAGTTTTGGCTCTTGCTCTTCTGATGGCCTCAACCATTGTTAATTAATGTTGTTCTAGTGTACCTTTGATGTTGTCTCTCCATCTTCTTCTTGGTCTGCCTCATGTTCTTTGAACTTCTCCTCTTTTTGTATACGCCTTTTATAGTATGGTATCCCAAAACATCCTTTCCAGGTGAGCAAATCACTTTTTAAAGACTGGTTCTATGCCAATTCTTTCTCTTATGATCTAATTTCTGATTTTATCTCTTCTGGTCATTCCAGCAGCTTTTCTCAAATATCTCATGGGAAAATGGGCAAATAAAGCCATTCTGTTGCTATTCTTATTCTATAGGGAGCTTAATCCTAAACTGCATCAATTGGAAGGATATAATGAAGATACCAGGAAAAATCATAAATAACAGCTGCCATTTCCACACTGAGAAACAAATTTATAAGTGAAAGCTGTATCACTATGTTAACAGATTCATCAAAGGCATTCCTAAAATAAATCCAATTCATCTCCATCTGCAGGTGACTGTTCAACAAATGATGCTTCCTTCCCTTTCCCATGTTGACTGATTTGCATGGTGGCTCAGTAATAGCATCTAATTTCCATATAGATTAAAAATTACCTTGAAGTCTATTTACACCCTGATGAGCCAAAGACAATACAACAAAATGCTGATGTATGAGTTTTATTAAGTTTATGTTGCATAAAATATTAGAAATGTCTTACATATTCAACTTTTCTTCTGTGGATCACTTAGACAAATTGCTGCTCCAAACATCATGATGATGATGATGAGGAGGAAGACAATAATACGCACTATCTTAAAGTAGTGGTGGAGCTTGTGCCCTAGTGGGATTGTAGGGTTTACGTACTCTGAGGAAGATGAGAGTTATGCCACAGTTCATCATTCAATGGATGGAAACTAATCAAGGAGATAAGCAACCTAGAACTAAGAAGAAATTTCCTGACAGTGAATACTCCAGAAGCGGTGAATGCTCCAACACTGGAAGTTTTTAAGACGAGACTGGACAACCATTTGTCTGAAATGGTATAACATTTCCTGCCTAAGCAGGGAGTTGGACTAGATGACCTCCAAGGTCCCTTCCAATTCTATTCTATTCTATTCTATTCTATTCTATTCTATTCTATTCTATTCTATTCAGATCTCATTAGAGGAGTCAGACAAAGAATGTTTCTCCCGTAAACCATATGGTAAGACATGAATTACAGAAACCCATACTGAATTGGTCATCACCTGGGTCAAAAAAGACCATACTAGGTATTGGTATTCCTGGAGATCTGGTGACAAATGTGCTATAGTAGGGGTTCCCAATCCCTGGTCCATGGACAGGCACCAGCTGACAACCGGGCCACACAAACAAGCCAAGATGCATCTGTGGGATGCAGGCAGCATGCAAAACCACCACCCCTCCATCCGCAGAAAAACCATTTTCCATGGAACCAGTCCCTAATACCCAAAAGGTTGGGGGTTTCTGTGCTAGAGTACTCAGGACTGTTGGCTAAGTAACCAGGGACAGCAGCTACAGGACTACTGGGAAAAAAGGTGTTTACCTGTCACAAATGTACAAAGACTGAAAACAAAGAAACAATGGTTTATTATTAATAGCCTTGAGTGCAATCCCAAAACATCTGGAGCACCACTTGAACACCGTCAGCATTAACAAAATCACCATCAGTCAATTGCAAAAGGCAGCTTTACTCGAAACAGCTTATATCCTGCAACAATATCTTTAACACCATCAAATAACATCTGCCTATCCCAGGTCCTGATTGAAGACCCAGAGAGTTTTCATTTGTGTGGCTTGTATCTATCAATTTTTATTTCATTACTGAGCCCTGCCTAACAAAATGAAATTCAATGGTGAGAAAAGTAAGGTTCTACATTTAGGCAAGAAAAACCAAATGAACAGATATAGAATAGGTGGTACCATAGTAGTAACTCTTAGAAGAATCTTGAAGTCCTAGTGGACAATCACTTAAATATAAGCCAGCAGTGTTTGTCAGCTGGCAACGCAACCCCATAGTAGAGGGATAAAATCAAGATCACATGAAGTGTTAGTACAGCTTTATAACACTTTGGTAAGACCAGACTTGGAATACTGCATCCAGTTTGGGTTGCCATGATAGAAAAAAGGTGTTGAGACTTGTAGAAAGAGTGTAAAGAAGAGCAATAAAGATGATTGGGGGACTGGAGGCTAAAACATATGAAGAACGGTTGCAGGAATTGGTTATATCTACTTTAATGAAAACGAATAGGAATGATATCTAAGGGGCTGTCACAGAGAAGGAAGAATCAGTCTACCCTCCAAAGGACCTGAAGGCAGAACATGAAGCAATGGATGGAAACTAATCAAGGAAAGACGCAACCTAGAACTAAGAAGAAATTTCCTGATAGTGAATCCCACCAATTGCAGTTTGTTCAATAAAGTGGAGTTAACTAAGCCATTGATTTACTGTGTCTCTAGTACTTGACAATAGTCCGCTTCTAGGTTCATAAGCTGTTCTAAACAATGCTGTATTTACAATAGTTTATTGGTTTATTAATAGCAATAACTGAGTTCACACATTCAGTAAATCATAATTGACTGTAATTTCTTTGTTGATCTAGAATTGAGCAAAGAGCAGTTTGTGCCTAGAGAGCATCATTTAACGTTTTTGAGATGGCAAGGGCTACTATAGGCAGAGAAAACCAAGATCATGGCATCTGGCCCTCTCAATTCCTGGCAAATAGATGAGGAAGAAATGGAGGTAGTGACAGATTTTATTTTCCTGGGCTCCAAGATCACTGCAGATGGGGACTGTAGCCAAGAAATTAAAAGACGCTTGCTCCTGGGGAGGAAAGCCATGGCAAATCTAGACAGCACAGTAAAAAGCAGAGACATCACCCTGTCAACAAAAGTGCGCATAGTCAAGGCTATGGTCTTCCCAGTTGCAATGTATGGCAGTGAAAGTTGGACCATAAGAAAGGCTGAGCGCCAAAGAATTGAGGCCTTTGAACTATGGTGCTGGAGAAGACTCCTGCGAGTCCCTTGGACTGCAAGGCAATCAAACCGGTCAGTCCTAGAGGAGATCAATCCTGACTGCTCCTTAGAAGGCCAGATCCTGAAGCTAAAACTCAAATACTTTGGCCACCTAATGAGAAGAAAGGACGCACTGGAGAAGAGCCTAATGCTGGGAAAGATCGAGGGCAATAGAAGAAGGGGACGACAGAGAATGAGGTGGCTGGATGGAGTCACTGAAGCAGTAGGCGTGAGCTTAAATGGACTCCAGAAGATGGTAGAGGACAGGAAGGCCTGGAGGAATATTGTCCATAGGGTCGCGATGGGTCGGACACGACTTTGCAGCTAACAACAACAACAACAACAACAACAACTATAGGCAGGCTGCACACAAAATATATAGAGATGTTGTAACACCCATAACTGAGTGCAGTCAAGATTTCTCCTTTATTCTAGTTTGTAATGGGGTGGACATTGTTTAATTTTTTAAAACAATATTAAGCATATTTTATGGTTTACTTTCCAGGATCATGGGAAACAGGGTTGCTTTGAAATTGTCCACTCTTGTCTTTTTGGGAAAGAAAACAATTGCTTTCTGTTGAGTTCAGATTACATATAATTAATTATTCTTCATTAGCAGGTAGGTGTGTTGCTGCGCTAGGCAGAAAAGATGCATAGCCTAAAGATCTTACACTGTACTTTGTTTGCTTCCTCCTCTTCCAGTGTGATCTTAAATAACTCAAGTGCAGTTCTTAGAAACTATGCTGTGAATTACAGTCCTGCCATCTTCACCCTATCTTGTGGCTGTGGTGCCTTGATATCATTATCTGTATTTGGTTGTTGCTGAATGCCTGGGATAGCATTTCCACTCCATATCTTGTTTGCTTATTTGTCTTGCAGCCTGCACCCTTCATTTGGCCTACTTTTGTTAAAGTTCTTTCAATATGCCACCCGATTCTAGTTCCACATTTGTAGGGATTTGCAACTGAATGCATATTGCATTTTAACCATTTAAGCAAATAGTGGTTTTGTTTGTTTATTTCTGGATTTCTTTATTTTTACAGCTGATGGAAACTGTCTTATTTGTTTCCATGTTCTGTTCTGTACCCACCAAAGAAATTCCATTTGACTTGAATAAGCCCTAGATTTCGGCCACGATTGGGGAAAAAATAATTTAGCAGAGTTTGGACAAGGTTAAATGGAGTGCTCTATAAAACCGATAGCTACCAAAGGGACACAATAGGAAATGCATATAATAGATTCTCATTGAAATAATAAATTACTGTTTATTTAGAACTGGGGAAATTGGAAAGGAAATCTATTCCCATATGCAAGTCAAATTAGATTTAGATGCTTACAATTATGGCACTTGTGGAAACGAGATATACACAAGAATCAGATGTACAAAGTTTTTCCCCATCGTTATTATTGTTAATTGCTTTGTAGCATTAATCTAAAATCACAGGCTGAATGCACAAATTGTGGTGATTTCTTACTATCTGTAATTTTTTTAAAATGGATAGAAATAGCAGTAGGTCTGCAAACTTATCGCTTTCATCTTTGGTGTCTGCACCACCATCACTCAAAGACTCTTTTCATTGGCATTATTTCTTCAGTCTCTCAGTCATATTTAATATCATATTTAATACTAATAATTTTGCATAACTCCAGAAGCATTATCTAGGGATTTAATTTCAGAAGAGTATGGTTAGTTAGCAGATGCTCAATTCATGTGGAAGCCTAAAAATTGTGTGGATGGTATTTATCTATCTTCATAGGGAAGGACTCTGAAAACAACAGCTAACAAAAACATTAGCTCTGAGAAATACCGTTAAAAGTCAGAGCACAGAAACATATTACACTGAACACTTGTCTTCTGGTTCCTCAACATGTTGAAGAGATCATGGTTATGGCTAATACATCACTGCACACGTGGCTTAGTTGGCCAGTGAAAAAAAAGTTTGGGGGAACATGTTTTGCAAACTATTTTCATTATAAGTGTTTAAAATATTCTGTTTTGTAATGCATTGCTTCTCTTCTTATTAATCATCATTACTTGGATTAATATAAATTACAGTACAATTACATTGTCCTGAAAGACAGCAGCAAATTTTACCTAACTAAATTGGATGCCAACCAGTTTAGAACTCGGCTGTCTCTGAAAACGTAACCCACAGTGTTAGAAAATTGAGAAACATGAGTCACAAAGCCACAGTTGTGGATGCACTGTCTCCTTTTATTTTCTTTCACATTCATCCTATATCAGTCAGCTGTTGGTCTAAAAGTCAGTTTTCTAAAGTCACTTATTATTTTCAAATTATACTGCTAAGCCTCCTTGTTCATTGTGGGGGTTTTTTTGACTTAGTATAGGTTTCATGGGGATAGTTTGGTTTTAATTTTCATTTTAATAAAATTTAAAACTAGTGTTCATTAAATAAATTCTAGTTTCAGTTTATCCGAAGCCTTCTAAAATGTTCTTTTTGTTTACAATAAGGCTTCTGAAAGTATGGGTAGAGGTGTGGTTGAAATTTACCACAGGATACCAATTTAAAGAAATAGTAAAAGAATTCAGGATGACTAGTTCTGATTTGAAGAGTAAAGTCTGTTGCAATAACATTTTGTAGATATCAACATACCCAATTACTACAGGAATGAGGGTCTCCTGGGTCTTGAAAATTCAGCTAGGTTTTTAAATCCTCCGTTGTCTCCATACTCTCAGTGATTCAGGTGGCTTACAAAAGATAAAAAACCAATATAAAAACAATAAAACAACAATCAATCAATCAATCAATCAATCAATCAAATAAGTCACTTGATGGCTTCCATCCCATTCTGGGGCCTCCAGGCCCATCGGCAAAAAAATAGGTCTTCAGGGCCTTGGAAAGAGTAATAAAGTGGGGGCTAATCTTATTTCCACAGGCAGAGAGCCACCACAGAGAAGGCCCTTTCTGTTTGGTCCTGCTAGATCAGGGCTTTTCAACCTTTTCACCCATTGTACCACTTTTAGGATATGGCAACATTCGAATACCACCAGTCGCCTAGCAAGGTGTCAAAAACTTGATGACGAAAAAAAAGGAAAAAAGTGATGAAGTACAGGTAGTCCTCGACTTACAACAGTTCGCTTAGTGACTGTTTGAAGTTACAATGGCACTGAATAAAGTGCCCCCCCAAGCCACAGCTGAACAAGACACCTGTCTGCCCGCCTGTCGGCACTCTTCCTCCTGAGGTTTTCATTGTTGTGAGCATTTCTGTTGAGGATTGGCAGTGGGGGTGGGGTGGGGTGAGTTTGGTTTTTATTCCTCCCGCCATCTGCTACATGGTTGCCGCAGCTTTTGGTCACTTCACATGACCCTGGGACACTGTGACCGTCATAAATATGAATCAGTTGCCAAGCATCTGAATGTAAATCAGAAGACCCTGGATATGCTGCAACATTCCAGCTGATCGGCGCTTCTTCTGGGCTCAGCAGAAGCGCCGGAATCAGCACCGAGCTCCAGCTGGAGCCTGGCACTGATCCTGGTGCTTCCGCTGAGCCCTGACAGCCACAAAGAAGCACCAATCAGCTGGAAAGCAGGACTGATCCTGGCGCTTCCGCTGAGCCCTGCAGCTTCAGCCATCTCTCGCTCAGGCTTGTGCGGTGCTGCCACCGGTTCAGCTCATTCCACTCCCCCGCTACCACTTTTCTAGGATGGTCGCATACCACCTGCCAGGTGGCAATGTACCACAGGTGGTACCCGTACCACTGGTTGAAAAGCCCTGTGCTAGATAGACCTTCTTAGGAGAGGGGACCCATAGTATTCCCTGCCTCCCCATTCTCAGGTGGGTTGGGTAGATGTGATAAGGAAAAGACAGTTACTTCAAATAACCTGGACCCAAGCCATGTAGAGCTTTAAAGATGGCAACTAGCACTTTGAATTGAACCTGGAAACAAATTGGTAGCTAATGAAGCTCGCACAGGAGAAATGACACATAGGCACATCTTCTTGTTGTTGTTAGCTGCAAAGTCGTGTCCAACCCATCACGACCCCATGGACAACTTTCCTCCAGGCCTTCCTGTCCTCTACCATCTTCCGGAGACCATTTAAGCTCACGCCTACTGCTTCAGTGACTCCATCCAACCACCTCATTCTCTGTCGTCCCCTTCTTCTATTGCCCTCAATCTTTCCCAGCATTGGGCTCTTCTCCAGTGAGTCCTTCCTTCTCATTAGGTGGCCAAAACTATGCAGGCTGCTGTATTTTGAACCAATTTGAAGCTTCCAGTTATGCTTTCTGGATCATAATCCTGTTTCTTTAATTTGAATTTACATAATTTGCTTTGGGAATCTTTCCAAATAATGATTGGGGTATAGACACTACAAAAAATAAATAACTTTCAGCAAGTATCCCCTATAGTATTATCATAAACCATATTCTGAATTAGTAGTATCACATGGATGTTTCATTAGTGTCAGAGTATATGACACTCTAAATGAATGTGAGGAATTTTATGAATGCGTGGAAACAGAACTGAATAACACTGAACAATTTAATAATAGAAGCATCCCTCTAGAAAAAGAAATAGGATGCACAGGAATTGAAATATGTTTTAAAAATACATGTTTACCACCTGGATCCTGCAAAAGAAAGTTGTAGTATATGCTTCAAATGTTCTGAAGCATTCTTTCCAAGCATATATTCCATACATACTCCCATTTTTCAAGTGTCACTCTGAATTTCATTTTATTGACCATACTCACTCATAAAATTTGGGATGGGAGGAACTTAAAAAAGGAAGACTGCTGTTTAAAGTTGTTGTTGTTTTAAAGAAAAATGGAAACATTGGCATTTTAGATTTTCCCCAAACATGCTGACATCTCCCTCATTTAGTTAAAACCTTGGTAATGGTAACTACATTCTCTGTTAAAACTAAATTACATCAAATATTTTACTAGTGGTCTCAAAACAAAGCTATGGTTTCCTAGTTTCATTTTGCATACTACTTCCACTATTGAATTCCACTTCTCTTAAATTGAAGAGGATGTAGGATTTAACACAATAAACTCATCTATTTTTACCCAAAGTCACTACCGGACTACAAGTTTTAAGTTCCTTTCCCAACAGATGTTATTTTTAGGACTGTTCTCATTATTCTACTTTTTCAGATATGTATTTTTACTGCTAAATAAGTGAGATGCTAGAAAAATCTCATTCATAAGAAGCACTATCTGGATTATAATTAGAATAAGTTTCTGAATAAAATAACATTAATTCTAGTAACTGCATCTTTAATTATGAAAAGGCTGACAGTCCATGATACAGTACATTGAAATAAGAACAGATATGCTCCAAAAATATTGTAACAGTGCATTGACTTTCAGTGCATTAACTTTAGATGATACTCAAAAGCCAGGATCAAACCATCAGATGATACTGTAAATCATAGTGGTCATTTTTTCTGCTTATGCTTTTTATACTTGCTTTCATAATGATATATAAAAGTATCCACTTGTGAGACTAAACAAAGCATAGCACTTATTCTATTTCTCTCCTTTGCTATAATGCAAGCTTCATGGACAGCGCATGAAGACAATACCAAAGTGTAGAATGCTGCAGCTAAAACTGTAACAGATACAACCAGATACAATTATATTACCTTATATTATAAAACAGCTGCCCTGGCTATCTCTTTGCTTCCAAGACCAGTGCATGGTAGTTTTCTTTAAATATTTACTTTGGTAGCAAGATATATATAAATTCTATTTCTTGTTCCAGCCTGAAGATCTTTCATCTGAAGATTGACTGGGTTCTTCAAATATCACTGGTACATTACAGATAGTCCTTGAATTATGACTGAAATAGATCCTGGCCATTTACAGTTGTAATTGTCATAAAACCATTTTCCAGTTTTTGTGGTGATCATTTTGGCAAAAGTGTTGTACAATGTGGCCGCGTGACTATGCAGATGGCATAAACGCAGCTGTGTTGTCAAGCACCCAAAGTGCAGTCACATGACTGTGGGGAGAGCCCAACTGTTGGAATTTCGGATCCAGTTCATAAGTCCTCTTCCAACAGTCGTTAAGCAAGCAGTCATAAATTGAGGACTACCTATATGAGACATGCAATTGCTTGTTTTGATGTTCCAGTTGTGGAATGCCTCTCCAGAGAGATACCCTTTTCAGGGCTACCAAAATATAATTTTTATTTATAATTTTTGTACAGTTAAGTCTATACTATGAACTGATTTATAATACTTATTTCATATTTACATATAATCTGAATATTACATCTATACAAATCTTATCTATCCATATATATATCTATATCTGTATCTATATGCGCTCACACAGAGAGGGCCTCCTGAGGGTGCCGTCGGCTAGACAATGTCGGTTGGCGACCCCCCAGGGGGAGGGCCTTCTCTATGGGAACGCCAGCCCTATGGAACCAACTCCCCCTTGAGCTTTGGATGGCCCTGGATCTCCGGTCCTTTCGCCGTGGCTTCAAAACACTCCTTTTCCATCAGGCTGACCTGGACTGACAGGTATTTTAATTATCTTTTTAATTTTTAACTTAATTTTAATTTATTCTACTGGGGCCATTAATTTAATTTCTTTTTAACTTTTTGTATTATTGTATTTTATTGTTAGACGCCCTGAGTCCTTCGGGAGATAGGGCGGCATATAAGTCCCAATAATCTATCTATCTATCTATCTATCTATCTATCTATCTATCTATCTATCATCTATATCTACAGTCTTGGGTAAAAACACGCTTTTTTCTTTTATGGAAAGAGCATCTATGAAAGAAACCTCCATCCCTTTTGCCTGGGATGGCTGAGAACTGGCTACTTGGCTACAATGGAAATCACAACTCCTTCTCTGGCACTAAGCTCTCCAAAATCCGCCCAGAATGAGTCTAAATTTCGTTTGGTAAATATAATGACTTTTACTATAAATGTCTTTTATTGGACAGCCCTTTATTTCAGAAAACCTTCCTTCCGATTTATTTAGTCTTGCTTTTGCTCTTGAGCTTCCCTTTCTAAAACAAAATTGTAAACCATTACAGGTTTTTTTTTAATCTTCATGAACCTCTTTTCAGATTTCCCCTTTTCTCAGACTGTGCTTTATTTTTTTCCCCCAAGAAAATACGGTCACCGTAAAAAAAATAAAAATACGATCATTGGAAAGCTGAGTAAGCTTTCTGTAAACCAACTGACCGCAGCAAGTTCAATCACGTGACTTTCCCCACGTGCTCCCAAGCAGAACTTCCAGAGCCGGAACTTCCAGAATTACCGGATGGGAAGCTTCTTCTCAAGTACAAAGAAGAAAAAAAAAAAAGATTTCACCACCATCCCGCGCCTGCGTGGCTCCCTTCCCCTCTCCGGGCGGACAGAATGTCAAGTGGAGCGTACCTAAGAGTTATAGTGAGAGTGATTTTTTTTTCTATAAAAGATCTCAGGCTCTCAAATGACACGGGCCGAGTCCTCCATGTTAGGAGTCTTAAGTACTGAAAGCTTTTTGCTGGTTTTAACATTCGCTCGTCTTTTGCGACTTTTTTTTTAAACAGTAGTTTTGATCCTTACCCATAAGCCAGTCGGATAAATGTAACTCTCATTTTATAAGATGTCTAGCTGAACCACGAGCTCTAATTGGAACGCTCTCTGTCGGGAACCCTCCTCTTCTGTCATATCATTTTTAAAGGTATAGCAACCTGCAACGAAGAAAAATAAATGCAAGGGGGAGGAGGGGAGAGAGAGTTTGCGTCCGAAAAGGGTCATAAGTATGCTTGTAACTCCTGCCTTCCCATGGCTACTTTTTTTTTTTTAACCTGCGGAGCTTGACTACATTTGTTATGCCGGGAGTCCACGTGCCGACGAAGAGCCGTTGTTAGACAGCTACACCTTCTTTCTCCACCATTCTTACCTCTATGCTGCATTCTCACTACAGTGCTTTTTTGGAAGGGAAAAAAAAAAGACTGTTCGACGCTTACGTCACTTGAACTCTCCTCCCCCCTCTTCCTCGGAGTGGCTGGGAGTTCGTCGGTGTGCAAAGCGCAGGACCATCCGAAAGTACGCATGCGCGGCCCGATGGGTTGGCTATGTTTATAACCGGGAATGGCTAGCAAAGGGAGGAGGGGGTTGATGTGGTTTCTTGGCGGGCTTCGGATAGTTACGCCCATAGGTAAGTAGATGGCGGTGATGATGGGGAGGAGGTATCGCGCCTTCGTCTGACTGCTTTGTCCTAGAAGCCGAGATCGGGTCTCCTTTTGAGGTTGAAGGGGGTCGTCGCTTCCCAGGTGTAACTGGCGCTCGAGGGGTATCGCCGGCTTTCTTTCAACTTATGGAACCGACCGAACCCCTTATAGCAGAGGTCTTCAAACTCGGCCCTTTTATGACTCGTGGACTTCAACTCCCAGAATTCCTCAGCCAGCATGCCTGGCTGAGGAATTCTGGGAGTTGAAGTCCACGAGTCATAAAAGGGCCGAGTTTGAAGACCCCTGCCTTATAGGAAAGATCTGTCTCAGTACCAATAAATGACTAAAAGAGATGGAGGGGTTGGGTGGGGGGAATGGGGAGAAAGCGAGAGAGCACCTTTAAAGTGCTGGGTGTCTGCTGTGCTTAAGAAGTAAATATGGATTGCAGAATGAGATAGGAAATTGGGGGGTGGGGTGGGGTGGGAATATAATATAATATCTTCAACATAATAGGAAGGAAATGCAGTACAGTATTGGTGACTAGGGCTGGCAGAGATGATAACCGGAGTCGACTCAAACATTTCTTCCTGGTTTCCAATCAAAAGCTACTTAGTCTGAGAAAATTGGCTGCTCTCCTTTTGGTTCTGGAGTTAATTGTAAGACGTGGGTTTCTTGGGAGGAAGAGAAATGAAGTCTAGAGGAGCCAATATGAATATACATATAATGTATCAATTTATATATTCATATATTATGTACACACACGCACACATACAATTTGTCAACTTTCAACCTTCACACAATTTGAAGGGCAGAAATCAAAGCTCTCAAATACAACTGCATATTCTCTCTCTCTCTCTCTCTCTCTCTCTCTCTCTCTCTCTCTCTCTCTCTATATATATATATATATATATATATATATATATATATATATATATATATATATATATAAAAGTTAAAGGCTCCCCCGCACATGCGTGCTAGTCGTTTCCGACTCTAGGGGCCGGTGCTCAAAGCCGAAGAGCCAGCGCTTCTCTGAGGACATCTCTGTGGTCATGTGGCTGGCATGACTAGATGCCAAAGGCGCACGGAACGCTGTTACTTTCCCACCGTAGTGGTCCCTATTTTTCTACTTGCATTTTTACGTGCTTTCGAATTGCTAGGTTGGCAGAAGCTGGGACGAGTAACAGGCGCTCGCTCTGTTATGCGGCACTCGACAAGCTCAGCGTCCTACATATACATATACATATACATATATGTGTAGATCTAGAGTCTCGGGTTTCTTCCCGCGTTCCTTTCATCTTCAGAAAGTTGTGGCGACGTTTCGACGAAATCCCATCCGTCATCATCAGGCCGGAGTGTTCCTCCTGCTGCTTCCAGGAGCAATGCGTGGTCTGGCTGTTCCTTTCCTTCCAACTGCCGGTGGGGCTGTGTTCTGACTGGGTGGAGGCGTGGCTGCTTTCTGATTGGGTGGGGGTGTCCTCCGATTGGGTGGAGGCGTGGTTGTCTTCTGTCACACAGAAGACAGAACAAGTCAAGCAAAAGTGCCATCACCCAAGCAGAAGAACGCACACACGAACCTGACTGACCCATACCAGAGATACATAGCAGGTCCTCGAACTCGGAGCCAAACCAAAGCTCTGGAGGCCACTACACAGCCCACTCCTCAGGACACCAAATCACAACACTCAGGATATTACAACACAACAAAAAACCCCACCCATTCAGAACACACCCCACCCAATCAGAAGACAGCCACGCCTCCAACCAATCAGAAGACAACCACGCATCCACCCAATCAGAAGACAGCCACGCCTCCACTCAATCAGAAGACAACCACGCCTCCACCCAATCGGAGGACACCCCCACCCAATCAGAAAGCAGCCACGCCTCCACCCAGTCAGAACACAGCCCCACCGGCAGTTGGAAGGAAAGGAACAGCCAGACCACGCATTGCTCCTGGAAGCAGCAGGAGGAACACTCCGGCCTGATGATGACGGATGGGATTTCGTCGAAACGTCGCCACAACTTTCTGAAGATGAAAGGAACGCGGGAAGAAACCCGAGACTCTAGATCTACACATACAGACACCCGCGAGAATCTACGAAAACATATACATACATATATATATATATATATATATATATATATATATATATATATATATATATATATATATATATATATATATATACCGTAGTTTCCAGCGTATAAGTCTACTTTTTAACCCATAAAAATCTTCTCAAAAGTCAGGGGTTGTCTTATAGGCCGGGTGCTGAAAATTTAGGGACAGGGCTGGCTGGAAAACCTGGAGCGGATCTCCCATTTAGTCTGCGCAGGGAAAGCGGGACCAATTGGAGAAGAAGCTGCAGTCTGTGATTTTTTACAGGCTGGGGTCTGGGCGTCTTTCCTTCTGCAGTTGAAGAGCAGTTGTAGTATATCCCAACTTGAAAGGCAGGTGGGGAAGGCAGCAGCCAGAGCAGCGGCTTAGCTCTAAGGACACATTTGACTCAGGAACTGGGCAGGCTGGCTGGAAAACCTGGAGCGGTTCTCCCATTTGGTCTTTTTTTAAAAAAAATCCCATTTATATCCTGCCCTTCTTCGAAGACTCAGGGTGGCTTACAATTTAAAGCACAAATCAATGTGCTTAGCAATAGCCTTCATTCTGTGTATATGCCTGTTTATTAGGGCTTTCACCCCCCCCCCCAAGCAGCATTATTACAAAGTCAGCTTATTGCCCCCAACAATCTGGGTCCTCATTTTAACTACCTTGGAAGGATGGAAAGCTGAGTCAACCTTGAGCCTGGTGGGATGCGAACCTGCACTAATTGCAGGCAGCTGGTGTTACTTAAGGCTTTGCGCAGGGAAAGCTTTAGAGTGAATTAGGAAAAGTGAAAAAGTGAATTAGGAAAATAGGGAACAGTTGCTGGAATTGGGTATGTGTAGTTTAACGAAGAGAAGGGTGATAGCAGTGATCCAATATCTCAGGGGCTGCCACAAAGCAGAGGGAGCCAAGCTATTCTCCAAAGCACCTGAAAGCAGGACAAGAAGCAATGGATGGAAACTAGTCAAGGAGAGAAGCAACCTAGAACTAAGGAGAAACTTCCTGACAGTTAGAACAATTAACCAGTGGAACAACCTGCCTCCAGAAGTGGTGAATGCTCCAACACTGGAAGTTTTTAAGAAGAGACTGGCCAGCCATTTGTCTGAAATGGTATAGGGTTTCCTGCCTTAGCAGGGGGTTGGACTAGATGACCTCCAAGGTCCCCTCCAACTTTACTATATTAAAATCAAATCTGATGTTTTTTAATTTTTATTTGGTGTGCGTTGGAAGAGGGGTAGTCTTATACGGCGAGTATAGCCCAAACCCTATAATTTAACAGGAAATGTAGGGGGTCGTCTTATACGTCCAGTCGTCTTATACACCGGAAAATACGGTGTATATATATGTGTGTGTGTGTGTGTATACACAGTTGTATTTGAGAGCCTTGATTTCTGCCCCTCAAATTGTGTGAAGGTTGAAAGTTGACACTGTGCCCTGAATGTGTGTGATGACAGGAGGTTATATTTTTCTTTAAGACATAGAGCATTTTACAATATATTTTATAATAATGAAAATGCAGTTTATATAAACAGGACTGTAGTGACATATCGTGTTAAGTATGATTTATTCTAGTTTGCTATGTATTTTAATGTTTGCATTATTGTGATTTGATATCTCCCAGTTCAAAGCGTGTTGATATCCTGTCTCTTTAGCCGAATGGTTTTGCAATGTTTGCTGACGTAGTCGTAGATACATATTGACTTGCATTTTTAAAAAAAAGTTATGCACAAATTCCAGTGATGTCTTAGTGCTACCAAATTTGGGATGTAAAAATCTGCATGACCACTAAATGGTAGCTAAGAGTGTTTTCTGTATCTCATTTCTGTCGTCCTACTGATTTGGTAGTCCTGTTTGCCACCCAGGACTACATTCAACTTAATGTAATAGTAATATTTTTCAAAGAGACATATTTTAGATGGAATGCCAGATTTCTGTACAAATATGTGATTACTTAATTAGGTTAAGGTCAACCTTGAAGTGTGAGACATATTGACTAATCCAGGCTTCTATTTTCTTACGAAACTTCCTTACAGTGCAGTTTTCTTCAAATTGCACCAGAGAAGGAAGTTAGTGGAAATGCTCTGCTTTTATCCCAAATGGTTTTACAATTGTTGGAAGACTCTGTTTTATGTACTTACTATTGAAATATTGAAATTCTCTTTCCCTCATGTTTTTTTATTAGTTGACTGATATTGAGCTTATAAATAGGCTTTTTCCAACAGTTTGATAAGCTGAATAATTTTTATATACCGCTACTGATTTTTGTTTGAGAGAAAGCAGTCCGATACACATTAAGAACCTCTCATTTGTTTAAGCAGTCTCAGCCCCAGGGGTGGGAGAAAAAAAAAATGAAGTGATTTCTATAAGCAATCTCTCTTGTGCCTGAGCACCCCCCCCCCCCACCATGGAAAGAATGGAGAAAAGGGAATTGCAAGACAATAAGCAGGTATAGAATGTGGAATATACCAGGTCTTTTGTGTAGCATGCTACATCTGCTAGTGCTACTGCATAGCTTTTGATATGCATTTTCCATTAATGTGCCTGCTTACTCTCTTATAATCCCTTCTTCTGCAAACTTCCCACTCTGATGGGGAGGGGAAACCAAGTCGTGAACAGAACAATATATACTAATTGTAATGGTGGTCACATGACCGGGGGAATCTGCAAAGATCATAAATGCAAGTATTGTTCATAAAGTTATTTTTGGGGGCAACATAACTTTGACTAGTTGCTGAACCAGGCAGTCACTAAGTAAGGACTAACTTTGCTTTTTTTTTTGAAGCCTGCAAACTGGATAGTTGGAAAGCCTAGAAGTAAAGTAAGAATCTCAAGTAATATTTTATCATGAACTTTGCTATTTACACATCAATTTTAAATTATTTGCTATCTACACATCAATCTACATATCTATATTAAAAATTGCACTTCAAGATTTAGGGCACGGGTGTCAAACTAGCCGCGTCACGGGACGTGTTGCCACATAACACAACTTTTTTTATTATTATTATTGCTGGAGCTGTGGTAGGTGTGGCCTCCGCGTGATGCAACCGGCCCTTTGGCCGGCAGTTTGACACCCCTGAATTAGGGCATTGAGATGCTTGGTATGAACTATTTTGTTTTGCTTCCTTTTCAGCACACACTTTTTAGGTTTCAATAATGTGACTGCCGCAATCGTCATGTCTGGCCTCTGTCCCCCTCCTTCGCCTGCTGTTGCCAAGACACAAATTGCACTGAGTGGAGAATCACCATTACTAGCTGCCACGTTTGCATATTGGGATAATATTCTTGGTCCCAGAGTCAGACATATTTGGGCTCCAAAAACAGAGCAGCAGCTTCTCGGTGATGGAGAAATAACATTCCTTGCCAATCACACGCTCAATGGAGAAATACTTCGAAATGCCGAGAGCAGTGCAATCGACGTAAAGTTTTTTGTTTTATCTGAGAAAGGAGTCATTATCGTGTCTCTAATTTTCGATGGGAACTGGAATGGAGACCGAAGTACATATGGATTATCAATAATACTTCCACAGAGCGAGCTTAATTTCTACCTTCCGCTGCACAGAGTGTGTGTTGATAGATTGACACACATTATAAGGAAAGGAAGGATATGGATGCATAAGGTAGGTTGTTGTTGTTTTTAATTGAAATTACTTCTAATACTCCATTGTAATATTTCTACTTGTTAAAACAGTTTAGGTCAGAAGATCTGCCTTTTCTCAAATGTTAAAATATCACAAGTTCTACAAAGGACACACATACAAAAAAACCCAGACCGAGCTCTTGCTTATTTTGTCTTTGGTGTTCTGATATCCTCCATTCTAAAAATAAACATAATTTAGTGAGTCCAGAGGTTTAGTCATACTATGGTAAACAAATGAAACCAGTGAAACTTGTTTATCATAATTAATTTCATCAGCATCCAGCTGACCTTGGGTGTTCTCATAAAAGCAAGCCAGATCAGATCTGGCTAGGACTTGTGGGAAGATAACCAGGAAATCTCAGTGTAGAGTGGTAAAATGCATTAATAAACCATGTTCAAGAAACCACCGGGAACTGAGATTGACTTAAAAGAGATTCTACTTTTAATTTACATAGGTTTATTCAAGAATGATCGATGTGGAACCAATACAGGGTTTCAAAAGGTGAAATAATAATCCGTCGGGTCATATTTAAGAACACATAGCCCACTGTAATGATCTGGTGTTCTATAGGATGGCAGGCTGGCCTCGGTTGTGGGGTTGTTTGTCATTATTTTTGTTTTTATTTTGCTTTATTTTATAGTAGTGCTATATTGGCTGCCCAGAATTGCAGTGTCAACTGATTAACAAAAAATATACAGTCATTCTTGAAAAAAGTAATCGAAGTTCATTACATATGTGTAACTAATACGTACCATCTGACATAATCTTGCTTAGAAGTATATAGTATATAGTTTCCTATAGCCAATAAGAAAAGTCTTCCTGTTAGAAAAGAGCTAAGTTGGTGCTGATCAGATATTTTGGGTGAGAACTCTCCTAAATCTCACTAAACATGAAAATCAGTATGGCATATAATTTGTTGGTCTAGCACAGGGGTAGGTGACCTCGGCTCTTTTATGACTCATGGATTTCAACTCCCAGAATTCCTGAGCCAGCCAAGCTCAGGAATTCTGGGAGTTGAAGTCCATGAGTCATAAAAGAGCTGAGGTCGCCTACCCCTGGTCTAGCAGCAGGGAAACCTGGGCTGTAAAGCAGGGGTGTCAAACTGCCGGCCCACGGACCGGATGCGTCATGCCGAAACCGTGCCCACCCCATTGCCGGCAATGGAAAAAAAGTTGCAATGCGTTGCAACACGTCACGTGACATTGAGAATTTGACACCCCTGCCGTAGAGGGTCTACAAGTCACCACAGCCAATTCCCCATGATTAATTTGCCACTGGACAAGAGTTACACTAATATTGAAGAAATCGTTGAATGGAATCATCAAAGGATGCCGAAGGAGGGACAAAATAAAATGTGAATGATGAGTTGTTTTTTTATAAAATCATATTTATGTAATGTCAAAATTTGCATGTAAAAAGTAAACACTTTATTTGTGAATAATGTTTTCTTTTAGGAAAGACAAGAACATTTCCAGAAGTCTATTATGGAAGGTGCAGAAAGAGTGGAAGATCAAGTAAGAAAAACACATATAACAAAATGCTGAATATAAAATATGCATGCAAGCATGCACGCACACACACACAAAGACACAGATTTTTTTCAAATATCTGGGTAAAAAAGCAGTGATGGTGATGACATTAATTCAGTTGTGTCCGGCTCTTGGCGATTCTGTGGGCCAGGTCTCTCCACAACTTCCAATCTTGCCCTGCTTCTTTTGAGTTGTTCTGTGCTCTGGCTGGTGTCAGCTTTGATGGTGTCCAGCCACTGAGTTCTTTGGCCACCTGGTTTCCTTTTACCAGTAATTCTTCCAAGCATAATTGCTTTCTCCAGTAATTCTCTCCCATAACATGAGACACAGTTTTGTGATTTCGGTGTTATGTGCTCCAGAAAAGCAATATAAAGTTAAATTATATTAAACCATCCACATACAAAGTGGAAATCTAAATATTTTAATATTTTTATTCCACAGAAACAGATGAATTGGGAGTGTCTTTAAGAGTGGCCATTTCCTAACAAAGTAGAACAATTTGTCAAAAGATTTTCCCGTGTCATTCATCTATCAGAAAAAGAATTGCCAAAATCAATGTTAAGTTATATTTAGTTGAAATTTATTACATTATATTGAATAAGAAAGGAAGCATAAAACATTTCTTTTTGTAATCTCTTAACTATGTACAATTATATATTAATTACATTTCATATTTTTAGCTTGCTTCCATCCTTGGATCAAATTACATCAATACAAGTTCAATTTCATTAACCGACTGAGTCAAAACCTTATCCATTTGCCCTCTTGATTTTCTATTTCTTTGACGATTTTAGAATGAATCTGAAAATTAGTTTTTCAAAATTACCTGTAATTTCTCTCTTTTTCCCCCTTCAAAAACCGTTTACTCTCTAAATAGTCTTTTCTTACAGTTTTGTTTAGATTCAACTACTTTATTGAAAGAAAACTTGTATTTACTCTACAGGGCCAGAGTATTATTCCCATGCTGACAGGGGAGGTTATTCCTGTGATGGAACTCCTATCATCCATGAAATCACACAGTGTTCCGGAAGAAATAGATGTAAGTCTTTGATCTGAAAACCCATTATGAAAGGAGGAGGGTCAGCTTGATGTAGCAGTTAAGACATGAGGCTTAGAAATCAGGAGACTGTGAGTTCTAGTCCCATCTTGGTTACGTTGCGCCAGTCATTCCCTGTCAGCCCTAGGAAGAAGCTGATTCCAAAATAGCAACAGCACTTAGACTTACCTACCGCTTCACAGTGATTTACAGCTCTCTCTAAGCGGTTTACAGAGTCGGCATATTGCCCCCCCCCCAACGATCTGGGTCCTCATTTTATCGACCTCGGAAGGATGAAAGGCTGAGTCAACCTTGAGCCGGTGAGGATTGAACTGCTGGCAGTCGGCAGAGTTGGCCTGCAGTACTGTATTCTAACCACTGCGCCGCCAGGGCTCGTCAAAAGCCAAGAAAAGTGCAGGAACTAATCCTGGCAGTCACCAGGAATCAAAAACCTACTTGACAACAGGCACATACGCACAAACGCATACACACCCAGACATATGCACAGCATGAAAGGAAGCTCCTGGCTTCTTTTTGTTCTTTTTACCACAGGTAGTCCTCGACTGTTGGCCACACTTAAGCCCAATAAAGCAAGACCGTTCTTAAGTGAATATTATCACTTTTCTCGCCACAGTTGTTCAGTGAATCATTGCAGCTGTTAAGTCAGTAGCAGTTGTTAAATGAATTTGGCTTCCCCGTTTTCTTTTCTTATCCGAATCGCAAACAAAAGGTGAGATCTCGGGACACTGCAACTGCCCAAAATAACATGCCAGATGAATTTTGATCACATGACCACGGGGATGCAACAGTTGTAAGTATGCAAAACCCATCATAAGTCACATTTTTCAGTGTCACTGTAACTTTGAGCGGTCATTAAATGGATGGTCATAAGTCAAGAACTACCTGTATTTTGAATTCTATTTAGGTAAATATTAATGGGTGATGGAACAATTTATACCTCTGCCTGCTTAGAAATGTAGAATGTGTAGATTTAAAGTCCCAGCAGGTGGCTGACTATCTCTGAAACTAAGCCAGGTTCAAACCTGGTTAATCCTTTGGTGGTAGACCTCTTGAGAATTCCAAGTCTATTAACTAGATTGGAAACTTTTTTAAAAAAAAATATGAAAGAAGGCAACAACGGACTGTTTACACTGCCAATAAGAGTACAGTGATGCAATCTCCACCACTTTGTTTTTTGTCGTCTTGAATATTACTAGCTGCCATTTTTAGTCTGCCTTTGAACATGTGAATATGTAGGATGATGTCAGGCTCCAAGAAACCAAGAAAGGCATGCTGAGTTTCTTCTAAGCAGTTTCTTTCGTTATTCCACACCCATAAACAGAAATCTTGCCAAACTAAAGTGATCTGCCTCATTAAAAATATACTCTAGGAACTCCTAAAGAGAAGATGCGTTGATCCTCTTCCTCCCAACCAAACTATTTAAACTTCACTGCAGTATCTCCCTCCTGGCAATCCATGTTCCAACATAGATGTCCAGTTTTATCCTGTGTTGGTGAAAAAGGGTTAGAATATCACATTTGATAGACAGAAACTAAAAAATGGCTTGAATAAGAGATCGGATTAATAGTATGCTTCTTAGACTGACAGAAATACTTATTGATGCTGGCTGCAGTGTATTATTTTTTTTAACATTCTATGAGCCCAGGTAGCGCAGTGGTTAGAATGCAGTATTGCAGGCTGTCTCTGCCCACAGTTAGCAGTTCGATCCTGACCGGTTCAAGGTTGACTCAGCCTTCCATCCTTCCGAGGTCTGTAAAATGAGGACCCAGATTGTTGGGGGCAATATGCTGACTTTGTAAACTGCCTAGAGAGGGCTGTAAAGCACTGTAGAGCAGTATGTAAGTCTTAAGTGCTATTGCGCTGAGAATTTTTTGAAAGTTGTCGAGATCTTTTAAATGCTCACTGTAGTCAAATAATATGTCCATACCTGTGTCTGTGAAAAAATTCTCAGTCATCCAGGTCATAGTTGTATCAAAAGTGGTTTTTATTTGTGAAAGGGCAACTGGACTGATTTTATTGAGGAAAAAGAAGAAAAAGACATTTCACTTCCTATCCTGGAAGCTTCATCAGTTGTATTGAATAGTGTGCATATAAATCAGGGGTCAGCAACCTGAAACAGTGAAAGAGCCACTCGGAACCGGTTCCCTCACAAAAGGAAAAACTGGGAGCCGCAAAAAATGTGTGCTCATGTGTGTACATGCGCGCACGCGCAGAACAGGGTTTGACTGAAGAGTGGAGCCAAGGCGAGATATGCACCTACCCTGCATATTTGAATTGATTGTTTGAACTTTTTTAGTCCCACTTTTTTTTTTGGACTGCACATGGCAGAGGACTCCAGTGCCGCAGGTTGCAGACCTGTGATATAGATGGAAGAATGTGTTGTGATTCAGGGTCAGCCTGTGGGTTCGGGAGTTGGGTCGGACGACTCAGAGGAGGAGGAGGGGGGTGTTGAAGAGCTTGCTGAGGGGATTGGACAGCTTGATGAGAGCCCCCAGCAAGGCCCCTCTCATCTGGCCACGATGCAGACCCAGCTGTGTGAGCCTGACAGCGTGGATGAAGATGACCCACAGCTGGCCCTGTTCAAGGACGCCCGACGCAGGAGGCAGTCAGTCAGGAGTAAACAGAGGGAGGCAATGGGGCACTTCGGAAGGAGGCACAGAGAGGCCACGCCCTGAACTGTATTTAAGGGGAATGTGTGGGAGGGCTGGTTTGCTGAAGGCAACCGCTTGGATTGTTCCTGCGTCTTAGCTCGTGTTTTATGGTTGGTGTCTTGTCTTGCTCTTGTTTTATGTGAATAAATTTGGCAGGCTTTATTCCAGCCTCTTGCCGTTTGTAAAGGGGTCGTCCCTGCTTTTGCTGCAGGGCCGGTAGCAGGCTGGTACAGAACAGAATAATACTGCTATGCTGTCAATAACTCTCTTTGCCTTTTCAAAAATAAAAACCACTTTTGATATATTCATATCTGTGGTTTTCCTAACAACTGAATCCTGTTCCTGTTTTCATTATATTCCAGATACGTGATACCGTGCTTAGTGATGATGACATTGGTGACAGTTGTCATGAAAGTTTCCTACTTAAGTATGTTCCGTTTTTTTATACTTTTGTGAAAATCCATTGATAGTGGAGATTTAATGGTAGGCCCAGCTGTGAGGGGACTTGTCTATTGATTAGTTTTTGTTACAAATATGAGATACTTAAAGCAGGTTTTTAAAGAAAGCCTAAATTACTTTTTTTAAAAAAAAAATGATAATTTTTTAAGCACACAAGACGTATAAATATAGTTAGTCCTTGAGTTATGACCATAACGGAGCCTGCCCATCATGGTTGTAATTCCTCCAACAGTTGTAAAATTTTACAACCTTTTTGTGGAGGTTGTTAAGTGAATCGCCACAGTTATTAAGTGAGCGTATAGTTTGCTATGGGTGCTTTTTGCCAAAAGCAAGAAGTAAATTATGGGGTTTTTTTTGGCAAAAATACCATAAAATGTTGTGACTGCAGGACACGGCAAATGGCTGTAAATTCCTGAAGTGCCGTCCTGTGACCGTGAATGGGGAAGGGCGTGTGTGTGTGTGTGTGTGTGTGTGAAACAATCAGACCTTTGAATCTGGATCGTAAGTAACCTTCAGGTAGGTATGTCAAAAGTTCAGACAATCACTAAGTGATGAGTCATAAGTCAAGGACTACCTGCATGGAAATTTGGATAGGATATCTCAAATTTAAAGGGGGACACACTAAATGGCATTTGTGAAGAGAAGCAATAACAACTAAATGGGGTTTGCGGTTTTCTTGCTTTGTGCTTGCTTTCTGTTGGGGGAAGATCCCACAAAGAAATGGAAAGTTAGAATCAGGCTAATTTCTGAGGTCCTTTTTGATAGATGAAATTTGTTCATGGATATTATGAACCTCAGCCTAGTAAGAGTTGAATTCAGTGAAATGTGAGTCTTCAAGAATATGGTGAGCTATTTTTTTTTCCTTCTATGCAGGTAGTCCTCGACTTATGGGTACAGTTGAGCCCAACATTTCTGTTGCTAAGTGAGGCAGTTGTTAAGTGAGTTTTGCCCCATTTTACGACCTTTCTTGACATGGTTGTTCAGTTGGCAATACGGTTGTTAAGCGAATGTGACTTCCCAGCAAGTCACAAAAGGTGATGACATGACTCTGGGACGCTGCAGTCATCATAAATATGAGTCAGTTGCCAATCATCTGGATTTTGATCGCATGACCATGAGGATGCTGCAACAGTCATAAGAGTGAAAAACGGTCATATGAAGTGACGAGTTCCGTTATAGCTTCAAACGGTCGCTAAATGAACTGTTATAAGTTGAACTTTATATGAACTCTGGAAATGTGTTTTCAGGTTTTGTTTTGCAAATGGAGATGTGTGACTCCCTCAGAGTTTAGGTTAATGGCAAATACTATTTTGAAAGACTTTTTTTAAAAAAATGAGATTCTGAAATAATGTAAAATTTGTTCCAACTTGTAAAACTTTTTTTTTAAAAAAAATCACTTCATTTATCTCTGCTTAATATTCAGGGCCATAAGTTCACATCTGCAAACCTGTGGCTGCTCAGTTGTTATAGGAAGTAGCGCAGAAAAAGTTAATAAGGTATGTGTTTTCTATATGTTGATGGAAAATATTTTCCAGGTTGGATGTTTTAATTGAAATCTTAGAAGTAATAATTTTATTTTTATCTACAAAAATACTCCATGCCTTGGCAGAAGGCAGGGTTGTAGGGGAAATCTGTTTAGTTAAATTTTTAGAATGGATTTATTCAGTTTGCACATAAAAGCCTGCAGTTTCCAACTTTTGTCTTGAGTTTGAAATTCAAAAATTTCTGATTTGATATAGAAAATTCATGCACAAGATATGTATATGAGAACTATTTATATATTTCAGGGGTGTCAAACTCAATTTCATTGAGGGCCGCATCAGCATTGCGGTTGCCCTGAGGGGGCCAGGTGGGTGTGGCCTACTGGGTGGGCATGGCTAGAGTGCATATGGCCTACTGGGTGGGTGTGGCCAGCTCTACAACGTTCGCATCAAGGGTGCCTATGGGGGCCTGGGCAGGAGTGGGACAGATCCGAGGGTCTCTGGCAGAAGGAGGGTCTCTGGGCCAGGGTCAAGGCAGTGGGGGCCGTTCCCTCACTGTTTCCAAGATGGCTTCGCGGGCCACATGAAACCACTTCGCGGGCCAGATCTGGCCCCCGGGCCTTGTGTTTGACGTGTCTGATATATTTGATTTATATCCTGCTTTTTATTCAAGAACTCAAGACAGGAAACATTTATCCCAGAACAACCACATTCTAAGGTTTGATCAAGAAAACTATCCCTCTTCGCATGTATATGGGGAATTCCCTTGGAAACCCAGGCTTGTAAATTAGATTGGCCAGTTGAAAATAAAAATTAAAAAATCTTCTGCAAATCAGTTCTGTAATTCTGCCCTATATAAAAATGTAACCTTATAAAATGACAGGTAAGAGTTGCACAGTCTCTGTACAACAGAACTATCAGTGTATAAAATTTTCCTATATTACTTCAGTATATATACATATATATTTATTTACAGATAGTACGGACATTGTGCCTCTTTCTCACTCCAGCAGAGCGAAAATGTTCTCGCCTTTGTAGAAACGAAACCTCTTTTAAGTATGAGTCAGGTCTATTTGTGCAAGGGTTATTGAAGGTAAGATTGTTTTCTTTCCATCTGCATACCGGAAGGTCTCAGCTGGTGCAGATTATGAATCCCACAAAATGGTAGCATTATTCAAATTTGCACCATTCGAGGTGATATTTCTGTGGAAAATATCCTGCTTAGTGGATGGAGGCAGTGAAAAATTCTAGACATAAATTTTTATATGATAATGAAATATAACAGTAAAAGATTAAAAGAATATACTTACAAATTTATTTTAATGAAGTGACAGAGTAGTTATAGAAAGCAAAATAATGCCAATGACATAAATTATTAAGTTATTAGTAAAACCTGCTGCTTTTTTTGTTTGTTTGTTTAATGTACATTATAGCTTGTTTGAGCTTGTTTTATGTCTTTTTCTTTCCTTCTCATATTTATTTTATTTATTTTAATTCCATTTATATCCCGCCCTTCTCCAAAGACTCAGGGCGGCTTACAAGCTTAGCAGTTTGCAGAAGACTTTCTCCACAAGTTAGAATGTTATTGACACAATTATTTCTATTTTTAATTTGTTAATTACATTATTACCCTGACCTTGCAAAGAACAAAGCTGAAACTTCATTTGCTTTATATTTTGACCTCTTATTCTTCATTTTTAAAAGTTGTAACATTAAAAATAAAAGGAATAAACCAGATAATTTAATGAACAAAATGTAAAAAATACCATTCTAACTCTACTGATGTAAGAAGGGCAGGTTGTAGGTTTGCCTCAAAGAACTGTGTAATGTTTGTAACTGAAAAGCTGCCTAGCATTGTTGAGGTACAGAGTCACAAAAAAATTCATGTCTACTTCACATTTGAGAGTCATGAGCTGAGATTAATGTGTGTTTGGAAAGAAGTCCCAATGTTTCCATTGTGATCTACACACATTGTGATTTTCTGTAAAGCCACTGCAGTTTGACACATACAATCTGAATGAAGAGTCTTCAGTCACTTATTGACGACGTAAGAGTAGCTAAGATTTGTGAGGAACCAGATTAATAAATGCAAAGCTCAGTTGACTCGACTCCTGTATTTAATACTGCAATGTTTATTCAGAGGATACATGTTTTGTGTTCAGTAATGTGCATGGAAACAGCAGTTGAAATCCAAGAACTAGCAATCAAATCCCATGGAATTGAAATATGTTTCATATCGAGTACCAATGCATATAATTAAACATTGAAATTAAATCTTGAATATTGTCAGGGCAGAAGCTAAACTTTGACGGACCGCTTTAATTCTATTAAAGCAAACAGTGACATTCATTTGTACGTTACATCTATGGAGATTCGCAGTCATCCAGGGCGTGATTGTCTCGAAGGTGCTTTTTCAAGAGGCAACTTTTATTTCTTTGTTTTTTCCTTGAAGACATTTCGCTTCTCATCAAGAAGCTTCTTCAGTTCTGATTGAATGGTGGAGAATTGAAGGATTTATATTCCTTGAAGTCACTGGTCATTAGCACTCTTTCTGAGAGTCATTGAGGCCACTTGGAGGTTTATCTGTGCCTCCATGTCACCTGAATAATGCAAATGGGTGTGGAACCTTTTTTGGAACTGCTGAAAGAATTGTGTTGTAAACAGGAGATTGCATCCCTCCCCTTCTGTTGAGACAGGGCTATTCAGTTTTAATGTAGATGGTTTCTTTGACCCTCTTTCAGACAGTCCTCTCTGTCCAAGAATATGGATTTTGCTGTCTTCAAAAGAATGGCCTTTGTCTTTCAAATGCAGATGGACTGCTGAATGTTGTCCTAATGGGTTTGTTCTCCTATGTCGTGCCGTGCGTTTATGAAGTGGCTGTTTTATGCAAGGAATATCAATCCTTCCATTAGTCAGAACTGAAGAAGCTCCTTGGGTGAGAAGCAAAACATCCTCAAAGACAAACAAGAAACTCCAGTTGCCTCTTGAAAAATGGGATACGTGTATGTTATGTTCCAAATGATATCTTGCATGTTTAATTTTTGAAACTTTTATTGGGGCAGGATGTGACTGGAAGCTTTGTGTTGCCTTTCCGCCAAGTGATGTATGCCCCATACCCTACCACACACATAGACGTAGATGTTAACACAGTGAAACAGATGCCTCCATGCCACGAACACATTTACAATCAACGAAGGTACATGAGATCTGAACTAACGGCATTTTGGAGAGCTACTTTGGATGAAGAAATGCCTCAAGATACCATCATCTACACAGATGAAAGTTTTACTCCTGACTTGTATGTATTTTTATGGAGTTTACAAAAAAGTTCGTTGGTACTGTGTGAGTAAATACAGCAGACATTTGAATATAGATCTGCATTTTTATGTTGGTGGTCGTCATGCTTCAGATGTACTGTCTCTATCCTTTTCATATCTGTCTGTCTGTCTATATCTATCTCCCATTGATAGTTGATTACTATCTCTATCCTTTTCATATCTGTCTGTCTGTCTATATCTATCTCCCATTGATAGTTGATTATCAAGGAAAAAGTTATCTATCAGTGTCTTCATTTCAGTTATAATGCTGGCTACTCTGCTTGTTATAATTGGCTTATTCTTTATATTTAATCTTAGCTCTGTTTTTCCATTCTGCTTGACTTTATCAGAGCTTATTTATATTTTCAGCTATCAGAATAATACTACTAGCCTAGTGCAGGTTATTTATGTTTCTTTCCTCAGTTTTAAAACCATGCTCGCTTGGTTTCTGAATTATCCAACATGTATTAGCAATAATTTCCTTCTTTACTTTTTCTAAAACCAGCTTGAAATCTCCCTTTCCATGTAAAGCGCCAATCTGATTTGCTAGCTTGTAAAATTAAGATATGGTGTGATAATTTGTACAATTTATTAAATGTCCTTTTTTCCCCTTGGTATTTTTATGTAGACTGCTCCCTTCCAATATATGGTCATGAGATATGTTTTGTCATGTCTGTCTCCTTTAGTTCTCTGAAATGTTTGTTAAATTTCTTCCCTAGATCTTTGGCTTTTCTGTTCTTGGCAATTTCTTCTGTTTGTACTTACAACCATTTTGTTGTTTTCTAAAAAGAGATTTTTGGCAATCTCTTACTGCATTCATCCTTAACAAACTCTTTAATTTCGTTCAACAGTTCCACAGGTTCCCTATCATATTGTCCAGTTCCAGTTATTGAAATCAATAATATTTAGACAACCCATTTCATCTTACATTATATTGAGCGTTTCCACATTCATGTTTCTTATTTTCCATATTTATTTGTATCTCACTTTTATTATGATTATTTTTATAAATAACTCAAGGTGAAAATATCTAATACACCTCCCTCCTCCAATTTTCCTCCTAACAACCACCTGCTAGGTGATTTTACTAGAGTTTGGTTGTTTTTTTCCGCCCTTGCATGGCAGGATCAGCAATTAAACCTCTAGAAGCTTCAATTTACCTCATTATAAACACTTTTAAAACTCTAAAAGATCCCCAGCTCTTCTTTAGTAATTTATTGAATGCCATCAAACATGAGGGGGCCCATCATCTAGCACTGTATTTTCAAACACTTTACAGGCAGTCCTCGACTTACGACCACAGTTGAGCCCAACATTAAGTAAGACAGTTGTTAAGTGAATGTTGCCCCATTTTACGACCTTTCTTGCCACAGTTATTAAGTGAATCCCTTAAGTTAGTAATATGGTTGTTAAGCGAATCTGGCTTCCCCGTTGACTTTGCTTGTCAGAAGGTGATCACATCACCCACCCCCCCCCCCGGGACACTGCAACCGTCATAAATATGAGCCAATTGCCCAGCCTTTGAATTTTGATCACACGGCCATGGGAATGCTGCAACGGTCGCTAAAGGGTCATTGCCACTTTTTTTCAGTGCCGTTGTAACTTTGAACAGTGACTAAATGAACTGTTGTAAGTCGAGGACTCCTTGCACTTTGTGCACGTGGTTTTTGGTAAAATGTGGAAGGGGCTTCCCATTACTTTCTCTTGCAGTGTGACAGACGGCTTTGCTGTGGTCGCTATAAGGGGGATCATTCACCTCCAGCATCTTTCAGTATTGATGGTGTCTGTTTGGTTTAGCTGGGATTACCTTCCGGCCTTGGGTAACGCTGCTAGAAATATATAACTCCTGGCAATCACTTCAGATGTCCTTACTCATCCCTCCCAAGAACAATCTCCCTGTCCCAATGAGATAACAGGGCAGGATCTTTTTTTTTCTTTCTTTTCTAATCCCTGATAGATTTGTTCTCTGTGAATTTATTTCACCCTTTTTTTAAAAAGCTTTCCAGATTAACAGCCGTCACTTTTTCTTGTAATGAATTCCAACAGTACGTTCTGTTGCTATGTGAACAAGAGTTTTCTTTGTCTGTCCCTAAATCTTCCTACATTTAAATTCCTTGGATGGTTCCTGGTCCTGGTGATTTGAGAGAGGTCAATACTTCTTGCCGGATTGCTCCCTATTATGCATGATTTTTTTTTTAACCGCTTTTATCATCTCCTCCCTCGTTCGCCTTTTTTTTTTCTTTTTTGTAAGTTAAAATAGTCTCCAACGTTCCAGAATTTTCTGTTTTTATGCTTTATTTTGTTCCTCTGTATTTCTGCAGGAATGTTTTCCAAGATGTTCAGCACCAAGATACTTTAGTAAAAGCTTTCTTGGATCAGGTAACTATGTTTCAGTTAATTAAAACGAACAATATGGCATATTACTTATTAAATATCCTTTTTGCATAATTTTTCATGAAAAGAGTAATTTTAGAAAATATGTAATGTGTTTAGGGTACATCAAGCAAGGCTGGGCAGTTCTCCAAGTATTTCATAATCCCAGGAGATCGGTCGTGCTTGTTTTGATTTATTGCAGATCTGGACCAAAATATTTTTTAAAAACAGTTTATAAGTGTAATAAAAATAAATAAAATGAAGGCAATATATGCAGGAGAATGGGAGAACACTAAGGGAACTCTAGTTAAAGGAGACTTTTTTCATGGTGCGATTTTCGTTTGTGCCCATTTTTAACAGGTCTTTCATTTGAAGCCTGGGTTGTCTCTAAGGAGTGTGTTTCTTGCCCAGTTCCTCTTAGTCCTTCACAGAAAAGCCTTAACTCTCATCAAGTACATCGAAGATGATACGTGAGTTGTAAACTTAAAGGGAACAATGGGGTTGGCTCTCTTGTATCTTGACATAGCTTTAAAGTTTTCCGGTTTACCACATCTTTGTTCTCCAACTTACAGGCAAAAAGGCAAAAAGCCTTTTAAAGCTCTTCGTAGCTTGAAGATAGACCTGGACTTAACAGCAGAGGGCGATCTTAACATAATAATGGCTTTTGCCGAAAAGCTCAAACCTGGTTTACATTCGTTTCTTTTTGGTCAACCTTTTTACACCAGCGTGCAAGAACACGATGTCCTAATGTCATTTTAAAGACCTTTTAACGTGGGCCGGTTGCAGCCTCATAATACTATTCAAAAGTTTTTGTAAAGGGAAAACAATGCTTCTCTCCGTAATCACATGCTGCTCTCCACTGCAACTGAATGTAAGTTTACACTACGGCCTGTAGAAGGAAGAGGGAGGACAATTTGCTGTCAAATCTATTCAAATCTTAGGCAGGCTCAAAGGCTCTTTTTTGTTTATAGTAAGAGACTATATCATTAGGTTTGGTCAAAATGCTAACTGGAGCTTTCAAAACAATAAAACAACAGAAATGTTTTTAAATGGTTTTTATTAGAGCACATTGGTGTTATCATTTTTGACATTTGCTCCTCCTCTATTTCGAGATACTAGACTACAAAGAAGTGTCAAATGCTGACCAAAGACCATAATTTCCATGGAGATTTGCTTTAGACCAGAGGTGGAGAACGATGGCCCTTTTATGACTTGTGGACTTCAACTCCCAGAATTCCTGAGCCAGCCATGCTGAAGTTGAAGTCCACATAAAAGGACCATCGTTCCCCACCTCTGCTTTATATACTACCAACTTTCTTCCTTTTGTCACACTTTTCAACAGCTCCTTGAAACTTATGGTAGTATCTAACTATTTAAATATAGGTATAAAACACTCTGCTTAGAAAAGTGACTTCCTAGTTGGAATTAGACATGATCCTGGAGAGAATTTTTAAATTAGTAAAGTATCACCAACCATACTAGTGTCCAGCAAATCCATTCTGTTGCTGATTATGTTAGGCTATAATGGATGTCACATTGCTTAATGACTGACAATAGTTGTACATAATTAGAGGACAAAGCAAAAATGCAAAAGCTAGCCTTTTGCTAAAGACAGGAGTTAAGCAACTTTTGTGCTCTGAATGAAAGCCAAATAAATACACTTACTTTATATTTATGAACTGATGGATGGTAACAAAATTCTGCTTTTTTCTTAAATGACATCAGCTTTTGCTTGTTTTGTACATGTCTTCTTTGTGTCTGCATGGTGTTGAATATTTATATTGATTTTATTATGCAGGTTTCATAAAGTAAAAAAATCTAAACATTTGCTGTTACATGTTTCGATGCATTTTTTGTTTAATTATAGTGAAGGGAAGATGCCAAAGGCAGATATATTTATGTGCAATATGTATGTGTTTAATATGATTTAGGAAATGCACTTGTCAGGTCAAGGTTTAATGCTGTTTTTCAGCATTCCATAATATGAACTTGTGTTTTCATGGAATCCTAGTCATTTTCTTCTGATCAGTTTATGTATGGTGACTGAAATGAATACCTACTGCTTTTACAAAAAGTTTCCCCCATTAATTTTTACATCTTGTGAGTTTCAAACTTTTCCTGTTAAGGAAATGAACAAGACAAGTCTCTGCCAATCTCTGCCAATTTTCCCCCCCTAAAATGATGTACTATTTTGCATTGGGAAAGCTATCAAAACAATTATAAATTGATGGGGGTGGGGGGAGATAGAAGGGAAATCTTCTTTCTGCTTGACAAAATATGGAATAATCCAAAAGTGAATATTGCATAACTTGATGTTAAGAACACATTTTATCTCAGAGTAAATAGCTCAGGTCATGGTCATGCTCAACTAAAATTAAGAAATCAAATAGTTCCATAGTTGACATTACAACTATATATTATGTTTGGCATTCATGAATCAATAAATAGACAATAACAGAGATGGTGAGCTTGTAACCCTCTAGTTGAACACTAACTCCAAAATGTTTACTAGTGATACTCAGGAATAAGGAATTCTAGAAGTTGTATAGCCACACTTGAAGGATCTTGCCCTGATTGTTTACTCTGCTAATAAGTATTTGGATTTTTCTAAACTACTGGTACCGAAAATATTCGAGAAGAACTACAGGTGACTTAGAAGTTTGCACTTTTCAGGAAAATCTTGTGATAGTTCCAGGGATTATCTTTAAACAAATGTATGCAACTATATCTTACTATTGAAATTATCATTAGCTAATTCATTATTCAGGTTGATTTGTCTGAAATAGACTTCAGAAAAAGTATCTGGCCTTCTCTTCCTTACTGGCTTGGTGAAGGGTTTGTAGTACTAAACATCTGACGGACACTGGTTTAAGAAATGTTGATTTAAACTGGATGCATTGAAGGTTTTTATGTATTTTTCATGCTTTCGGTTCTTCAAAAAATGAAAGAATACACGAACCCATTATTTCATACTTCATTAAATGGCACTTTCAAAGGAGGCATACAACATTTAATTTTGTTTCGATATAGTTTTATATTCTTATGAATATGTATACAAGAATGTTACCACACTCAATGCACATTATTCAATTCTGCACGTAACTGTATTGTGATGTATTTTGACAAATACAACTGGCATTACAAAAAGAAAACAGTCACTTGAAACAAATTACAATATCATCTTTATTCATTATGGAATGTAAATGCTAAAGACTTCACCAAATTTTGATGCACTTTTTTCTTGCATGTTTATGTGACAAAATAGTTATGTGACCTTGATTTGTGTTCCATACGTTATGGTTGAACATTAAATTAAGCTATTAAAAGTGTTCTGTTGGCATTTTTAACATTTTAAAGCAAGAATATATTTCTTCCTTTAAGCAAATTTGCAGCTGCCACAAAATTCTCTTTTCTTCAGGATGATTGAAACGATGATCTTCAACAACAACAGCAAATTAAAGAGTTTCACAGAAAGTGCTTAATTGGGCATGTTTCACTGCAGGTAGCCCTTGATTTATGATGTTCCCCCCCCTCCAATAAAGGCTATTTACTACCCATTTTCAAAATCAACACATACATGTGCAGAGTCATGTGGTCGCATTTTGGGTGCTTGACAACCAGCTCACCATTTCGGATGTTTCCAGCGTCCCACAGACATGTAACCATAATTTCGGACTTTTTTTTTTTTTTTGCAGGTTTCCAATATAAGTCCAAGCTCAATTATGGTCGTAAATCAAGGGCTACCTGTATAAAAATAATTTTAAATATTATTCTTTCTAAGACCTAGATAATCAGTCAGAACTGCACAGATAAAATTGAAATTGTGGTCACAAAATTTAACTATACATAAAATCAATAGAACCCGAGTTTTAAATCCCCAAGAGAATAAAACACCCCTTGTGCATAGTTGAAATGGCAATCTCTCCACAGGGGAAAAAATTGTCAAGAAGATCTCTGGAAAAGATAAGAGATGCTTCAATAGATACTTTGTACAGTATAGGCAGGTCTTCATTAAAGTAGGAGAGCTTTCAAGCAGCCAGAGTTTTAAAACAATAATCAAAACTTGTTCAAGTCAGAAACATTTTTTTTAAAAAAAAGCTTAACTGATTAATACACTCCCTACTTCTACCCATATCAACAAGGGGACTCAATTGTGGAATTCATTACAGATTATTAGAGGGAACTAAGCCTTCAGGTTAATGTTGACTCTTGGTGACTACCTGGTTTGGTCCTTGCAGTTTTCTCAAGATTTTCAGAAATGGTTTGCTATTGCCTGCTGTAGAGGGCTGAGAGAAAGTGACTGACCCAAGGTCACCTAGATCAGAGGTCCCCAACCTTTTGGGCACCAGTGAGTGGTGCCGTGGAGAAAGGTTTTTTCCGTGGACCAGAGGGGGTGTGGTTTTGTGTACTGCCTGAATCCTGCCGATGGGGCTTTGCTTGTTTGTGCGGCCCGTTTGCTGGCATGCTGCAGACCGGTGCCAGTCCACAGACCGGGGGTTGGGGACCCCTGACCTAGATGGCTTCATTCCTAAGGCAGAAATATAACTTGGTCTCCCTGCTTCTAGCCTAGTTCCTTGACTATTACACCAAACTGGCTCTCATTGCAGATATAGGTAATCCTTGCTTAAAAATGGTAATTGGGACTAACAACTGCATTGCTAAGTGACATGGTTGTAAAGCATATCACATGAATGTGTCAACAGCATTTATGACAGTCTCATTTATTTGCTTGTATCCCGCCTTTATTATTTTTACAAATAAAGTAGTGAACATATCCAATGTACCCCCACTTCCTGTTTTCCTTCCAACAACAACTCTGTGAGGTGAGGGGCTGAGAGACAGTGACTGGCCCAAAGTCACCCAACTGGCTTTGATGGCTAAGGCAGGATTTGAATCCAGTCTTGTTAGATGAATTGTCTGCTGTCATGGCATCCCCCATTTGTGATCGGCTTGCTTCCCCATTGACTTTGCTCATCAGAAGTCAACAGCAAAGATACCAAATGGTAATCATGTGACTACAGAACACTGTGACTGTCAAAATTATGAGTCATCACATGACTGCAGGAAAATTGGAACAGCTGCAACCATGAGCACCCGTTGTAAATCTTCCTTGCTCGGTGCCATTGTGATGTTGAATGATCTCTGAATGTGTCATCGTTCAATGAGGACTACCTGTATAGCAGTTATCAATAAAGAATTGTCCTACCTTGGTTTAGGATTTCATCTTGTCATTCTTGTTTCTGATTGAAGAAAAAAAGTGTGAATATCATGCCAACAATCTTTCAGTCAGCCATTCTGGTTTAAACAGTTTGGAAACTCAAACTACATTTTTTGTGTGTGTGGTTCACGGGAATTAACATTTGCAAATGATTTTCTTTTCTGTATAGTTTAAACTCTTGGGTTCCCTTTTTCTTGTTCATGGCTAGTCTTGAATTACATATGCTGCTGAAAAATAGAAGATTAAGAATCATTAAGCAGGTATGTTTACCAAAAGTACAATGCAACACTGCAACACTAATTTTTAGTGGGCATTCGTGGAATTTTGCTGGACAAAATAGACTTTGATCTGATCTGACTAAGTATTTTTCTTCTTAAACAAGCATTATTCCTACTCCAGTTACAGAGCAAGCTAAATTTCTCATTACCAGTTAAGAAATTCTGAATTCATACTCTTGCTTTTTAATTTTAACATGAGTTCAAAGGGATCCCAAAATAAAAATGAAGAACAATGGAAAACTGAATTCAGAAAATTGATATGACTACCTGAGGCAGCTAACAGTAGATATCTCAAAAAGCAATTATTAGCTATGATAATTGTGCTATTGACTGCCAGAAGTAGGCATTTAAAATTTTCTGTTTCAAAACAATTTTATCCGAATATGGATATTGTGGGAGAGATCCTATGTCCTGAAATGTCTGGGAGTACTTCCAGTTGATAACATTTTACTCTATTCTACAAAAGAAAAATATTCCAGCTTTTGAATCTGAAAGATGAACTTTAAGGTAATCTAGTTGAGTTCAAATCCTAGTGATGGTATTTAGATAATTCTTGGCAGTATTACAGAAATGTTCTGCCATTGTTTTTTTCCAGATGTTTTCAGCATGTTTTTTCCACTTCCCACACTACAATATTTATTAAATTTTTCTGCCACTAATCTCCCCTAAAAGGCGAGTAAAATTCTGGAATGCTTGAGTATTTCTTCAAATACTAACTCATACCAACCCTGCTTAATGTATATAAGATAAATCAAGATTGGCGAGAGGTTGTTATATGCTTAGGTGTTCTGTGACTAGAGGATGGCTTACATAACTTTCATTCTACTTTACTACACTCCTATTTTAAAAGCTTTGTTTTAGCTACAACTGTCTTAGAACTGTTCTAGAACCATATGAAACCTTAAGGAACCTTAGCAGTCTCCTTGATTAGCTTTAAAGCAGGGGTCTTCAACTTGGGCCTTTTATGACTTGTGGACTTCAACTCCCAGAATTCGTTAGCCAGTGTGCCTGGCTGAGGAATTCTGGGAGTTGAAGTCCACAAGTCATAAAAGGGCCAGGTTTAAGACCCCTGCTTTAAAGGACTTCTTCATTAAGACTTCATTATGTAGTTTTCTTCTTTGCTTTATGGGAAGGATTCATTAGGAAAAAAAATCTTATTTAAAGCAGCAAGCTCAGCACTAATTTTGTAGGTAGAGACTATTTCACATACTTTAGAGCACCTGTATGGAGAAAAATACAATGATTATTCAAAACATTGTGAGTAAATAGTTGCTTTTAACTGTTGGGCCAGACTTCACCTAATTTGCTGTTTTTTTTCACAGCGTGTATTCTTGCCAATTTTCCAGCTTCTGACAAAGGTTCACAATTAAGCTGTCTCTTTTCATTTCTCTGAATAAAGCATTGGAGCCCTGGAGAATAGTTAAAAGGGAATTAAAAGTCAAGCAGGTTAACATCGCTCCAGAATAACTGGAGATTACTGAATCACAGAAGCATAGTTTCCCCCCCCCTACAAACATCCAAATTAATGAGCCACTGACAGATGGCTGCCGAGACTTTGCTTGAAGCCATTGTTGTTGTTGTTTTCCGTTAGGAGACAGCTCACTACTTTTTGGAATAATTGATTCCATTCACTTAATATTATAAACCACTTTCTAATATTGACTGAAAATCTCTATTCCTATAATTTAAATCCATCATTTTGTGCTCTATATTGCGGAATTGCAGATAACACATCTTGTTCTTCAAGGAATTTAAAGAATGTTATCATATCCTCCAAAAATCCTTTCTTCTCAAAGCTAAATATTCATAGTACCTTCAATTTTTCTTGCTAGGACTTGATTTCTAGTCTTGTAATTGCCTAGATCTAAATTGGTACTAATGGTTTTGAATACGGTACTTCTTAAAATATGTGTGGGGGATGGGGGGGTTTTCGGTCTGAATAAAGAACAACTGTTTTCTGTGATTTAGAAATGTTGAAAACCATAATAAAAACTATTAAAGATTCCATTGTACTTAATAAGCTGTTTCAAGAACATTAAGACCATCCACAAAGCATGTGTTGATTTAGGCACTGTTCTTCAATCTTGTGCTCTTCAGAGTTTTAATGCCCATAATTTCCTAAAACAGCATGGCCAATGATTGGAAGATTATAGAAGTTGAACTTTGATATACTGGAAAGGTTTCCACCATAAATAGCATAGACTAAAGTCCACTAAAATGAACCGAGTAGTTTATAATTCAACAGGATGTAGTAACTGAGCCATTGTCTTAAAATGTTGTGCGAATGAGTCTATCACATTAAAGCATGTGTTGTGTTTGTTTTGGCATAGCATATTATTAGAATTAACCATATTATGAACCTGACCATCAGGAAGGATGGACTGAGAAAGTAACACAAAAAATCTGGGTCAAGTATCAAAAACTCTTAAGTACAATAAAAAGAAATGCCAAACAATGAAATCACTCAGAATGGCCATAGTTATTTTTAAAGCATCACCTTTATAAAATATGGCCTGATGCTTGAGAGCTATATGTGATCAAAACAAGAAGAATAAATAAATTTTGATAGCAGAATAATGAGAAAAGGTATAGACAAGAACGTAGATCAATAAATTTACTACTGAGTTTGAAAGCATTTCCATTGTTAAGTATTTTTCTTTTACAAATATGTTCTGAAGATGCCAAATACTACTTTTTCAGTTTAGTCCTTTTATTTCCCTTCCCAGTTGCTTATATATTTGATAACTAAAATAAAGGAAAGTTTCTCATTCATTTTTCTAAAATTGGTTATTTTGTTTTTAAAATCATCTTTAAAAAGTTATGTTTGCCCTAGTCATAGAAGACATTTTTTTAACATTTGTTTTGGACTCACTTCCTTGATAACATGCTCAGTCCTTTGACTAAGGATACAATAGCTCCCTTTATTCTGACCTCTCACTTTGAAGTTTGCTTCAGTACATTTTGGGCATAAATAATTTCAATCATCCTGAACCATGTTGGTTGCATTTTAGGATAATCTCAGCTTTTAAAGTGTTTAAGTTAGGGAACAGCAATTACAAACAACTAGGCAGGAATAAGTATCAGCCCAGAATAATAGACTTGTCTCCAAAGGCAGATTTTCTACTTTTCTCTTCCTTTAAATTGCTTCAAATATCAAGTTTTTATTCAGGATTGATGCCAGAGTCCAACTAACAACTCAAATCATTCTGGCAAGGAGACACACTGGGATGTCTGCAGGGAGAGGTCAAAGAAGCCAAGTTTATGACTGCACTTTAAAAAATGGGGAAGGCTTCAATCACACAGAGACAAGTCAGTCTCTGACTTGAATTTTTGACATCCCACCCCCATGGGGTACAGATAATGGAAGCCAAATTCCATCATAGGCACTTTGCCTTTATCCAGAAGCTAATTATGAGCAGGTACTTGAGATTAGTGTGCTGTCTAGATTTGCCATGGCTTTCCTCCCCTGCTTGCTCATGGACTGCAAGGTGATCAAACTTGTCAGTGCTAGCCTAGAGGAGATCAACCCTGACTGCTCTTGAGAAGGCCAGATCCTGAAGTTGAAACTCAAATACTTTGGCCACCTAATGAGAAGGAAGGACTCACTGGAGAAGAGCCTAATGCTGGGAAAGGTTGAGGACAAGAGAAGGAGGGGACAACAGGGAAGGAGGTGGCTGGATGGAGTCACTGAAGCAGTAGGCGTGAGCTTAAATGGACTCCAGAAGATGGTAGAGGACAGGAAGGCCTGGAGGAACGTTGTCCATGGGGTCACGATGGGTCAGACACAACTTCACAGCTAACAACAACTTGAGATTTGCTAACTCGGTTTTTCTTCTTTATAGCCAATACTTCTTTTCCTTTAATGCAGACATGTCAAACACAAGGCCCGGGGGCCAGATCCGGCCCGCGAAGTGGTTTCATGTGGCCCACGAAACCATCCTGGAAACAGTGAGGGAACGGCCCCCACTGCCTTGACCCTGGCCCAGAGACCCTCCTTCTGCCAGAGACCCTCAGATCTGTCCCACTCCTGCCCAGGCCCCCATAGGCACCCTTGATGCGAACGATGCAGAGCTGGCCATGCCCACCTAGTAGGCCATACGCACTCTAGCCACGCCCACCCAGTAGCCCACGCCCACCCAGGCCACACCCACCCGGCCCCCTGAGGGCAACCGCAATGCTGATGCGGCCCTCAATGAAATTGAGTTTGACACCCCTGCTTTAATGGGACCCTGATACCCATTTTGATCACAATTAGACATTTAGAAACTTTTTAGTGAAAGTTTTTATGGCATGGAAGCAAATTATGGGAAATTCTCTACTTGTTTCACTTCCTTTTTCAGCAATATTTTGTTACAAGATTACAGTAGGTTTCACTGCCATTAGAATCAAATTTTATAACTGGACCATGTGAAAGCTGAACTTCATGGTTTACTACTTCTTGGAGGGTTGGGAAATATCTAATTTAGGTAGCCTTACAATCAACATGGATTTCAATCTATCTTTCTCCAATCCTAGCCCAACAGCCTGAATATTGTACCACACTTTTGCATCCAGTCTTATAAACAAAGGCAGTTCCAGGATCATATCAGATTTGGGCAAAGGCCCATACGATACCAAACTCCATACATTTTGTGCATTTTGTTTAGATGAATATGTACAATTTTAAAATAAAATATTTTACAATTTCACAACAGTTAACAAAAGGAACCATCTGAGAATTGTGGAGAATATGAAAAATAATTTTCTGTCAGTTCTGAACAACTGCTTTCTCCCTTCCTGTACATCTCCAGAACAAGGATGTATACTAATGATACAGTGATGTAATTGTAGAATGTGACCTTAATCGCTTTGGTGGAGCCCCCTTACACAATCACGTCTTTCCCTCCACAGGGAGGGAAAAACATGTGGTGAAAGCAAATATCTTGCAAGTTCACTTAACAAGATATTTCAGTAATTGCAGAAGAGCTTGTTCCAAACTAAGAACGTACAATGTTAAGAAATCTTATTCTTCTTACCAATGAAAGGCTAGAGAAAACCAATACACACACAAAGCCAATACATGTCCCCCAGTGCCTTATGGTTATCCATATTCCTGTTAAAAAGGAAAGAAGAGAAAGGAAGAAGCGGGTCTGTAGTCTTAATTTTGTCTGGATTCACATGTTGCCCTTAGCTGTGGTTTGCTGAATAAGCCACAGCAGCTAAATTGACATATGTTAACTTCCTATCCCATCAAAAATCAAATCACTTTTTGACTTATCATCATGCATGAACCCAGTCTTTCTTGTGATGACAAAAGTCTTGGGAAATATCATACATATTGCTCTGAATTCCTCAAAGAAATGATGGGACAAAAAGCTAAAGAAGCCCTCTCTAAAATGGGAATAAACTACTTATCCCTACCCAATAATGGAAGGAATTTCCTTCCATTTGGCCACTAGTTTGGCAGGTTTTTCTTTTTTTCCCTTTTTTAAAAAAAAGTAAATTACAGATAGTCCTTGACCTGCAATTTTAGCCATCATTTGAAGTTACAATGGCACTGAAAAATGTAACTTACAACCTCACTTATGTGAGGACAGAAGCATGTTCTCCCGGCATCCCATGGCTACATGGTTAAAGCGTGGGCACTTGGCATGTATTTACCATGGTTGCAGAATTCATGTGATTACTATTTGCAACCTTCTCAGCCAGCTTTCAAGAAGCAAAGTCAATGGGGGAAAGCCAGATTCCTTTAATAATTGCATGATCCCATTTAATAACTGCAGTGATTGGCTTAACAACCTTGGCAAAAAAAGTCACAAAATTGGGTGCTTAACAACCACCTTGCTTAGGGGTGGGAATTCTGCCAATTGTGGTTGTAAGTTGAAGACTGTGTTTTGAAACAGAACACCGAAATATTGAGATACACAAATGAAAGGATACTATGGCCTTTGTCCTCCATACTGTTTATAAGTATGGGTATTAATGAGCCTATGGTCTTCAGGGGTAGGCAACCTCGCCTCTTTTATGACTCATGGACTTCAACTCCCAGCTAGCTGACTCGGGAATTCTGGAGTTGAAGTCCATGAGTCATAAAAGAGGCGAGGTTGCCTACCCCCTGGTCTAGTTCAACATGACTCTCTTTTATATTTTTATGTCTCATCTGATGTTCTTCCCTGAATTCCAAGCAGAGAAGGCTTATCAGAATTTAAATCAAGTAGTTCAATATTCAGAGACCGAGAGGTAGTTTGGTGCAATGGTTAAATCACCAGACTAGAAACCTGGAGACCTTGAGTTCTAATTTTGCCTTAGGCAAAGCCAGCTGGTTTGCCTTGGGCCGGTTATCCTCTCTCAGCCCTAGGTGAAAAGCAATGGCATGGCTCGTCCAAACTCACGCCCAAGAAATTGTAGGAATTCATGCAAGCAGCTGCCTAGAACAGGGGTCAGCAACCTGAAACAGTGAAAGAGCCACTCGGAACCGGTTCCCTCACAAAAGGAAAAACTGGGAACCGCAAAAAAATGTGTGCGCATGCGCATACATGCACAGAACAGGGTTTGATTGAAGAGTGGAGCCAAGGCGAAATATGCACCTACCCTGCATATTTGAATTGATTGGTTGAAAGCTTTTAGTCCCACCTTTTTTTTTTTTTTTTTGGACTGCACATGGCAGAGGACGGAGCCGCGGGAGATGGCTGAAAGAGCCGCATGCAACTCCGGAGCCGCGGGTTGCAGACCTGTGGCCTAGAATCAACATGGGCTCGAAAGCACACACAAAAAATAAAGAATATCCAAGATCACAAACACGCTCTTGTTCTTTTCAGCTTTCCTCTTAACAGTTAGCACTTCTGGGCCATTGCGTAAGATTTCACCTTTTTGCTTTGGCAAACATTTTCCGAGGGCCACCAACCAGAGGATTTCCCGCTCTCCTCCAGGGCTTCTGCTCTGAACCCGTCCTCCTCCTTTCGCTGCAATGGAAGAGGAAAACTTGAGCGACGTTCCCTTCGGTCGGCGGCTTGACCACGGCCAGGGGAGAGAGAGAGAGAGAGAGAGTGCAGTACTCAGCCGCGTCCGCCAGGGGAAAGCTTTTCGACTCCTTTCGGGACAGGACGGTACTCAAGCGCGCGAGTCCCGCCGGAGTGCAGGGCGTTTGTTGAGGTCGCGGCGGCGGCGGCGTCTGGCTGCGGGAATCCCTGGCTCTTCCTTCTTTTTTTTTGTCGCAATCCTCCCGGCGATCGAGGTAGTCGGTGTGATGAAGAGACCAACTTGCCCGTTGCAATAAACTCCCCTATTTTTGTTTTGACTGGAGGTTTTTTTTTGTTTTTTTGGTTTGCTTGGGGTTTTTTTTTTGTTTCCTTGCACCGTGGAAGGAAGGACCAATCCCTCCGGGTTGAACGAAGGTAAAGCCCAAGGAATGCCTTCTGCTGAGGCTGATTCTCCTCCTTATTAACAGTCCCCTCTGGCTGGGATGGCTTCAGGTTCCTCTCGGAAATGGACGGGAGCGGCGGCGGCGGGGGAGGGGGGGAATGTGTGTGTGTGTGTGTCTGTGTGTCTGTGCGTGTGTGATGATCTCGCCGAGGAAGCGGAGAAGGAGGGAAAACTGCGCATCTTGAATTATGCAACGTTGCGCCGGGAAAGTTTTGGCTCCCCCGCCGCTTTTCCTCGTCCTTCGCAGCCAAATGATTTCAGGCGGCTCTTGGTGAGTCTCTCGCTCCTAAATTTTTGGTTGAATTTGGCTGGCCGCCTCATCCTGGGCGCCGGTTTCAACTCGGAAGTCAGGCGCCGATTGCAAGGTTGAGAAAAAGGCACGGAGGATCGGGCTATGGCGGCTTCTTTTCGGTGGCGTACTTGAACCTATTGCAGATAGTCCTCGACTTACCACAGCTCGTTTTAGTGACCAGAGTTGCATCGGCGTGAGGGGGGGGGGGAAAAAGGGACCTATGACGGTTTTTCACACTTAACCACCCTCGCCGCATTTCCCCAGGCTCACGTGATCAAAAATCAGGTACTTGGTAACTGACTCATATTTATGACGGTTGCCCTGTCCCAAGCTCGTGTGATTGCCCCTTTTGCAACCTTCTGACAAGCAAAGTCAATGGGGAAAGGTGGATTTACTTAACAACTGGGTTACTAACTTAACAATTGCGGTGCTTCGCTTAACTGTAGCAAGGCAAGAAGAGTCGTAAAGTGGGGCAAAACTCACTTAACTGTCTCGCTTAGCAACAGAAATTTTGGGCTCAATTGTGGTCGTAAGTCAAGGACTACTGGTTCTGTTTCCACCCCCCCCCCGAGATTTTTAGCAACTGGGGCTGCTGATATTCCCCCCCCCCTCCTTCCCCCCCTCCTTCCAATGGCTGTAAAGGGCCCTTTGAATTAAGGGAAGAAATCGTGTCTGGAGTCATGTGTTTAACTCCTGCCTTAGTTTAGTATAGGAGGCCTTTTATTAGGAACAAGATTAATTGACCAGGAGACAGACATTGCAACAGATTCAACACTTTGTGGGGAGGCTAAAAGGAAAGGGATGTAGCATTTGTGTGAGGATTAATGCCAAGGAGATTCATATATTTTATTTCAATTCAGGGAAAGTTTAGTGTCCCAATTACATTCCACACATCCAAGTAGCTAACCATGCCATTCTGGGAAAAACAGGCTTAAAATAAACCACATGAAGCTTAGCTAAACTCGGTCCCAGGTAAATTGCCAGGACAGCAGCAGTGGCTTCCCTATATTTTTTTTTAATAGAAGTGATTGAAATAATTTCTTCCTGATCTTCTGTCAAGCATCTGAAACACCTCCCTTTTTCTTTCGGATTTTGCTTTTTAAGCTTTTCTTCCATTGGGATGAACAACTTTTTTTCACAAAAAAGAGGAAGTTTTTATTTATTTATTTTGTGAAGCAAGAGCAGCAAATGAGCTTTTGTTTAAAACCCCAAGTAGCCAGAATTGAAAAGGACAGTTCTGATAAAAAAAGGTTTTGATAACCCAGTTTGAATAGAAGGAAATGATAACCCAGTTTGAAAAAAGGGAGGGAGGGGGCATAGAAGCTAACCAAAAAACCCCCACCTCAAACTATTTAGAAATCTTAGATTATTCCATTATTACCAACTCTTTTTCTGTTTTATACCATTGCTTCTGTTAAGGGAGCTTGATTTTACTGCTTTCATGGAATCTCAGACTGGTTCTTCAGGATCTGCTATTTTAAATGCCTTTGATTTGTATCTCTGAAAGGAGGTGAAACCTGAAATAAAAAATGTCAAGGCCTCCTTTTCTGAAAATGGGGGGGGGGAGGATTACCAATTTAAGGCAAAACAATAACAATGATGAAACAGTGGCTGTTCTCGATATTATTTAGCAGCCTTTTCTTAATTCATCTATCCTCTCCATAGACACAACGTGGGAACTTCAAAACAGAATCTCTTTCTTAGCTACTGGGGGAAAAAAGAGGGCTACTGCCAAAGCTGCAAGATTGGTAACCTGTTTCTCACCTTTCAAGCAATGCTTGTTAAAAATGGAAAGGATGTAGGCTTATGTAAAAGGAAGCTAGAGGCTGAATCCTTGAAAAGCCTGACCTCGTCAAAGTCAGCAAATTTGGAGAAATGCAGCATTTGGAGAACAGTTGACAACTTTGACTAAGGGATCCAAGTCAGGTGGCTGGAATCCTTATTGGGCCCACTTTATAATAAGGTATTCTATAACCCAAAATGCATGCTATTAATTCATCCCTGCCAAAATAGTTATTTTCATCAGACTTAGTTCATGATGAACTTAGAACACTAAGTTCTGTTTTATCAAATTTATCATGAAGACAGCATAGTAGGCTGCCATAGGGGTGAAAAATTGTGGGATAGCTCCCCCATGTTTATATACTGCAGGTGGGTATAGTAAAGATGGAATTTTTTTTTGTTTACTTGGAAAATGATGTGTTGCACTTTAATACAGGAGACAACTTTTGCATATATAGTATGACATATTGAGTTCCTTTTGGGAGGACTAGCAGTGGGAGATAATAGATGTCTAATACAAGTGCATATGCTGCCTTCAACATATGTGTTTAATTGATGGAGTCATGTTACTGACAAGATAGTGAATTGCAAAGAAATTGTTATTAATACATAAGTTAAACATTTTGTTTCTATTTCTTTACAATTGCTAATAAAAAATGGCCAGGCTATGTTCAAATTATACACACAAGAGAACAGGCTTAGGTGAGGGGGAAAGTGTTACAATTCAATCTATTTATGAATATGAATGAATATGTCCATAATTGCCCAGTGTATTTTAATAATGATATAGAACTGTGCTATGAGGACCTTACAATTTACATTTCTTATTCTTGGGGAATTAATGACAGAAAGAAAATGGATTGAAAAAAGTAGATGCAAAAGTAACATTAGATAAATATGAGAAAATATAGTTGCATATCCTTAAGTAATTTATGACAAAAATGCTTAAGATTACCACTTCAGATAGACATACAAAATCTGCAAGAATCCAGATAACCACTAAAATAGTAGCCATGAGACACAGTTCCTGACTGAGGGAGGTGGCCCCCAGCCCCTCCAGGCCACACGGGACAATGTGGTCAAATCAGGTTAAGTCAGTGCAGCAGTTCAGGGCCAATCCGTGCAAGGTGATGTATCTCCTGCAATGCACACCGATGGCGCAAAGCTTGCAGTCACCAAGCTAGATGCCGGGGCGGCGGGAGGACAAGGGCAGCGGGCAGGCCAAGGTGGCGGCAGGCATCGCGGGCCAGGCACTCCAGGGAAGCCACATAGGCGTGCAGGGCGAGGAGTCAGCGGCGTAGGTCCAGCACCAGGTAGGCCACCAGCTGGCCCGGCCCATGGAAGGTCAGCTGCCCGCTGCACCCCACGTGTGCCACCTTCATGCCCAGCACCTGCACCCCCCCTGCCAGCACCGCCTCCGCCCCGCTGCTTGCCCCGCTGCCTGCCCCGCACAGCCCCGCCGTGTAGAGTGGGCCCTGCGGTTCCCACAGCACCGTGGCATTGCCGCTCCCATCTCCTCCAGGTATCTTCAGGACTACCATTAAAAAGAGGTGGAGAAGGAAATTGTGTTCACCAGGCCTTGCCTCCCCATTGTGCCAAGGGTCTTGCAGAGGGAAGGGTGGACTTGACAAATGCGAGTTATTTGAGTTATTTGAGGGTTTCTTTGCCACTGCGTTTTCTTCTGACTTGTGGTCAGCCTGGATGACACAAGGTGAGCACAAGGCAGGCGCACACATGTTTTCCATGCTTCGGTGCCAAGCTCTCTATGCTGCAGCGCAGCATGGAGAGCCTGGCTGACACGGGTGAGCACGAGGCAGGAGTGCACATGGACTCCGCTTTTTCGGCAGGGCAGAATTAAGTGCTGCTCTCCACCTCCCACTCCTGGTCCTCTCTTACTTACAACTAGGAGATGGTGTAGTTGGGCAGCAGGGAGGTATGCAGAGGTATGCCAACTCGCCTTTGTTGCAGACAACTTGCATGTGCAATGTTTGCCGGCCGGGTCTTTTGGCGCACTCAGCAGCAATTCCTATTGGCTTTTGAAAGCCAATAGAGGGAGTAGCACAGCTTGTGCAAAAGTTGAAAAAATCCATCAAAAAAAGGTGCCAGAACTGCGTTCTGAGCGTTCTATGAGAAAAAAGCCCTGTGTAGATTTAACTAGATTCAAACCTTTATGTTTAATTCTTGAGATTATTATTTTTTGCTTAATTCTAAAAATAGCTGTGGTTTTTACTTTTCCTTTCTTTTTTATCACCTGGACATACCGGTAGTTAATACTGCTCAGGTTTACCTTCTTGAAGCATTGATGATTAGCAACATAGTAACATCTGACAAAATGGTCATATTAGTAGAGTCTTTGTTGATTTAGTCATTCTTTTTATCATCCTCTCCTCTTGTAAAGACTCTGATTAAGAAATAATCATTCTGCCAACAAAGAATTAAAAGCATTGCAAGAGATCTTACCTTGGATTGACTTATTTGTTTTGAGCTCCAAAACAATTGGTATCAGTTTTGTGACAGTCACCAGATATGGACAACCAGTAAATCAATCTTTTCCATATGTTTTCTTGTGCTGTTAATAAATTCTGTACAGTAATTCCTTGCAAAACTGAGGATGCATTTACTTAAAATTCTCAAATGGCGATAATAGACAATTAGTAATCTTAGAATGTTATAGAGATAGATAGGCAGACAGACAGATAGGCACAATATAACTAAGAAAATCCGTCTAATGTTTTTATGGTTTGCAATGAAGTTTTTTGAAACAGACAATAAAGCTAATACCAAATAAGCAATAATAAAGAAATAATAGCACAGAATATTTACTGAAGATTGTGAGTGCAAGTCTAGATATGTCTGCTTATAATAGAAGCTGACTGAGCAAGAACAAGATTGCACCATGTGGCTGTTTTTGCTCTCCTTTTGAGAAAATTATGCCAACGTACATCACCACCGAGGTTCTTATGACCTTGTAAATACTCAGATTTTGAAGATTACCTAAGGTAAATTGACATATAGGAAACATCCCACAGATGCTCAAATTTGCTTATGGTAAATTAGCATATGGGGAGGGTTTATTTTACTTGGATGCAAGCAATAAACTTCCATTAGTTTATATAATGATATGTATTTTTTGTTTAGAATACGCAGCTATAGCAACTATAGATTTGCTAGCTGGAGTTTTAATCTAGAGATCTGTGTAAAAAACATTCTGTTTTTGGGTGTTCGTAGCTTGGACAAACATGTATGAGGTGTGTTTTGGATGTTTTGATCTATTAAATCAAGATTTAGCTCGATGCTTATGAAGCTATCTTATGTGACAAAACTCTTCACAATTCCCTGGGTAAACATCTTCAAAGCTATGATCTTTTGACAAAGACTAACACAGTTGTGCAAAAATGAGAAAGTGCAGTTCCAGTGTATATTTGTTTTATGGTTAAATTCATTAAAGACTCTAAAAGCTCTTTTGTTGTGAAAGTCCAGCATACATGTTTAAAGATAAAATGGAATTAATAATGAATTTCTGTGGCTTTTCGGTAGACCAACTTGTAATTGTTCTTCATTCATAAATATGAAGTTGGCAAATATAGCTGCAGCAAAATGCACGACTAATTGAAGCTGCTACTGTTCTGAATGGTCTAGATCACTTCTGACATTGATATTTTTGTTACGTCCATTGATAATCCTGAGCGAATGGATAGAAAACTGCCTGTTGGAAAACAGGTGAAGAGTTAGTGCCATTATTGCAGTTGGTTGAGAAAACTGTTAAGACTGAAAGAAAAGTTTTGTACCGGTAACAGCTTGACTCGTGGGACAGGAATTTTGGTTGCAAAACGAGGCAGTGGTTAAGTGAGACACACCCAATTTTATAATGTTTTTTTGCCATGGTTGTTATGTGAATCACATGTTTGTCAAGTGAATCCAGCTTGCCCCCATTGGCTTCGTTTGTTGGAAGTCAGCTGGGAAGGTCACAAATGGGGATCATGTGATCCTGGCATGCCGCAAATGTCATAAATACACGCGGATTGCCAAGGGCCTGAATTTTGATCATGTGACCATTGGGATGCTGTAGTTGTAAGTGTGAGAAGCAGTCATAAGTCCCTTTTTTTCAGCACTGTCACAACTTTGAACAGTTGCTTAATGAACGGTTGGGAGTCAAGGAATATTTGTAGCATATTAGTCAGCTGTTTTGTTTCCACCAGTGGCCAGCTTGGCATCTTTTAAGTTTTCTATACTTAAAACAGGATATGAAAGCAGTGCTTTGCCTTTTTGCAGACGCTTCTGCCTTTTATATTTCAATACATTACCATTTTTTATTTAAAAGTAATAATTAAAATAATTTCAAAGTAAATAACAATTATTTGAAAGTAGTAATTAGATAGACTACGGGAATTAGGTTGACTTGATTGCCAGTCAGATGCCCTCTATATCTCTTAGAGTGATAAACACAGGTAGTCGTTGTTTTGGGCTGAAGGGTGTTATAGTTCAGTTCACACATCTGCAGGACGTCAAATTGAGAATGATTAGAGATCTAAACAGCCTTGTCTTTGGCATTTATGATACTACCGTTCTCACCCACTGAATAATATTGTTACTGAATGTACCTGACTATTAAAAAGGACTCCAGTAGTAGGTTCTCTGTGATAATTTCTGGACTTATTAAGAGAATTAATATGAATGGCAATAAAATAAGAGAAGAGTAGAGAGTGGGATGCATTGCTGCATAAGAGTGGAATTTTGTGGAGGCATATTTTCATTATCTGATTAATGAGAGATGTGATCAGATGATTGAGGAAGAGATGTTGAATGAATTCAGTTGTCTTCCAATAAGCTGCTCAAAATATAGTGTGTCAACTAAATCTAGAACCTGATGGAATGGTTTTGCAGCCATAATACATCCTTCTCCTGCCCGTTGACAGAATCTTTGGATGAGTGGATTCATTTATGAGCAGAAAAATGAGGGACATGGTAGTTTCTGTTGCTGTGTTCCTATATATTTACCTGAGGCAAAGGAGTTGTTCAAGGTTAGTAAAGTTATGGTAGGTAGATATGCATTTTGTTCCTTCCTTCAGTCTGTTACAACTGGTACAATGGGTAGGTAGTATGGTCAATTAGGCAGTTCTTGGTGCAATTCATGGTTAACACATAGATTGAACAACAGTTGGGGCAGTTTTTAAGCAGTGCAACTTCTTTCAAAGGAAGTGACTGCTTTAATTTTTCAGGGAGAATGACTACTTTTGGACTAAGACAGTAGCCCCCAACCTTTGGGGCACAAGGGACCGGTTAGAGGTTCCATAGACTGGAGGGGGTGTGGTTTTATGTGCTCCTGGCATCTCATGGATGGGGCTTCGTTTGTGTCCACAGTCCAATTTCTGGCATGCCGTGCCCTGGTGCCAGTCCACCGACTGGGGGGGGGGGGGTTGGGGACCCCTGGACTAAGAGATTGTGTGAAATTTTTCTCTAGATGCTTTGCATAATGCTGTAAGTTAATAAATAAAATCTTCCTTAATTTTTAATCAGCATAGAAATATTCTTGATACTTTACAAACGGATTAGAAATGGAGTTTGAGTGGAATGATTTACTCTATTTGTGCTAAATTCTGATTTTAAAGAAAGCTATTTTTCAGGAATAGAACAATTGATTTTTGATAATATTTTTAAAGCATGATTTAAAAAATTAATTCTAAAATAAAATCAGTGCTTACTTGTCCCAACATAAGCAAATATTATTGACATTAAGTTGTAAAATGAAAATAAGATATAGAGGAAAATTATCCTGTAACTTAGTTATTATCTAAACCTTACCTTACTAAATTAAAATGCCAGATGATTGCATGTATATTAAAAGGATATATAAACTATATATTTATAGTTATGCTATAACAATTGGTATTGTGTAAAATCTCAAAATACTATCTATTCATAATTCCCATTGCTATAAAAATTAGTTTTCTAACTTCTGGCCACCATGAACATTATAAAGTTCTCCAGAGTATATGTGATTTGCATTCACTGTTTCCATTCACAAAATTTAAGTAAAAAATTACCTAGTTGGGGAAAAAAACGGGGTGTGTCAGCAACATATTGGTGCATATAGTTTGATTATATTTGCTTCACACAAATGGATTAATTTAATAAAGAGACATATCTGTTAGTTCATAACCCATGGTTATATGTAAATCGTTCTGAAAAAGCACATTTTTTTCAGCAAATACAATTTTAAATTGTCTGATGATATTAGCTAATTTGAGTACCCCATAATTTGAATTTATATATCCAAGCATAATTTTTTCATAGATAGCGACCAGTTTAAGAGATGGAAGAGTTGTTTGTTCTACCATACTGCTGGTTCACATAATAGTAGTTTATTTTAAACTAGTATAATATATCCATCTCTCAATTATTTTCTTGTCCAAGTTGTATTTATTTTGGTTTACAGATGAGAATTTCTGAATGTCTTATCTTCTATAAATCTACAAGATAAGAACTTATGAAAATCCAATATATTCTTAAAATTAATATTTGCTGCCTTAGTTCTCACATTGTCTATAAAGCACACTTAAAAGTTACCTTATTGCTTCAGCTTTTCAAGAAGACGGGTTATGAACATCATGCATTTTTCAATTTCTAAATGAATAATTTTCCAGGAACAGCTACTGTGTTGCTTCAGAGTTAGGAAATTGATCATTCTTAGAAAATATCTTTTCACTTTTATTTTTGGCAAATAAGAGGTCACACTGTCACGATTTTTTGGTTCCTTCTGCATCCTGGCTGCATTCAAGCATCTTTCTAGATTGATTATTAGCTGGTGAAGGACAATCTTTACTTTTTCAAAACATGTTGAGTTCCAGACATTGTAGCGATGGGCATATGAAAGCAGGTAAGAAATCTGATTGAGGAAGTCATGGATTATAACTGCATTATCTCTATTATTGTCTTGAAAAACTTCCACAGGAAATCTGAAGTCTGTCAGGTCATATATGCATTGCACTGGAATTATTTCATTTCTGCAGAGATGAGGTAGGTTATTCTGGCTCAGTTGCATCCACTGAGCCTGAAAGACAGAGCATCTTAAAACAGAGAATTGATTGGGTTTTGCAAAGAGAACTAACACCAGGCAAAATTTTAAGATATAATTATGAGTGAGGGTGATCATGATGATAGCAGAGACTTGAGTTTCCTGAAGACTCTTTAAATACATTTTGGAGTCGTATATTTAAAATCTGTCTTCCTTGTAAATTTATTAATCATAATATATTTTCTTCCTGGTTCTAAATGCCTTTAGGGCATATTACTTTGTGTTCTTAACACAATGAGCCTTGGTGGAGCAGTGGGCTAATGCCTCCTTAAGTAACACCAGCTGCCTGCAATTAGTGCAGGTTCGAGTCCCACCAGGCTCAAGGTTGACTCAGCCTTTCATCCTTCCGAGGTAGGTAAAATGAGGACCCAGATTGTTGGGGGCAATTAAGCTGACTTTGTAATAATGCCGCTTGGGGGGGGGGCGAAAGCCCTAATAAGCAGGCATATACATAGAATGAAGGCTACTGCTAAGCTTGTAAGCCGCCCTGAGTCTTTGGAGAAGGGCGGGATATAAATGGAATTAAAATAAAAAATAAAAAAAATAAAAAACTGAGGACTAGCTGGCATTTGAAATGGTTCTCTCCCCACCTTTCCAGTCTTTTGCATTCTTGGTTCACAATGCATAGGAAAAATGCATTGGGACAATACTTCCCAAATCTGGATAAATTACTCCAAATTGGGTAAAAATGGTTTTTCTTTGGGTAACAGCACATGAATCCATTACTTATCACTACAGGGACAAGTAAATTAACTTAAAGAATGCCATGGGTACTAAAATATATTAAAAATAACCCAAACTATTCCCATTAAGTTGAAAATTGATGGAATCACCATTGATAATTTGTTGAAATGAAATAAATATTCAATTATATCATTTTTATAAGATGTGTAATCCTTAAGTTATGACCATTCCTTCATTGGCCATTTGAGGTTGCAATGGTGCTGAAGGAAAGGACTTACTATCAACCATCAAAGTTGAATTAAGACTTTCCAATAAACAGCTTTGGGAATGAAGGAAAAAGATTGGGCAGCACTGCATTAAGAGAATCAAGGACTTGAGAAAAGCATTAGATCCTGTGCAGAAATGATCTTAGGATAATGAAATCAGAGAAATAATAGGTATATTTAAGAGCAAAACCTATGGAGATCAATGGAATGGGATAGGGAGGAGGAGAAAGAAGAACGGACGTGTTCTTGTTAAGTATGTCTACATGGATGTTTATAAGAATGTGTTTGTGTAAATGTGATGGCTTGTGGGTGCATGAAAGTGAATGCATGTGTGGGTGGCTAGGATGGCCTGAAGAGAGAGAGAGAGAAGAAAGAGAGATAGAGCCAATGGTGGTTCAGTGGTTAGAATGCCATGTTGCAGGCTAATTCTGTTGACTGCCAGCAGTTCGATCCTCACTGGCTCAATGTTGACTCAGCCCTCCATCCTACCAAGATCAGTAAAAGGAGGGCCCAGATTGTTGGGAGCAATATGCTCTGTAAAAGGCTTAGACAGGCCCGTAAAGCCCTATGAAGCAGTGTGCAAGTGCTATTGCTATTGCTAGAGGAAAAATGAAAGTATTCAGAATAAATAAATGGAGGGGGGAATAAGAATTTTTCAAGGAATTGATCTATGAGTAATCTTCTTAATTTTGTATATTAAATTCCTTTTAGATCCATTTAATTAGATGTCATTTGATGATTTAAGGATGACTTTTCATTTCCATATACAGTATTTTTATTTTATTATTTTAATCCCATTTATATCCCGCCCTTCTCCGAAGACTCAGGGCGGCTTACAATCTAAAGGACAAATCAATGTGCTTAGCAATAGCCTTCATTCTATGTATATGCCTGCTTATATATTAGGGCCTTCGCCCCCCCCCCCAAGCAGCATTATTACAAAGTCAGCTTAATTGCCCCCAACAATCTGGGTCCTCATTTTACCTACCTCGGAAGGATGGAAGGCTGAGTCAACCTTGAGCCTGGTGGGACTCGAACCTGCACTAATTGCAGGCAGATGGTGTTACTTAAGGAGGCATTAGCCCACTGCTCCACCAAGGCTCATAAGTAGTCCCATTCTTATTGTATTTTATAGATTACAAAAAAATGGAGTGCAGAACTACAAGAGATAAATATTAAACAGTAAAACTAATTGAGAAACAGAACAAAAATAGAAGAAACCCGATTTTGTAGAAAGAGGAGAGAAAAAAAGAAAAACAATATTAAGCCTGATTATTATGTGCCATTGAGTCGCTTTTTAGTCTTAACAACCACATAGATTTTTCCCCAGGACAATCTATCCCTAAGCTCCCTAATATTTGTAGAGCATCCAGCTTTCTCAAACACCAAATTCATACAGTAATAATAACATTTTCCCAATTCTATAATTATGCTAATGAGTTTCCTGAAGACTCTTTAAATACATTTTGGAGTCTTGGAATCTTAAATCTTCATAACAAAAAATGAATATTGTTAAAAATGTACTTTATCTCAGAAAGAAAATTGAGTTTTGTTTTTAATGTGTTCATAGTAATATTCACCACCCATCAGAGTTTTGTATCCCCACACACATTTAACTTGTGTGTCCAGGAATTTCTTTCAAATTCAGTATATTGTTTTATAAACATTAATTCCAGGGCAATTTTCCTTAATCACACAAGAGTATAAAGTGTTTTAACAAAGTGTATTTGCAAAAGTGGGTGGTGTGATTTATAAACCAGGTTTTATAGCATAGTTTTATGTGCTGATGTCCTCATGATGGTGTATCAACCTACAATGATGATGATGATGATGATGACGGTGGTGGTGGTGGTGGTGGAAGGGACCTTGGAGGTCATCTAGTCCAACCTATACCATTTCAGACAAATGGCTGTCCAGTCTCTTCTTAAAAACTTCCAGTGTTGGAGCATTCACTACTTATGGAGGCAGGTTGTTCCACTGGTTAATTGTTCTAACTGTCAGGAAGTTTCTCCTTAGTTCTAGGTTGCTTCTCTCCTTGATTAGTTTCCATCCGTTCCTTCTTCTCCTGCCTTCAGGTGCTTTGGAAAATAGCTTGACTCCCTCTTCTTTGTGGCAGGCCCTGAGATATTGGAACACTGCTATCATGTCCTTCTCTTCATTAAACTAGACATACCCAATTCCAGCAAACGTTCCTTATAGCCTCCAGTCCCCCAATCATCTTTGTTGCTCTTCTCTGTACTCTTTCTAGAGCCTCAACATCTTTTTTACATCGTGGTGACCAAAACTGGATGCAGTATTCCAAGTATGGCCTTACCAAGGCATTGTAAAGTGGTATTAATACTTCACGTGATCTTGATTCTATCCCTCTGTTAATGCAGCCTAGCAATGTGTTGGCTTTTTTGGCAGCTGCAGCACACTGCTGTCTCATATTTAAGTGATTGTCCACTAGGACTCCAAGATCCCTCTCACAGTTACTACTATTGAGGAAGGTACCACCTATACTATACCTGTGCATTTGGTTTTTCTTGCCTAAATGTAGAAGCTTACTTGTTTCACCATTGAACTTCATTTTGTTAGATAGCGCCTAGTGTTCAAGTCTGTCCAGATCCTCCTGTATCTTAAGCCTATCTTCTGGAGTGTTGGCTATTCCTGCCACTTTGGTGTTGTCTGCAAATCTGATGAGTTCCCCATCTATCCCCTCATCCCAATCATTGATGAAGACGTTGAAGAGCACTGGGCCCAGAACAGAGCCCTCGGGCACCCCACTACACATTTCCCTCCATGTAGATGCAGTTCCATTGAGGACCACACGCTGAGTACGGCCGGTCAGCCAGCTACGAATCCATCTGGTGGTGATGCTGTCTAACCCACATTTTTCTATCTTACCAAGTAGTAGGTTGTGATCTACTTTATCAAATGCCTTACTGAAGTCCAAGTAAATTATATCCACAGCATTCCTCTGGTCCACTAATTTTGTCACTTGGTCTAAGAATGCAATAAGATTTGTCTGGCATGATCTGTTTTTAACAAACCCATGTTGGTTGGCTTTTAGTAATGACTTTGTTTGCCTCTTAAGTGTTCGCTGATTCGTTGTTTGATTATCTTTTTCAGAATCTTCCCAGGTATTGAGGTCAGGCTGATAGGTATGTAATTTCCAGGATTCATTTTTCCCCCCTTTTTTTGAAGATGGGAACTACACCAGCTCTTTTCCAGTCCTCTGGTAGTTCCCCAGTGCTTCAGGATCTTTGAAAAATATAGTTCAGTGGTTCTGAGATCACATCTGCCAGTTTCTTGAGAACCTTGAGGTGTAATCCATCTGGTCCTGGTGATTTGAACTTGTCTAGACTGGACAGGTGCTCAGTTACCATTTTCTTGCCTATCTTAACTTGTGTTTCTAGTCTGTTTTTTATGATACTGTTTTTGATAGGTTGGACTGTTTTTTCCCTTTGTGTAAAGACAGATGCAAAAAACAAGTTAAATAGTTCTGCTTTCTCCCTGTTACTTGTCACCTTCTTGCCACTTTCCCCCCACTAATGGATCAATCATTTCCTTAACTTTTTTCTTGTTTTTTACATGTTGAAAGAAGCTTTTTTTGTTATTTTTGACTTTGGTCACAAGCCTTAGTTCATTTTGATCCTTAGCTTTCCTCACTTCATCTTTGCAGGCACGGGCTGTTTGCTGATATTCTGCCTTAGTTATGTGTCCCTCTTTCCACTTCTTATACTTGTCCTTTTTATCTTTCAATTTGTCCTTTTTGTCTTTCAATTAAATCAGGGGTGTCAAACTCAATTTCATTGAGGGCCGCATCAGCATTGCGGTTGCCCTCAGGGGGCCGTTTGGGTGTGGCCAGGGTGGGCGTGGCGTACTGGGTGGGCGTGGCTAGAGTGCGTATGGCCTACTGGGTGGGCGTGGCAGCTCTACATCGTTCGCATCAAGGGTGCCTATGGGGGCCTGGGCAGGAGTGGGACAGATCTCACGGTCTCTGGCAGAAGGAGGGTCTCTGGGCCAGGGCCAAGGCAGTGGGGGCCGTTCCCTCACTGTTTCCAGGATGGCTTCGCGGGCCACATGAAACCACTTTGCGGGCCGGAACTGGCCCCCGGGCCTTGTGTTTGACATGTCTGAATTAAATCAAGATTTAGCTCGATGCTTATGAAGCTATCTTATGTGACAAAACTCTTCACAATTCCCTGGGTAAACATCTTCAAAGCTATGATCTTTTGACAAAGACTAACACAGTTGTGCAAAAATGAGAAAGTGCAGTTCCAGTGTATATTTGTTTTATGGTTAAATCCATTAAAGACTCTAAAAGCTCTTTTGTTGTGAAAGTCCAGCATACATGTTTAAAGATAAAATGGAATTAATAATGAATTTCTGTGGCTTTTCGGTAGACCAACTTGTAATTGTTCTTCATTCATAAATATGAAGTTGGCAAATATAGCTGCAGCAAAATGCACGACTAATTGAAGCTGCTACTGTTCTGAATGGTCTAGATCACTTCTGACATTGATATTTTTGTTACGTCCATTGATAATCCTGAGCGAATGGATAGAAAACTGCCTGTTGGAAAACAGGTGAAGAGTTAGTGCCATTATTGCAGTTGGTTGAGAAAACTGTTAAGACTGAAAGAAAAGTTTTGTACCGGTAACAGCTTGACTCGTGGGACAGGAATTTTGGTTGCAAAACGAGGCAGTGGTTAAGTGAGACACACCCAATTTTATAATGTTTTTTTGCCATGGTTGTTATGTGAATCACATGTTTGTCAAGTGAATCCAGCTTGCCCCCATTGGCTTCGTTTGTTGGAAGTCAGCTGGGAAGGTCACAAATGGGGATCATGTGATCCTGGCATGCCGCAAATGTCATAAATACACGCGGATTGCCAAGGGCCTGAATTTTGATCATGTGACCATTGGGATGCTGTAGTTGTAAGTGTGAGAAGCAGTCATAAGTCCCTTTTTTTCAGCACTGTCACAACTTTGAACAGTTGCTTAATGAATGGTTGGGAGTCAAGGAATATTTGTAGCATATTAGTCAGCTGTTTTGTTTCCACCAGTGGCCAGCTTGGCATCTTTTAAGTTTTCTATACTTAAAACAGGATATGAAAGCAGTGCTTTGCCTTTTTGCAGACGCTTCTGCCTTTTATATTTCAATACATTACCATTTTTTATTTAAAAGTAATAATTAAAATAATTTCAAAGTAAATAACAATTATTTGAAAGTAGTAATTAGATAGACTACGGGAATTAGGTTGACTTGATTGCCAGTCAGATGCCCTCTATATCTCTTAGAGTGATAAACACAGGTAGTCGTTGTTTTGGGCTGAAGGGTGTTATAGTTCAGTTCACACATCTGCAGGACGTCAAATTGAGAATGATTAGAGATCTAAACAGCCTTGTCTTTGGCATTTATGATACTACCGTTCTCACCCACTGAATAATATTGTTACTGAATGTACCTGACTATTAAAAAGGACTCCAGTAGTAGGTTCTCTGTGATAATTTCTGGACTTATTAAGAGAATTAATATGAATGGCAATAAAATAAGAGGAGTAGAGAGTGGGATGCATTGCTGCATAAGAGTGGAATTTTGTGGAGGCATATTTTCATTATCTGATTAATGAGAGATGTGATCAGATGATTGAGGAAGAGATGTTGAATGAATTCAGTTGTCTTCCAATAAGCTGCTCAAAATATAGTGTGCCAACTAAATCTAGAACCTGATGGAATGGTTTTGCAGCCATAATACATCCTTCTCCTGCCCGTTGACAGAATCTTTGGATGAGTGGATTCATTTATGAGCAGAAAAATGAGGGACATGGTAGTTTCTGTTGCTGTGTTCCTATATATTTACCTGAGGCAAAGGAGTTGTTCAAGGTTAGTAAAGTTATGGTAGGTAGATATGCATTTTGTTCCTTCCTTCAGTCTGTTACAACTGGTACAATGGGTAGGTAGTATGGTCAATTAGGCAGTTCTTGGTGCAATTCATGGTTAACACATAGATTGAACAACAGTTGGGGCAGTTTTTAAGCAGTGCAACTTCTTTCAAAGGAAGTGACTGCTTTAATTTTTCAGGGAGAATGACTACTTTTGGACTAAGACAGTAGCCCCCAACCTTTGGGGCACAAGGGACCGGTTCCGTGGAGAGAGGTTCCATAGACCGGAGGGGGTGTGGTTTTATGTGCTCCTGGCATCTCATGGATGGGGCTTCGTTTGTGTCCACAGTCCAATTTCTGGCATGCCGTGCCCTGGTGCCGGTCCACCGACTGGGGGGGTTGGGGACCCCTGGACTAAGAGATTGTGTGAAATTTTTCTCTAGATGCTTTGCATAATGCTGTAAGTTAATAAATAAAATCTTCCTTAATTTTTAATCAGCATAGAAATATTCTTGATACTTTACAAACGGATTAGAAATGGAGTTTGAGTGGAATGATTTACTCTATTTGTGCTAAATTCTGATTTTAAAGAAAGCTATTTTTCAGGAATAGAACAATTGATTTTTGATAATATTTTTAAAGCATGATTTAAAAAATTAATTCTAAAATAAAATCAGTGCTTACTTGTCCCAACATAAGCAGATATTATTGACATTAAGTTGTAAAATGAAAATAAGATATAGAGGAAAATTATCCTGTAACTTAGTTATTATCTAAACCTTACCTTACTAAATTAAAATGCCAGACGATTGCATGTATATTAAAAGGATATATAAACTATATATTTATAGTTATGCTATAACAATTGGTATTGTGTAAAATCTCAAAATACTATCTATTCATAATTCCCATTGCTATAAAAATTAGTTTTCTAACTTCTGGCCACCATGAACATTATAAAGTTCTCCAGAGTATATGTGATTTGCATTCACTGTTTCCATTCACAAAATTTAAGTAAAAAATTACCTAGTTGGGGAAAAACGGGGTGTGTCAGCAACATATTGGTGCATATAGTTTGATTATATTTGCTTCACACAAATGGATTAATTTAATAAAGAGACATATCTGTTAGTTCATAACCCATGGTTATATGTAAATCGTTCTGAAAAAGCACATTTTTTTCAGCAAATACAATTTTAAATTGTCTGATGATATTAGCTAATTTGAGTACCCCATAATTTGAATTTATATATCCAAGCATAATTTTTTCATAGATAGCGACCAGTTTAAGAGATGGAAGAGTTGTTTGTTCTACCATACTGCTTGTTCACATAATAGTAGTTTATTTTAAACTAGTATAATATATCCATCTCTCAATTATTTTCTTGTCCAAGTTGTATTTATTTTGGTTTACAGATGAGAATTTCTGAATGTCTTATCTTCTATAAATCTACAAGATAAGAACTTATGAAAATCCAATATATTCTTAAAATTAATATTTGCTGCCTTAGTTCTCACATTGTCTATAAAGCACACTTAAAAGTTACCTTATTGCTTCAGCTTTTCAAGAAGACGGGTTATGAACATCATGCATTTTTCAATTTCTAAATGAATAATTTTCCAGGAACAGCTACTGTGTTGCTTCAGAGTTAGGAAATTGATCATTCTTTGAAAATATCTTTTCACTTTTATTTTTGGCAAATAAGAGGTCACACTGTCACGATTTTTTGGTTCCTTCTGCATCCTGGCTGCATTCAAGCATCTTTCTAGATCGCTTATTAGCTCGTGAAGGACAATCTTTACGTTTTCAAAACATGTTGAGTTCCAGACATTGTAGCGATGGGCATATGAAAGCAGGTAAAAAATCTGATTGAGGAAGTCACGGATTATAACTGCATTATCTCTATTATTGTCTTGAAAAACTTCCACAGGAAATCTGAAGTCTGTCAGGTCATATATGCATTGCACTGGAATTATTTCATTTCTGCAGAGATGAGGTAGGTTATTCTGGCTCAGTTGCATCCACTGAGCCTGAAAGACAGAGCATCTTAAAACAGAGAATTGATTGGGTTTTGCAAAGAGAACTAACACCAGGCAAAATTTTAAGATATAATTATGAGTGAGGGTGATCATGATGATAGCAGAGACTTGAGTTTCCTGAAGACTCTTTAAATACATTTTGGAGTCGTATATTTAAAATCTGTCTTCCTTGTAAATTTATTAATCATAATATATTTTCTTCCTGGTTCTAAATGCCTTTAGGGCATATTACTTTGTGTTCTTAACACAATGAGCCTTGGTGGAGCAGTGGGCTAATGCCTCCTTAAGTAACACCAGCTGCCTGCAATTAGTGCAGGTTCGAGTCCCACCAGGCTCAAGGTTGACTCAGCCTTCCATCCTTCCGAGGTAGGTAAAATGAGGACCCAGATTGTTGGGGGCAATTAAGCTGACTTTGTAATAATGCCGCTTGTGGGGGGGGCGAAAGCCCTAATAAGCAGGCATATACACAGAATGAAGGCTACTGCTAAGCTTGTAAGCCGCCCTGAGTCTTCGGAGAAGGGCGGGATATAAATGGAATTAAAATAAAAAATAAAAAAATAAAAAACTGAGGACTAGCTGGCATTTGAAATGGTTCTCTCCCCACCTTTCCAGTCTTTTGCATTCTTGGTTCACAATGCATAGGAAAAATGCATTGGGACAATACTTCCCAAATCTGGATAAATTACTCCAAATTGGGTAAAAAATGGTTTTTCTTTGGGTAACAGCACATGAATCCATTACTTATCACTACAGGGACAATTAAATTAACTTAAAGAATGCCATGGGTACTAAAATATATTAAAAATAACCCAAAATATTCTCATTAAGTTGAAAATTGATGGAATCACCATTGATAATTTGTTGAAATGAAATAAATATTCAATGATATCATTTTTATAAGATGTGTAATCCTTAAGTTATGACCATTCCTTCATTGGCCATTTGAAGTTGCAATGGTGCTGAAGGAAAGGACTTACTATCAACCATCAAAGTTGAATTAAGACTTTCCAATAAACAGCTTTGGGAATGAAGGAAAAAGATTGGGCAGCACTGCATTAAGAGAATCAAGGACTTGAGAAAAGCATTAGATCCTGTGCAGAAATGATCTTAGGATAATGAAATCAGAGAAATAATAGTTATATTTAAGAGCAAAACCTATGGAGATCAATGGAATGGGATAGGGAGGAGGAGAAAGAAGAACGGACATGTTCTTGTTAAGTATGTCTACATGGATGTTTATAAGAATGTGTTTGTGTAAATGTGATGGCTTGTGGGTGCATGAAAGTGAATGCATGTGTGGGTGGCTAGGATGGCCTGAAGAGAGAGAGAGAGAGAAGAAAGAGAGATAGAGCCAATGGTGGTTCAGTGGTTAGAATGCCATGTTGCAGGCTAATTCTGTTGACTGCCAGCAGTTCGATCCTCACTGGCTCAATGTTGACTCAGCCCTCCATCCTACCAAGATCAGTAAAAGGAGGGCCCAGATTGTTGGGAGCAATATGCTCTGTAAAACGCTTAGACAGGCCCGTAAAGCCCTATGAAGCAGTGTGCAAGTGCTATTGCTATTGCTAGAGGAAAAATGAAAGTATTCAGAATAAATAAATGGAGGGGGGAATAAGAATTTTTCAAGGAATTGATCTATGAGTAATCTTCTTAATTTTGTATATTAAATTCCTTTTAGATCCATTTAATTAGATGTCATTTGATGATTTAAGGATGACTTTTCATTTCCATATACAGTATTTTTATTTTATTATTTTAATCCCATTTATATCCCGCCCTTCTCCGAAGACTCAGGGCGGCTTACAATCTAAAGCACAAATCAATGTGCTTAGCAATAGCCTTCATTCTATTTATAGGCCTGCTTATTAGGGTTTTCGCCCTCCCCCCAAGCAGCATTATTACAAAGTCGGCTTATTGCCCCCAACAATCTGGGTCCTCATTTTACCTACCTCGGAAGGATGGAAGGCTGAGTCAACCTTGAGCCTGGTGGGACTCGAACCTGCACTAATTGCAGGCAGCTGGTGTTACTTAAGGAGGCATTAGCCCACTGCTCCACCAAGGCTCATAAGTAGTCCCATTCTTATTGTATTTTATAGATTACAAAAAAATGGAGTGCAGAACTACAAGAGATAAATATTAAACAGTAAAACTAATTGAGAAACAGAACAAAAATAGAAGAAACCCGATTTTGTAGAAAGAGGAGAGAAAAAAAGAAAAACAATATTAAGCCTGATTATTATGTGCCATTGAGTTGCTTTTTAGTCTTAACAACCACATAGATTTTTTCCCAGGACAATCTATCCCTAAGCTCCCTAATATTTGTAGAGCATCCAGCTTTCTCAAACACCAAATTCATACAGTAATAATAACATTTTCCCAATTCTATAATTATGCTAATGAGTTTCCTGAAGACTCTTTAAATACATTTTGGAGTCTTGGAATCTTAAATCTTCATAACAAAAAATGAATATTGTTAAAAATATACATTATCTCAGAAAGAAAATTGAGTTTTGTTTTTAATGTGTTCATAGTAATATTCACCACCCATCAGAGTTTTGTATCCCCACACACATTTAACTTGTGTGTCCAGGAATTTCTTTCAAATTCAGTATATTGTTTTATAAACATTAATTCCAGCGCAATTTTCATAAATCACACAAGAGTATAAAGTGTTTTAACAAAGTGTATTTGCAAAAGTGGGTGGTGTGATTTATGAACCAGGTTTTATAGCATAGTTTTATGTGCTGATGTCCTCATGATGGTGTATCAACCTACAATGATGATGATGATGATGATGACGGGTGTGGTGGTGGTGGTGGAAGGGACCTTGGAGGTCATCTAGTCCAACCTATACCATTTCAGACAAATGGCTTTCCAGTCTCTTCTTAAAAACTTCCAGTGTTGGAGCATTCACTACTTATGGAGGCAGGTTTTTCCACTGGTTAATTGTTCTAACTGTCAGGAAGTTTCTCCTTAGTTCTAGGTTGCTTCTCTCCTTGATTAGTTTCCATCCGTTCCTTCTTCTCCTGCCTTCAGGTGCTTTGGAAAATAGCTTGACTCCCTCTTCTTTGTGGCAGGCCCTGAGATATTGGAACACTGCTATTATGTCCTTCTCTTCATTAAACTAGACATACCCAATTCCAGCAAACGTTCCTTATAGCCTCCAGTCCCCTAATCATCTTTGTTGCTCTTCTCTGTACTCTTTGTAGAGCCTCAACATCTTTTTTACATCGTGGTGACCAAAACTGGATGCAGTATTCCAAGTATGGCCTTACCAAGGCATTGTAAAGTGGTATTAATACTTCACGTGATCTTGATTCTATCCCCCTGTTAATGCAGCCTAGCAATGTGTTGGCTTTTTTGGCAGCTGCAGCACACTGCTGTCTCATATTTAAGTGATTGTCCACTAGGACTCCAAGATCCCTCTCACAGTTACTACTATTGAGGAAGGTACCACCTATACTATACCTGTGCATTTGGTTTTTCTTGCCTAAATGTAGAAGCTTACTTGTTTCACCATTGAACTTCATTTTGTTAGATAGCGCCTAGTGTTCAAGTCTGTCCAGATCCTCCTGTATCTTAAGCCTATCTTCTGGAGTGTTGGCTATTCCTGCCACTTTGGTGTTGTCTGCAAATCTGATGAGTTCCCCATCTATCCCCTCATCCCAATCATTGATGAAGACGTTGAAGAACACTGGGCCCAGAACAGAGCCCTCGGGCACCCCACTACACATTTCCCTCCATGTAGATGCAGTTCCATTGAGGACCACACGCTGAGTACGGCCGGTCAGCCAGCTACGAATCCATCTGGTGGTGATGCTGTCTAACCCACATTTTTCTATCTTACCAAGTAGTAGGTTGTGATCTACTTTATCAAATGCCTTACTGAAGTCCAAGTAAATTATATCCACAGCATTCCTCTGGTCCACTAATTTTGTCACTTGGTCTAAGAATGCAATAAGATTTGTCTTGCATGATCTCTTTTTTAACAAACCCATGTTGGTTGGCTTTTAGTAATGACTTTGTTTGCCTCTTAAGTGTTCGCTGATTCGTTGTTTGATTATCTTTTTCAGAATCTTCCCAGGTATTGAGGTCAGGCTGATAGGTATGTAATTTCCGGGATTCATTTTTCCCCCCTTTTTTGAAGATGGGAACTACACCAGCTCTTTTCCAGTCCTCTGGTAGTTCCCCAGTGCTTCAGGATCTTTGAAAAATATAGTTCAGTGGTTCTGAGATCACATCTGCCAGTTTCTTGAGAACCTTGAGGTGTAATCCATCTGGTCCTGGTGATTTGAACTTGTCTAGACTGGACAGGTGCTCAGTTACCATTTTCTTGCCTATCTTAACTTGTGTTTCTAGTCTGTTTTTTATGATACTGTTTTTGATAGGTTGGACTGTTTTTTCCCTTTGTGTAAAGACAGATGCAAAAAACAAGTTAAATAGTTCTGCTTTCTCCCTGTTACTTGTCACCTTCTTGCCACTTTCCCCCCACTAATGGATCAATCATTTCCTTAACTTTTTTCTTGTTTTTTACATGTTGAACGAAGCTTTTTTTGTTATTTTTGACTTTGGTCACAAGCCTTAGTTCATTTTGATCCTTAGCTTTCCTCACTTCATCTTTGCAGGCACGGGCTGTTTGCTGATATTCTGCCTTAGTTATGTGTCCCTCTTTCCACTTCTTATACTTGTCCTTTTTATCTTTCAATTTGTCCTTTTTGTCTTTCAATTAAATCAGGGGTGTCAAATTCAATTTCATTGAGGGCCGCATCAGCATTGCGGTTGCCCTCAGGGGGCCGGGTGGGTGTGGCCAGGGTGGGCATGGCCTACTGGGTGGGCGTGGCTAGAGTGCGTATGGCCTACTGGGTGGGCGTGGCAGCTCTACATCGTTCGCATCAAGGGTGCCTTTGGGGGCCTGGGCAGGAGTGGGACAGATCTCAGGGTCTCTGGCAGAAGGAGGGTCTCTGGGCCAGGGCCAAGGCAGTGGGGGCCGTTCCCTCACTGTTTCCAGGATGGCTTCGCGGGCCACATGAAACCACTTTGCGGGCCGGAACTGGCCCCCGGGCCTTGTGTTTGACATGTCTGAATTAAATCAAGATTTAGCTCGATGCTTATGAAGCTATCTTATGTGACAAAACTCTTCACAATTCCCTGGGTAAACATCTTCAAAGCTATGATCTTTTGACAAAGACTAACACAGTTGTGCAAAAATGAGAAAGTGCAGTTCCAGTGTATATTTGTTTTATGGTTAAATCCATTAAAGACTCTAAAAGCTCTTTTGTTGTGAAAGTCCAGCATACATGTTTAAAGATAAAATGGAATTAATAATGAATTTCTGTGGCTTTTCGGTAGACCAACTTGTAATTGTTCTTCATTCATAAATATGAAGTTGGCAAATATAGCTGCAGCAAAATGCACGACTAATTGAAGCTGCTACTGTTCTGAATGGTCTAGATCACTTCTGACATTGATATTTTTGTTACGTCCATTGATAATCCTGAGCGAATGGATAGAAAACTGCCTGTTGGAAAACAGGTGAAGAGTTAGTGCCATTATTGCAGTTGGTTGAGAAAACTGTTAAGACTGAAAGAAAAGTTTTGTACCGGTAACAGCTTGACTCGTGGGACAGGAATTTTGGTTGCAAAACGAGGCAGTGGTTAAGTGAGACACACCCAATTTTATAATGTTTTTTTGCCATGGTTGTTATGTGAATCACATGTTTGTCAAGTGAATCCAGCTTGCCCCCATTGGCTTCGTTTGTTGGAAGTCAGCTGGGAAGGTCACAAATGGGGATCATGTGATCCTGGCATGCCGCAAATGTCATAAATACACGCGGATTGCCAAGGGCCTGAATTTTGATCATGTGACCATTGGGATGCTGTAGTTGTAAGTGTGAGAAGCAGTCATAAGTCCCTTTTTTTCAGCACTGTCACAACTTTGAACAGTTGCTTAATGAACGGTTGGGAGTCAAGGAATATTTGTAGCATATTAGTCAGCTGTTTTGTTTCCACCAGTGGCCAGCTTGGCATCTTTTAAGTTTTCTATACTTAAAACAGGATATGAAAGCAGTGCTTTGCCTTTTTGCAGACGCTTCTGCCTTTTATATTTCAATACATTACCATTTTTTATTTAAAAGTAATAATTAAAATAATTTCAAAGTAAATAACAATTATTTGAAAGTAGTAATTAGATAGACTACGGGAATTAGGTTGACTTGATTGCCAGTCAGATGCCCTCTATATCTCTTAGAGTGATAAACACAGGTAGTCGTTGTTTTGGGCTGAAGGGTGTTATAGTTCAGTTCACACATCTGCAGGACGTCAAATTGAGAATGATTAGAGATCTAAACAGCCTTGTCTTTGGCATTTATGATACTACCGTTCTCACCCACTGAATAATATTGTTACTGAATGTACCTGACTATTAAAAAGGACTCCAGTAGTAGGTTCTCTGTGATAATTTCTGGACTTATTAAGAGAATTAATATGAATGGCAATAAAATAAGAGAAGAGTAGAGAGTGGGATGCATTGCTGCATAAGAGTGGAATTTTGTGGAGGCATATTTTCATTATCTGATTAATGAGAGATGTGATCAGATGATTGAGGAAGAGATGTTGAATGAATTCAGTTGTCTTCCAATAAGCTGCTCAAAATATAGTGTGTCAACTAAATCTAGAACCTGATGGAATGGTTTTGCAGCCATAATACATCCTTCTCCTGCCCGTTGACAGAATCTTTGGATGAGTGGATTCATTTATGAGCAGAAAAATGAGGGACATGGTAGTTTCTGTTGCTGTGTTCCTATATATTTACCTGAGGCAAAGGAGTTGTTCAAGGTTAGTAAAGTTATGGTAGGTAGATATGCATTTTGTTCCTTCCTTCAGTCTGTTACAACTGGTACAATGGGTAGGTAGTATGGTCAATTAGGCAGTTCTTGGTGCAATTCATGGTTAACACATAGATTGAACAACAGTTGGGGCAGTTTTTAAGCAGTGCAACTTCTTTCAAAGGAAGTGACTGCTTTAATTTTTCAGGGAGAATGACTACTTTTGGACTAAGACAGTAGCCCCCAACCTTTGGGGCACAAGGGACCGGTTCCGTGGAGAGAGGTTCCATAGACCGGAGGGGGTGTGGTTTTATGTGCTCCTGGCATCTCATGGATGGGGCTTTGTTTGTGTCCACAGTCCAATTTCTGGCATGCCGTGCCCTGGTGCCGGTCCACCGACTGGGGGGGTTGGGGACCCCTGGACTAAGAGATTGTGTGAAATTTTTCTCTAGATCCTTTGCATAATGCTGTAAGTTAATAAATAAAATCTTCCTTAATTTTTAATCAGCATAGAAATATTCTTGATACTTTACAAACGGATTAGAAATGGAGTTTGAGTGGAATGATTTACTCTATTTGTGCTAAATTCTGATTTTAAAGAAAGCTATTTTTCAGGAATAGAACAATTGATTTTTGATAATATTTTTAAAGCATGATTTAAAAAATTAATTCTAAAATAAAATCAGTGCTTACTTGTCCCAACATAAGCAGATATTATTGACATTAAGTTGTAAAATGAAAATAAGATATAGAGGAAAATTATCCTGTAACTTAGTTATTATCTAAACCTTACCTTACTAAATTAAAATGCCAGACGATTGCATGTATATTAAAAGGATATATAAACTATATATTTATAGTTATGCTATAACAATTGGTATTGTGTAAAATCTCAAAATACTATCTATTCATAATTCCCATTGCTATAAAAATTAGTTTTCTAACTTCTGGCCACCATGAACATTATAAAGTTCTCCAGAGTATATGTGATTTGCATTCACTGTTTCCATTCACAAAATTTAAGTAAAAAATTACCTAGTTGGGGAAAAACGGGGTGTGTCAGCAACATATTGGTGCATATAGTTTGATTATATTTGCTTCACACAAATGGATTAATTTAATAAAGAGACATATCTGTTAGTTCATAACCCATGGTTATATGTAAATCGTTCTGAAAAAGCACATTTTTTCAGCAAATACAATTTTAAATTGTCTGATGATATTAGCTAATTTGAGTACCCCATAATTTGAATTTATATATCCAAGCATAATTTTTTCATAGATAGCGACCAGTTTAAGAGATGGAAGAGTTGTTTGTTCTACCATACTGCTTGTTCACATAATAGTAGTTTATTTTAAACTAGTATAATATATCCATCTCTCAATTATTTTCTTGTCCAAGTTGTATTTATTTTGGTTTACAGATGAGAATTTCTGAATGTCTTATCTTCTATAAATCTACAAGATAAGAACTTATGAAAATCCAATATATTCTTAAAATTAATATTTGCTGCCTTAGTTCTCACATACTTTGTCTATAAAGCACACTTAAAAGTTACCTTATTGGTTCAGCTTTTGAAGAAGACGGGTTATGAACACCATGCATTCATCAATTTGTAAACTAATCATTTTCCAGGAACAGCTACTGTGTTGCTTCAGAGTTAGGAAATTGATCATTCTTTGAAAATATCTTTTCACTTTTAGAGTTGGCAAATAAAAGGTCACACTGTCACAATTTCTTGGTTCCTTCTGCATCCTGGCTGCATTCAAGCATCTTTCTAGATTGTTTATTTGCTGGTCAACGCCAATCCTTAGGTTTTCAAAACATGTTGAGTTCAAGGCATTGTAGCGACGGGCATATGAAAGCAGGTAAGAAATCTGATTGAGGAACTCACGGATTATAAATGCATTATCTCTATTATTGACTTGAAGAAGTTCCACAGGAAATCTGAAGTCTGTCAGGTCATGTATGCATTGCAGTGGAATTATTTTATTATTGCAGAATTGAGGTCGGCTATTCTGGATCAGTTGAATCCACTGAGCCTGAAGGACAGAGCATCTGAAAACAGAGAATTGATTGGGTTTTGCAAAGAGAACTAACACCAGGCAAAATTTTAAGATATAATTATGAGTGAGGGTGATCATGATGATAGCAGAGACTTGAGTTTCCTGAAGACTCTTTAAATACATTTTGGAGTCGTATATTTAAAATCTGTCTTCCTTGTAAATTTATTAATTATAATATATTTTCTTCCTGGTTCTAAATGCTTTTAGGGCATATTACTTTGTGTTCTTAACACAATGAGCCTTGGTGGAGCAGTGGGCTAATGCCTCCTTAAGTAACACCAGCTGCCTGCAATTAGTGCAGGTTCGAGTCCCACCAGGCTCAAGGTTGACTCAGCCTTCCATCCTTCCGAGGTAGGTAAAATGAGGACCCAGATTGTTGGGGGCAATTAAGCTGACTTTGTAATAATGCCACTTGGGGGGTGTATGAAAGCCCTAATAAGCAGGCATATACATAGAATGAAGGCTACTGCTAAGCTTGTAAGCCGCCCTGAGTCTTTGGAGAAGGGCGGGATATAAATGGAATTAAAATAAAAAATAAAAAAATAAGAAACTGAGGACTAGCTGGCATTTGAAATGGTTCTCTCCCCACCTTTCCAGTCCTTTGCATTCTTGGTTCACAATGCATAGGAAAAATGCATTGGGACAATACTTCCCAAATCTGGATAAATTACTCCAAATTGGGTAAAAATGGTTTTTCTTTGGGTAACAGCACATGAATCCATTACTTATCACTACAGGGACAAGTAAATTAACTTAAAGAATGCCATGGGTACTAAAATATATTAAAAATAACCCAAAATATTCTCATTAAGTTGAAAATTGATGGAATCACCATTGATAATTTGTTGAAATGAAATAAATATTCAATTATATCATTTTTATAAGATGTGTAATCCTTAAGTTATGACCATTCCTTCATTGGCCATTTGAAGTTGCAATGGTGCTGAAGGAAAGGACTTACTATCAACCATCAAAGTTGAATTAAGACTTTCCAATAAACAGCTTTGGGAATGAAGGAAAAAGATTGGGCAGCACTGCATTAAGAGAATCAAGGACTTGAGAAAAGCATTAGATCCTGTGCAGAAATGATCTTAGGATAATGAAATCAGAGAAATAATAGGTATATTTAAGAGCAAAACCTATGGAGATCAATGGAATGGGATAGGGAGGAGGAGAAAGAAGAACGGACATGTTCTTGTTAAGTATGTCTACATGGATGTTTATAAGAATGTGTTTGTGTAAATGTGATGGCTTGTGGGTGCATGAAAGTGAATGCATGTGTGGGTGGCTAGGATGGCCTGAAGAGAGAGAGAGAGAAGAAAGAGAGATAGAGCCAATGGTGGTTCAGTGGTTAGAATGCCATGTTGCAGGCTAATTCTGTTGACTGCCAGCAGTTCGATCCTCACTGGCTCAATGTTGACTCAGCCCTCCATCCTACCAAGATCAGTAAAAGGAGGGCCCAGATTGTTGGGAGCAATATGCTCTGTAAAACGCTTAGACAGGCCCGTAAAGCCCTATGAAGCAGTGTGCAAGTGCTATTGCTATTGCTAGAGGAAAAATGAAAGTATTCAGAATAAATAAATGGAGGGGGGAATAAGAATTTTTCAAGGAATTGATCTATGAGTAATCTTCTTAATTTTGTATATTAAATTCCTTTTAGATCCATTTAATTAGATGTCATTTGATGATTTAAGGATGACTTTTCATTTCCATATACAGTATTTTTATTTTTATGTTATTATTTTAATCCCATTTATATCCCGCCCTTCTCCGAAGACTCAGGGCGGCTTACAATCTAAAGCACAAATCAATGTGCTTAGCAATAGCCTTCATTCTATGTATATGCCTGCTTATATATTAGGGCCTTCGCCCCCCGCCCCCAAGCGGCATTATTACAAAGTCGGCTTATTGTCCCCAACAATCTGGGTCCTCATTTTACCTACCTCGGAAGGATGGAAGGCTGAGTCAACCTTGAGCCTGGTGGGACTCGAACCTGCACTAATTGCAGGCAGCTGGTGTTACTTAAGGAGGCATTAGCCCACTGCTCCACCAAGGCTCATAAGTAGTCCCATTCTTATTGCATTTTATAGATTACAAAAAAATGGAGTGCAGAACTACAAGAGATAAATATTAAACAGTAAAACTAATTGAGAAACAGAACAAAAATAGAAGAAACCCGATTTTGTAGAAAGAGGAGAGAAAAAAAGAAAAACAATATTAAGCCTGATTATTATGTGCCATTGAGTCGCTTTTTAGTCTTAACAACCACATAGATTTTTTCCCAGGACAATCTATCCCTAAGCTCCCTAATATTTGTAGAGCATCCAGCTTTCTCAAACACCAAATTCATACAGTAATAATAACATTTTCCCAATTCTATAATTATGCTAATGAGTTTCCTGAAGACTCTTTAAATACATTTTGGAGTCGTATATTTAAAATCTGTCTTCCTTGTAAATTTATTAATCATAATATATTTTCTTCCTGGTTCTAAATGCTTTTAGGGCATATTACTTTGTGTTCTTAACACAATGAGCCTTGGTGGAGCAGTGGGCTAATGCCTCCTTAAGTAACACCAGCTGCCTGCAATTAGTGCAGGTTCGAGTCCCACCAGGCTCAAGGTTGACTCAGCCTTCCATCCTTCCGAGGTAGGTAAAATGAGGACCCAGATTGTTGGGGGCAATTAAGCTGACTTTGTAATAGTGCCGCTTGGGGGGGGGCGAAAGCCCTAATAAGCAGGCATATACATAGAATGAAGGCTACTGCTAAGCTTGTAAGCCGCCCTGAGTCTTTGGAGAAGGGCGGGATATAAATGGAATTAAAATAAAAAATAAAAAAATAAAAAACTGAGGACTAGCTGGCATTTGAAATGGTTCTCTCCCCACCTTTCCAGTCTTTTGCATTCTTGGTTCACAATGCATAGGAAAAATGCATTGGGACAATACTTCCCAAATCTGGATAAATTACTCCAAATTGGGTAAAAATGGTTTTTCTTTGGGTAACAGCACATGAATCCATTACTTATCACTACAGGGACAAGTAAATTAACTTAAAGAATGCCATGGGTACTAAAATATATTAAAAATAACCCAAAATATTCCCATTAAGTTGAAAATTGATGGAATCACCATTGATAATTTGTTGAAATGAAATAAATATTCAATTATATCATTTTTATAAGATGTGTAATCCTTAAGTTATGACCATTCCTTCATTGGCCATTTGAAGTTGCAATGGTGCTGAAGGAAAGGACTTACTATCAACCATCAAAGTTGAATTAAGACTTTCCAATAAACAGCTTTGGGAATGAAGGAAAAAGATTGGGCAGCACTGCATTAAGAGAATCAAGGACTTGAGAAAAGCATTAGATCCTGTGCAGAAATGATCTTAGGATAATGAAATCAGAGAAATAATAGGTATATTTAAGAGCAAAACCTATGGAGATCAATGGAATGGGATAGGGAGGAGGAGAAAGAAGAACGGACATGTTCTTGTTAAGTATGTCTACATGGATGTTTACTGTATAAGAATGTGTTTGTGTAAATGTGATGGCTTGTGGGTGCATGAAAGTGAATGCATGTGTGGGTGGCTAGGATGGCCTGAAGAGAGAGAGAGAGAAGAAAGAGAGATAGAGCCAATGGTGGTTCAGTGGTTAGAATGCCATGTTGCAGGCTAATTCTGTTGACTGCCAGCAGTTCGATCCTCACTGGCTCAATGTTGACTCAGCCCTCCATCCTACCAAGATCAGTAAAAGGAGGGCCCAGATTGTTGGGAGCAATATGCTCTGTAAAACGCTTAGACAGGCCCGTAAAGCCCTATGAAGCAGTGTGCAAGTGCTATTGCTATTGCTAGAGGAAAAATGAAAGTATTCAGAATAAATCAATGGAGGGGGGAATAAGAATTTTTCAAGGAATTGATCTATGAGTAATCTTCTTAATTTTGTATATTAAATTCCTTTTAGATCCATTTAATTAGATGTCATTTGATGATTTAAGGATGACTTTTCATTTCCATATACAGTATTTTTATTTTTATTTTATTATTTTAATCCCATTTATATCCCGCCCTTCTCCGAAGACTCAGGTCGGCTTACAATCTAAGAAGCACAAATCAATGTGCTTAACAATAGCCTTCATTCTATGTATATGCCTGCTTATATATTAGGGCCTTCGCCCCCCGCCCCCAAGCAGCATTATTACAAAGTCAGCTTATTGTCCCCAACAATCTGGGTCCTCATTTTACCTACCTCGGAAGGATGGAAGGCTGAGTCAACCTTGAGCCTGGTGGGACTCGAACCTGCACTAATTGCAGGCAGCTGGTGTTACTTAAGGAGGCATTAGCCCACTGCTCCACCAAGGCTCATAAGTAGTCCCATTCTTATTGTATTTTATAGATTACAAAAAAATGGGGTGCAGAACTACAAGAGATAAATATTAAAGAGTAAAACTAATTGAGAAACAGAACAAAAATAGAAGAAACCCGATTTTGTAGAAAGAGGAGAGAAAAAAAGAAAAACAATATTAAGCCTGATTATTATGTGCCATTGAGTCGCTTTTTAGTCTTAACAACCACATAGATTTTTTTCCCAGGACAATCTATCCCTAAGCTCCCTAATATTTGTAGAGCATCCAGCTTTCTCAAACACCAAATTCATACAGTAATAATAACATTTTCCCAATTCTATAATTATGCTAATGAGTTTCCTGAAGACTCTTTAAATACATTTTGGAGTCGTATATTTAAAATCTGTCTTCCTTGTAAATTTATTAATCATAATATATTTTCTTCCTGGTTCTAAATGCCTTTAGGGCATATTACTTTGTGTTCTTAACACAATGAGCCTTGGTGGAGCAGTGGGCTAATGCCTCCTTAAGTAACACCAGCTGCCTGCAATTAGTGCAGGTTCGAGTCCCACCAGGCTCAAGGTTGACTCAGCCTTCCATCCTTCCGAGGTAGGTAAAATGAGGACCCAGATTGTTGGGGGCAAATAAGCTGACTTTGTAATAATGCCGCTTGGGGGGGGGAAGCCCTAATAAGCAGGCATATACATAGAATGAAGGCTATTGCTAAGCTTGTAAGCCGCCCTGAGTCTTCGGAGAAGGGCGGGATATAAATGGAATTAAAATAAAAAATAAAAAAATAAAAAACTGAGGACTAGCTGGCATTTGAAATGGTTCTCTCCCCACCTTTCCAGACTTTTGCATTCTTGGTTCACAATGCATAGGAAAAATGCATTGGGACAATACTTCCCAAATCTGGATAAATTACTCCAAATTAGGTAAAAATGGTTTTTCTTTGGGTAACAGCACATGAATCCATTACTTATCACTACAGGGACAATTAAATTAACTTAAAGAATGCCATGGGTACTAAAATATATTAAAAATAACCCAAAATATTCTCATTAAGTTGAAAATTGATGGAATCACCATTGATAATTTGTTGAAATGAAATAAATATTCAATTATATCATTTTTATAAGATGTGTAATCCTTAAGTTATGACCATTCCTTCATTGGCCATTTGAAGTTGCAATGGTGCTGAAGGAAAGGACTTACTATCAACCATCAAAGTTGAATTAAGACTTTCCAATAAACAGCTTTGGGAATGAAGGAAAAAGATTGGGCAGCACTGCATTAAGAGAATCAAGGACTTGAGAAAAGCATTAGATCCTGTGCAGAAATGATCTTAGGATAATGAAATCAGAGAAATAATAGGTATATTTAAGAGCAAAACCTATGGAGATCAATGGAATGGGATAGGGAGGAGGAGAAAGAAGAACGGACATGTTCTTGTTAAGTATGTCTACATGGATGTTTATAAGAATGTGTTTGTGTAAATGTGATGGCTTGTGGGTGCATGAAAGTGAATGCATGTGTGGGTGGCTAGGATGGCCTGAAGAGAGAGAGAGAGAAGAAAGAGAGATAGAGCCAATGGTGGTTCAGTGGTTAGAATGCCATGTTGCAGGCTAATTCTGTTGACTGCCAGCAGTTCGATCCTCACTGGCTCAATGTTGACTCAGCCCTCCATCCTACCAAGATCAGTAAAATGAGGGTGAAGTAGCCGAAGGACCACTCGGGACGACAGGTTACTTAACTAGAATTTATTTTAGAACAAGGCAGAGAACAGTATAACTTGTCCGGCTTTTATAGCCGGCAGCTGTCACTGTAGTCCAATCAGGTTCGTTTCTTTTGGCGCCGCGTCTAGCTGAACCAATCACCGCCGTCGCGTCTTGACAGTTCTTCTTTCCGCGTGGTGAGTCGGCTTCGGTGTTTTGACAGCCGCGAGCTGTCAAATGGCTGCGCCTGCGCCCTGGCGGGGAACTTTGACAGCTGTCAAAGTTCCCGCGTGTTTCCCTGTCAGTGGTGTTTACCTCATAGAATAAAACGGAATAACGGTTCTAACTTGTTAATAACGTTTGTACATATACATTTCACCCCTTACCCCTCCCCTGGATTGTTTCCTCCCCCTTGTTGGTTGTTGGAGCCGGCCCATTCATAGTCCTTTAAATATGCTGGTGCTCTTCTGTTTCTATTAGAACGTCTTGGGGGTGGTGCGTTTTCGTGTTCCGGTGGTGGTATGTTTTCTTGCTCCTCTTCTTCCTGATCTGGTGCAGGTATGATGTCTAAGGGGGGTGGGGTTTGGCTGTCCGGTGGGGGAAGGTCTGGGTGGTGTTGTGGTTGTCTTGGCCTGAGCTGATCTATGTGCCGTCGCAGGTTGCCTTCAGTAGGCGTGTGTATTACATGGGAAATGGGTCCTGTTTGTTGTAACACAGTCCCTTGGACCCATTTGTTTTTGGGTGTATATGATCGTGCCCAGATCATTTGCCCAGGTTTAAATGTACGGGGTGGGGGGGTGACCCGGTTCCGCAATATAAGTGTCGGGATGCAATCTGTCGAACCGCGTTATCAGTCTCCTTCCCCATCTTAGCTCCGCCGGTGGTGCGTTTGCCATACAGGGAGTTGTGTGTTGTGCCATCAGGAACTGTCTGAGTCGTCGCTGCCAGTTCCCCTTTACGAACTTTTTTAATGCTTCTTTAGTTGAGCGCACCATAATTTCAGCCATCCCGTTCGTCGATGGGTGGAACGGTGCAGACGTGACCAGCCTAATACAGTTCTTCATTGCGAACATCTGAAATTCACGAGAGGTGAATTGTGGTCCATTGTCTGAAACCATGGTGTCTGGGAGGCCGTGGGTGGTGAAGATCTTTCTAAGGGCTTGTATGGTGGCTCCTGAAGTGGTTTTTCTAAGGGGGATTACTTCTAGCCATTTTGAGTAGCTGTCAACTATTATTAGGAAACTCTGCCCTTGGATTGGTCCTGCAAAATCTAGATGTATGCGTGACCATGGGTTTTTTGTTGTTTTCCATCTATGTACTGGGGCCTGGGGTGGTTCGCTTCTTGTTGTTTGGCAGGGGTAGCACCCTCCCACTTGTTTTTCTATATCCTTATCTATGCCTGGCCACCACACATAACTCCTGGCTAGGGCTTTCATTTTAACTATGCCTGGATGTCCTTCGTGTAGGGTGTCTAGTGTTTGTGCTATGTTTTTGTCTGGTATCACTACTCTGTTTCCCCACAGAAGGCATCCCAAGTGTGATGAGATTTCGTTTTGTCTGTTATAGTATGGCTGGAATTGTGGGTGTGGAATTTTTGGCTGGCCATCCTGTGGTTGTCCACCTAAGAATCCTGCTGAGTACCTTGTCCTTAGCTGAATTTTTAGCTATGATTTTAGCAGAAAGGGGGCAGTCTGGAAGTTGTGATATTGCCAGAATGAGCCCTGCAGGAGCTGGGTCAGTGTCATTGCTTTGAATGGGTAGTCTGCTGAGGCAGTCTGCGTGTCCTAATTCCTTCCCTGGTTTGTGTATTAATTTGTATGAATATGCTGACAAGAAGGTGGACCAGCGCAGTATTCTTGGTGATAGAATCTGTGGGGTTGTTTTGTCCCAGGTGAATATTCCTAGCAGGGGTTTGTGATCTGTGAATACTGTATAGTAAAGGGTCTGCCATAGAGATAGTCATGGAACTTTTTTACCCCTGCAACTATTGCTAGCGCTTCTCTGTCGATCTGCACGTAGTTTCTTTCAGCTTTTGAAAGTGTGCGGGAATAAAAGGCTATGGGTCTTTGGGTGCCCTCCTTGTATAGGTGGCTTAACACCGCCCCAATTCCATAGGGAGATGCATCGCAAGCGACGCATACTGGTGTGTCTTCTCTAAAGAGTGTGACAGTTGAACTGTTACAAATGATATTTTTTAATGACTGGAAGCTATTTTCATGCGTTTTGGTCCAGGACCAGGCAGTGCCCTTGTCCAGGAGCCTGTGGAGAGGTTCGGCTATAGTGGTTTTGTGGGGAAGGAAGGCATGATAGAAGTTTAATAATCCCAAAAAGGCTTGGAGTTCTTGTTTATTTTTCGGACTGGGAGCTGTTTGAATAGCTTTTAATTTTTCTGTAGTGTGGTGGATGCCCTGGGCATCTATTTTGTACCCTAGGAACTCTGTGGTAGTGACTCCGATGGAGCACTTTTCTCGTTTTAGTTTGAGACCGGCTTCTCTGAGCCGGCTCAGCACAGCTGACAGTCTGTCAGCTAAGTTTGCTTCGTTTTCTCCGGCGATGAGGACATCGTCTAAATAGGGGCAGACCCCGGGTATTCCTTTTAAGGTTTTCTCCATGATACCTTGGAAGATACCCGGGGCTGCCGAGATGCCGAATTGAAGTCTTTTTACTTTAAAACAGGGGTGTCAAACTCAATTTCATTGAGGGCCGCATCAGCATTGCGGTTACCCTCAAGGGGCCAGGTGGGTGTGGCCAGGGTGGGTGTGCCCTACTGGGTGGGCGTGGCTAGAGTGTGTATGGCCTACTGGGTGGGCGTGGCCAGCTCTACATCGTTCACATCAAGGGTGCCTATGGGGGCCTGGGCAGGAGTGGGACAGATCTGAGGGTCTCTGGCAGAAGGAGGGTCTCTGGGCCAGGACCAAGGCAGTGGGGGCCCTTCCCTCACTGTTTCCAGGATGGCTTTGCGGGCCGCATGAAACCACTTCGCGGGCCGGATCCGGCCCCCGGGCCTTGTGTTTGACATGTCTGCTTTAAAAGCTCCACGGTGCGTGACAATTGTTTGAGCTTCCACGGTGTCATTTGTGACAGGCAGTTGCAAGTACGCCTGCGTCAAGTCAAGTTTTGCAAAAATGGCGCCGGAGCGGATGGAAGCGAGGACGTCCCTCACCGCTGGCACCGGGTAAGCATGGGGGCTTAGAGCTAGGTTAAGGGTCGCCTTATAGTCTGCGTATAATCTAATTTCCCCGTTAGGTTTCATTGGGGTGACTATTGGTGTCTCCCAGCTTCCCCCTTCAGTAGGTTCCAGTACCCCTAGTCTTACGAGGCATTCTAATTCGTTCTCTATTTTTTCTTTGAGAGCGAATGGAACCCTCCTAGCCCTTATTTTTATGGGTTGGATGGTTGGGTTTAATTTTAAGGAGATGGGAGGGCCGGTGTATTTCCCCAGTGTGCCATCAAAGACGTCTGCATACTTGTTGCAGACGGCTTCGAGGCTTGAGGCTTGCACTGTGTTTACCCCAGTAATGGCGATGCCCAGGGGGCTGAACCAGTTCAGCCCAATTAGATTGGTGCAGTTCCCTGGAGTCACTAAGACTTCTAGGGGTCCCTTGAATTTTTTGTATTCTACTGCGACCTTAGCCTTCCCTTCTAGTGGAATGGTTTTTTTTTTGGGAAGTCTGCTAGGTGGACCTGAGCTTTTTTAAGGGGAATTTCCCTATTACTCTGTTGGCAGATCTCCTGATACGTTTTAAACGATATTAAGGAGACTGCTGACCCGGAGTCCACCTCCATGTTGCAGGTGACTCCTTGAATTTTTACCCTGATCTTTACTTTCGGGCTTAGACTGTGCATCTTGTCTATCGTTCCCACTAGGTCCCCGGTTGTTCCTCCCCTGTTGACATGGGCGGTTGGCCTACCTGGGGGGTTGGCCTCCAGATCATGTACGTTGTCGCGGGGCCGGCTTCGGCACACTGGCTTGATGTGGCCGGTTTTACCGCAATTGTGGCATTTTGCGTTTTGGAACCGGCAGCTTCCCCTGGCATGGTTGCCCCCGCAGCTGGCGCAGGTAGCTCGTTGATTGTGTCATGGTGGCAGGGGGTTTCTGTCTCTGGCGGGTTGATGTGTCGTTTCTTCGCTGTTGTCGTCGCTCCATCCTGCGTTGTAGGGCCTCTCCGTCGGTGAAGTCTACTGACTCCTCGTCATCACTGAAGGTTGCGTTATCGTGGTATACGGTTGCTGGACTTTCTGGTGTTGGTGTGGTCGATTTTTTCTTGTGGTTGTATTCATAGGCCATTATTTCTCGGGTAAGTTCGGCTAGGCTTATGTTGGGCTTTGATGTAAGTTTTTTCTGCAGACGTTCATCCCTTAAGCCTATTACCACTTGGTCCCGGATGCGGTCTTCCAGGTCAGGGAAGCTGCAGTTACGAGCGGCATGCCTGACCCCGGCGATGAAGTCGTTTGCGGGCTCGTCCGGTCGCTGCTTCTTCTGGGCAAATTGTACTTGCCAGTACAGCTCTGAGCGAGCTGGCATGTAATGTTTGTTGAGCTGGTCGACCAGGTCCGCGTAGGAGACTTCAGTGATGGGCACCGGGCTGTACAGCCCGACGGCGTCGTCGTATACCGGGGGCCCACTGATGTACAGGAGGGCGGCGGCCTTTGCTCTGTCGTCGGTAATTTTACTGACGAGGAGGAAACCCTCGACCTGCTCCAGGTGTGACTGCCATCTCTCCAGATGGCGGGTATCGAATTCCCTCACACGCCCGAAGTTGGCCATGTCGTCCGGTCCTGGGCTCGCTCCGTTCGGAAGTTAAAACTTCCAGTGACAGCTCTTGGCCGGGAATTCCCTTCCTCGGCCATGACTTCAGCTCCGGAGCGATCCCACCCTCGTCGCCAGTGAAGTGGCCGAAGGACCACTCGGGACGACAGGTTACTTAACTAGAATTTATTTTAGAACAAGGCAGAGAACAGTATAACTTGTCCGGCTTTTATAGCCAGCAGCTGTCAGTGTAGTCCAATCAGGTTCGTTTCTTTTGGCGCCGCGTCTAGCTGAACCAATCACCGCCGTCGCGTCTTGACAGTTCTTCTTTCCGCGTGGTGAGTCAGCTTCGGTGTTTTGACAGCCGCGAGCTGTCAAATGGCTGCGCCTGCGCCCTGGCGGGTCAAAGTTCCCGCGTGTTTCCCTGTCAGTGGTGTTTACCTCATAGAATAAAACGGAATAACGGTTCTAACTTGTTAATAACGTTTGTACATATACATTACAGAGGGCCCAGATTGTTGGGAGCAATATGCTCTGTAAAACGCTTAGACAGGCCCGTAAAGCCCTATGAAGCAGTGTGCAAGTGCTATTGCTATTGCTAGAGGAAAAATGAAAGTATTCAGAATAAATAAATGGAGGGGGGAATAATAATTTTTCTAGGAATTGATCTATGAGTAATCTTCTTAATTTTGTATATTAAATTCCTTTTAGATCCATTTAATTAGATGTCATTTGATGATTTAAGGATGACTTTTCATTTCTATATACAGTATTTTTATTTTTATTTTATTATTTTAATCCCATTTATATCCCGCCCTTCTCCGAAGACTCAGGGCGGCTTACAGTTTAAGCACAAACCAAAGTGCTTAGCAATAGCCTTCATTCTATGTATATGCCTGCTTATATATTAGGGCCTTCGCCCCCCGCCCCCAAGCGGCATTATTACAAAGTCAGCTTATTGCCCCCAACAATCTGGGTCCTCATTTTACCTACCTCGGAAGGATGGAAGGCTGAGTCAACCTTGAGCCTGGTGGGACTCGAACCTGCACTAATTGCAGGCAGCTGGTGTTACTTAAGGAGGCATTAGCCCACTGCTCCACCAAGGCTCATAAGTAGTCCCATTCTTATTGTATTTTATAGATTACAAAAAAATGGAGTGCAGAACTACAAGAGATAAATATTAAACAGTAAAACTAATTGAGAAACAGAACAAAAATAGAAGAAACCCGATTTTGTAGAAAGAGGAGAGAAAAAAAGAAAAACAATATTAAGCCTGATTATTATGTGCCACTGAGTCGCTTTTTAGTCTTAACAACCACATAGATTTTTCCCCAGGACAATCTATCCCTAAGCTCCCTAATATTTGTAGAGCATCCAGCTTTCTCAAACACCAAATTCATAGAGTAATAATAACATTTTCCCAATTCTATAATTATGCTAATCCCCATGTTGAAAAAACATAGTACCAAACATGTACATCCTTCGGATGCTAGCCCTGAGTGAAATCATACTTTTTATATAACTGTATGAACCAGATGATTAGTAGCCCTACTAAACATTATTAGATAGTGAAGACAGAGAATAGAGATAAGAATCAGACAATGTTTTCCTAACTAAGGTTTTTCTTTAATATAGAGCAGGGGTGTCAAACTACCGGCTCACAGGCCAGATGCGTCATGGCGAAACTGCGCCCACCCCATTGCCGGCAATGGAAAAAAAGTCACGATGTGTTGCGACACGTCACATGACGTTGCTATAGTGTGTGGTTGGATCCAGGGTTCAACTAAGGAGACTACTGTGTGAGAGGCTGTGCTTGCAATCGTATGTTGTGATTCAGGGCCAGCCTGTGGGTCCGGCAGCCAGCTCGGATGTCTCGGATGACTCAGATGAGGGGGAGGAGGAGGGTGTTGAAGACGAACTTGCTGATGATGGCTTGGAGGCTTCGCAGAGCCCCCAGCCAGGGCCCTCTTCTCAGCTGCGCAAGCCCGAGAGTGCGGATGATGATGACCCACAGCTGGCCCTGTTCAAGGACGCCCGACGCAGGAGGCAGTCAAGCAGGAACAAGCAGAGAAAGGCTGTGGGACTCCTCGGAAGGAGGCACAGGGAGGCCACGCCCTGAACTCTAAATAAAAGGAGTGTTTGGGGAAGGGCTGGTTGCTGAAAGCAACCGTTCCGTTTGAGGATTCTAGTTCCAGTGTTTTGTTTCTTGTTCTGTTGTTTGTGTAATAAATCTTGGCAGACGCTTTCCAGCCTCAGACGCTCTCCAGTCTCTACTGTTTATACAGGGGTTGCCTTTCTGCAAGGCCGGTAGCAGGCTGGTTCAGAACAGTTTGCTTTCAGCCTCCCACCCCTTACTACTAAGATGGAGCAGCTACGTGCCGAGAATGCTCAGCTCACTCAGCAACTCACTTTGCTGGCAGCTCAGGTGGCTCAACTGCAAGCTCAGGTACATGCTGCACCCCCACCCAGGAGGAAATGTCAGATAGCAATGCCGGATAAATTTGCTGGCGATCCAGAACTGTTTCCTGCCTTCCTGGGACAATGCCAGCTTTTTATCAGCGTGAGAGCAGCTGATTTCCCCACTGACCGGGATAAGGTGGGATTCGTGTTAAGCCTTCTTTCGGGGGATGCAGCTCGTTGGGGCACGCCTCTGCTGGCACAACCTAGCCCTTTGTTGGATAACTTTGGGGGGTTTTGTGACCATATGCGCCTAATGTACGAGGACCCAATTAAGACGCAGACTGCCACCCGACGCCTGAAAGCTCTGAGGCAGGGTCAACGCCCCCTACAGGCCTATATCAGCGATTTCCGGCTGCTTAGCCAGGATTCCGCCTGGAATGAGGCTGCGCTCGTGGATGCCTTCCAGGATGGATTGTCAGAGGAGATGTTGGATGAGCTGGCCCGCGTGGACATTCCCTCAGACCTGAATGGGCTGATCCATCTTTGCCTGCGGATCGATGCCCGGCTGCAGCAGCGAAAGAGTCGCCGTGCCACCCCACAGACCCCTGCCGCCCCTGTTGTGCGTGAGCCCCCAGTCCAAAGGGAGGAGCCAATGGAGCTGGGTGCCGCCAGGTCTCGTCTATCAGTGACGGAAATGGACAGACGACGATCGGGGGGGTTGTGTTTTTACTGTGGGGACCCTGGACATTTGGCTGCTTCTTGCCCAAAGAAGCATCAGCGGGCATCAGTGACCAAGCCTGCCCCGAGAAAGTCCCCTACTTTGCTGTCGGGAAACGCCCCGAGCCCGATCTAGACGGTGTGATAGATCGGGCGACCCCCAACAACCACACCGAGCGACGCCGTTCCGATGGTGCCTGTGAACCTCCACGGCATTTGATTTTGGAGGCACGTCTGATCCTTCCTGGCAAGCCAGAGGGGATTCCAGTCCATGCCTTAATTGACTCTGGGGCTACCACAAACTTTATGGACTCGGCCTTTGTGGCCAAATGGGCTGTTCCCCAGTGTCCGGTGGATCCGCCCATGTTAGTGGAGACTATCGATGGTCGAGTGCTCCTGTCCGGACCTATTACGGCCGCCACGCAACCAGTGTGTATGGCCATCAGTTCCCATGTGGAGGCCATCCAGTTCTACATCACTTCGGATCTGCACTTCCCCATGGTCTTGGGACTGGCGTGGCTCCGGGCGCATGATCCACAGATCTATTGGTCTCAGAACTTGGTTACCTTTCCAAGCTTGCAGTGCGTGGACCACTCCCGCCATATCTGTGCCGGCCAGGTGGAGGGTTCCCCAGGGGTTTCCTTGCCTCCCGAACTGTCCGACTTTGCTGATGTGTTCAGCGAGTCAGAGGCGGATCAATTACCCCCGCACAGGCCCTATGACTGCTCCATTGATTTAGTCCCTGATGCGCCTCTCCCAGTGGGGCGTTTGTACTCCATGTCGGAGCCCGAGTTGGCTGCATTGCGGGACTTCCTGGAAAAGAATTTGGCTCGCGGTTTTATCCGGCCCTCGTCCTCGCCAGTGTCTGCGCCCGTGCTCTTCGTCAAAAAGAAGTCGGGCGAGTTACGGCTTTGCTGTGACTACCGGAAACTCAACGCCATCACGGTGCGCAACCGTTACCCGCTGCCCCTCATCCCCGAGCTCTTGGACCGACTCCGGGAGGCTAAGATCTTCACGAAACTGGACCTGCGTGGAGCTTACAACCTCGTCAGAGTTCGGCCGGGTGATGAGTGGAAGACGGCGTTTGGTACTCGCTATGGACATTTTGAGTACACGGTGATGCCGTTTGGCCTGACCAACGCCCCCGCTGTGTTTCAGCATTTTATGAACGACATCTTTTGGGATTTGTTGGACCAGTTTGTCGTGATCTACCTGGACGACATCCTGATTTACTCCCCGTCGCGTGAAGTGCATCATCAGCATCTCCGTCAGGTCCTGCAGCGCCTCCGAGAACATCGGCTGTTTGCCAAGTTGGAGAAGTGCCAGTTCTACCAGGTGACCATCGATTTCCTGGGTCACCGCATTTATCCTGAGGGCATCGCCATGGAGCCGAGTAAAGTTGAGTCGTTGCAGAGTTGGCAACCCCCGCGTCGCGTGAAGGATGTTCAGCGACTTCTTGGATTTGCCAACTACTATCGAACATTCATCCCTGGCTTTGCCGCCTTGACAGCCCCCCTCACCCGGCTCCTGCAGAAGAAGACTCGGTTCCAGTGGAACGCACCAGAACAACAGGCGTTCCAGGCTTTGAAGGACGCCTTCATGAAGGAGCCCATCTTGAAGCATCCTGACCCGCAACGGCCGTTTGTCGTGGAGGCGGACGCCTCCGACATTGCCATTGGGGCCGTGTTACTCCAGGCAACGACGCCCAGCGGTACCCTTTTCCCTTGCGCGTATCACTCTCGGAAATTGAACCCCTCGGAGCGCAACTATACCATCTGGGAGAAGGAGCTGCTGGCCATCAAGGCGGCGTTCGAGGCTTGGAGACATCATCTGGAGGGGGCGCGGCATCAAATCGAGGTCCGGACGGACCACAAGAATCTGGAAAGCCTGCAGACCGCTCGGAATTTGAACCAACGCCAGATCCGGTGGTCCCTTTTCTTTACGAGGTTTGACTTCCGGGTTCGGTACATACCAAGCGGGCACAATCAGAGAGCGGATGCTCTGTCCAGGAAGTCCGAATATACCCGAGTGGAAGACAAGCTTCTGCCCAGGACAGTGATCCCCGTCGAGTTTTTTGCTGCGGTGCGGGAGCCGGTTGATATACGGGCTCGGATCCGGGAGGCGCAGCAGCAGGAGGCGTGGGTGGCTCAGCGGAAGGAGGAGGTGGGGCCGGACTCGCCTTGGACGGTCACGGATGGACTCTTATATTATCGTGACCGGCTCTATGTTCCGGGAGGGCCACTCAGGGGACTCGTCCTCAGCCAGTGTCATGATAACCCGGCAGCGGGGCATTTTGGCCTGTTCAAGACTCTGAACCTGGTCTCCCGTACCTTCTGGTGGCCCCGAGTCCGACACGACGTCCAGTCTTATGTCACCTCCTGCATCCCATGCAGGCAGGCCAAGTCAGCGACAGGGGCCCCGCCTGGTTTACTGCAGCCTTTGCCAACACGCAAGAGACCCTGGGGGGCTGTGTCCATGGAGTTTCTGACGGATTTACCCCCATCCTCCGGCTTCACGACAGTGTTTGTGGTGGTGGACATGCTGACCAAGATGGCGCACTTCATCCCCTGTCGCGGCTTACCGTCAGCTCGCGCCACTAGTCGCATGTTCATCCAACAGGTGTTTCGGCTGCACGGCCTCCCCGATAGAGTCGTCTCCGATAGGGGGGCCCAGTTTACAGCCCGCTTCTGGCAGGAGTTGATGCGTGCGTTGGACATTAAGGTTTGCCTCTCGTCCGCGCATCATCCTCAAACTGACGGGGGTACCGAGAAGGTCATCGGTATCCTGGAGCAGTATCTGCGCTGCTACGTCAACCTGCAGCAGGACAATTGGGTGGACTATCTGGCCATAGCCGAGTTTGCCTTTAACAACTCGCAGCACACCTCCACGCAGATGACACCGTTCTTGGCCAATGTGGGTTATCACCCCCGGTTTTTCCCCCTTTCTCCCGTGGACTCACCGGAGCCGGCAGCGAACGATTTCATGGCGGAGTTACAGGCGATCCATCGATTGGTGCGACGGCAGCTGGAGAAAGCCAAGGCCGACTACAAGAGGTTTGCCGATCGGTCGAGACGGGATACGCCTCCACTATCGGTGGGGGATCGGGTCTGGCTGTCCACCAGGAACCTACCATCCACACGGCCGGCGAGGAAGCTGGACCACCGTTACCTTGGACCGTTCCCAGTCGAGGCTGTCATCAATCCGGTCGCCTATCGTTTAACTCTGCCACGTTCCCTGCGCGTGCACCCAGTCTTCCATCGGTCCCTGTTGGTCCCCGAACAACCGGCTTGTCCACTCCGCCAAGCGGAACCTCCCCCATCAGGACCTCGTGATGGAGGCAGCACCCCCGAGTACGAGGTCGCCAGCATCAGGGATTCCCGTTGGTTGAAAGGTCGTTTCCAGTACCTGATCGAGTGGAAAGGGTACGGGCCGGAGGACTTCACATGGGAAGACGCGACCGCCGTTCATGCCCCTGCGTTGGTGACTGCTTTTCACGAACAATTCCCATCCCGACCGCATCCGGATCGGCAGCCCCGGGGGAAGGGCCCTGTGGTGCGGGATAGTGTTGTGATTCAGGGCCAGCCTGTGGGTCCGGCAGCCGGCTCGGATGTCTCGGATGACTCAGATGAGGGGGAGGAGGAGGGTGTTGAAGACGAACTTGCTGATGATGGCTTGGAGGCTTCGCAGAGCCCCCAGCCAGGGCCCTCTTCTCAGCTGCACGAGCCCGAGAGTGCGGATGATGATGACCCACAGCTGGCCCTGTTCAAGGACGCCCGACGCAGGAGGCAGTCAAGCAGGAACAAGCAGAGAAAGGCTGTGGGACTCCTCGGAAGGAGGCACAGGGAGGCCACGCCCTGAACTCTAAATAAAAGGAGTGTTTGGGGAAGGGCTGGTTGCTGAAAGCAACCGTTCCGTTTGAGGATTCTAGTTCCAGTGTTTTGTTTCTTGTTCTGTTGTTTGTGTAATAAATCTTGGCAGACGCTTTCCAGCCTCAGACGCTCTCCAGTCTCTACTGTTTATACAGGGGTTGCCTTTCTGCAAGGCCGGTAGCAGGCTGGTTCAGAACATTGTACTTCATCTTTCATTTGCTTTACAGACCTGCAAAGATCATAAATGCAAAGATTTGGTCTCAAGTTTAGTTTCTCATTACTGTCATAACTACGGTCAGTTGCTAAGTCAGTCACTAAACAAGGGCTACTTGTAGATCTGAAAGCATTACTTGCAACTGTTCTGATAGTCAGTGGTGAATTGCCCTTATATCTATATGTTTGTTATTCCTTTTTTTGTGTTGGAATTCTTTCAGTTCATGAAAGTGCATTCTGCCAGAATTTATGATATTGTAAAAAAAAAATCTTATTTTGTGCACCACAAATATTAAAAGACTTACAAGCACGCAGAATCCTATTTGTCCAACGAATTTGGTTTGTTCATCTCATTTTGTTGATAGGGCAAGAAACCTCACAAGCTGTCAAGTGGCGCAGATTCTGTGCATATGGTGAAATAAATATGCATAGTGAACATAAAAGAGATAGTAGGCACACATTCTTCATTTCACTGAGGTGAAGGATGCTGTGCAAACGTAACAACAACAAAAACAATACAATATGACCATTGTTTTGAGTAGGAGACATCTGCAGTCCGTTGTAGCTTTTGCCCTTGTTGATTCTACAGTTTCCCATTTTATCCCCCCTCGAATAATTGGCTGCCTTTTTTTTTGACAAAGGCAGGGATGAAAAGTAGAAATACAGATTTAATGGGAACGACAAATTTTGTTGCCAATTCTTAGAATTTTAGGGTATTCTTTAATACTCCATTCTGACCTCCTGTACAATGCAGAATATAATGAAATACAACCTTTATTTTTACAGTTTTTAGCATTTTGAATCAGTGCCCCTTGATTGTTCTTTAAATTGTCCTGGCTGTCTACTGAAGTTGGACTCATAAAGTAATGCGCTCAGGTTTTATCCCAAAATATATATCCCTTGCTCTAAGACAGCAGTCCCCAACCTTTCTAGCTTTGTGGACCGATGGCGGGCTGGGGGCGGGAATGGTTTTGCTTGTGTGCTGCTTGTGCAAATGCAGCTTTGCACTGTCACCATTGCTTTCACAGCCCAATTCCCAATGCACCAGGCCTCAGACTGGGGGTTGGAGACCCCTGCTCTAAGATATAGTAACAATTGGTGGGTGTAATAATTATTTTCAGACTCTGTCTTATTTTGAGTGCCAGAGGTTTGAAAAAATAATGAAGAGTTTTAAATAAGGGGTATGGTTATTTTTGTGCTTCTGAGTAGCATGCTGGGAGTTGAACTCAGAAAGTAATAACGAACAGGGTGAAGAATTGGGCAAGGCCTAAGCAAAAATTAAATTTAAGCTTAATTAAAAGGAAATGAGTTAAATACAGCTAATATATTTGTCCCCCATGTAATAAATGATCAAATGTTACTATTGAATCATGTCTCTGGGCGGTACTTAGTTAGTTAAAATAGACTGTGTGTCAAGCACAATACTATTAATATTAAAGTTCATTTAATTTATGTATTTCAAATAAAAGTAATTGACTAAATACATGTGCTGTAGATTTTTAATTCTCAGCAGTGGATTCCTCTTCCCCTCCTTTTATGAAATAATTTGTTCCATAGCGGTATAGCTGTTTTCACTTTGGTTTTATAACATTGCATGACCTTGGTACAATGTAGGAGACATTTTGCTGATAGAATTGTTCAGATTTGCCTGGCTCCTGACTTTGCATGGATAAGTTCTGAAGTGATAATTGGGGCAATTCTGTGTGGTGATCTGGGAGTCATTTCATCTGGTAGACTATGATAGAGTGCTCTTTAGAATGAGCTGTGAGTTACTCATTCCCCTCCTAACTCATTCATGTAGCAATGAGTAGCTGGATCATTGGAGAGGTTAGTGACCCATTGGGGGAAGGAACTGTGGCAGATGTCTCAAAGGAGGTAGAGTTGCAGTCATTTGTTAAGAGACCTTCTTTGGATCCAGTAATGTTATATAACTGTTGTTCTGTGTCTATCCCTTGTTGTGAAGGTGATGTGTCTTCAGCCACAAGATGCTACATCGGAGGGGTTTATCTGTTTTCTCTTCCATCAGGACTCACACCTGGGCACTGGTTGAATTGTTGTTAGTTGCAAAGTCGTGTCCGACCCATCGCGACCCTATGGACAACGTTCCTCCAGGCCTTCCTGTCCTCTACCATCTTCTGGAGTCCATTGAAGCTCACGCCTACCGCTTCAGTGATTCCATCCAGCCACCTCATTCTCTGTCGTCCCCTTCTTCTCTTGCCCTCAACCTTTCCCAGCATGAGGCTCTTCTCCAGTGAGTCCTTCCTTCTCATAAGTTTTAGCTTCAGGATCTGGCCTTCTAAAGAGCAGTTAGGGTTGAATAGGTTATACTTATAGAAACAACCTTGAGCAGCAGGAGGAAGAGCTGCAGCCTAGACAGTCAGATAAAAGAAAATTGGGTCAGAAGCAGAAATGTAATTTGGGAAAGTGACCCAGACTTGACCCTCCCTACTTATCTTGAAGATAAAGGGAGAGGTGCATTCAACCTTGCACGATTCTATTACTGTATTATAATAAAAGTAGTATTTCCTAGTCTGGTCTTCCCTTAAGGACTTGGATATGGGGAGTTTTCTGGACTACTTGTGAAAACTGGGAATGAGAAGAGACTGTTCTACAGTCTTAAATGTTGAAGTTGGTGGGGAATGAAGGGACATGTCCTTGGGTCGTTTCTTGTCCAGTGCTGCAGGGTTTAGCCCTCTCTCTTGTTATTTAGCATCTGCTTGCAACCACTGGCAGAGCTCATCCCTGGGCTCAAAGTAAAACATCATTAGTATTGATGACACCAGTAGTACATTTCAGCTCCTTCTCCTGCCAGACAGAATGAGGATATTTTGGAAGTCTTGATCCAGTGTGGAGCCTGTTGGGGCTTGGATGGGCTGTAACAGAGTGAGCTTGAACCCCAACAAGTCAGAATTGCTAAACACAATTGCATTTTAAATTCTGGATGGGGTTTCATTTCTACTAAAAAAAGGAGGTCCATCATACAGGAGTAATTGCTTCATTGTTACGATTGGATGCCTGCGGGGAATCGTGACAAGAGGAGCTTCTGCTCTACCTTGGCTGATATAGCCGTTGTAGCTCTATCTTGAGTGGGAACCCTTGCCAGTAATGATTGACATCATTTTCACCACTCAAACGATGAAAACAAGTATTTTAATTAGAAAATTCTTGGAAGAATTTGGGGCAGAATGCAATGGCCCATTAGGTCCAACTAGAGTTGACCCTTCTGGCACAGTCATTTGAGGTAGGGTAGCGTAGGATGCCCCATATTTTTGAGCTTAAGGGAATGGAGGTTTTTCTCTGGTGGCCCCCAGTGTTTCATGTTGCATCTACCTTGGCATCTTTCACAAAGGTCTTGAAGATGGAGCTCTTGAACCTAATACTTAATTAGAATTAGGAAGCCATTACAGTTTTATAATTTTAGAGAATGCTGAAGTAGTTTTATTGTGTCAGTTTTATATTACTGTACTGTAAGTTGCTGGGAGTTGATTACAGCCAGAGGTTACTTAACAAGATTTGTATGCCACTCAGTTCCAAAAACCTTAGCAGCTTACATCAGGCAACAAAAAGCATTAAAATGTAATCTTAGTAATTAACAGCACCATCTGTTGGAGATAGGTCAATCCTCATTGTCCCCATGCATTTTCCTGAAGAGCCATGGAGTTAAGGCTCTTTTGAATCTCAGCAAGGTGGGGTTGATCCAGATATTAAAGAGCAAGCTGTTCCACAGAAAGGGGCCATCAGTGAGAAATGCATCTTTGTGATTTTTTTAGGTGGTGTGTTCTTGATGATGGGTCACTTAACAAGTCTTGTATCCAACCAGACACTGAAGTATCTAGAACAGACATGTCAAATTCACGACGTCACGTGACGTTGTGCAACATATCAGGACTGTTTTGTCATTGCCGGCAATGGGGTGGGCAGAGCTTCCGCGTGAAGTTTCCGGCCCACGGGCCAGCAGTTTGACACCCCTGATCTAGAACTTTAAAAAGGCAACCAGTAACTTGAACTGAACCCCAAAGCAGATTGGCAGCCAATGGAGCTTCCATAGCACTGGTATCCTATGGAGAAATCTAGATAGACCCAGAACTACCTGGATTGCTTCATGCTTCCACAGCTGAAGTTTTCAGATGATCCTTAAAGACAGCCCTGTGTAGCGTAAACAACAGTTGTCTAACTGTAAAGTGACAGAGCGTTGAGTAACTGTGCCTGGATGGGAGGTTAAATCTGATATAATTCAAGACATGCGAAGACCAAAATATCACAAAGGTAGAAGTGGTTTTCGGTGGAAACCAGCACAGAGTTAGTCAAATGACTCGCTGATTCAATAACTGATATTTACATTTCCAAACTCAACATGGCCCAATAATATCATGGCCATATTCAGACTGTTGCATCTATATCCTATTAAGACTCATGTTTGGCTCTATTCATAACCATTTATTCTTTCTTTGGTGTTCATCACCTGAACTGTGGTGATGATAAATATGGAGAACACCTTCCTAGCTAGCTTCATCATTATGTATGTTTTCAGTTTCAAGGGTAATGGTATGGGATGCCTTGATCATGCAGTTTCTTTTATAGTGATTAAACATTTGAATCAAATGAGAGAAATAAAATGGTTGTGTTGAGACAGGCATTAGGTGACTTCTGCTTCTTGAATTTTTAAAAAAACCTCATTATTTTTTCATGAATACTACAAAATCCTCCTGTCAGTAGATTTGGTCTGCTGACCTCTTGACAGAATATTTCTTTTGCTTTAACTTTGTAATGTTTTGTCCCAATTCAGCTTTGAGTTATTCTGTCAAACGTTTTAGTCCTGTGGTATAAAACCAGGTGCACTTGGCCACCTGAATATGCTTGACTCATTCTAAAGCAAATACATTATTCCAAATAACTAACATGTTGCTACAAGGTGTATGTTCTTCCATCTGTGTATATTGCTGAAACCTAGCAAGACAATGCGTATAATGTATGTCATATTCTTCAGCTGCTTTGCAAACTCTGATTCATAAATGAACTGTCCAAAATACCAGTGTGTCATATGGTTAGTCAGCTGCTTTAGTTTATCCTATCACAGTCCTTGGCTGTGGAAGTGGATTGCTATTCCTTTCTTCTCTGTTCTTTTTTCAACTTTTTAGTCTAGAGTCTAGACAGCTACTAGAGAAAAATTACTGGGCACCTGCTGTCTAGTATCTGAGAAGGATTTTTCTTTTGTAGAGTTATAGTTCAACAAATTGATTAAGAATGCGGATCCAGCTGGAGAAGGCTGATTATTTTCCTTAGTGTTAAATAATTGATTAATCAATAGGTATTCATAAGAATCCCCCAAATAGATTTCTGAACAGTTTATCTAAATTTCATCTCTGAATTCAGTTTCTGGTTACTGGGAAATTATCTATTATAAGCATGTTCTTACATATTCCATGTAATTATTTCATGTTCCATCTATTTCATGTTCCATGAAATAATTGTAAAATAAATATAAATGGAGTGTCTCCTGATTTGTAGTCAGGCAAGTTTAACATAGGAATTTAAGAAGAGCACTATTAGATCATTGTATATTTTGTATATTTTGTTTCTAAGGAGGCCAATTAAGTGGCTACAAGACCACATGCTTCTATTTATGCTCTCTGGTATATTGGCTTTGATCCTGAAAGTAACGTATAGCTGTCATGATTAATACCTCTTGAAAGCTCATTGTTCATTTGTTTCAATCCATTTTTTTAAACTGATACAATATGGTCTGCCCAGCTACAATTATTAGGGTTTCCTATGCCTTTTCCACTTGTGCTGCCCTCTTTACTTGTTTCATTCAGATGCATACATCCATCACAGTTATTTAACTAAATGCTAGCTATCTATTGTTAGTTTTAAAGTAGAGGATAAAGCAGGGGTGTCTAACTTTGACAACTTTTAAGACTTAATTGGCTGGGAAATTCTGGAAGTTTAGGTCCATAAGTCTTAAAGTTGCCAAGATTGCACACCCCTAGTATAAAGGTTGGTTTGAAATCTTGGTTAGAGAAATAGGATTCAATTTGTGGTTACTAATCAGCTTGTTTCAGATATAATGCTAATCTCATCTAGTACTAAAAATAAAATGAAGTCCCATATGGAGTTCTAGAGGGAGAGATATGTGGTGCAGTATGGATAAAAAAGTTTCCCCATGTAGATCACTTCTAAATTTTAGATGATAAATATAGTTCCTCTGTATATTAAAGAACATTTCTTATTCATACAACAATGACTGTCTTTGGGGAAAAAGCATATAGAAAGGGACCTCGTGATTAACTGATCAAAACTACAAGAAAAACACAACAGATATACTATAAAACTGATAATAATATTACCTGAATTTCTTTCCACTTTCATGTTTAGTCACTTTATTCTTTTCTGTAAATAAATCAGGCAGACATGTGACATTTAAAGAGAAAAGAATTGTTTCTGAGTGGTTAAAAGGAACTCTGAAACTTCTCCCGTCATTAGTTGTCTTGTCTTTTGTGTTTCTTCCTATTTCTTTATTTTATCACACTGAAAATAGTATTGAATTTGGTGTCAAAGATTAGGAAGAACTCCAGAATGAATCTTTCTAGTTTTTCTTAAAGATCAGGAGGATTCATGAAGAAGCAGACAAGCACCTGTTATAATGTATCTGGATCATGTGAGTGTTTAGATATGATAGGTTTCTGGAAACCAAGCCTGTTTAGGAGATATGAGCAGTATTTTAACTGGCCTTTATTTAGATTAAAAAATGTGGAGAAACAGGTGTTAAGTTCTGACAGAGGAACAATCTAACAAGGGGATCTCTTTATGATCAACTTCGTGTTTAAATAATCTTGTTCTTTCCCTGTGACTGTGACCAAGTCAGATGATATCATATATAGAGCAGACATGTCAAACTCGTGATGTCATGTGACATTGCACGACGTATTGAAACTTTTTCCCATTGCCGGCAATGGGATGGGCGCGGTTTCTCTGTGACGCTCCGGCCTGTGGGCCGGCAGTTTGACACCCCTGATATAGAGCAAAAAAGATGATTAGGGGATTGGAGACTAAAACATATGAAGAACTGTTGCAGGAATTGGGTATGTTTAGCTTAATGAAAAGAAGGACTAGGGGTGACATGTTAGCAGTGTTCCAGTATCTAAAGGGCTGACACAAAGAAGAGGGAGTCAAGCTATTCTTCCAAAGCATCACAACAAGAAGCAACAGATGGAAACTAATCAAGGAGAATCAACCACCTAGAACTAAGGAAAAAATTCCTGACAGTGAGAACAATTAATCAGTGGAATGACTTGCCTCCAGAAGTTGTGGGTGCTCCAACATTGGAGGTTTTTAAGAAGAGATTTAGCCAATCATCTGTCTGGAACGGTATAGGGCAGACATGTCAAACACAAGGCCCGGGGGCCAGATCCGGCCCGCGAAGTGGTTTCATGCGGCCCGCAAAGCCATCCTGGAAACAGTGAGGGAAGGGCCCCCACTGCCTTGGCCCTGGCCCAGAGACCCTCCTTCTGCCAGAGACCCTCAGATCTGTCCCACTCCTGCCCAGGCCCCCATAGGCACCCTTGATGCGAACGATGTAGAGCTGGCCATGCCCACCCAGTAGGCCATACACACTCTAGCCACGCCCACCCAGTAGGGCACACCCACCCTGGCCATACCCACCCGGCCCCTTAAGGGCAACCGCAATGCTGATGCGGCCCTCAATGAAATTGAGTTTGACACCCCTGCTATAGGGTTTCCTGCTTGAGCAGGCGGTTGGATTAAAAAAACCCTAAGGACCTTTCCCTGATATTCGGTTATTCTTCTGTTATATAGCATCCTAGCGAGTGGATATTCTCTCCAAACTACACCGATGAAACACAAGGCAAACTTAACCAGTCTTTGGAAGTGTTGGCTGTGTCTTCAAGTGTTGTGAAACAGAAGTGTTGTGAAACTCCTTGCTCTGTAAGGAATTTATAGCCGAAAGGTACAACTTTTTAAGGAGGATTGTTGTACAAGCATTGGCACCGGTGATACCAGTTGCTGTCTCTGTGACAACAACTCTATTCCTGCAAAAATGGGAACACTGAGTTCTTTCACAAAGAAACAGTGACTGCTGCTTCCCTTTAATATGACAAACATGAATGGTTCTGAAGAACACTAAAATAAACTACAGTTCACAGCCAGATTCTAACTGATTTATAGGGTTGACTCTGTTTCTGAATGGGGAATAAGAAGAAAGTACCCATCCGCCCCCAGAGTTTAAAGAAGAAACTTTATTGCTCCCTTTCCCCCTTAAACACCTCTTTATTTTATTGGTTTACCCTTAGAGAGACCACCTGCTCTTTATTTAAACATATGTCTAATTAAAATGGTTAATGGCTGGAAAAGTAGTAGTTTTTCCAAGGTTATGTCTAAATTGCTGCCATAGAAAGGGAAACAGCAAAACCTAATTTAAGAATTACTGGCTGCTTAGAGGCAACAGTATACTTGTGGTCCAAGAGCTGAGAATATCATCTGTAATTTTAACAGTTCCTCAGTTTGAACCTCACATAATTCCATGAATTTCTTGGGTGCTCTTGGGTCTGGTATCATTAACCTAGTGTTAGCCTATTAACTACAGTATTTATTTGACTTATAGAAGACTTTTGTAGCAGCCTTTTCCAAGTCTAGTCCCCACAGACTGCTTTGGCTATTAATCCAGTGGTGGGACTCAAATATGTGAACAACAGGTGTTAGGTATTATGGGTAGACCAATCAGGACAGATGACAAGACGTCGAGGTTTCAGCTAAAGCTTTATTGTGGTTGAACTGAGGAGCCTCCACAGCTCGGCCCCTTTAAATACTGTTGCCGGCAAGCTGGTGCCCAATCCACATCCTTAAAAGGTCCCGCCAGAATGGCCTGACCAATGGGACGGGAGTTAGGACGCCACCTGTTGTTGCCGGGTGCTGCACAGCTGATGTTCAGCTGGGCTGACAGCATAACAATGCTTTAAGCTAATATTCAATATATAACATTCCCTTCCCCCCCCAACAAGAAAACACAACAATAACAATAATAACTAATCCTGTAGAATGACCTATGACCTTACAAAATCCTGCAGATATGCGGGGGGCCTGCGGATTCTGTTGGAACGTCTCAATGGTAACTCTGCCCTTCCTGGAAATTGGCTATGGTCCTCCCTGCTAACCTCTGGACTGGAATTGGGGTCCCCCAGCTGTTCCCCCAGGTCCTGGGATGCCTGATTAGTGTCATGACTGTCCCAAGTATGCATGGTTGGCATATATTCAAGTGAGGGCCCTTCAGGTGTTATCGTAGTTGCTGGGTCAGATGTTGGTTCTCTGATGTTGGCCTCACCCTCGGGCTGGTTTTCAGGGGCTCGCCTCCGTAACTGGTCTAAATGTCTTCTAAATTGTCGGCCCTCTTCCCCCTCAATAACATAAGACACAGGCCCAGTTTTAGCAATCGCCACCCCTTGAACCCAAAAGTCCCCTGAAGTGTAATTCCTGGCCCACACACGGTCCCCCACTGTCAATTCCTTTACAGTAGAGTGTTGTTCTGGTTCTGTCGCCACACGATCAGGGTGTAGTCTGTCCAGTTTTGTTTTGAGGCGTCTGCCCCAACGCAGTTCCACTGGGCATTTGCCGGAGGTGGTGGATGGGGTGGTGTGTTGGCTCAACAGGAATTGTGCCAGTCTTTGATGCCAGTCTCCAGTGATGATCCGTTTCAGGGCGTCTTTTGTTGACCTTACCATGCTTTCTGCAAGGCCGTTAGTCTCCGGGTGAAAGGGGGCAGATGTGATGTGTCTAATCAAGTTGGATCTGTTGAAGGCCTGAAAATCAGCAGACGTAAATTGTGGGCCGTTGTCTGACACAATGACATCAGGTAGGCCATGTGTGGCAAAGAGACCCTGCAGTACCTGTATGGTTTTGGACGTGGTCATGCTGGACACGGGAATTACCTCCAACCATTTTGAGTAACTGTCCACAACTATGAGGAAAAGGTGGCCTTGAAAGGGGCCTGCATAGTCAATGTGGATTCTTGACCAGGGTGTAGAAACTGGTTCCCATTTATACACTGGGTGGTGTGGTTGGTTGGGCCTGGTTTTTTGGCACTGAGGGCACCCTGCAACCTGATGTTCAATTTCTTTGTCGAGACCGGGCCACCAAACATAGCTGCGGGCCAGGGCCTTCATCCTAACAATGCCAGGGTGCCCTTCATGTAATGCCTGCAATACCTTGCTTCTCAGTTTGTCGGGGACTATAACCCTGCTACCCCATAGCAGACATCCTTTATGTGACGATATTTCATTTTTACGGGTGAAGTATTGTTGGAAATCCTTGCCAGGGCTTTGTGTCTGCCAGCCTGATGCTACCCAGGCTGCTACTCTGCTTAAGATTTTGTCCTTAGCTGTGCTGCTGGCTATGTCTTTGGCTTGGAGGGGTGAGTCTGGGAGATCCTGAATGGTAATGAGATTACAAGCTGGGGCTGGATCTGGCTCAACAATAGACGGGGAAGCCTACTTAGTGCGTCAGCGTGCCCCATGTCTTTCCCTGGTTTGTATTTTAAGTCGTAAGAATAAGCTGACAGGAAGACAGACCAACGTAAAACCCTGGGGGATAGTATTTGAGGTGTTATTTTGTTGGTTGTGAATAACCCCAACAGGGGTTTGTGGTCAGTATAGATGACAAATTTCCTACCATACAGGTAGTCGTGGAACTTTTTAACCCCTGCCACAAGGGCTAATGCCTCCTTATCTATTTGTGCATAGTTCCTTTCTGCAGGTGTAAGTGTCCTGGAGTAAAAGGCAATTGGCTTTTGCTCCCCTGTGTCTTCTAAGTGACTGAGCACCGCGCCCACACCATATGGGGAGGCATCACATGCTAGGCAGACAGGCTTACCTTCAACAAAGTGAGTGACAGCTGAGTTTCTTGAGAGCAAGTGTTTTAGAGTTTTGAAGCTATTGTCATGTATTGTGGACCATTTCCACGGGGCATTTTTGTCCAGCAACCTATGCAGAGGTTCTGCGATGGTTGCCTTGTCGGGTAGGAATAAATGATAGAAATTGATTAAACCTAAGAATGCCTGTAGTTCTGCCTTATTTCTGGGAGTAGGGGCTAGTTTGATAGCCTTTACTTTAGAGTCAGTGGGGTGGATGCCCTGTGCATCTATCCTGAACCCTAAAAATTCAGTTGACCTTACTCCTATACAACATTTTTCCTTTTGTAGTTTTAACCCGGCAGTCCTGAACCTGCCAAGTACCGCTCTAAGCCTGTCAGCTAACTGTGTCTCTGATTCCCCGGCGATCAGCACATCGTCAAAATATGGGCACACACCAGGGATACCTTTCAGCGTTTTTTCCATGATTTCCTGGAAAATTCCAGGAGCTACGGCAATTCTGAATTGTAAACGATTTATGCGAAAGGCTCCCTTCTGTGTGACAATTGTTTGAATTTCAGCTGTTTCGCGGGAAACCGGAAGTTGCTGATATGCCTGCGCCAAGTCAAGCTTGGCAAAGATGGCGCCGGACTGTATTGCTGCGAGGACGTGCTTTACCGAGGGGACCGGGTAAGCATGTGGATTCAAGGCCCGGTTTACAGAAGCCTTATAATCTGCACAAATTCTTATTTTACCGTTCGGTTTTAGGGGGGTGACAATAGGCGTTTCCCATTCCCCCCCTCTACAGGTTCTAGAATTTCCTGCCCCACTAATTTATCTAACTCTTTTTCAACTCTCTCTTTTAACGCGTACGGGACCCGTCTCGCTTTAATTCTTACGGGCAGGACTTTGGGGTTAAGCCTTAATTTAACTGGGGGCCCGGTGTATTTTCCCAAACACCCCCCCCAAACACGTCTGTAAACTCGTTACAGACGGAGTCTAGGCTGTTAGATTGGACGTTGTTTATTCCCCCTAGCCAGATTCCCAGGGCCTGGAACCAATCTAATCCCACTAAATTTGTCCTTTTCCCTTCGGTTAAGAGAATTTCCAGCTGACCCTGGAATTCGTTAAACTTAACTTGCACCGTGGCTTGTCCCCTTAGTTTAATAGGGGAGCGTTGGAAGTCTGTTAATTTAATTTTGGTGGGTCCTATGCCAATATGCTGTCTACTCTTAGAACAAATTAGGGAAAGGGTCTCTGATGAAATTAAAGAGATGGGTGAGCCTGAATCTCTGTGTGGATGCCACTTCTGGAAGTCCATTCTGGGCCGGGGCAACAAAAAAATAGCTACCGGTTCTGCCGAAGTGGTGCAAACTGGCTGAATCCCACCACTGTATTAATTCCATTAGTCCAAGCCAGGATGGACTGCCAACATAGAAAAGGTAGCCCAAGGCACCAGGAAGAACAGTGGGAAAAGTTCACAATGCCCATACAATACATCAGAGTATTTCCAGATGTGCTGTATAACTATGAATGCAGGTGGTCATCAATTTATGTCCACAACTGAGCTCAAAATTTCTGTGGCTGGGTGAGTTAGGTGAATTTTTCCCCATTTTACTAAATTGCTCCTTACATAGCTTTGTTTCTTGGAAGTAGAAATTGTCAGAATTTTGACACAGATTTGCTTTTAATCCTGGGCTTGTATAATATCAGATGCCGCAAGAAACTGTATAAAAAGTGCAGTTGGAAAGCGGGCTAGTGGCAGCCAAATCTGATGCTGTCTGTTAAATCTTTGTTTTGGGAAGTGGATATATTTAGATTATTCTCTCTTTGTAATACTAGGTTATTCCAACAAAATGACAAGTCTTTACACCATTCAATTGTAGGGTAGTGAACAGAAGTGGTATTTGGAGAAATTCATTGAGGAAGGAACATTGAGTAAATTGTAATGAAACTCAGATTCTAACATGAATTTATTTTTACACATTTTCTTATATTTCTGTCCTTCATGACAACGTTCTTTTGAAGTTACAGGTTATGGGATCTGTCAAGACCATTTGAAAAAGATGTTCTAATTTTGGAATACTGTCATGGAGCAAAGTTAACCTTTGTTAGCACAAAAGGTTAACCAACAATGCCAATTCTGATACCCCCAGTCTCTCAAAATAACCAGTCAGGCAGGCCAGTAATATATTTTAAGATACCCTTCAAGGGAGGCAGCATGTTAGTCTAGAATTTAGCTTTAAAAGTTTAAGTGAGGGTCTTTGGTAATATCTCCTTGCAGAGCCATTGGGGGAATCTCTGAACTGGCGGAGAGGTTTTTTGTGTACAGGTAGTCGTCGACTTATGATCACAATTCATCCTAAAATTTTTGTTGCTAAGCAAGACAGTTGTCCCATTTGATGACCTTTCTTGCTAGATTAGTAAGGGAATCACTGCAGTTGTTAAGTTGGTAACACAGTTGTTAAGTGAATCTGGCTTGCCCATTGACTTTGTTTGTCAGAAGGCCGCCAAAGGTGATCACATGACCCCCGGGCACACTGCACCCATCATAAATGTGAATCACTTGCCAGCCGTCTGAATTCTTATCATGTGATCGCGGGGATGCTACAGCGGTTGTAACTGTGAAAGACAGTCATAAGTCACTTTTTTCAGTACTATTGTAATTTCAAACAGTCGTTAAATGAACTGTTGTAAGTCAAGAACTACCTTTGTGTGTGTGTGAATGTATATGTGTGTTTATACGTGTGTGTGTATATATGTATATATGTGTGTGTGTGTCATAAAAGGGCCAAGTTTGAAGACCCCTGTCTTACATTATTATGTATATTTATAGTACGTTTAATATATTCTGAGCACGTTTCAGAGATGTTGAGATGTGTTATTTATTTTATTTATTTAGGGTATTTCATATCATACATGGTCTTGCAATATATAGTAACATTTCACCTAGATCAGGGGTGTCAAACTGCCGGCCCGCAGGCCGGATGCATCACGCAGAAGCTGCGCCCACCCCATTGCTGGCAATGGCAAAACTATCCTGATATGTTGCACGACATCACATGATGTCACAAGTTTGACATGTCTGACCTAGATTAATAAAGAACAATAAAATTTAAATATTAAAAAGCTATATTCAAATACCAATGAGATGTGTATTATAATGTGATGTTTTCCTTCTTTTTATCAACAATTATTATTCATGCCTTAAGTGACACAAGTTGGACTTAAAGATCAAGAGTCAAGGATTAAAAAGTATTTGGGTATAAAATCTTTTGGCAGGGCAGGGTAAAGTTGCATCCTGAAATAGGAGATTTGTTCCTGGTCCGGTAAGTGGAATTTGAACAAGACAAAGAACCAAACAATATAAAGCATTTCTTCCTCTCCGAATTGGCGTATGCAATTCCACAAACAGTGTGTTGTCAAAATAGTTGGTTTTTCCTGTTGGTGGAAGGAGGTGCCAGCTTGTACAAGCACTTTTTGAAATAATGACATAGATTGTTTCACAGTTCCCATAGCCTCGGGTAAGTGTGTCACTTGTGGCCTTAGAGTATTCAGTCCAGACACAAGAGAGGTTGTCTAATTGTTAATAAGCATGAAACAAAGGTCAAGTGCTAATATAGCAGTGTCTGTAGAACTCTAAATAATTGTTGCAGTCAGAAGTGCACAATGGCTATGCTTTTCCCCCCTTTTTTGGGAGGATGAGGTAATATACTGTTGGTGTCTTTTCCTTCCCTAACAGATATTTTTATCTGCTTAAATGTGCATGTGATTGCATGAAAAATATGTAAAAAGCTCTATCTGGATGCATGCAGTGTCATAGTAAAAACCACATGGTTTCATTTATTATTTTTGGATACACATAAGATATTCAAGTTGGCTTGAAACTCTAACATTAAGAAAACCAAGATCATGGCATCTGGCCCTCTCAGTTCCTGGCAAATAGATAGGGAAGAAATGGAGGTAGTGACAGATTTTATTTTTCTGGGCTCCAAGATTACCGCAGATGGGGACTGCAGCCAAGAGGAAAGCTATGGCAAATCTAGACAGTATACTAAAGAGCGGAAATATCACCCTGCTAGTGGTTTTCCCAGTTGCAATGTGTGGCTGCGAAAGCTGGACCATAAGAAAGGCTGAGCGCCAAAGAATTGAGGCCTTTGGCGCTCCGAGTCCCTTGGACTGCAAGGCGATCAAACCGGTCAGTCCTAGAGGAGATCAACCCTGACTGCTCTTTGGAAGGCCAGATCCTGAAGTTGAAACTCAAATACTTTGGCCACCTAATGAAAAGGAAGGACTCACTGGAGAAGAGCCTCATGCTGGGAAGAGGGCAAGAGAAGAAGGGGACGACAGAGAATGAGCTGGCTGGATCGCAAACCCATAGACAACATTCCTCCAGGCCTTCCTGTCCTCTACCATCTTCTGAAGTCCATTTAGGCTCACGCCTACTGCTTCAGTGACTCCATCCAGCCACCTCATTCTCTGTCGTCCCTTTCTTCTCTTGCTCTCAATTAGGCTCTTCTCCAGTCCTTCAGGATCTGGCCTTCTAAAGAGCAGTCAGGGTTGATCTCCTCTAGGACTGACCGGTTTGATTGCCTTGCAGTCCAGGGGACTCGCAGGAGTCTTCTCCAGCACCATAGTCCAAAGGCCTCAATTCTTTGGCGCTCAGCCTTTCTTATGGTCCAGCTTTCGCAGCCACACATTGCAACTGGGAAAACCATGGCCTTGACTATACGCATCTCAAAATACTAACCATTTAATCATAGGCAATTTTGCTGCTGTTACTCTGCTTTGAGATTGCAGCATCTGTCTGAAGCAGCATCAAGGAATTGATAGATGAACAATATTTGATGGCCAGTATTCTAATAATGGTAGAAAACAGATCTACACACATCCTTTCTTGTTTTTTTTTAATGTCAATGTCTTATTTCACATGAATTTGTCATTCTTTTAGGGATTTAATGATTAATTTTGTATTCAAGTCCCTTTAGTCTCAATATGACTGAACACACCAGCACGCTTCAATTGCATTGGACTTTTGAACTAATAAGTAACTTATCTTCCTGAACTGCTGCTTAAGACATCTTTTACAATTTTGCTATGATCTGTTGTTGGCATTTGCTGCTCTTCCTTTGGGACTGTCTAGCCTATCTAAATAGTGATATTAAGATTAATAGGAGGGGAAAAGTCATGACAACATCTTGAGGTGAGAATGAAAATCAACAAAACCTATTATTTAATTGCTGGTATAACTGCTTGACCCCAAGGTACATGGATTTCCTGTTGAATTGTGTTAACACATACTATATCCTTTCTAATGCTAAATATATAATGTGTTTTATGAACTAACATAGCCCAATAGGAAGTCTGTATGTGTAGGGTCAAGTGTAATTAATCTAGTTGGTTGCAGAACATCTAGAATTTGGGTTGCAGTAGCATCGGATTTTCTACTAAATTCTACAAATTATAAGAGACAAGTTTATAGAAAATGGCAGGATCTCAGTTTATATAGAGAAGAAAGGAAGAAAAAATAGTGATATTTACAAAACAGACTTACTTGCCTTTCTTTTTTAAAAAAAATACTGTCATTAGAAAGAGGCTTGTGGAATGATCTCGGAATCCCATGAAAGTCACATGATTTGTGTATGTGTGAGTATGTGCATGTTTTTCCTTCAGTTTCCTTAAATGGAAAGGGAGGGAGAAAAGATAATTTTTCTCATTTACTAGTTGTCATCTACCATTTTCACAGCTCTGTCTTCAATTATATTCCTTGTGGTTGGTGAACTATAAATTTTGAGGAGTCAACTGATTTATATCCTAAGAGACAGCAAAAAAAACTTCAGAACAATGTCTCCAGAATTATGCATTAAAATTGTTATTATTAAACTGTCCTGTCTTTCCAACTGGCTTTCGGTTTCCAAGAGAAAACAATAAAGAATACAATGCCAAGTAAATAACCAATTGATTAAAACCGCAATTAACATAATATTTCAATAAACAAAATTTATAAGTTGTACATAAAGACAATATAAAACAATAGCTACATAAACACACACAAATCTTGGTGTTCTTTCTAAAACCAAGCACAGATCAGGCATAATTTAATAAACAAATGAGCCCATTAAGTGCCACAAGTGAAATTACTAAGCCATATTTGGTACCGGTAAGTAAACCACCAAGAATCTGATAATGTCAGAATATTTCCTTGTACCACCTACTTTTTCCTTAATCTAGATCAGGGGTCTTCAAACTCAGCCCTTTTATGACTCGTGGACTTCAACTCCCAGAATTCCTCAGCCAGCATGCCTGGCTGAGGAATTCTGGGAGTTGAAGTCCACGAGTCATAAAAGGGCCGAGTTTGAAGACCCTTGATCTAGATATTGAAGTAATTCCATACAGATGCTCCCTAGCACTACAGTTAAAGATTTTGAGTATTTATCTTTCCCTTTTTACACTTCTCCAGCAGGAGAAATCCAAAGTTCAAATCATGATTGGAAACTATTACAATGAACAACAGACCATTCTTCCTCCCTGTAAAAAAAAATGTCAGTGAAGCATTGTGAAGACTGATTTGGACTTATCTCTTATTAAAATTTTAGGCTATCCAATTCCCAAATGAATTGACAAAGTTTAAACCAGCAAAAAAAAATACAGGTATTCCTTGACTTACAACCACAGTTTAACCCCAAATTTCTGTTGCTAAGCAAGGCAGCTGTTAATGCAACTTTCGCCTGATTTTACAGCCTTTATTTATTTATTTATTTATTTGATTTGATTTGATTTGTATACCGCCCTTCTCCCGAAGGACTCAGGGCGGTGAACAGGGACATAAATACCAAAATACCCAAAATACAGAAATTAAAAACAAATTAAACCCTAGTGCCCAAATGCAGAAAATAAATTACATTAAAACAATAATTAAAACAAAACCCATCAGACCAGGCCGGCTTGTTCAAACAAATAGGTTTTTAGGTCGCGTCGGAAGGAGCGAAGGTCGGGAGCCCTGTGGAGCTCAAGCGGTAAACGGTTCCACAGGTCAGGCGCACCCACAGAGAATGCCCTCCACCTGGGGGTCACCAGACGGCATTCTCCAAACGGCGGCACCCTGAGGAGGCCCTCTCTGTGGGAGCGCACTGGGCGGAGGGAAGTTGATGTTGGCCGCAGGTGCTCCCTAAGGTACTCCGGACCCATGCCATGTAGGGCTTTGTAGGTCATTACCAGCACCTTGAATCTCACCCGGAAGGCAACTGGCAGCCAATGCAGCTCACGGAGCAGAGGTGTAATATGGGAGCATCGGGAGACCCCCAACACAACTCGCGCGGCTGCATTCTGCACCAGTTGGAGCCTCCGAGTGGTCCTCAAGGGCAGCCCCATGTAGAGAGCGTTGCAATAGTCTAACCGAGAGGTCACGAGCACATGAGTGACTGTACGCAAGGCATCACGGTCTAGATCGGGCCGTAACTGGTGCACCAGGCGCAACTGGGCGAAGGCCCCCCTAGTCACAGTTAATATATGATCTTCTAAAGAAAGCTGTGAATCTAGGAGAACTCCCAAGTTGCGAGCCCTATTTACGGGAGGTAATAACTCACCCCCCCCATAGTGAGAGATGGAATGATCTGAGTTTCCTGAGATGCTGGCATGTACAGCCATTCTGTCTTGTCAGGGTTGAGCCGAAGCCTGTTCATCCCCATCCAGAACCGAACCGCCTCCAGGCAACGGGACATCACAGCGAGGGCATCACTGGGGTGGTTTGGGGTCGAAATGAAAAGTTGGGTATCATCAGCATATTGATGATACCCAACTCCAAAACCACGAATGATCTCACCCAGCGGTTTCATGTAGATGTTGAACAGGAGAGGCGAGAGGACCAACCCCTGAGGATCTCCACAAACGAGAGGCCTCGAGGTCAATCTCTGTCCCCCTGCCAACACCGACTGCGAACGTCCCAGGAGGTAGGAGGAGAACCACTGAAGAACCGTGCCTCCCACTCCCAATCCCCTGAGACGCTGCAGCAGGATACCATGGTCGATGGTATCAAAAGCCGCTGAGAGGTCTAATAGAACTAGGACAGAGGAACAGCCTCTGTCCCGAGCCCTCCAGAGATCATTCACCAGGGCGACCAATGCCGTCTCCGTGCTGTGCCCGGGCCTGAAACCCGATTGGTATGGGTCCAGATAGTCAGTTTCCTCCAGGACCGAAGGGAGCTGATGCGCCACCACACTCTCAACAACCTTAGCAAGAAAGCGAAGGTTGGAGACCGGACGAAATTTGTTTAATACAGCTGGGTCCAAGGTAGGTTTCTTGAGGAGAGGTCTCAACACCGCTTCCTTCAAGACGGAGGGGAAACAACCTTCACTCAAGGAAGCAGATATCACCGCCTGGAGCCAGCCTCGTGTTCCCTCCCAAGCCGAATAAACCAGCCAGGAAAGGCATGGATCCAGTAAAAAAGTGGTGGAGCTCAGCTTCCTCATAATCCTGTCCACTTCCTTTGGAGTCACAGGGTCGAACTCCTCCCAGATAGCATCGACAAGACCACCCATGTCCTGATCGTCAGACTCTGCCCAGTCGGAGTCCAAACTGGTCCGAATCCGAGTGATTTTGTCCGACAGATGTTGGCTAAACTCCTCGGCATGACCCTGTAAGGGATCCTCCCTCACCTCCTGATTAAGGAGGGAGCGAGTCACCCTAAACAGGGCGGCCGGGCAGTTATCTGCTGACGCAATGAGGGTAGCAAAGTAATTAGACCTCGCCATCCTCATTGCCGCGAGATAAGACCTAGTAAAGGATCTTAGTCGCGATCGGTCGGATTCAGACCGGGTGGATCTCCAACAGCTCTCTAGGCCCCGTCTCCAACGCTTCATCTCCCGGAGCTCCACGGAAAACCATGGAGCGCACTGGGATCTGCACCAGGTCAGGGGCCACAAGGGAACAACTCGGTCAAGTGCCTCTGTGGCAGCCTTTTCCCAGGCTTCCACTAAGGCATCAACCTAGCTGTGAGCAAAGGAGGCAGGTGGGGACCCCAGCGCTGCCTGGAACTTCTTAGGGTCCATTAAGCGCCTGGGGCGGAACCATCTTGATGGTTCAACAACCCCACAACGGGGGGTGGCAAAACAGAAGACCAGCCTCAGGAGATGATGATCGGTCCATGACAGGGGTATAACAATTGAAGGACCCCCACCAAGATCATCTAACCACCGTCCAGATAGAAAAACCAAATTGAGCGTGTGGCCCCCCACATGAGTCGGGACCCGAATTACTTGCATCAGGTCCATGGCCATCATGGAAGCCATGAACTCCCGAGCCAACTCAGATGATCCTCCCAGGGATGGTAGATTGAAATCACCCAAAACCATAAATTTGGGGAACTCAACCACCAGCCCCGAGAGGATATCGAGAAGCTCAGGCAGGGCTGCTGCTGTGCGACTAGGCGGAAGGTACACCAGCAGCAAGCCCAACTGCGCCCTAGGGCCACATCTCAGGAGGAGGGACTCACACCCGGCTATTTGGACAACGGTGGCCTCCTGAGGACAAAGAGTCTCCCTCATAACTACTGCCACTCCCCCGCCCCTACCCTGAGCCCGAGGTCGGTGAAGCACCAGGAAACCTGGTGGGCAAAGATCAACCAGAGGGACACCACCCTCTGGGCCCAACCAGGTCTCCGTAATGCAAGCCAGGTCCGCATGCTCACTCTCAATCAGATCCTGGATGAGAGGAGCCTTATTGACTATGGACATGGCATTCAAGTACACCAGCCGGAGCTCAGGTGGCTGCTTATCCTCGCTCCCGGAGCCTCGGGAAGAAACCAGAGGGTCGAAGCACTTCACCGCTTGGAGATAGCGAAGACGCAATCCCAGATGTCGATACGGCCCTCTGTCCATACACCTGCTGCCATTCCCTAACGTCATTCCCGGAGGCAACCAACCCCAGCTCCCCCCCCATGTGATCAATCCCAGACCTGGCCTGAACAACAGTTGGTGGACTCCCCCCCCCCGTTTCCATCCAACCATGAAAACCCTCCCCCCTCCCTAACCCCACAAAAAATGTAACTAAAAAATTAACCAGGGGCCTCTTATTAGATTTGTAACGGAGGCCCCTATCCCTGCGCAGCCATCTCTCAGGGTCTCAACAATTGGGCCCTTCATCAAGAGGAAGAGTGGAAAGTGAGGCGGGTCACACCCAGGAAGGGGGGCACCCCTGAGGGCGCACAAAACCGTGCTGGAGTAGCTGAGTCGAGTCATAGTTATTGAAATAAGTCCGGCAAAAAGGCAATCCCTAGATCAATCGGGAGGATCTTAAATCAGCAGGTAAGTGTCCCGTCTGCCAACCCAGCTCAACTGCCACTTGAGCTGGGTGTACCCTGGAACAAATCAACCCCCGTCCTCTCACGACGGTCAGATCCGGGGAGCAGCTTGAAACACATAACCGGGATGAGGCATACCACCTAGAGCTCTCACCTCTAGGAAGGTAGCAGATGGTAAGACTAGGCCACTCTCTCACAGTGGCTTTTTGCCCGGGTCCTCCTGAAACCTTTGGGGGAGAGGGGGAGGAGAGAGGTAAAGGAGTCAGCAGATTAATACAAGCCATAATAGCCTGCGGAGTCACAAAGCGGTGAAAAGTACTGGCTTCAATGATCTTCTCCGCATCAGAAGAGGGCTAGGCGATGGTAAGCCAATAGAGGAGGAAACCAGGAACACGGAGTGCTTCTACTGGGCCATAAATTCGGTATAGTTGGTTCCTAGCGGCGCAAAGTTGCTATGTGCCTCCCAACCGTCTAAAGCACAAAGCGTCAGCTCTCAACCACTGGGCCATGGTCTCCACGCCAGAGCGGCCGCAGCGCTCCAATTCCTCTCGCTGCCAGCCACCCCAGATGCCACCATAATGTTTCCACCCCTCCATCACTTCGACGCTGCTCCAAGCCGCGACCATCCGGGCAGCTAATAAGCTCTCCAGAGCACCGCCGGATTCGTCAAGTTCTCTCAGGCTCCGCCGGGCTCCCACGGCACCGACAATCAGCTGGTCGGCGCTGTATGGAGTGCGGCTATTCCGGGCTCTTCCGGGCCTTCCCAAGCTTCAACGGACTCCACCGAGGGCCCTCCGAAGGACCAGGGCTCGCGGAGCAACTCCCATAACGGAGAACTGTATAGCCGCCCAAAAACAGCCACCAGCAACCTCTCATCCACCTGACCAAAAACCCCATCATAGAAGGTAAAAACGCTTCTGTGAGGCTCCCTGGGATGCCAAGTTGCCGAAACACCTCATGGAGCTCAGCTGAGTCTGTCCGCCATCTTGGGCCAAAAAAAATTACTACAGTGGTTAAGTGAATCATGTGGTCATTAAGTGAATCTTGCTTACTTCATTAACTTTGCTTGTCAGAAGCTGGCTGGGAAGGTCACAAATGGTGATCCCATGACCCTGGGACAGTGCAACTGCTATACAAACATGCCAGTTGCCAATCACCTGAAGTTTGATTACATGATCATGGGGATGCTGCAATGGCGATAAGGGTGAAAACTGGTCTTAAGTCACTTTTTGCAGGGCCCGTGTAACTTTGAACAGTCACTAAACAGATGGTTGTAAGCCAAGGACTACTTGTAACCCATAAATAAAACAAGAACCATCCAAGAGAACAGCAAACAATTTGTCACTTTTCAGGAACTGTTAGAGCAGATGAGGCTGAAATAGATAAAGCTGTTTCTTCTTTTTTTCACCTTTTTTTCATGCTACAATGTGAGAAACCACTGAGGACAGGAATCCATTTTTTTTTCAAGCATTTTGCCCTGTTCCTTTTAACCTCTCCAACTTTCCCTTTCAGAAATTAAGATTAGTAGTAACTGGATGTTGAATCTAACTGCAGATGTGCCCTGTTGTGAAATTTTCAAAGTGCGGATATGTGCATCGGTGTGACTGTGTTTCTACTGGGAAAAATTAAAACACAGGAGCCATTTTCTTACCAACTTAACAATAAATGGCATTATTGCTTAACAATATAAATCCCTATAAAATTGTATATTTTTATATATGCAAAGCAACTTTATTGATAAATAAAATTGTGACTTGTTCAGAGCTTTACAATCATATGAGTTAAATAATAGCACTTTGGCCTTCAAATAAAACAAATTCTATTAAATTGTCAGGAGTCACTTTTAGCACTGACCTATAGTTTGTTGTCATTTTTTCTCTCTGAATTTTTAGGAATATGACATTATCTAAGAAAACGTCAAACCAGGACACCTAGCGGTCTAAGGATTTCTGTTGGAGAAATCTTTTTTCCTCCTTCTGGAAATATATATACTTATATATATATATAAGAATACCATTATTCTAGTGCCTCACTGTTGTTGAAGTTTGGAAGTAGAAGACATGTCCATTGCACTCAAGCAAGTTTTTAATAAGGACAAGACGTTCCGCCCCAAACGGAAATTTGAACCTGGGACCCAGAGGTTTGAGCTTCACAAACGAGCACAAGCCTCACTCAACTCTGGAGTAGACCTGAAGGCAGCTGTGCAGCTGCCCACTGGAGAAGATCTAAACGATTGGGTTGCTGTACATGTAGTTGACTTTTTCAACAGGATCAACCTGATTTATGGAACTATCTGTGAGTTCTGCACAGAGAGGACCTGCCCGGTGATGTCAGGTGGGCCTAAGTATGAATACCGGTGGCAGGATGACCTAAAGTACAAGAAACCTACGGCGTTACCAGCACCCCAGTATATGAATCTTTTGATGGACTGGATTGAGGTGCAGATCAACAATGAGGACATATTTCCAACTAGTGTAGGTAAGTTTATCCATGTCTAAGAATTGTACCCTTTGAATGGTTTTCTCCTGGAATCTGTTGATGGTATTTTAAAAATGGAAATTTTAACCATCGAAATTCCAGTACTTTTTTTTTATTAAAGATTCAATTTTTGTCAGTTGTGTGGTGTATATGAACAAATGAATTGCAAAGATCCATTGGTTTGTATTTGTTGCAAAGGAAGACAAAAAAAACAAAGTAGCAAAAAAGGGAAGTAATTAAGCCACCAGTCCTGTTATCAGAACTTGGGACTTACATTCTGTCATGTAAAATGGGTACTGAATATATACAGTTGAATTTCAGTTTATTTCTGTTATATATACTTCTTTATTTCTTCAATGACAGAGCAACTGTGAGCAGCTCACAGTGTAACAACAGAATGCAAATACAATATTGTAAATACAGAATACAATAAAGAAAATAACAGAACAGCAATCCATCCATATACATACATACATACATACATACATACATACATACATACATACATATATATATATATATATATATATATATATATATATATATATATATATATATCTGCTAGCATCCACTGTACATACATATCTATACATATACATACACATACACACATACATACATAAATAACTCTGCTAGCAACTACCCTACACTCTAAAGTTGGGGAGGCTATCCAAATCTTGTATGAAACTCATTCTGGAAGGCAAGCACTGCAAGAGAACAAATGTCGATTTACCATATTTTAAAAACAATACGTTTTTTTCTACATTCTGCTATTTTATTTAGGACCAAGTCCAATGGTAGCACTGCCACCATTTTAAAAAGATCCAGATGGTAGAATTGTACATTTCAGAATGTTATTTATAGTATTACCCTATGGTGCCAGTAAGTAGCAGCCTGGTTAATTTTGTCATTACGTCCTGGCAGCATCTTTGTGGTGGTTGGATTGCTGGCTTCCTCTTCCAGCAGTAGTTTTATAGCATGCATCTTCTCTTGCTCTCTGTTTGAGAAAATAGAAATTAAGCAAAGAAAAACATATCAATACACGTATCTCTGACATTTACTCCTTCCTGGAATTTCTACTTTTTATCTGAATAGTTGTAACAATTGTGGAGAGATTTCCTTTGTTGATCCAATCAGAAACATGAAATATGGATGGACGGATGGACAGACGGATGGATGGATGGACAGATATGTCCCACATTCATTTTGTACAGTTCAAAGCAACACACCTAATGCTCATGCCTCCTTTTTTCTTCATGATAACTACCCTGTGTGGTTGGTTGGACTGCCAAAGAATGACTGTCCCAAAGTCACTCAACTGTGCTCAAGGGAAGAACAGATCTCCTGTTTTCCTCTATAGCAAACGTGTCCTAAATTTGTAAATTTTTTTATTATATGCATGACAAAAGGGCCATAGTGAAGAAGCATCCTATATTTTTAAAGAGTTCTCCAATTATTAGCAGTAAGACATAGGATGGGTCATACAAAGTCACACATAGGCTATGTTCATGGTAAGACCTTTCACTGCTGATAGTCTATCTCAGGGGTAGGCAACCTTGGCCCTTTTATTTTAGATTTAGATTTAGATTTATTAAATTTTTATACCGCCCTTCTCCCGAAGGACTCAGGGCGGTGAACAGGGCATATCATAAAACTACAAAAATACAAAAGTTAAAAAAGAATTAAATTATTGCCCACAGTAAAAACAATAGAATATATATATAAATATTAAAACCCTAAATAACTCCCCATCAGGCCAGGCCAGCTTGTTCAAATAAATGGGTCTTTAACCCGCGCCGGAAGGAGCGGAGATCCGGTGCCATCCGGAGCTCAACCGGCAGCTGATTCCACAAAGCCGGAGCGCCCACAGAGCAGGCCCTCCCCCTGGGGGCCACCAGCCGACATTCTCTGACTGGAGGCACCCTGAGGAGGCCCTCTCTGTGGGAACGCACGGGGCGGAGGGGAGTCGATGCCGGCAGCAGGTGGTCCCCGAGGTATTCCGGACCCATGCCATGTAAGGACTTAAAAACCATCACTAAGACCTTGAACCTCACCCGGAAGACAACTGGTAACCAATGCAGCTCGCGGAGCAAAGGTGTAACATGGGAGTACCGGGAAACTCCCAAGACAACTCTCGCGGCCGCATTCTGTACCAGTTGGAGCCTCAGAGTGGTCTTCAGGGGAAGCCCCATGTAGAGAGCATTGCAATAGTCAAGACGAGAGGTCACGAGCGCATGAGTGACCGTACACAGGGCATCCCGGTCTAGATAGGGCCGCAACTGACGCACCAGGCGAACCTGTGCGAAAGCCCCCCTAGTCACGGCTACTACATGATCTTCTAAGGTAAGCCGTGCATCTAGGAGGACTCCCAAGTTGCGAGCCCTATCTACGGGGGGTAAAGACTCACCCCCCATAGAAAGTGATGGAACATTTTGAATGTCCCGGGATGCCGGAATGTACAGCCACTCAGTCTTGTCAGGGTTGAGTTGAAGTCTGTTCCTCCCCATCCAGAACCGAACCGCCTCCAGGCAACGGGACATCACAGCGAGGGCATCACTGGGGTGGTTTGGGGTCGAAATGAAAAGTTGGGTATCATCAGCATATTGATGATACCCAACTCCAAAACCACGAATGATCTCACCCAGCGGTTTCATGTAGATGTTGAACAGGAGAGGCGAGAGGACCGAACCCTGAGGAACTCCACAAACGAGAGACCTAGGGGCCGATCTCTGCCCCCCTGCCAACACCGACTGCGAACGTCCCAGGAGATAGGAGGAGAACCACCGAAGAACTGTGCCTCCCACTCCCAATCCCCTGAGACGCCGCAGCAGGATACCATGGTCGATGGTATCGAAAGCCGCCGAGAGGTCTAATAGGACTAGGACAGAGGAATATCCCCTATCCCAGGCCCTCCAGAGATCATTCACCAGAGCGACCAATGCCGTCTCCGTGCTGTACCCGGGCCTGAAACCCGATTGGTACGGGTCCAGATAATCCGCTTCATCCAGGACCAGAGGGAGCTGATGCGCCACCACACTCTCAACAACCTTTGCAAGAAAGCGAAGGTTGGAGACTGGCCAAAAGTTGTTCAAGACAGCTGGGTCCAAGGCAGGCTTCTTGAGGAGAGGTCTCACCACCGCCTCCTTCAAGATGGTGGGGAAATTACCCTCACTCAAAGAAGCAGATATCACCGCCTGGAACCAGCCTCGTGTCCTCTCCCTGGCTGCATAAACCAGCCAGGAAGGGCACGGATCCAATAAACATGTGGTGGAGCTCAACCTCCCCATAATCCTGTCCACTTCATCAGGGGTCACAGAATCAAACTCCTCCCAGATAACATTGACAAGACCGCCCGTGTCCTGATCGTCAGACTCTGCCCAGCTGGAGTCCAAACCGGTCCGAATCCGAGCGATTTTATCCGACAGATGTTGACCAAACTCCTCGGCACGACCCTGCAAGGGATCCTCCCTCACCTCCTGATTAAGGAGGGAGCAAGTCACCCTAAACAGGGCGGCCGGGCGATTATCTGCGGACGCGATGAGGGCAGAGAAGTAATTGCACCTCGCTGCCCTCATCGCTGCGAGATAAGACCTAATATAGGTTCTTAACCGCAACCGGTCGGATTCGGATCGGCTGGACCTCCAGCAGCTCTCTAGGCCCCGTTTCCGACGCTTCATCTCCCGGAGCTCCGCGGAGAACCATGGAGCTCGATGGGATCTGCACCGGGTCAGGGGCCGCAAGGGTACAACTCGGTCCAGTGCCTCAGTGGCTGCCCTTTCCCAGGCTTCCACTAAGGCATCCGCCGAGCTGTGAGCGACGGAGGCAGGTGGGGATCCCAGCGCTGCCTGGAACCCGTCAGGGTCCATTAAGCGTCTGGGGCGGTACCATCTACTTGGTTCCGCATCCCCACGGTGGGGGGTGGCAAGCCGGAAGACCAGCCGCAGGAGGTGATGATCGGTCCATGACAGGGGCATAATAAATGGAGAGCCCCCGCCAAGATCATCCAACCACCGTCCAGATAAAAAAACCAAGTCAAGGGTGTGGCCTCCCTCATGAGTTGGTTCAGAAATTACCTGCGTCAAGTCCATGGCCGTCATGGAAGCCATGAACTCCCGGGCTAACTCAGATGACCCTCCCAGGGATGGTAGATTGAAGTCACCCAAAACTAGAAGTTTTGGGTGGCTCAGGAATTCTGGGAGTTGAAGTCCACGAGTCATAAAAGAGGCAAGGCTGCCGACCCCTGGTCTATCTGTCATTAGTTGGAATTCAATGATGTCTCATTCTTAATAACATCCCACTTCTGTTGGATTGGGGAAAATCTCCCTAACCACTCAGGGTAATCAAAAAGATTTCCTCCAAAGATGTGAGCTGACCAAGAAATAAATAAGAGCTATTTGATTAAAAATTAAGCTATAAGCTTTAGAGAAAGAGGAGAGAGATGAACAAACTCCTTATTGTTTCCTGAGCTTGATTATTGCAGACATTTCATTACCTAAACTAGGTAATATCATCAGTGCTGGTAGGGAGTGTGGTTTGCTCTCGTTCTGCTCCCTACCAACACTGATGGTGTTACCTAGTTTAGGTAATGAAACGTCTACAAGAAAACCAAGCTCAGAGACCACCAAGGACCCCTCATTTCAACCCTGAGCTACAGGTATTCTCCTCTATCGGAATAAAACACTGATTAGATGAAGCCTAGCCCACAACGTGTGGCAAAAAAGCATGGTGGCAAATTAAATTATTTCACCAGTCTCCATCCTTTTTGGCACCAGGGACTGGTTTCGTGGTTTCACTTTTGTTCGCTCGCTTACCATTCGCCTCCAGGTGTGCGACCCAGTACGTAAACCAGTTGGGGACCCTGGAGTTATTTCTTCTGTTTTTGTGATAGTGGCAGTGATAGTTTTAGGAAAGTGCACTTCTGTGAAGAAAAAGACAAAGAGCAGTTCCTTGGACAGGCCATGCTTTATCTGTCAGATGGTATCTCACAGATGGTTTATATTGCTTGATTTAGGCCTCTATTATTAGAAGCCTTAGTTTACACTGCTGTATAAACTGCTTTAAACTGCTTAAATAGCATTTCTAATGGATATTTGCAGGATTTGTATGCTTTCTGGGTTAATCCTTGTAAATCGTTCTTTTTTAAATTTTATATGCATCCATACAGAGCATTTAGAGAAGAGAAGAGTAATGCAATTAAGTAGGACGTTTGTTTAAGAGCTAGATCTTAAAGAGGAAGCAAGTAATTTCTGGAAGAACATGAATGCTTTGAGATGAGCAATTTCCCTTTCACATTTTCTCCTGTGCAAACAGGAGAAGCAACATTGAGATTGATTGTAATACATTACTAGTAGGAACAAAGAGGAATGAATGTCGTACTGATGACTTATACTAATACTACCTTTTTGGGGAGTTATTTTTCCAAAAGAAAACTCAAAACCTCTTGTGTGTGCTAGGTAGAACATTTCTGTTTTGAATTCTTTGAATTCAAAGATTTGAATTTTGAGTTCTTTTTTGGTCATACTGAAAATATTTGTGACAATGTGTCAGAATCCATCTATATTTCATTTCTAACTATCTCTTCTGTGCAAAACCCAAATCTCACCCTCCCCTGGATTCTGCCATTCCCAAGGAGGAGAGGGAACAAGCATGGGATTTTATTGCTTTCACTTCCTTCCTTAAATTTAACCTTTTGTTTACATTTGTTTACATCCCTGCCTGCTAGCCATTACAATATAACCAATTGGTTTCTCACTAGACCAGGCATGCATGTCAAACTGCTGGCCCGCAGGCCAGATGCATCACGATGAAACCGCACTCTCCCCATTGCCGGCAATGGGGAAAAAGTCGTGATACGTCATGCGACGTCACGTGACATCGCAAGTTTGACATGCCTGCACTAGACATTCCCTCTTATCTTACGGGCAGCTAGGAAAGGGGGTGGAAAGTGGAGGAATGAAACTCTCCGGAATCTGGTTTGTTTCTCCGAATGAAGTGTGAGGGGGGTGGAAATGATCCTGCTGCGAACGGACTCTTATCTCTCCTCTCCCACGATGGGCTTACCACCTGGAGCTTGGCTGATCCGGAACTGACCGAATGAACCGTGGGGTGGGGTTTGCTTGGGGGCACTTTAAAAATATCAATCTGTGAGGGGATTCCTCAGATCCTGTCTGTTATGCCTGCTATCTCCTATTTCTTAGTAAAAGTCCCCGCTTGGAAAATCTTGTCTCCAAGAGTCCTGCTTTCTTAAGATGTGGGCTGAAGTGGGTTCTGACACAATGCTTGTAATAATCAGCAGCTGAATTGTAAGGGCAGTTATTAAATCCTCAGCCCGCTTCCTAATATTTGGAGAAAGTCACTATTCTGTCAAAACATTTTCAAAATCCAAATTTTCTATAGAAACTTGTTTCCAACATAGACAGGTTTGGCAGTTTCAAAGTTGTATAACGGTTGGGGAATCCATGGTCTTCATTATTACTGTAAATCAGTAGCTACAAGAAGGGAGAGAGAAAAACTAGGTGGAGAAGCTGCAGACAGCCAAGAATGACAAGCGCCTCTTTGTTTCCTGTACACCCATGAATGATGTTGCTACACAGATGACTTCCTGTTGGGATCAAACAGGAAGGACCCAGAAACAGTTTTGCATGGTGTAGACTAGAGTAAACTCTGTGATCCTGTCATCTCATTGGTTATCACTGTTGGTCTGCTAGACCTTTCTCAGGCGAGTCCCAATATTTAATCTAAGCAAAAAACAGTCAAAACAATAATGTATCGTTACAGCACATCAGATTACATATATTCTGGCTATTATAATATAGTACTGAAAAAGTCACTGGAGCCAAGAAGAAAATTGCCCAATGGGCTACTGTAGGCAAGAATATTACAAACATGAAGAAGGTTTTAATGTAGTGGGGGGAAAATATCCGGGAAAGAACACAAACATTTTATAAAATGCTAATAGGAGAACACAGTGACAAAGCTATCATCTGAGAGAAGCCTATTCAGGAATCGCCTTTATCTGCTTAGCAAAGCATTTAGTTTCTTTGAACATAATGTTCGTGCCTCATTAATTCTGTACATCATTTTAAGCAGCCTCTTGTTCTGGTGAGGCATGTTTAAATTAATCTCAAGCCTTTTACTGTGGGGCACGCTAAAGAAAGTAAGAATTATACAGATGTCAGGAATGTTTGTATGTTAATACAAGTATAGCATTAGGAACCCCAGTCCTCATTTGTTGGTTAATTTATTAAGGCAGAGTCTCTGTGCATATTTTTGAATACATGGTGGCTCAGTGGTTAAGATGCTGGGCTTGGCGGCTGGAAGGCCGGCAGCCCGGGTTCAAGGCCTGTCTGCCACGTGATAGGGTGAGTTCCCATTACTTGCCCCAGCTCCTGCCCACTTAGCAGTTTGAAAGCATGCAAATGCAAGCAGATAAATAGGTACCACTTCAGTGGGAAGATAACAGTGCTCCTTGACATCATGCTGGTCACATGACCACAGAAATGTCTTCAGACAGCGCTGGCTCAGTGGCCTTGAAATGGAGATGAGCATCGCCCCCTAAAGTCGGCAACGACTAGCGGCGTCCAAAACCAAGGCAGCAGTTTATCTCTTAACAGGTTAGATTTGAGGGTGTTTTCCTCAAATTCATGTTTTGATCCTTTAGGTGCTGCATCAAAGAATCTCAGTTACAAGAACAAGTGTTCACACTGCATCAGTTTAAATTTGCAAAATTGTGGTCGCTTGTATTCGCTTCACATGCTTCTTTTATTTATTTATTTGTTGCCGAAGATCGAATTTTGAAAAAAGTGCAAAGCAGGTCAAATAAATTAAAACCATACAGAATAAAATGTGCGTGTCCATACAAATATTAAAGCGACAAAATAGTAAAACAGTAACGAGAAATCAAGAGCAGCACACGTAAGTCCTCAGCGGCCACAACTGAGCCCAAAATTGCCAAGGGAGACGGTTATTAAATGGGTTTTTGCCACATTTTACGAGCTTTCTGCCACAGTTGTTAACTGAATTGCTGCAGTTGTTAAGTTGGCAACACGGTTGTAAAGTGAATCTGGTTTCCCCGTTGCCTAGTCAGAAGTTTGCAAAGGGTGATCACGGCCCCCCCAGGACACTGCAGCCGTCATAAATATGAGTCGCTTGCCAAGCGTTTGAATTTTGATCACATGACCATGGGGGTGTGTGCTGCAACAGTCATAAGTGTGAAAAATGGTCATGAATCACTTTTTTCAGTGCCTTTGTAACTTTTTTTAAAAAAATTTTATTTTTTTAATTCCATTTATATCCCGCCCTTCTCCGAAGACTCAGGGCGGCTTACTAGCTTAGCAGTAGCCTTCATTCTATGTATATGCCTGCTTATTAGGGCTTTCACACACACCCCAAGCGGCATTATTACAAAGTCAGCTTAATTGCCCCCAACAATCTGGGTCCTCATTTTACCTACCTCGGAAGGATGGAAGGCTGAGTCAACCTTGAGCCTGGTGGGATGCGAACCTGCACTAATTGCAGGCAGCTGGTGTTACTTAAGGAGGCATTAGCCCACTGCTCCACCAAGGCTCATTTGAATGGTTACTAAAAGAACTGTAGTAAGTCAAGGACTACCTGTAGTGAATACAGTATAATATTGGACAGAATTACATTAAATTATATAGGAGTTCAAAATAGAGGGGGGTGGGGGTGGGAAGAATTCTCAGTCTAGTAAATGGAAGGGCACAGCTAAATTCATTACTGGGTTGCGTTGCAGTTTTGTGTTTTCCTAAACCTTTTCAACTTGAATTCATGCATGTAATTGAAAAACTAAATGAATATATACAGTCTCCAGATGATAACAATATGGGATCTGATTCCTGATGTTCTTCATTTTAAAATGTAGCCAGACAGTTTAAATTTCTAAAAATGTTGTGTCCCAAGATCTAGTCTGAAAATCCTTGCAGAATTAGTGCTATAGGAAGGATTATTGCCAGTGCATTAATATGTATGCATTTTGCCTTTTATGTTAAGAGATGCGTGACATTTTACAGATGGAAACGGTAAATCTGATCCGTATTGGGAAGAAGAAAAATACAAAGCTGGATTCATGTGTACAGATGGGATTATAGGAAGGAGAGCTAGTTGGGGCTCCCTTCGATTAACACCAGTCAAAACACCACAGCCATTGTATACAAGGCTTGTGATAAGAGTTAATCTCAAGACATCAAAATAAATACTTAACTGGGAGGGGGAGAGAATGAATAAATCATAGCAGCATCATATGCTCAACTGAAAGTATTTGGATATTTTTAATAGTCCCTACTCTTTTACTCAACAGCTAGATAAAGCCCTGAGGTGTTATTCTCTCTTACAACTTAATTAGAGTTAAATAAAGCTACATGTCAATAAAGGAGAATATTTGTAGCTCAGGGTTGAACTAAGATAAGATAAGATAACCTTTATTGTCACTTTTTTCTGTGAACACACTGGCACACATTACAAAAATGAAATTCTGAGGCCTGCTGTTAAAAGAAAAGTATTTAATTTAACCATACACATACTTGCAAATACATACATACATACACATACACACACATACACACAAACACATATGTATATTAATCACAGTTCATTCTGAATACAGGTAGTCCTCGATTTACAACAGTTCATTTAGTGACCATTCAAAGTTAAAACGGCACTGAAAAAAGTGATTTATGATCATTTTTCATAGTTACGACCTTTCTAGCATCCCCGTGGTCATGTGATTAAAATTCAGATGGTTGGCAACTGGTTCATATTTATGACCGTTGCTGTGACCCAAAGTCATGTGATCACCTTTTTGCGACCTTCTGACAAAGAAAGTCAATGAGAAAGCCAGATTCACTTAACAACCAGGTTACTAACTTACCAACTGCAGTGATTCACTTAACCGAAGCAAAAAAAGTCATAAAATAGGGCAAAATTCACTTAACAAGTGTCTCATTTAACAACATAAATTTTAGGCTCAATTGTGGTCGTACGTCTAGAGAATTAACAAGGTTGATACTATTATTTATAAAGCTGTTACAGAATCTATTCGTTCTGCTTCAGACAGCATGAAGCCTACTCCCAGAAGGTAACAAAGAAAACAGGTCATGGAAAGGATGTGTAGCGTTCATGACAATATTGTGGACCCTCATTAAGCTGCGCTTATATGCTAGGTCCTGGTTAGAAGGAGGTGAACATCCAATAATCTTTTCTGCAATCCTCACCACTCTCTGCACAGCTCTCTTTGTGCTCTCTGCGCTTGATTGTTTTCTTGCAGACATTTCATTAACCCAACTAGGTAACATCATCAGTAATGAAACATCTGCATGAAAACAACCAAGCTCAGAGACCACCGGGGACCCCTCAGAGTCACATATGTGAGATGGGTGACTATATTAAATAAATAAATAAATTCGCTATTTCTTAGTGGCCATTGCTAGTTATTTCTGTTTTTCCCCAGTCATATCAGATATTCCTCAATATACATACTGTGTTTTTTGTAGCCCGATTGTGGTCTTCCTATAGATATTTAAGTAATCCATAGGGAAAACAGGATGCTGAATCGGATAGGCTTATGTGTTTTTTTCTTAATATCTCAACTACATATGTATCTGCTGTGGCCATCATTGCAAATGGCACACCTACAGGACTGCAGTAGTCCCCGTGTTATTATCACCAGCCATCTGATCAGCATGATCAGTGGCAGATAGGAAACAGATGACCGATTTCTCACTGCCAGAAGTGAGAGAGAGAAAAAAACGATGGTGTCCACATAATCAACTGGCTTGTTGAAACTGGATGCTTTTAAGTCCGAGGGAGGGAGGGAGGGAGGGAGGGAAGGAAGGAAGGAAGGAAGGAAATGTGCATGCAATAGACTGTGTGTGATAAGAAGGTGATGCTTGCATATATACTGTTGTGATTCAGGGTCAGCCTGTGGGTTCGGCAGTTGGGTCGGACGACTCAGAGGAGGAGGGGGGTGTTGAAGAGCTTGCTGAGGGGGTTGGAGAGCTTGCTGAGGGGGTTGGAGAGCTTGCTGATGAGAGCCCTCAGCCAGGCCCCTCCCACCTGGTCATGACAGAGACCCAGCTGTGTGAGCCTGACAGCGTGGATGAAGATGACCCACAGCTGGCCCTGTTCAAGGACGCCCGACGCAGGAGGCAGTCAATCTGGAGTAAACAGAGGAAGGCAATGGGGCACCTCGGAAGGAGGCAGAGAGAAGCCACGCCCTGAACTGTATAAAAGGGGAATGCGTGGGAGGGCTGGTTTGCTGAAGGCAACCGCTTGAATAGTTCCTGTTTCATAGCTCCTGTTTCATGGTTGGTGTCTTGTTTTGCTCTGTTTTATGTTAATAAATTTGGCAGGCTTAATTCCAGCCTCTTGCCGTTTGTAAAGGGGTTGTCCCTGCCTTTTCTGCAGGGCCGGTAGCAGGCTGGTACGGAACATATACCAGCATATGACTACTGATATCCAAACTGCCAACTGCAAGGCTCTTCGGGCAGAAAAGATTGCCCAGTGGTATTTTTTAAAATGCACTACTCATTGTTGCTCACACTTTTCTGAAAAACCAATTAACATAAAGAACCAGAACATAAAGAATAAGTTACCTTATTCTTCCTGAAGTCAGGATAATATGAATTCGTTAGTCCTGAAGTAGATGTAAATAAATCTTAATTTGACAAGGCAGGACACAAGACATTTCTTGACAGCAAGAAGAGAGCAAAACCAAATTAGAAACCAATCCGCAGTAATCAACTCTTATCTTTCGGTTGGTTGAGTTCAGTTATTTTTCTTATTACATTCCTTGCAACTGTTTTGACTGTTCTTCTTTCTTTGATCCAGGATGGCCTTCATCATACTGAATTTCTTCCTGTGTGGAAGGAAGAAATTTTTAGGCCACTAGTCAACACACTGTTTCCCTTGTGTAGTCTTATGTTTTGGCAGTGCTAGGTTGCATCATTCTCATGTCCCCGTTATTTCTGTGAACTCATTATGTTTGTAAGAAAAGCCTACTTCCAAGAATCTCAGAGATAATAATAATAGTAATAATAATAATGATGATGATGATGGAAGGGACCTTGGAGATCATCTAGTCCAACCTCCTGCTCAGGCAGGAAACTCTATACCATTTCAGACAAATGGCTGTCCAGTCTCTTCTTAAAAACTTCCAGTGTTGGAGCATTCACAGCTTCTGGAGGCAGGTTGTTCCACTGGTTAGTTGTTCTAACTGTCAGGAAGTTTCTCCTTAGTTCTAGGTTGCTTTTCTCCTTGGTTAGTTTCCATCCGTTGCTTGTTTCGCCCTCTGACCAGTACACCCAGATTCTGTGTCTCCAAGCAATCTATCTTGGAGCAGGAAATTAATTTCAATTGGCTTGTATATCGGCCTTTCCCACTTGCCTCTGTCCATGGCGTAAATGTGATCCGATCAGTGGTAGGATTCAGATATGTGAACAACCGGTTCTCTGTGTGGGATGCCACTTTCAGAAATCCATTCTGGGCCTGGGCAACCAAAAATGAGCTGCCGGTTCTGCCGAAGTGGTGCGAACCGGCTGAATTCCACCACTGGATCTGATCCTGAAGAAGTTAATGTAGCAGTCACATCGCACTCCCAGTGACACTGCAGAGGCTTACTACCTGCTGAAAAGGAAAACCTAGTTTTAACACTGGAACAAGAAGGGTAATTTTTGAGAATGAGACAAAGACAACCTCATGAAGATATGCTCTTCTCCTCCTCCCACAAAGAGGTTGCCAAGATTTTGTGAGGTGTTCATATTGTAGTTGGAACAAATGGGGAAGCCCCGTATAGTGGCATGAGGTACAGCTGCTTTTTGGTGAGTGAAATCTAAAGTGCTTCTAGAACTATTGTGTTTCTAGTAATGTTAGTGGTCCTGAATTAGCCTAACATTTACTGGTTATTTGAAGCAACTGCAGGTATATCATCCTCACTTGAGTCTCTGGGTATTCCTCTCTGGTGTGTTCCTTTTCGTTTCCTCAAATGGGAGAGCTGAGCTTGTACCCACACAGTTGTCCCATCCATGCACCACCACTGAGCTGCTTTCAAGCCGCTCTGTGTACATGTACATGCATCACTGAGTTGAGAGAAGATTTTTATTTATTTATTATCAAATTGATTTATATGGCTGTCTAACTCACATACAGGGGACTTCAGATGGTTTACAACATTAAAAATCCACAACATTAAAAAACAACAACCATATAACCTCCTCCCTATGGCAGCAGCAACACAATCAAACCAACCACTTGATTGGCGCTCTCTTCATTTGGGGTCCCCAGGCCCGCTGACTAAACCACATCTTCAGAGCCTTTCGGATAAGTAACAAGGTGGGGACCGAGTTGTACTTCTTGGAGAAATGATTTTCCATAGGGAGGGGGCCACCACTGAGAAGGCCTGTTTTCATGGCCCCACAAAATGTACGTTCCTAAGAGGTGGGACCTGCAGCATATCCTGCCTTCCTGTACTGCCGAGCCTGATAGATACCATGGGAGAGAGGCAGTCTTTCAAATGGATGCATAGAAAGCAACAAGTTATGAGGCAATTCTAGAAAATATTTTTCTCTTCCCCTCCCAGTTCTGCCCAAAGGGAACACCACTTCTTTTCTTCTGGAAGCTTCCTGCTCAGTTGTATTCAGAGAGTAGCTTCAGCTTTGCTTTTGGTCAAAGGCTTATGGTACACGTAAAGGTAAAAGTTCCCCCGCACATGCATGCTAGTCGTTTCCGACTCTAGGGGCCGGTGCTCATCTCCGTTTCAAAGCCGAAGAGTCAGCGTTTGTCCGAGGACGTCTCCGTGGTCATGTGGCCGGCATGACTAGACGCCAAAGGCGCATGGAACGCTGTTACCTTCCCACCATAGTGGTCCCTATTTTTCTACTTGCATTTTTATGTGCTTTCGAACTGCTAGGTTGGCAGAAGCTGGGACAAGTAACAGGCGCTCACTCTGTTACGCGGCACTCGGGATTCGACCCGCCAAACTGCCGACCTTCTGGTTGACAAGCTCAGCATCCTAACCCACTGAGCCACCACATCCCTTTATGGTACACATACGAAGAGACAAAGCAAGAGTTGCTCTCTGTTACCTATATATTTTTATGTTGACAGATTCCTATTAATGTTTTCTCTGTTCTTGCATTTCCGACCATCCTCATTGGCTCACAGTTTGCTGTCTGTGGTGCCTTTAAATCAGAGGTGTGTAAAATAAATAAAAATGCAGTCCTAATTTAAAAGTTAGAAATTCTCTTTCCCTCTTCCCCACTTTCAGGCATAATTCTTGCCTGTCCTCCTGGGGAAATATGTTTGCTGTGGCTGAAGAAATGTTTTCTAGACCAGAGGAAGAAGAGAAGGATAGAACTGTTTTAATGTTTGTATTGAATGTTATTGTAAAATTGTTTTACAATGAGACAAACCAATCATATCCCAAATCCTTCTGGGATGGGAAGAGATCATGAAAAGGGAATTGGAGAGGGCAGGGGGCTGTTGAAAGACCAAAGCACTGTAATGGCTTTTAATAGCTGCCAAAAACTACACCAGGGCCCCGAAAGCAAATAAACCTACTGGCTGAAGTTAATTAGCTCTGCTCAGAGGCCACAACTTTTGTAGTCTCTCTCCAAAAAGATGGAGGGAAGAATCTTGTTCTCAACCCAGCCAAACCAGGACAATCAAAAATGTGGACGCGATTGATGTGATTTGATAGAGCTCAAACAGAAAATCGTATCACATTTTCCATCTTGGGCTTCATCCCATCCCTACAACAACTGTTGCATCTTTTCCCTTCAGCGAGTGGGACTCAGAAATGGAAGGAGCAGCAAAGCTGGAGGAATGCGCCAACTACGGTATTTAATGTGCCTTGCGCACAGGAATTAGAACATCCCTATCAGCAGTAAGCTGGGGCAGAGACATCCGGTACTGAAAATGAGAACAGCAAAGTCTGTATCTCTGTGCTTTTTTTTGACAGCTGAAGGACAGGAAGAGAGCATTTTTCTTGAGCTTCAGGAAAGGCCTCTTGGTATCCTGGACACTATTGTGAAAATGCTAGTCACTGATTAATCTTTGCACGTAGGTACAATTTGTTTCACTAACAGCGAAATTTGTTAGTTAAGGCTGATGTAAATTTAAGACTTTGTCAAAGGTACAGTAACATTTTAGTTTTTTATCATAGGTACTTTTTGCCAGCCATTCTTCCCCCTACCACATGGACATAATATTGATATGCCAGGAAAATAACTGATACTTCTCCATGGAACAAACATGAACTGTGAATAGTGCAGTATAGTTTATAGATCTGAATAACAAATCTTGAAAATTATTGAAACAACTGTAGAAAACCCCCAAAGCTTCTTTCACTGCATATATAAATATTCTTCCAAAGGTGTTGTTTATAAATGTGGAATAAACTTTGGGCAAGACACTCTCGTGCCAAAATATGATTCTTTATAGCAATGTTTCTTAAATGTTTTGCTCTCGGGACCACTTTCCACTTTGAAATTTTAATGGGGTGAACTTTGGTTTGTATGGATTAAATTAATGTTTACTGTATTAAAAAATTATAATTGACATTCATAGAATATTTATTGAAAGGTAAGAAATAATACTGTATTAAACTAATTCAATATTAATATAAATAAAATATTTTTCATTTTAAAAAAATTACAAAAAATAATGAAAAATGTGACATGATTTTACATTTTTGCAAATGTCTTCAACATCTGGCAAAAAAAAAATCATAGACCATCCATTTTAAGAAAAACTTGTTAGAATTTTCTACCTAGGGAATACAAACTTAGTTGCTAGGCTTTTTGTGTCAATAATGATTTTAAAACTCTCGTGAGATACATTCAGATGGAGATTCATTACTGATCTTACCTAGCTAGCAAATGAGTACTGTTTGTTTATTTAACTCTGTTCTTTACTCCATAGTTCTGCTCAAGATATATAAGCATTTATAGATAAGCACATAAAATGATTTACAATAATTAAGCGAAATGTGGAACATGCATTGTGACTATTAAAATCAAAATAGAATGTATAGCTTATACAACAGCAGAGGTGAGGTCTTTCCTATTCCTTCCTAATTGACAGTTAATTTTAGCATTTCAAAAGGGATGTTTTGTCTGAAAATGGTATAGGTTTCCTGCCTGAGCAGGGGTTTGGACTAGATGACCTCCAAGATCCCTTCCAACATCATCATTGTTGTTGTTGTTATGTTTTGCTATGTGCACCAAACAATTTATTATTTACTGATAAGCTCATCTACAGATGAGCTGACTCTCAAGCTTTTAGCCAAAATGCTATGAAAAATGCACCACCTGTGGATAAACTAATGCTCAAAATGTTCATGTAATTTTTACAATTGGTTTAAATGTGGGTGATCCTAGGATTATTCTTTTCTCATAGTATTTGCAAAGGTATAGCTGTTTTAGTGATTCAGAGAGATGTGCTTCATTCATACGGATTTGTTGCTTTGCACAGCCCTGAGGATATTAGACATTAGTGATCTCAAATTTTAGGTAACTTGACAGGTTAAGGCCTGCGAAAAACAGCAAACAGTGAAACATAATAGCTCTTCCTCCAAAGAGTTACCGTGGTTTATGTATTATTTCAAAGCAGTCTTCCATCTACCTACCATGCACAGTCAGATCTGTTTATGTGAACATGACCTGTGTAAGTTTCTTACATAAATTTCCCTTTGGATTTTAAAAATGTTTCTTTCAGCTGCAGATCAGATTGTACACCTTGTGCTTGTCCCTGTTATTGAAAATGATTTTCAAATTATGCCATTAGGAGCTACTAAAATCATTTGATAACATTAGAGTTTCTATTGTTCTTTGTCAATGTAACCGTAATGATATTACAAGAAGACCAGACTGGCGTGCGAAGAAATATTCTATGCAAAAATTAAATACACAATTAATATGAAGGCAATTTCCCCCCCCCCATTATTAAAAAAAAAATCTGCTGAACTATGGAGCCAAAATTTAATTTATTTGGAATAAGAAAAAAAGACATTTGTGAGAAGTAATAATGTCAGGAGGGAGGCAAATTGCTACTTTTGTTATCTCCGAACCAGCTTGTGTGCTGTTTTCTTCTGCCTTAGCATAACTCATACTTGGACCTATGTAAATTTAATGGGCACTTGTCTCAGCTGACAATTGACTGCTTGCTGGTAGAAGAAACAAGATATTGCAGGTTGGCAGTTGCCCGAGGTTAAAAATGCATGGCAGGGAAAGCACAGCAGAAACAGTTAATTTCAAAAGCGTTTTAACCTTCGTTGCATTGTGTTGATCCACCTACTATTATATGGCAAATGCCAGAAGTAAGTATGAAATGCTGCTTTGTGCCTCCTCCGCATTCATATGTATTCTAGATTTATGGGGAGAATAGATAAATATGATGGGGAAAGAGAGACACCCGTTTGTGTTGGGAACAGAGACTTGTATTCTGACAAGAGTCCTAGTCTAACAGGGCGGATAGATGCAGAAGGTCAAAGTCTGCTATTCACTGCTTGCTCATAAAGTCCCAATGAAACAGCAGTTTTTATTCATCCATCCTCTGTCAAACAAAGGGCAGGACAGAAAGTTCTCCAGCCTCCCATAATAAGTATACGCTTCAGTATTTATAGCATATCATGCAGATGTACTCTGTTCTGGGTCTGATCAAAGATAGCTTTCAAAGGGGAAATGGCTAACCTCAATAATCCTTGAATGGCTGCGTTGCTTTTACAATGACATCCCAAACCCGGAAGGCAATTATTTCTTCATCAAACGCCGCCGGTAAGGCAGCATTCATACTTGACGCTTGATAACTTTTCCTACCCGTATGGCCTGTATCCTTTTTGTGGAGTGTGGATATTGTATCTCACATACAGGTAGTCATTGACTTAAAACCATTAATTCAGTGATTGTTCAAAGTTACAGCAGCACTGGAAAAAAGTGACATGACTGTCACATTTCTGATCGTTACAGCATCCCCATGCTTGGCAACTGGCATGTATTTATGAATCACGCAATCACTTTTTGTGACCTTCTGACAAGCAAAGTCCATAGAGAAGCCAGACTCACTTAACCACCATATTACTAACTTAACAAGCGCAGTGATTCACTTAAGAACTGTGGCAAGAAAGGTCGCAAAATGGGATCAAACTCATTTAACATCTGTCTTGCTTAGCAACAGAAATTTTGGGCTCAATTGTGGCTGAAAGTTGAAAGTACTACCTGTACTTTCTAAGACACCAACTTTGGGGGTCTTGTGTCTCATTGCTGTTCAGAATTGGGGAGCTAAATGTTCATAAATATGTGTGTTTGAGCATAAGAACAGCAGATGACAAAATATACGCTTCAGTGTCCATGAGCAAATTTCTTTGTATATGTTTTTGGGTACCAACTGAAAGCTTAATTGTTCCAGTAGATCACTATTCAGGGTAATAAGAGCATATGTTTTAAAAAGGGAGAAGGAGAAGCAAAGGAATATCATTTGGGTTTGCTTTTTTTTCCTTTCCCCCCAAGTTTTTCAGGATTTTTTTGTTTGCTTCTCCTCTGTTGGTCAAGATCCACCAATGAAAACCTTCCATAATTCTAGTATTTCCACTCTAGCCTTTTCCTAACTAGATTGCAGGGATATCAGTTAGTGTCTTTAGAGCTTTCATGCTTGACTTTCATTTTAAAACAATCATTTGCAGTTTTTGAATATATAATTAGGGGAAACGGGCAATATTCTGCCCAGCTATTCCACAAAAGCCAATATTCTGCTGCCTTCCAGTGCTTTAGTCAGCAAGAGGCAGCCATTGCAATTCTTGTGTAAATTGATGTGCCAAGAAACCGAGATACGATTCTTTTTAAGCTAGAATAATAGAGGGGGAAATTTGTAGCAGGGGATATAAGCCACTCAATTGGCAAGACCTACACCTACACTCAGAATTATTAACCAGCGCTTTCTGAAGTAGTTGGCCTCATTTTCTCTGCAAGCATTTTATGAGATTGTTCGACTTTCCTGTGATGTGAATGAGGATGAGCTGCTTGACTGACAGTTTATTATACTGCAGCGAGAGGTGCTGGATGTGTGACCATTTCCTTTCCTTATGAATATCATTTTTAGTACACGAGACTAGTCTCCGCTTACATTTCAAACTGGAGAGAAAAATCGAGGTTTTTAGTGATGGACTGCCAAGATTACGGGATTGTTTTGGCAAAACAGTGCCAAAAGAAGCCCAGGGTGGAACAGCGTTGCGGCCATACAGTTGTGACATCAAATCTTCCACATGTAAAGGATTGTTGGGACTATTTTTGTCATTTTCTCCACCTGTAATTATCCTGGGTCTAGCACAGAGTTTGAGCTACACACTTAAGTATACGCATTCTAGATTTTGATATGTAAATATCCTGCAGTAAGAAAAAAGATGAACTAGTTACAAAAATCCTGTATCTTGATGCCGAGTGCTTCCGAGCGTGAGAACCTTTCATTATGATAAGCAGGGCTTTTTTTGTCATAGAACCCTCAGAATGGAGTTCCGGCACCTTTTTTGAACGGAACTATTGTGTAGTGGGTCCGACGCAAGGAAGAGACGCCAGCCAGAGTACGTGTTCAGCTCTTTATTGGAAGGGGGGGTAGCGTACTGAGGGTTGAGGGTTACCTGGCCTCCTTAAATACCTGGCCAGCTAAGCGGACAGCCAATGGGGTTGGCCCTAGGTTCCCTGCCGAAACTGGGTTTCCCGCCAAAACCGTTCAGGCCAACGCCCCCTGGTGGCTGTTGCTATGCAGGTGCCTGCATACATAACAGGAACCTTGTAGGGTAGGCAAGGTGGGTTGTATGACATGTGTGAGTTCCAGCACCTCTTTCTTTTACAAAAAAAGCACTGATGATAAGTGTGTCTCTTTTTCAACTATGAAGCATACCATGCTTCCAGTCAACAGGTTTCTCCCCCCTCACCCCCCCCCCCCCCGTGGCTGTTTCACATCTGAAAGGTTGCATTGGCGTTTAATGTCACAGAATTACATGACTGGGGAACAGAAGCTTTGCTTTTGTTCTGAACTAACAAATTTGCTTATGCAACAATTAAAGACTAAACCAGCAGGAGGAGATACTTCCACATTCACCATCTTGAGCAAGCAAGCTAGAGAAACAGGTGTGCTTCCAGGGCTGGTTGGCTGCTTTGGCCAGTGCCAGAAGCAAGCCAAAGGTTATGTATTTGATTTGCATAATTTGCAAACTGTTTGCATAACATGCACCTTATGATCTTAATGCACACAGGCAAGCATTAACCATAAAAGTGAAAAACCGACATAAAATGTGTACATACTTGCTTGCCAATACATATCTGTTAGTCGTGTATGCCACGTTGGCTGCTTGAAAAGAAAGAAATTACGTACTTCTCTTCTAGGACATAGAAAATGCTAACTACAAAATTCTCAGTGTTACACATTTACCAGTTTCATCCCTGTACTAGAAAGGCACAGTTTTGGTTTTGTTTTCCTGTAATTACATCTCTGTAATTCCAGAACAGCTGCAGGAAAAGACTATTCAGATCAATAATATGGCAATGGAGGAACTAATGTCTTTGTCCACCAAAAAAAACAAAAACGTTTTAACTTTCAAAATCTATTTGTGTGCCTAAAGTTTTTTTATTAAAAGTTTTAAAGTTTTACAATACATTTTAAACATAAACATAACATACATTATCCAGTACATTTAAAACATAGCCCCAATTCCCCTCCCTCCCCCTCCCCCTCCCCCGACTTCCCAGAGCTGAATACAGGGTATTGCCTTTAACAAACTTAAACTAAAATATGCTAAATAACTATAATTAAACTTTAAATCCTATCGCACTTTAAGTCCCTTAAACATAACTAAATAATAACACATCTTATAATTCTAATAATTATACTAATATTCATATGCTAAATGAAACTTTTTAGTCCCATATTTATTCTGTATATAATCAATCCATCTTCTCCACTCCAATATATATCTCTGTTGCGATTGTTCTTTCAAATATGCTGAAATTTTTGCCATTTCTGCCAAGTTTGAAACTTTCAAAGTCCATTCTTCTATAGTAGGCAGTTCCTCCTTCTTCCAATATTGCGATACCAAAAGTCTTGCTGCCGTTATTAAATGCAACATCGATTTAGTCTCTACCATGTGTGCCTAAAGTTTCGATCCTGGGTTGAGGTACCAATTGGTTGTGAATCAGTTCTCTCTACTCTTCTTGCTAAAATGATGGTTAACACTGACGCTAAGGAGTTTGCTTTCACAGTTATTTACAATGTGGTTTGCTTGTTTTTGTTGTTGCATAATGTGTAAATCAAGCCTTGTTGAACAAACTATGCTTAAAACGAGCAACAGCTGAGCAAGATGCATGAAGGGAATCAATATTTAATTGTGCTTAAGAAAATCTTTTTTTCTTTTCTTTTCAGAATACTGGCATAAGAAGCTAGGAGAGCCAGTTTGGTTTAGTGGTTAAGGCACCAGGCTAGAAAGCAGGAGACCATGAGTTCAAGTCTCACCTTAGCCATGAAAGCCGGCTGGGTGACTTGGGCCAGTCACTCTCTCTTAGCCCAACACGGGGTTGTTGTAGGTAAAACAGGAGGAGGAAAGTATGCTAATTAATAAACAAGGAATTCTAGAAACAGCAAAATGTAAGGATAAATAATCCAAATAACAAACGCCTCAGTTGAGTAAACTGCCAAGAAACATTTTAAGGAAATTAAATTTGTTTTAGGTTCTATTGTAGCTTTACAAAAATCGCTTCATGAAAGCTAAAATTTTAAAGCGACAGTATATTGGCTATTACTTAAGATATAGCCTCTTACAAAGCTGAAGCTTTCTATTCAAGCATTTACATTTAATAGAGCCCTCCCCTGAGTAAACATACATAGGTTTGTAGGATCATAGCCTTTTTTTTTTAGCTGCTTTGTATGAGGGATCCATTTTTGTCTGCAATTTTCTCACAGGGTGGGGGGGGGAAGACTTGGGAAGCCTGAGGCACGTGGGCTTTGGTGCCTACACACCAAAAATTCTCCAGGGTCACCCTAGAGGCACCCCAAGCACGCTTAACAACCTGTGCATTCATTTTACAAATGCATGGGGAAGAACAAGGATGGGGGAGTCCCATTTAATGTAGATCCCAACTTCATACAGTAATGAAGTACGTAATTTCTTTCTTTTCAATTACTGTTGTAATTCAAGGATTACCATGGAAAACTTTCAAATAATCCATGCACGCAAGTGGGTGGGGAAAATTTTGGAAACAAAGTAGCTTTTTGAAGATTTAAATCTCATCATTCATTCAGGTGTGAATACTGTAATACGGGGGTGTCAAACTGCCAGCCCACGGGCCGGATTCATCATAGCAAAACCACGCCCACGCCATTGCTGGCAATGGAAAAAAAGTTGCGATACCTCGCGACACGTCACATGATGTTGCGAGTCTGACACCCCTGCGTGTAATAGGATGAAATAATATCCTTTATTTTCGGGGGATAATCTATATAAATATATAATCTATTTGTCACTGTTTCTACCTTTGGAAAAAGCACAGACATTCTTAGGTAGGTGAACAAAGAAGCAAAGAGAAACTATGCTCTTTTTATAATAGCTTAATAAAGCTAGCAATAATGTTACCAATAGTTTTAGGAAACATATTTTCAGTTAATAATGTCCAGTTTCAGTAATTATTATTTGTTTCTCTCATGAGATTTAAGTTTGCTAGCTATCATGCGATAATGTTGCCAATAGTTTTAGGAAATATATTTTCAGTTAATAATGTCCAATTTCAGTAATTATTTGTTTCTCTCATGAGATTTAAAGTTTGCTAGCTATAAGCATATCAACGTTATTTCCCAATATATTTTGGACAGCGGTGAAATTAATTTAACTATTCTCTCTTTAGAGATTACAAACAAACGTATTTGCATCTCTCTGAACTCTGCACCAACTAATAATTTTGAAATTTAAGTGGTCTCTGGAAGAAGAGTTTCTGAGAAACCATCTCAAAAATGGAGACTTTAAAGGAGGGATTGTTGAGATGTCCTTGGAGTGAGCTGAAATAAATATTTCAAACTCTATAAAGACTTAGAACACTTTTTATCTTTTTACCTAAACCTACCAAAAATTAGGTCACTTTTCCCCATTTTGGAGATGGTTGTAGAGTTTTAAGATACCTGTTTTCCCCCAGTCTCTATAGCCCCAATGCTGCTCATAGAATTTCACCTTCCCATATTAATTAGTTGGACTAGTGCAGGGGTAGGCAACCTTAACTCTTTTATGACTTGTGGACTTCAACTCCCAGAATTCCTTAGCCAGCATATGCTGGCTCAGGAATTCTGGGAGTTGAAGTCCACGAGTCATAAAAGAGCCAAGGTTGCCTACCCCTGGACTAGTGTAAAATATATTGAGGGTATATAAGAAATTAGTATCTCCTTTTGCTATTACTGTAATACAGGATGATTCTAATGGCAAGTCTTTACTTCAGCTTTTTTTTGCTCCCACTGTCTTCTCCCCTGGCCAGCTGAGTATTATATCAAAATACAAAGTAACTGATTGTATTTACTCAGATTGCAATTTACTGCAAGGATAGATTATATATAGTTTTTAATCTGGTGAGCTCTTTGACAATGTTTTCAAAGTGAATGATGATTCTTGGAATACCCTTTGTCAAGGCAGCGAGTTTTTCTAAGAAATTATTGAGTGAAATGAATGGAAGAAAATCCCTGGATACACCTACTGGATTATTTTAAAAGGGCAAATTATATATTGTAATTATTATTTTTGAACTTTGTTTATACTCTGCATTGTCCTTATATATTATTATTATTATATATATGATTATATATTATGTGAGAATTTGATTTAATTTTCATTTTGCACTGCAAACATATTATTGTTTTCTATGTCAGCACGAGCTATTGTAATTCTGGAACAATTCAGGAACATGTAAATTACATATTCAGGGTGTGCCAAAAGTCAGGTCCCATAGGCCAGTCACACTATCTTATATATTTAGTCGTTTATTTACTTCAGATAAAACCTTATTGCCCTTAGGTATGTTCAAAGATCATGCTTCAAATGAATAAGGAAGTGTTCGGAAGAACATGGCAACCAATTTAAACATTTAAAGTACTTTAAATTATATGTGGGACTTGGCTTTTGGTACACTCTGGTACACAGAGAGAGAATTGTAGTGAGGAGAGGGACAATTTTGAATTATAATATCGGCCCAAAATTCATTCCAAACTCTTCGTTTCCATCTGCTCTGATGGAATATTACTGATCTGATCAATATTACTATGGCTTTTAGTATTGTCCTAGTATCTTTGAATATCTGTAACTAGATGAAAAATAAATATGAAAGGAATTATTTTACATTTCAATGAGTGGTTGGGGACAGTGATGGAATGTGCACATTAGAAATGTAATGCTAAACCTATTTTATAGTAATCGAACAATGGAAACTTTATAAGAGTACACACATTCAAGTTTCTTTGACCTGACATTTCTTGGCAAGCTGTGCCATACAAGAATGTTGTACCTTTTGTGTTAAACATAGTAGTTGGTTACAAAGTATTTGCAACAACAGTCTATTGTTCATGAAGAATGTATCTTGTATTAAGAGCCCATTATGCCTCCACAGGTAATTGTTTTATTGTAGTACACTAGTATTATAGGGACGCGGTGGCTCAGTGGGTTAGCAGAAGGTCAGCAGTTTGGCGGGTCGAATGCCGAGTGCCGCGTAGCAGAGTAAGCGCCTGCTACTCGTCCCAGCTTCTGCCAACCTAGCAGTTCGAAAGCATGTAAAAATGCAAGTAGAAAAATAGGGACCACTACGGTGGGAAGGTAACAGCGTTCCGTGCGCCTTTGGCGTCCAGTCATGCCGGCCACATGACCACGGAGACGTCCTCGGACAAGCGCTGGCTCTTCGGCTTTGAAACGGAGATGAGCACCGGCCCCTAGAGTCGGAAACGACTAGCACGCATGTGCGGGGGAACCTTTACCTTTACCTTAGTATTATAGGAGAATAATTGAACAAAAAAATTGGACATATTGCATTATTTTACATGCCTGCAGAATGTTATATTTAGCTATAAATACATGGTTTTGAATGGTACCTTTTGAACATTTGCTTATGAATATAAAATCCAAGGGATCAGCATCTTACAAGTAAGTGTATTTTGACTGTCAGATTTGAAATCTGATTTGCTAGGCTGTGCAAATCTCATTTAAGGGGATCCATAAGTAAGGCACTGTATTCTCTCTGAAATGCCTGCTGACTGAATGATCTGCTTGTTTTTTGCCAAGAGTTTATAAATATACTGTATACTAAATCAGTACGTGCAGTGCTTCAGATTAAATTCCAAAAAGATGGTTCAGAGTGACAACTTTAAGAGTCACAGGTGGATGTTCCCAGATGCTCTGAAGTACCTTTTTTTGAATCTAAAAAGACACTGCACAGTCTAATTTTTCTCATTCTTCGGCTGTGCTGGGCGTCTTGATTTCTTTATGTAAAATTTGAGAGACTTTGTTCATGATTGCCTGCCTATTAGTTTGCTTTAATGTACGCAACCTTCTAGATCTGGCTTTCTCCATTCTGCCTTGCTCAATCAACCCATCTGCTATAAAATAAACAAACAAACAAACAAACAAGCCACTTGTCCCTATGGTGCTGTTATTCCATTCCAGGTGTCAAAACCTGACATACATCTGGCTTAATATATACTGTAGGCCATAAACAAACTGCCCTCTGAGCATCTAATTTAAAGCAGTAAACATATGTGAACAAAATGAAGGATTGCTGCCTCAGTCCAAACTTGTCTTCTAATGTTGTTTCCTATTCTGTCCTTTGTATGTATTACAGCGGACTGTGTAACACTTGTCCACAAAACTAAGGTTTTAGTTAACAGATAATGAATGCACAAAGGAAATAAGACATTTTTCTTTTAAGAAAAAATGTGGGATATTCTTTGCTAATAATTCACATAGGAAATTAGAAGACCATAGTATACTTCAGAAGTAAGCTTTGATTTATACCTCCTTAATACCCTCAGTTTTTCTTATTGTCAGGGCTTAGCATTTTAAGATGGTGTTATTAGTAAAACCTAAAACTTTAGGATCAAGTTACCTAATATGCAAGGTAACTACAGGTGAAACTCGAAAAATTAGAATATCGTGCAAAAGTTCATTTATTTCAGTAATGCACCTTAAAAAGTGAAACTAATATATGAGATAGACTCATTACATACAAAGCAAGATAGTTCAAGCCGTGTTTTGTCAAAATTGTGATGATTATGGCGTACAGCTCCTGAAAACCCCGAATCCACAATCTCAGAAAATTAGAATATTACATGCAATCAATAAAACAAGGAGTGTACCTAGAACAATATTGGACCTCTGAAAAGTATAAGCATGCATATGTACTCAGTACTTGGTTTGGGCCCCTTTTGCAGCAATTACTGCCTCAATGCGGCGTGGCATGGAAGCTATCAGCCTGTGGCACTGCTGAGGTGTTATGGAAGACCAGGATGCTTCAATAGCGGCCTTCAGCTCTTCTGCATTGTTCGGTCTCATGTCTCTCATCTTTCTCTTGGCAATGCCCCATAGATTCTCTATGGGGTTCAGGTCAGGTGAGTTTGCTGGCCAATCAAGCACAGTAATCCCACAGTCATTGAACCAGGTTTTGGTGCTTTTGGCAGTGTGGGCAGGTGCCAAGTCCTGCTGGAAAATGAAGTCAGCATCCCCATAAAGCTCGTCTGCAGAAGGAAGCATGAAGTGCTCCAAAATCTCCTGGTAGACGGCTGCGTTGACCCTGGACTTAATGAAGCACAGTGGACCAACACCAGCAGATGACATGGCTCCCCAAATCAACACAGACTGTGGAAACTTCACACTGGACTTCGAGCATCTTGCAGTGTGTGCCTCTTCATTCTTCCTCCAGACTCTGGGTCCTTGGTTTCCAAATGAGATGCAAAAGTTGCTCTCATCAGAAAAGAGGACTTTGGACCACTGAGCAGCAGACCAGGTCTGTTTTTCTTTAGCCCAGGTAAGACACTTCTGACGTTGTTTGTTGTTCAGGAGCGCCTTGACAAGAGGAGTATGACATTTGAAGCCCATGTCCAGGATCCGTCTTTGTGTGGTGGCTCTTGATGCACTGACTCCAGCCTCAGTCCACTCCTTGTGAAAGTCCCCAACACTTTTGAATGGCCTTTTCCTGACAATCCTCTCCAGGCTGCGGTCATCCCTGCTGCTTGTGCACCTTTTTTTCCACACTTTTCCCTTCCACATAACTTTCTATTAATTTGCTTTGATACAGCACTTTGGGAATATCCAACTTCTTTTGCAATTACCTTTTGAGGCTTTCCCTCCTTATGAAGGGTGTCAGTGATGGTTTTCTGCACAACTGTCAGGTCAGCAGTCTTCCCCATGGTTGTGATTCCTACTGAACCAGACTGAGAGACCATTTAAAGGCTCAGGAACCCTTTGCAGGTGTTATGGCTTAATTAGCTGTTTAGAGTGGGACACTTTGAGCCTAGAATATTGCACCTTTTCACAATATTCTAATTTTCTGAGATTGTGGATTTGGGGTTTTCATGAGCTCTAAGCCATAATCATCACAATAGAACAAGCATTTATGAATTTGAAGAACGCTTCTGGATTTTTCTCTGCTTTCCCAGGCAAGTTAATGGTTAATTGTCCCTTTATCAATATTGGCCAATTTGTCCTTTCTTAGGACAAAATACCTACAGTAAGTTAATAACCTTTTGGGTTTGATTATGTGGTCAAAGAATTTTTTTTGGTCCAGAAACATCAATTTCAAAATCAGAATAGCCTGACTGATCCCTTGAAAGAGACACAGGGTGCTGAACTGACCTGAAGTCACTATACTGACTGCCAGTGTACTGTATTTCTTGACAAGATAAAAGATGTGCTATCTTTAATGCCATATAAGTCTCTGGTCCAGGATATTCTTCTTTATTAGTCATCCCTATTCATTCTCTTTGGGATCAATGAGATATTTACCTATAGCTACCAAATATATTTCTGACACCCAAGGGTTGAATCTGATATCTCTGGAATTCATTATCTTCCAGTTTAGAGCACATCTTTCTGAGCTAGTGTTTAATGGCTGATAAATGTATTTTGTTGTGCATTTAATACGTTTAACATTTACATTTTGATAATAAACCATTAATAGACTTCTGAATATTTTATTGTAAAACTAAAGTATTGATATTCATAAAATAAATAAAAACAAAGTAAGTTCCCAGTATCATCTTCCAGAGTTTTTTTTATAAAGAACCAAGGAAGTGCATTAATTAAGTATCATCAATGTTGAATAACATCTTTTTTATCTTCATCAGCTGTCTCATATTGTTTGAAAAGATCTTGAACAACAGTTATCAAGAATGGTTGCAAATAAAATTAGAGAAAATGGCTTCCAACTCATTGTCGGAATGATCTTTCCTTGGTTTTTACAATATGGATGTGCTATTCGTTCATTCAGGTTGTGTTATTCAGATTAAGTTATTGGCTTTTTATACCAGTGTGATGGCCTAGCAAAGGCATGGAATATTCACTTTCCCCTTTTTGAGAATTTATTTAATTGTATCCTACCTTTGTTATTTTATAAATAATTCAAGGTGGCAAACATACCTCATACTCCTTCCTCCCCCTATTTTATTTATTTATTTGTTCCATTTCCTTAGCCGCCCATCTCAGTAAATGACTCTGGGTAGCTTACAATCCAGAACAGACATGTCAAACTTGTGACATTGCGCAACGTATCGGGACGGTTTTGCCATTGCTGGCAGTGGGGTGGGCGCAGCTTCTGGGTGACGCATCCGGCCCGCGGGCTGGCAGTTTGACACCCCTGATCCAGAACATCTACAATTAAAATTTTTATAAACTTTTAAAAACAATAAATATAGTAGGAAGTATTTTTTAAAAAACATAGAAAACATTAAAATCTCTCATTCAAAGTAAACAGGAGAGCCAAGATGTTCGGCTCTCAAGATATTTTGCCCACATCAGCAACTTTGTGTGCTGAATTTGGCTGAAGGACAGCGACCAGCCCAAAATCACCCAGCTGGCTGTCATGCGTAAGGTAGGACTAGAACTCACGATCTCCTAGGTTCTGCCCTGATTAAACCGGCTCCCGGAACAGTTTCTGAGTCTAAATCCTCTGTTGTTCCCTGAGTGCAACTTAACCAATATGATTTGGCAGCAACGTCTGTGCAACCTTAATATGGCCCTATGGTTTTGAAATAAAATGTCTTTTGTTATATTTTACATACCATTTCTTTCTGTTTAAGCTATTGCACAAGAAATCTGAATTTAATTCCTCTCAGGTACTCTGAAATTTGGTAAAATGGCCTTTTTCAGCTTTCTGTCTTCCAGAGATGTTAGTCCACAATTCTAATTTGAGTGTATAGCATTCTGTGCGCCTCGGCTTATAGTCGTGGTGGCCACATGACCACAGAAATGTCTACGGGTTAATGCTGGTTTTCTCAGCTAAGAAACGAAGATGAGCACATACCCCCCAGATATTGGATAGGGGAAACCTTTACCTTTATATGTATTATGAAGCAATTGTGTGCTAGATTAATTTGAACAGTATTGAGGAAGCAGAATTCTGCTAGTCATAATAATATTAATATAAAACAGATTGGTCTGTGTATGCAGATCATATTACAACACCAGCCTGTTTTCCTTTTTTTTTCCTTTCTTTCCCCAATTAGGCCATTGCAGAAGGTTCATCATCTGGAAAGTTGCATGTATTTAGTAGGTAGTCCAGCTTACCTAATCATTTGCAGCTGTTACGTTATTTTAGGAGAAACTGCGTCCTGCATCACTGGAGTTGTTTGTTTTGGCATTCAGGACAGTTACTTCCTTTATTAACATACTGAGATAAATTAAAACATCTGGGTTGGGAGCTTAGTCTGTTTTTCGGGGCAGAAGGTTCCCAAGGGGCAACTATAAGAAGTCCTTTTCAAACTCTTGACTTATGAGAAAGGGAAGAGAATGTGTGAGCTTCCATTCTTGACACTGACCAATTGTGTTTGGGTTTTCTTCAAGCTTGCACATTCAACCCTGCAATGTATGCTTAAATTTGTTTCCAAATTAATTCTGCGACAATATAATCTCTCCTCAGGGAGTCTGTTTCCCTTTTTCTTCTCCACTTTTCTCCTTGGACTCTGTTTTGAAGAGAAAGAAAGTAGAAATGCTGTCTCCTGTGTTGATTGTTGAATAGAGTGTTATGCACAGAGCTTTATTCTCTGCGCATAGAACTAAGGTATAAAACAGTTTTCCCAAACCTGATTGCTTCCTGATGAGCGTTTCCAAAACTTTTCCAATTGTGGACCACTAAATAAACATTCACAGGATGCAAGGTCCGCTGGTGAACTAGAGATAGTTAGTGTTCTCTACTGCACAAATTTGGGAAGGCTGTGTAACAGATTATCTACTGGAGTTCCACAGAGCCCAGTTTGAAAGTCATTAAATGAAAAATGCAAAAAAAAAATGCAGCCCGTCAGACTCTTTTGCGAACTGCAACACCTCCCTAAGATCCAGTCACTTTGGCCCATTGGTAGATTTATGGTGCTTAGAGGCTTTAAGAAGTCAAATGGATGACTAATGCCTTGCAAATGCTTAAGGCACAGATTTTGTCTTAAAAATCTGTGCCTTAAGCCTTAAAAATCCCAGCAACCTTCGGTATATAGCTCAAAACTGAATGAAGTCCTCAAGCCAACTGTAGTTGTAAATCTCTGCTACCTTAGAATCACCTCTCATAATATTCCCAGCAAACAAGGGTGTGTAAAATGCTTCCCATGATAGCTGTTTTAATACAGATCCTGAGGTACTTCTCTATTTCCTTGATGGAACTGATAAATTCAGCTTCCACAATGTATTATCATCTCTCAGACTTTAGACCCTTAGGAAACACTTCAACTTGCTTTCTGCTTACTTTCTGGATTGTTGAGTGCTCCATATGATACCTGGAATTTTATGTGGTCTTAGTTCAGTCTTTCTGAGTGCCTATGATTTCCAGATGCTACAATAATGAATAGAATAATGAGAATTACCATCCAGCACCACAGAAAGCGGCTTATTGCCTTAAGTATAAAAATGTTTTATAGGGATTATTGTGTTCTTCATGTGAAGATCAGCTTCAGGATCCTTCCGGGCCCACCCATTATTTTTGCAAGGTTAGAGTTACAAGCAATGGTGGGGATTCAGCCAGTTCGCACCACTTCGGCAGAACCGGCAGCTAATTTTTTGTTGCCCGGGCCCAGAATGGACTTCCAGAAGTGGCATCCACACAGACAACCGGTTGTTCATATATTTGAATCTCACCACTGGTTACAAGACACTGAAATGCATAGATGGACTACTTGTAAATATAATGTTAGACTACTTGTAAATATAAGTGGCAATTTAAAAGAACCTAACCTAGACCTCCGGACTGTAAACTCCAGTTTACAGAATTTGTTTTATTATATTCCTTTGTTCAGGAGCTGAATAGCTAACACTGCTTGAACCAGAGCCCAATCATTCATCCAGTAAGGCATTCCTTTGCTCTATTTCAGCAAGTAGCTACTAGCACAATTTTTCCCCAAATCCCCTTTTTGTTTCGTCTTTAGTAATTACTGCTTAGTGAGCTAATTTAATGCTTTAATCTCCTAACTCTCCAGTGCATGCCTGTAAAATTATTTCTTCTTTTGTAATACGTTAGGTGTTTCTTTCTTTATAAGTCAAATCATTGAAATACCACTTTTTCCCCTGTAAAACGTTGGGAAAGCAGAATATAAGGTATGAGTAGGCTGAGGGCCAGCATGGATTTTAAGTGCAGAAAAAGAAGAGCCAAACGAAATAGTTTAAAAGCATAATTTGCTTCCAAGTGTAGCTAGAGGTAACAAGTAAGGATTGGTTTTAAGAATTTCTTAAGCTTTCTGTTTGACTTATTTCTAACTGTAATAGTTACAGGTAAGATCAGTATTAAAGTAAATTCTACTATGCAACCAAACAATCATTTAACTTATATTAAAATTAGGCTTTGTATTTACAACTTGAATAATGCAATTGTAAGCAAGCCCTTGCTTGCCAAGTGGAAGAATATAGCCCACCTCGGCAGTTCTCAGAAATCTAAGTGTTGGACTTTGTTAGGAGACCAAAATAAATTTCTGGTTTAATCTGGATATAGAGTCAGCTTGGAAAAGGTGGGAGGCAACACGATCACATTCCACAGTTTGAGACAATCAAAGCCATTTCTATAATCAATGAAGCATATACGGACTTTTGGGGGTATTATTTAGCTTTCTCGATTATCTAGAATGAATCAAAAATAACATCTCACGTAATTGTAATAATAATAAATTGGAAGGGACCTTGGAGGTCATCTAGTCCAACCCCCTGCTCAGGCAGGAAACCCTATACCATTTCAGGCAAATGGCTGTCCAGTTTCTTCTTAGATACTTCCAGTGTTGGAGCATTCACCACTTCTGGAGGCAGGTTGTTCCACTGGTTAATTGTTCTAACTGTCAGGAAGTTTCTCTTAGTTCTAGGTTGCTTCTCTCCTTGACTAGTTTCCATCCGTTGCTTCTTGTCCTGCCTTCAGGCGCTTTGGAGAATAGCTTGACTCCCTCTTCTCTGTGGCAGCCTCTGAGATATTGGAACACTGCTATCATGTCACCCCTCACCCTTCTCTTCATTAAACTAGACATACTCAATTCCAGCAGCTGTTCCTTATATGTTTTAGCCTTCAGTCCCCCAGTCATTGTTGCTCTTCTCTGTACTCTTTCTAGAGTCACAACATCTTTTTTACATCATGGTGACCAAAACTGGATGCAATATTCCAGGTGTGGCCTAACCAAGGCATTGTAAAGTGGTATTAGTGCTTCATGTGATCTTGAGTCTATCCATCTGTTAATGCAGCCTAGCACTGTGTTGGCTTTTTTGACAGTGGCAGCACACTGCTGGCTCATATTTAAGTGATTGTCCACTAGGACTCCGAGATCCCTCTCACAATTACTACTATTGAGCAAGGTACCACCTATACTATACCTGTGCATTTGGTTTTTCCTGCCTAAATGTAGAACTTTACTTTTTTCACCATTGAATTTCATTTTGTTAGATAGCGCCCAGTGTTTGAGTCTGTCCAGATCCTCCTGTATCTTAAGCCTATCTTCTGGAGTATTGGCTATTCCTGCCAGCTTGGTGTCATCTGCAAATTTGATGAGTTCCCCATCTATCCCCACATCCAAATCGTTGATGAAGATGTTGAAGAGCACTGGGCCCAGAACAGAGCCCTGGGGCACCCCACTACACACTTCCTTCCATGTAGATGCAGTTCCATTGAGGACCACACGCTGAGTACAGCCTGTCAGCCAGCTATGAATCCATCTGGTGGTGATGCTGTCTAACCCACATTTTTCTATCTTATCAAGTAGTAGGTTGTGATCTACTTTATTAAATGCCTTACTGAAGTCCAAGTAAATTATATCTACAGCATTCCTCTGGTCCACTAATTTTGTCACTTGGTCAAAGAATGCAATAAGATTTGTCTGGCATGATCTGTTTTTGACAAACCCTTGTTGGCTTCTAGTGATGACTTTGTTTGCATCAAGGTGTTTGCTGATTTGTTGTTTGATTATCTTTTCCAGAATCTTCCCAGGTATTGAAATCAGGCTGATAGGTCTGTAGTTTCCTGGATCTATTTTTTTCCTTTTTTGAAGATGGGAACTACATCAGCTCTCTTCCAGTCCTCTGGTAGTTCCCTGTGCTCCAGGATCTTTGAAAAATATAATTCAGTGGTTCTGAGAGCAGGTCTGCCAGTTCTTTGAGAACTTTGGGGTATAATCTATCTGGGCCTTGTGATTTGAACTCGTCTACGCTGGAGAGGTGCTCACTTACCATTTTCTTGCCTATCTTAACTTGCATTTCTGTTCTGTTTTTTATGGCACTGTTTTTGGTAGGTTGGACTGTTTTTTCCCTTTGTGTAAAGACAGATGCAAAAAATGAGTTAAATAGTTCTGCTTTCTCCCTGTTGCTTGTCACCTTCTTGCCACTTTCCCCCACTAATGGACCAATCATTTCCTTAGGTTTTTTGTTGTTTTTTATATGTTGAAAGTAGTTTTTTTTGTTATATTTGACTTTGGTTGCAAGCCTTAGTTCATTTTGAGCCTTAGCTTCCCTTACTTCATCTTTGCAGGCAAGGGCTATTTGCCGATAATCTGCCTTAGTTATGTGCCCCTCTTTCCACTTCTTTTTTTTTTTTTATTGAAAAGTTTTATAAAATACAATTTTCCTTTAAAAAAACCCCCCTTCCCCCTCCCTCCTCCCCTCCCTACCTCCCCCCTATCTCCCCCCCTCCCCCTCCCCCTCCTCCCTCCCCTACCTCCCCCCCTCCACTTCCCCTCCTCCCCCCTCCCCCCCCCCGACTTCCCAGAGCAAAATACAAGGTATATATCTAAAAGGCAATCATAAACAATCATATACTAACAATTATAAACTCTAAAATCCATCACTCTCTAGCTTGTATATAGTAAACCAATCCTTAATAATACTAAATATATATAAAAAACTAAAATAAAAGAAAACTAGCATCATTCCCATCTATGTTCTTCCACAATTCACTATTACCTTAACATATTCTCATTTGCACATTAATAAATAGTTCTTACACAAATTAACCCACATTAACCCACAAAACTTTCTTCCTCTTCCTCTGTAGTAAGTTGTCCATTAATTCCAAATTAAAAAAAAAAATCTATTACCATACATAGCATCCCAAAACTTTTTTTTTTTAAAAAAAAAACACAACTACCACTTAATTATAAATATTTTGTGGAAGTTCCATAGATTTCTACTGGTCTTATTTTTTTTTCTTTTTTGAGCGTTTTAAGGCAGCACGCGTCACCCTCTGTTCTCTAAGATCATCCAAAAGAGTTGCAGCTTGAACTCCTCCTGTACCCTTCTCGTCTATCTGTGCATCTTCATCCTCTTGATGTTCTCCTTCTCCAGATCCCTCTGCAGCTTCCAGAAGTGTTGATGGGGTTACTTCCAAGACATTATTATAAAAATCATGCGCTTGCTTCACATTACTCAAACAGTATCTTTTGCCATCATACATGAAGCTCAACCCAACTGGGATCTCCCATCTGAACCTTATATCTCTTTGCTTGAGCTCTTGCACAAGAAATATAAAATCCTTCCTTCTCTTTAAAATCTTTGGAGGAATTTCTTTTAAAACCAAAACTTGTTGACCAGCAATCACAACTTTGGTATCGTAGGCAGCTTGTATAACTTCATCTCTAATTTCCCTTTTTACAAAATAAACCACCACATCTCTAGGCAACTTTCTCTGTTTAGCAATCCACGAATTCACACGGAACACTTTGTCCATACCTTGTTTTAATTCAGATGCTGGATGGTTCAATACTCCCTCAAAAGCCTCAGAAACCAGCTGCTTTAAATCTTCCTTAATATCCTCTTTTAGGCCTCTAATTCTCACAGCAAACTGCATCTGGTAAAATTGGGCCAAGCTCTGTTCACTGTCAATTTTGTCTTTTAAATCTTCAATTTCCAATACTTTTGCTTCTAATAAAGCATTCTTTTGAATCAAGTCTTGCACTTGATCATCCAGCACCTCCACACATTTAGCAACTTTTTGCACTGAGGACAAAATGTCTACCTTCATTTCTCTAAGTTTCTGTTCCATCCTTTCTTCCATTCTCTGCTCCAATTTCTCCAATTTCTCCTCCATCTGTAGAAATTTAACACCCATTGACTCCAAAATTAACTGGGTATGTTTTTCAAGATCCTTCGATGTCAATACATCAGGAGAATGCAACGCCTGCAGCAATGATTGTTGTTGCACCGGAGAATTTCCAGCACTCCGAAAAGTTCTAGGGGGAGGTTTAGCCGCCATCTTTTACTTACAATTGTGACGCACTTTCACTTTAAGTTTTAAACAAAGTCCATCAAGCTTGAGAGTAAAATAAAATCTTCTTCATCTCTTCATCTTTCCCTCTTGTACTGCTCTGCCTGCTCTTTCCCTTTCATAGTCTCTCCTTCAAGCAGGGATGGTCGCAGACGCCTGGCTCTGCTCCATGAAGTCCGGAGCAGAGACGCTGGTCAGCTGGGAGCAGCCCAGGCTACGGGGGAGTTCAATCCTCCGGCCGCCCAAGCTCCAAGCTCAGGCGGCCCCGGAGAACTCAACCCCCACCTGGGGGCTCACCCCCTCCTCTTCTCCCGAGGAGGGGGCTTCAGATTCGCCCGAACAGCTGATCGGCGCTGTTTCGGGCGAAAAAGCACCAGCTGAGCCGCGGGCAGCCCGGGAAGGCTCCCTCCGTCGCCGCGGAGCCACCGGAAGTCCCCCTCTTTCCACTTCTTATACTTGTCCTTTTTATCTTTCAATTTATCAGAGAGTTCTTTATGCAGCCATGCTGGTTTCTTTTGAGAGCTGTGTTATTTTTCTTGTTTGTTGGTATTGTGCTAGACTGGGCCTTTATTATCTCACTTTTCAAAATTTCCCAAGCTTCTTGAGTTGTTTTCCCCTTTAGGATTCTCATCCATGGAATTCTTCCCAAGGTCTAAGTTTATTGAAATTAGCTCTTTTAAAGTCCAAGACTCTAGTTTGGCTATGTTCTACTGCTTGTGCTTCCAGAATGTTGAATTCCAATATTGCATGATCACTTCTCCCCAAGGTTCCTGTGGCTTCAACACCTTCTATCATTTCATCTCTGTTAGTGAGAATTAAATCATGTGATCACCTCTTGTGATCTTCCCAGCCAACTTCTGACAAGCAAAGTCAATAGTGAAAGTCAGATTCACTTTTTTTTCACTTAAGATTCACTTAACCACCGCATGATGCATTTAATAATTGCAGTGATTCACTTAAAACTGTGGTAAAAAAATGGTCATAAAATTAGTTGTCTCACTTCACAGCCTTCTTGCTTAGCAACAGAAACTGTAGTACCAGTTATGCACATGCGTAAATTAAAAAAAACAAAAATAGTTGCCTTCAAAATGAAAGCAATCCACACACAGGCCGGAAAGGGGCAGCCAAAGGGCCGGATATGGCCCAGTGTCCATAAAATGTCCAGGTCTGATATAAGATGCAGCATTTCCAAGCTTGCAAATGGCAATGAGAGTAGTGGTTTAAGATTGCTGTATGGAACTCTTCACTGACTGACCCTTTTCTATATTGCTGATTTTTGAAAGATACGTATTAATTATATCTTCAAGTGAAATCAACGGTCCCTAAGCAGAGTCCGTTGTCATGTGTCCTTGCTAATCTTTCTGAGTAAGAAAATAAAAGAAGTGGAAGAGACCTTGGAGGTCTTCTAGTCCAAGCCCCTGCTCAAGCAAGAGACCCTATACTAGGGGTAGGCAACCTTGGCTCTTTTATGACTCGTGGACTTCAACTCCCAGAATTCCTGAGCCAGGAATTCTGGGAGTTGAAGTCCACGAGTCATAAAAGAGCCAAGGTTGCCTACCCCTGCCCTATACCATTTCAGACAAGTGGCTGTCTCTTCTTAAAGCTTCCAGTGATGGAGCGCCCACAACGTCTGAAGGCAAGTGGTTCCACTGGTTAATAGTTCTAGGTAATTTCTCCTTAGTTCTAGGTTGTTTCTGACATTGTATCTTTTCATGATTGTAACATAAGAGGCAGAAGGCCATTATGCCTACTCACACAGTAAGAAGGCTAAGTTAAAAAAATATTGTTATCTACTTTTTGTGGAGTATGCATTCACACACTGGGAGAGCACTGTGGCGAGGTGTTTAAAGTCTAGATGTATTGGATTACCACTCCGATACATCTTGCCTGGTCAACCTAGTCCATGGGTAGGCAACCTTGGCTCTTTTATGACTTGTGGACTTCAACTCCCAGAATTCCTGAGCCAGCATGGCTCAGCATGGAAACCTCTCCCTTTCCCCTCAGCATGGCTGGCTCAGGAATTCTGGGAGTTGAAGTCCACGAGTCATAAAAGAGCCAAGGTTGCCTACCCCTGGCCTAGCCTCTTTTTGCTGCTTTCCTGTTTTCCCCAAGGAACTCACATGCCGACTCTCTGTGCTGGAAAGCACAGATAATAAGTTTGTGGCTGGGCCCTGTTTTTAGCCTTTCCACTCACTAACCAGATAGCCACTCTCACTCTTAACAACTTGATTGACCTCTAGCTCTTGCTAGTCATGTACCCATTTTCCTGTTCCCTCTAATCAATTTCCTTCACTCAACAGAGGGAGCGAGTATTATTTCCTCGTTCCCACATGTTTGTGCTGATATAGAAAGCCGAATGTCAGCATTGTGATCCATAAGTTGGCTCTCCATGCCAGATGGGAGGGGGCACCCTTAGGCTATTAATGTGTATACTAAAGACCCCTAAACGTGAATCTAAATCATGCCACAGCTCCCCTGTTGCTTTTATTAGTATTATTTTTATAGATACAGCTTTGCTTCATTGCTTTCGTTCTAGGATCTGTTGGGTCATTCTTTCTGGGCTTTTGGCTACATGAGATGGGACATACTGTACGTGCATTAGTCCAACACAGCCTTTGGATGAAAAACTTCATTTTGGAGGCTTTGGATCACTAACCTGCTGAAATATCCAACCTAACATTTTTATTTTTAACCATAAAAAAGGCAAAAGAAACCTCTGGGATCTTCTGGCAACATTTTTTTACCACCAATTCCAATAGGCTTCTCTCCCCTTAAGAGAATTGAGCCTGAAGGCATAGCTTTGTCATAATTCCACTCCTAAATTGAGGGCAGATATCTACTTTTCAGTATGAAGCCATGGGAACAGTCATCAGAGGGATGTGAAACTGGATGCAACCTCTGTATGAATGACACTCAGCTGTGTTCCTCTTTTCCATGTTTATCATGTCTGTTTGCCTCCTTGCTGGACTGCTACTTGGGCCATATTGCAGTCTGGATGAATTGTAACAGGCTAAAACTGAATTCAGACAAGATACATAACTTTGGTAGTTGGAGGAAATGTTATTCATATGAATGGGACTAAGTAAAGGAAAAGGTTCCCCCGCACATGCGTGCTAGTCATTTCCAGCTCTAGGGGCCGGTGCTCATCTCCATTTCAAAGCTGAAGAGCCAGCGCTTGTCCGAGGACGTCTCTGTGGTCATGTGGCTGGCATGACTGGACGCCAAAGGCTCACGGTAGTGGTCCCTGCATATTTACGTGCTTTCGAACTGCTAGGTTGGCAAAAGCTGGGACGAGTAACAGGCACTCACTCTGTTATGCGGCACTCGGGATTCGACCCGCCAAACTGCCGACCTTCTGATTGACAAGCTCAGCGTCCTAGCCCACTGAGCCACCGCGTCCCTTTTTATGAATGGGACTACATCTGCCTTTAATGCAGCATTTCTTCTCTTGAAGAAACTTACTCAGTTTGGGGGATTTTCTTTGTTTCAGTGCTATGCTTCAAATGTCAAATCAAGATGGAGTGCATATTTGCAGTTATTATTTACTTACCATCAGTGTCACTTTCCAAAAAGGTCAATTCTAATTACATTACCCATGAGTTGGCTATCTCCGTCTTATGATTATTATAATATATTTTGGTGGAACTACCTTTCAGAAAAAAACTAACATTACTGTTCATTGGTTTCTAAAATTCTACAGGCCACCATTGCAGTCCTAGCAAAACACCTGTGTGCTCTGACATAAATCTGAAAAACAGATTTAACATTACTAACCTGAAGGAGCAACTTCTCCCATATGTATAAGTCAGGAACTAATAATACTGTTATGAATGGCGTTTGGAATTTGAATTACTAAAACAATGTATTGCTATATTACAGGGGTCTTCAAACATGGCCCTTTTATGACTTGTGGACTTCAACTCCCAGAATTCCTCAGCCAGGCACGCTGGTTGAGGAATTCTGGGAGTTGAAGTCCACAAGTCATAAAAGGGCCAAGTTTGAAGACCTCTGCTATAATTATATGATATTGTTATTATGCTTATATTATATTATGCTTATATAATCTTATATTATGCTTTCTGGTTTTTAACTGTATTTTATATTGTATTTTTGATGCTTCCTATATCTGAAAGACAAATCAAATAAGAAAAAAGCAGACTACTGTTTCTGCTCACTCATCACTCAGGGAGCTAAAAGAGATCCTATCTCTGTACGTTGATTGGCTAAGATTAAGATTTACCTTAGCACATTTTCAGTACCTTACCTTAATTTATATTGGAGGAAAATCTATTGAAGCTGTGCCATACAAATTATGTTTGTCCATCAGGGAAACAAGATAAAAATCATGGACCATGTAACTTTCCCTGCCTCCATATTTAGCCTGTGAAGTGAAAGTGGAAGAGGTTAGTACTGCAGAAGAAATGTGATTTAGAATAGCACTCACTCACTTTGCTTCAATTAATCAGTTTGGGCAGTTCTGAACCACTTCTATCCAGTCATGCAGCATATGAGAGCCAGTTTAATCTAGTGATTACGCTAGAAATCCAGAGACCATGAGTTCAAGTCCTACCTTAGCTGTGAAAGTCAGGTGGGTGACTTTGGGCCAGTTACTCACTCTCAGCCCAACCCACCACACAGGGTTGTTGTGGGGAAAAGAGGAGGAAGGTGTGTTGGGTGTGTTCGCCCACTTGAATTATTTGTATAAATAAAAAAGGTGGGGTAAAAATATAAATAAAATATTTGCTGAAGGAGTAAGTCGGGCATGTCATCTACAGCAGAGGTCTCCAACCTTGGCAACTTTAAGACTTGTGGACTTCAACTCCCAGAATTCTGGGAGTCGAAGTCCACAAGTCTTAAAGTTGTCAAGGTTGGAGACCTCTGATCTACAGTGTTTACCAAGAAACATGATGGAAAATATGGTGATAAATGTAATGATAGAAATGTTGATTTATTCATGTTACTTACTCAGAGTTAGTAAAATTGGGGTGGTCTATAAACATTGTCAGATAAATGCAGTTTTCAGAATCTCTGTTTTAGGCTTTTGCTGTGCTGTTGCAGTAAACTCCTTTGGGTTGCTGCAGATTTTAGGAACAAAGTTGCTGTGATTGTTTGTGGTAGTTGTCGTTACTATCATTAAATTAAAATCACAAAGAGAAATAACCAGTGCCCAGAAAGCCAACAGAATAGCTAACATTCTGAGAAGATTGATTTAAAACAACAACCACTGGCAAAAAATATTATTATGCATTAAAACAAGGGTCTTCACACTTGGCCCTTTTATGACTTGTGGACTTAAACTCCCAGAATTCCTCAGCCATAAAAGTCATAAAAGGGCCAAATTTGAAGACCCCTGCATTATAAGGTATACAATATTATATGAGATAGGTGGGCATATAATTTCAGGGAGGGAGGGAGGAAGGAAGAGAGGAAATAAATCGATTCCTGAGAGAATAAATCAATATTCTTCTAGCACTGAAAATACAGCTAGTCCTTGACTTATTTGAAATATTTGTTAAGCGGTTTTTGCCCCATTTTACAACCTCTCTTGCCACAGTTGTTAAGTGAATCACCACAGTTGTTAAAAGTTAGTTACAAGGTTGTTAAGTGAATCTGGCTTCCCCATTGACTTTGCTTGTCACAAGGTTACAAAATGTGATCACATGACCCCCACCCCAGACACTGCAACCGTCATAAATATGAGTCATTTGCCAAGCATCTTTTGGATCACATGACCATGGGGATGATGCGCTGGTCATAAGTGTGAAAAACAGTTGTAAGTGTGAAAAACAGTCATAAGTGACTTTTTTCAGTGCCGTTGTAATTTCAAACGGTTACTAAATGAACTTGTAAGTTGAGGACTACCTGTATTACATTTTGTTTCAGCTTTTGTGAGAAAAGAATTCAACAGCCAGTGCATTCACTTTGAAAAATCTTGGGGACATATTTGCTCAGTTTCATTAGTAGAAACATCTTGAAAAACTTTATACTTTCAGCTCACAAAAATGTCAATCATCTCTTCTCTATTCACAGGTGTGCCATTCCCCAAAAACTTCCTCCAGATCTGCAAAAAGATCCTGTGCAGGCTGTTTAGGGTGTTTGTACACGTGTACATTCATCATTTTGACCGCATCATTATCATGGGGGCTGAAGCCCACGTCAATACCTGTTACAAGCACTTTTATTATTTTGTCACAGAGCTCAATCTCATAGACCGTAAGGAACTAGAACCTTTGGTAAGTATTTGATTTCTGTCCAGGTGTTTTTTTAAAAAAAAATCTCAGTTTTTTATTTTTCTTCCTTATATTTAATCTGATTCTTCTGCTCAAATTGTATGTGTGTATGTTCACACACAGTCTAATAAGAAAAAAAAGAAAGAATTTAAAATTGTCTTGTGCAAGTTTTGATAATATGAAAAGAATCAGATTTGTTACTAGCTGTGTTAAAAAACCTGTGTGTGGGTATAAATTGAGCCTTGGTGGAGCAGTGGGCTAATGCCTCCTTAAGTAACACCAGCTGCCTGCAATTAGTGCAGGTTCGCATCCCACCAGGCTCAAGGTTGACTCAGCCTTCCATCCTTCCGAGGTAGGTAAAATGAGGACCCAGATTGTTGGGGGCAATAAGCCGACTTTGTAATAATGCCACTTGGGTGTGTGTGTGAAAGCCCTAATAAGCAGGCATATACATAGAATGAAGGCTACTGCTAAGCTTGTAAGCCGCCCTGAGTCTTCGGACAAGGGCGGGATATAAATGGAATTAAAATAAAAATAAATAAATAAAATAAATAATTTTTGCAACATTTATTTATATTTTTTTCTTTTGGTTTTATCAAATTCATCCTGGCCTCTGGACTATACATTCTGATATAATTCTTCACACTAAGGGTGGTCTCTGATGTTACAAATTCACAACTAAGACAATTATCTAAAATGCAGCAACTTATCATCCTTAAAGGATCCCAGACAGCAAAACTTATAGGACTTCTAGCTGGTGTAGAGCTTTGCAGTGACAACAAGTTCCTCGACTAGACAGTTCAATTATCTTTCACAGTATAAAGTAATTTTATATCTTACGGAGCTTATACAAGTTCTCTACCTTGCATGACATAACAGGCTGAAGTATTTTAAGCTTCTGTAATTCTTTATTTGGCTCTTGTTTTTCTGTTGCCTCATTAGCAGAATGTACAGATAGTTCTCGACTTACGACCACAATTGAGCCCAAATTTCTGTTGTTAAATGAGATATTTCTTAAGTGAATCTTGCCCCATTTTTATGGCCTTTCTTGTCACAATTGTTAAGTGTATCACTGCAGTAACATGGTTGTTAAGTGACACTGGTGTCCCCATTGACTTTGCTTGTGAGAAGATCGCAAAAGGTGATCACATGAGCCTGGGACAATGCAATGGTCATAAATATGAGTCAGTTGCCAAGCGGCCAAATTTTATCACGTGACCATGGGGGTGCTGCAACAGTTATAAGTGTGAAAAATGGTCAACTTTTTTCAGTGCTGTTGTAATTTTGAATAGTCACTAAATGACTGTTGTAAGTTGAGGACTACCTGTACTGGGCCTGTACAAGCTTTTTTGCATCAAGTGATAAAATTAATGTGATCTCATCACTTCCCCTTGTTCACTTTGAATACTTTCTGTAAATATTCTTAGGATCCTTTTTACATCTCTTTGACTAAATTTAATTCGCTGTGGAATTGGCAGTCCTTCCAGAACTGAGCTGATTGTGTTAAAGTCAAATAATTTATTTTATGTTCAAACTCAGGAAAAATCAGTGTTTCTTATATATAGTGTAAAAAAAAATTCTGCACATCATCTTACTGAAATATGGTGCAAGCAGAAGAAATTCCCCTCGCGTGAGTTTAGCTTTCAATTTTAGCTTTCAATGCAATCAGCATTAACTCGCATGTTGTATTCTGTAGATTGCATTAGATTAAAGGTTGCTTGGTTATCTGTAATTACTGTAATTTAAGTCATATTTGCAGAACCGATGTGAAACAAGAAGTAATTGGAAAGCAGACTCCTACTTTGTGGCCAGACTATTTGAACAGTTAACCTCATATGTTTGATGAAGGAAAAATTTTAAACAATATCCCCTTGTTTGTGGATATTATATCATTCCAGAGAGCCTGAGAATGTAAACTGAATGTGTGTGCACTTTGAAACTTTACATTTGCATCTGAAAGCTCAGGAAACCTGAACAAATCTGTTAAATTATACCAGGCAAACATTTGGGCCTGAGAATTTCAGGGTTTATTTTATTTGTAGCCTACTTTTGTCATCTGGCAAATAACCACTTTATCATATACAATGATAGAGCTGCCATCTTAGTAGATTAGGATAATGTGTTGGACACTGCATCTAGACTATTATTTGATCTAATATTATTTCCTACTCCCTGCTGACCTATTGGCCTACTATCATTAGGGTTTCTCTAAGTTCTTTCTTCAGGGAAATACATATTTATGAGAGCCTGCTGTTCACTTATAGCAGGGGGTTTAAAACTTGACCCTTTTATGACTTGTGGACTTCAACTTCCAGAATTCCTCAGCCAGGCCCGCTGGCTGAGGAATTCTGGGAGTTGAAGTCCACAAGTCATAAAAGGGCCAAATTTGAAGACCCCTGACTTACAGACATTCCAATGGTTTAAGAATTATACCTCAAGCTTCTGATCATGTTTAGAGTGTGCACATACAGGTAGTTCTCAACATCGAAGTTGCAATGGCATTGAAAAAAGGTGTCTTATGATCATTCTTTTATGCTTACAACTGTTGCAGCATCCCCATGGTCATGTGATCAAAATTTGGACGCTTGGCAACTGGCATGTATTTATGATAGTTGCAGTGTCCTGGGGTCATATGACCACCTTTTGTAACCTTCTGACTAGCAAAGTTAATGGAAAGGCAGATTCATTTAACAACCGTGTTACTAACATAATAATTGTAGTGATTCACTTAATAACTTCAGAAAGAAGGGTTGAAAAATGGGGCAAAATTCACTTAACAACTATCTCACTTAGCAACAGCAATTTGGGGCTCAATTGTGGTTGTAAGTCAAGGTCTACCTGTATACCAATTTAGTAGCAGACAGTATTTAGGACCCACAGGCACATGTTCCTCTTCTCTCTATAACTGTTGTGCAAGGAACGCAGTGACTTGAAACTAAGGGAAGGCATATTCTCTAGCCCAGCGTTTCCCAACCTTAGGAACTTGAAGATGCGTGGACTTCAACTCCCAGAATTCTCTAGCCAGCTATGGTATACAGGTAGCTATGGTATACAGGTAGCTATGCTGGCTGGAGAATTCTGGGAGTTGAAGTCCACGCATCTTCAAGTTCCTAAGGTTGGGAAACGCTGCTCTAGCCTAGCATTTCAAGGGGTGATTTTCTGTGAAGAAAAACAAAAGGAAGAAAAGGTGTTGAATTAAGATGTTGAAGATCAGATGTATGTTTCCTGCTTTGTACTTTTTATGCTAATTCCTATATTTCAAAATTTATTATGGCTTTGTGAGATTTGATTGGCTTAGAGTTGCCGTTACATAGTTACATTAAAACATCCCATATCGTTTATTGCTAGAATGAAAATGGTATGAAATATTTTGTGATTGCAAGGGGGAAAAACCAAGGCACCGAGAGGGTTTTCGGTGACATGGTAGAGGAAATTTAAAACATAATCTTCAGAATCACTAACCAGTTCTGCAAAGCAACCTACATAGTGTTGCAATTAAAGAGCATTAGTAGTATTGCAAGAACGTCCCTGACTCAAATTTTAGTTTGGCCATAACGTCTGTAATGATTGGGCCTGAGAATTTCAGGATTTATTTTTTTATACCCTACTTTTTGTTGTCTGGCAGGTAATCACTTTACCACGTACAGTGATAGAGCTATAATGATTGTGAAAGTAATTCTGAAATACAAAAATGAGCAAATTCTTTATCTTTCAGTTGATGATTCTACAATATCTTCCAAATGTTTTGAAGATGTAGAAGGCAGCTTATAGAAATAGAATTATTTCTATATAATTATTTCTGTTTAATTATATAGAAATAATTTCTATAGAATTCTATAGAATTATTTCTGAATCATTTGCAACTGAAAGAGATTGTGGGAGAACTATAATTTAAATCTTCCTTCCCTTTTGGTCATGAGAGATAATAGTTCCCATTCCTGCTATACATTCTTGACCATAGCAAAAAGATTTGCAACCCTGTACAGGTTGTCCTCACCTTACAACCACAATTGAACCCAAAATTATTGTTGCTAGGTGAGGCAATTGTTAAGTGAGTTTTGCCCTATTTTACGACCTTTTTTGCCTCAGTTGTTAAGTGAATCACTGCAGTTGTTAAGTTAGTAACCAGGTTGTTAAGTGAATCTGGTCCCATTGCTTTGCTTGTCAGAAGGTCAGCAAAGATGATCACATGACCTTGAGACACAGCAATGGTCATAAATATGAACCAATTGCCAAGCATCTGAATTTTGATCACATTTTGATGCTGCAAAGGTCATAACTGTGAAAAATGGACATAAGTCACTTTTTCCAGTGCCATTGTAACTTTGAACGATCACTAAATGAATTGTTGTACGTTGAGGACTACCTGTACTCTGTTACATATATTCTGTTGACATCTTTGTGAACCGCCCTGAGTCCTCAGGGAGAAGGGCGGTATATAAATGTTATTAAATTTATATAAATGTTATTATAAATGTTATTAAATTTATATAAATGTTATTATAAATGTTATTAAATTAAATTAAAAATCTTTTCAACAAGCAATATTTTGGGTTGGAGCTATCTTGTCCTATGGTTTGTTTGGAGACTTGCCTGTGTTCTCCATGAAGCCTAAGTTGTAGCATTCCAAGAATTAAAAATAAGCATCAGTTCAATTTCTAAACAATATCTAACTAAAGTGAAACATTTAGCATGTCTCCATTAATGTTTACTAAAGCATTTGTTCATTTCTCTGCATTGTTAAAAGCTTGGACTTACTGTTACATTTTTTTTTACAAAAAAAGCCAGCAGTCTAGATTTCATAATAAATGGGCTAACTATTAAGTTGATCTTCTGCAGTACAGTACTAGACCTTGAAATGTGAGGGTGGGCGGGTTAATAAATAGCTTTGTTTCTGTAGCCATTAATCTGTTGTTTGGCCTTTATAGGTACTAAATTGTTCAGAGAAGGAGGGGGGAAAAATCTGCTTCAGTTTTGGAATTACAAACATTTGCAAGCCTACACAATCTTTTCACTTCAGCCTCTGTAGCCCAAACTATTACATTCTCCCTCTTTTTCCTGTTTGCCATTCAGAGACAGTCCTAATTTTGGATGAAGTAGAATTGGGTTAAAAATCAAAAGGATCGGGTTATTCTGTATTCAGAGTTTTTAGGCGAGGTGTCTTCCGGAATAAATGATTGCTTTTCAAGCCTATTGCTCTTGAACATTAAGGGGCACAAACAGGAGTGGAAATTTGGGAAGTTTACCAAAACAAGCCTGCAGTGGAATTCGAAGAGAAAAATAGACGAGTGTGTGGACTTATAGTCTATTACATTGATGGGTATTCATTTTTCGTACGTTCCTTTATTTCCCAGAAAGAGATGACAACCCGGATGTGTCACTGAAGAACAGTGGCTCGTGGAGGAAGGAAAAAGAAAAGAAGAAGCAATATCCTGCTAACCGAAGAAGAGCTAGAAGATATATTAGTCCTGTGTAGGCCAGGGCTTGCCTCCTTATTCTTAAACAGCAGGAAAGTTAGAAGATTATTGCTTTCACTTGGCACCAATAAGTACATTAACCTAAACACGCTGCTAGGTATTCCTCTGGAACATTGTGGACAACCTGTAAAGGAAGAAAGACAGAAAAAAAGCTTCTTTTTTGCATAGATCCTGAATGATTGAGGAATTCCAAATCAATTCCGAATTTCTGTTTTTACAACTTTACTGCAGTTGTGCTTTTAACCCTCATTTTGATACTGACCTTAAGTCACTAAACTGTGATTGCATTGTTGCGCAGGCAGTCTCTATGAAAAGCCTTAGCGATAGCGTGTTCCTTTTCATTTCTTCAAATAGGGATAGGAAATAAGTCACTTGGCACTTAAACATGTTGAATGTGTATTTGATCAAGGCCTGAAACATCTATTTTAGAATAGGCAGGAAAGAAGCTAATGACCCAGTTGAACGGACATGTTTTTTTCATTTATAACTGGTATGGCTGCTTGCCCAGATAGTGGCTTTTGAAATCCCTCCAACTGTCCATATGCATCTCATTGGTTTTCTTTACAGCTGTCTACACAGCTACACAATTAAGAGGTGATCAGTTGGCATCTTAGCACCAAGAACAACACTGCTGAAGTCCTTGGGATCACTAATAGAAACGATCCCTTTGTCAGCGAGTTCTGTCAGAACTGGCTGCTGATGCAAAATACGCATCTATTTTCCAGGCACACATAATATAAAAAGTCATGCTCCATCTTTGTATTTGCATGAATATAGGGATTGATGACTGAGACAAAAATCCACCGATGTGTAGGCCAAACAACATGCATCCTTATTTGGAAAAAGAAGTGATTTGCATCTCTGCCCAAATATATTTGTGTACACAGAAAGGAGGGGAAAGACTGCTCAGGGAGAAATTGGAAGAGAAAAACCTCCATTTGATGGGATAGGGCAGATAGTACAAGAAATAAAAAGTCCCATCTGTTGACCCAAAAAGCATCTACTTAGGATTCATTTCCTAGACTTAATTGAAACTAGAGTAACTGCAGGGCTCTTCGGAGTGCTAAGTTCAATGTGCAAATACAGAGCAGGTATAAATTAAAGTAAAACCACTAGATTCTGCTGATAATGTATTTCATATTGTGACCATATCTATGCAGCTTTCTAGACTGTATTTTATGTTTTTTGTCATTTCCTGGTAAATACACTGAACTACCACTGTGCCTCAATTAATATGTCTTTTACTCAATTGCTTTTCTTTTTGACAATTATTATACTTATCCAGAAATTGATGAACTTGTGTGATTATGCTACTGGTTGTAAATGGTGTAAATCCAGAGCTGGTGTGAAGAACATGTGCAGTTAAGATGATTTTTAAAACATTGGAACTGTAGAACACTTTCTTGGACATTATTTATAACCAGTGCACTTGTATGTGTAAGAGATCTCCAGTGTTATGAATTGTACATACAGATAATTGGAATACACACACATACAAACACAGTAAGTGCTACTCATTGCTTCCTAGTCATTTCTAGGGGATTTTTTTCCTTAGTTTGAAAAACAAAACACATTGTTAAGCAAAAACAATTAGGGTGAAGCTGAAATTAGAAATACTAGTTTTATTTTATCCTTTCAATACATGATGAAAATTCCTCCACAGCTTAATAAGTAGCAAATTGTCCAATGGGAAATTCCAATGAAATTAATATTGGTGACTTCAGTGAACTGACAAAGAAGTATCCATAACTAAATCATTAAATGAGCTTTTACTGATGAAGTTTTAACGCACAATTAGGATAAGAATACAAGGGGAACAATAGTGTGTATTTGTGTGGTCCATTTCTTCAAATGTAATGATACAATTTTAGAATTAGCTCTAGAATTTAGAGTTTATATGTCTTCTTTCAGGCCTTGACATTTTTGATGACCCTCTGCAATCTGTTCTTCCTGAGCTGTTGCAAAATCACTATTAGAAACAATGCAACATAAGAATTAAAAAATGTAGGTATATTATATGAGTGTATTAGCCACACAGAATGATATAATTGAATGATAACGGTGATGATATGTAAGAATTTGTAAGAATTTATTTTTTGATATTACTATGTTCTTATTCCTACAAGAAGTTAGCACCAACTTCAACACAAGGTAATTTATATCAAATTATAAATTCTTAGTATTCAGGACTGGTTTGTTTTAGTTATATTTCCTAAATTAATTTAAGATACAAACTAAACTGCCTAAAAGTCAGGGAAATTTTATCTCGAGTGCCACTTGCCTGTTCAGCAGCAAAGAATAAATGAACTGCCTTAGATGCTACTTTAAATGGGTTCTGTTAAATAGCGGGTTCTTTGGCGCAGGAATGAAAACGAGGTAACAGTACAGGGCAACTCATAGTTTATTTCACGCAGAATCTGTACTGAGAGAAAGGCTGCAACTAGCCGCAATATATAGTTTAGCCCCTAGGCGGCAGCCAATAGGTTTGAGTCAGCCATTGCCGCCTAGTGATAGCCAATTGCAGCATTGGAGACTTAGAGTCTGGGTTGCTGGAGAGCCGTTAGCTGCTCCAGCAACCCACGTGGTATTACCAATGAGCCCAGTACATAACAGTTTCTTTTTTTTTTGCTTGTTTGCTATGTTACTTTTAGTGTCTTCCTTCATATCCATTTTTTATTTCAAATTCTGAAATCACAGAAGAGATTGGATATTTCTTCTCTCTGCTGTAATGTCACAGATCAGTTTCTCTGGGATGAGTCCAGAAGAGAAATTTATAGTAAAATTTATAGTAAGGGTGGTCCCACTCTATTATTCTATATGTTCATTTTTCCCTAAAACATGAAGACAAATATATCCAGTCTTTCTAATACTTGGGTTTGTTTGTTTTGATATATCAAGAACTTGTAAATTGAATACTTTGGGGGTTTCTTCTCCTTATCTGAGAATTAACAGTAATTTAATAATAATTTCAGCAGATTATTTTGAAGAGAGCAACAAGAACTAAAATATAAAGATCAGAACCACATTCTGTTTGATGGTGATTACAGTTAAATAATGTAGTATCACCCATAACCAACAGATCTGTGTTCATCTGCATTGCATGCAGTGACCCATCTCTAAATCCTTATTCAAAAAAAGCAAAGAACACAGTTCGACTCTTGTAATTTAAGAGACAGAGAATACATTTGTTGGAAAATAGAAATATATTTTCAAATAAAACAAAAATCAGGGTTCAAGCCACTCACCCCAATAGTTCAGAGCTTCACTTGTCTTGCACAGAGCTGAGATAAAACTGATGAATCTCATCTGAGCGATCTAAACTGAGCTAAATTTACGGGCTGTCATCCTAGTGCCCCTCAGACTATGTTGCATTACAGTTGCCAAAAGGACCAAACAATCCAACTGATGGCATAATTAAGTGAAAACTAGTTAAGAGCTAACAATCATAGTGAAGAAGGGTGCAAATATGAGCAACAGGCTGGATTTATTATTTATATAAGAATCTAGTGAATCATACATGATATTTGAGAACAGCCTAATATTGACTGCACACATTTTCAGCAAAAGATACTGTACACATAAAGTATTAAAGAGGAAAGAAAGTGCTTCATCAAAATTAGCTGAAGTGTAAATCATGAAGCTATTTTGAAATATCAAATACAGACAAATATGTAGTGTGTATAATCCTAACTACCTTGTAAGTGTAGCTCAACAAAACTAAAAATACAGTTTCTTTTCTGTAGTTCAAATATTTTTTGTTTTGAAAGAAACTCTGTTTTATAAATTTTTAAAAATGCAGTTGTGGTTTTTGTCTGGTTTGGTTGGGGGGAGGGGAATATTTCCCAACTACCGTACTTAGGAGAGAACCTGTAAATTTATTTCCAAGAGGTTAAGGTAAACTTTTGTTTTCAGTACTGCATAGTTAAGATTTTTTTATTATTGTTCTGGCCACAGAAATTGAATTCAGAATTATAGGCCTTAGAAATGTCAAAGCCAATACATTTATAGAACAAGTTATATGTATGTGATTTAAATTAAAAAATCAGCTGTTTGATGAGATTAATAGTGTCAGTGAAATAAAATGAGTTTTCCAAGCAGGTTAATAATGTTGTTTGTAATATTGTATTGTTCCTGATTCATCTATGCACCCAAGTGATGTAGGGTAATAAATGAGTTTATGTAGTATGATGGTATAGTCTGTGAATGGATAAGGGCCCCCTGGGCCTTCAAAATGGTGCCATCAGCTTTAGATGTTGAGAGAGCCCTCAAGATGTGTCCTCCCTTGGCAAAACCCCTAGCTGGATTAGCTAGAAGCCTCTGGAAACATAGTCATCAAATAATTGGCTTTCCAGCAAATTCTTCAAATTGTGGCCTACTTAAACATTGTTTTTATCTTTTATTTTTCCCTTCTCTATTTCCATTTTCATTTAAATGTTTGCTTACTCATAATTTGTTTTTTCCTTAGTTTCAATTCAGTTATACTTCATCGTTATTCCTTTCTGATCTTGCCATGTTGGCTAGGTTTTAGTCTGCTTCCTTTTTTGAAAACAAATCATGCTTTGATAGTTCAAACTGCCTATATTCAAGATATTAATAATCTACAACTTTGTCTAAGAACTTATGACCTACTGCAGGTTTTCAGGCTTTCTCACTTGGGGCTTTGCTTACAGATAGAACTCCCCAGAATTGATCTACAGGCCAAAGGATCCAGTGGGCACCAGTTATAAAATGGGGGGAGGGGCTTCTTGCCTGTTTTAATTAGTCTGTACATATGTTTTAAGTTAATATTGTATTTTTTTATTAAACTGACAACTTTAATGTGATTTATTCTTAGTAACTGATAGGAAGGTACAAATGTATTCTCTTGTAGCAAGGAACAAGGATAGTTCTACATTATGAAACAGCCATATTACCCATGATTTATAATGACCACAGATCTTTCATTAACTGCTTCATCATGTACTATGGTTAATCAGTTTTCTAAGGAACTAAGCCTACATTTTACAATGGAAGGCTTAGAGTTCCATTTTAAAAGAAGAAGTGGGTCAGTTTATAGTAGGTGTCATGCTTATTAAATCTGGATAACTGGACTGTTTACATTGCAAAAATTATAACAAGTCTTCCGGGTTTTCATGCTGTAAAAATGAGGCCCAATCTGAATTGGTTGGGAGTTGGAGTACCTAAATATAAAACCAATATGCTCAAGTGGAGGCTCTTAGCAGATAACCACATGCTATATGTGAAAATGGAGAGATACAGAGCCCAGCCCATCTGCTGGTAGGTTGGCAAGTACCAGAAAGATATACCGATAATGACTTATTTTTGGCCAATGACAAAGTCAAGAAGGTGGCTTTATTCTGACAAAGTTTGATCTAGACACAGAAGAAGACTGTTTTCCATGGGAGGACATTGTGGATCTACTTGGTACATTTGGCAGGAGACACCCTAACCAGTGCAGTGTGTATTTTCTTGAAAGAAATTTCCCTCATTCCAATCATTCCCCTTGATACAAATAATGCTTTTTTCATCTTTAGAAGCCATGTTTCTGTGATGCTCCCAGAACACTGCAACATAATGAAAGGGAAATAAAAAAACCTATCATAATAAGACTGAATTGGAAGCATCAGATAATAACAATAGAAATAGACTCAGACTTATACAGTGCTTCACAGTGCTTTACAGCAGAGGCCCCCAACCTTTTGGGCACCAGGGACCGGTTCTATGGAGAAAGATTTTTCCGTGGACCAGAGGGGGCTTGGTTTCACTTGCTGCCTGCATCCAGCAGATGGGGCTTCACTTGTTTGCACAGCCTGGTGCCGGTTGACAGACCGGGGGTTGGGACCCCTGCTTTACAGCCATCTCTAAGCAGTTTACAGAGTCAGCATATTGCCCCCAACAATCTGGGCCCTCATTTTACTTACCTCAGAAGGATGGAAGGCTGACTCAACCTTGAGGTGGTGAGAATCAAACTGCTGGCAGCTGGCAGTCAGCAGAAGTAGCTTGCAGAACTGCATTCTAACCACTGCACCACCAAGGCTCTGCAAATGCTGCAAAGAGAGAACAGACAAGCCCTCTCTTTTCTCCACAGACCAAAACTAGGCTAGCTTGTCTTTTGTGGCCTCCAAACCTTTCTCCATTGGTCCCTGAATGTTTCTGCAGCACACTTATTTTTATTTACTAAAAATTCACTGCGGAAATTCAGTTAACTGGCAGCACATATCTGATAATGTTTAATTGTAGTTATACTTTCTTTTGGTTCAGGCACCTTTGGGAATAGAGCCAAAACCTTTAGCTGGAAAATGGTTATGCATCTGGACTTTGTAGACAGCTATCTCTGGAATGGCTCTTTCCTATTTTTCTTTGAAAGTTGCTTCTCCCTCAGAGAAGTCAAATGAGATTCAATGACCAGATCACAAGGGTAACAATATTAGGAATGGTGGCCGAAAGGGGTCACCCCAGTTTTTGAAAGGCTTATTTCAGGAGGAAGAGATCCTCATGAAATTTATATGGGTTGTACCTGGAACAACCCTCAAATCAAAAACTAAATTATTATTTCTACTAACTTCCCATTGTTAGGCCTCATCGTGGCACCACGCAAGTCATCTCTACTTAGGGCTGCAGAAACCACTATCAAAGCAAAGGTAACGCCCATGCCCACAGCTGGAACCATAAATGAGCAAAATTTAAAATTTGAGCTTTTGGGGGGGAGATGTAAGTTTCAGAATGGCAGCCCCTGAAGCTGAAACTTTTCTGTTCATTGTGACGGACAGCAGATATACCACCAAAAGCTTGGTCAGATCACATCTATGCTCATAGCTTGTCCATGTGTGGTACAGGCCTGACAGATTTAATTCGGGGTCATTAAGGGGACAAATACAGTCAACAGAAGGGCAGTCTGTTGCAGTTGTTCTTAAATAGGCTAGCTCACTTAAGGACATTGGCATGTTTGTTTCTCAAGTCTAGCTTATCACAGAAACTACTGACATGTCTTGGGAGTGACATCCTACGAGGATCTGGGCCCTGGTAACCTGACTGGGCCCTCATGCAGTTAGTCTCAGGGCCTGAGGAACAACACCATCAGGGATTAATCACCATTCTTCTGGGCCTGTTTCCTATGACAATCTATTTCTTAAATCTGATGAGCAAGGGCTTCTGGAGTGCAAAAAACTGGGGCTCTGGGCCCCCGCTCCCCTGTGAATAGTGGGAACTTATTATTGCAGACACCATTGGATATAGAGGCCTATCTGATTCCATGGGGGATGGAGGGGACGGGGGTCTGGTTCCTTAGTGGGCAAGGGGGAATCCAAAGTTGTAGATGACAAGAGTCATGAGCTATCGAGTTATTTCAATAGAAATGGTTGTGATTCAGATCTGAGCAACGATGAAGCTGCTGAGTATATAATATATTGCAGATGGTAAAGAGTGAAAATGTGCCAAGAAGGAATAGGAGACTCTGTTGTTAATAAAGAATTGGAGAAAAAAAGAAGTGATGCTGAAGTAAAAGTTCACACAGTTTGCAAGCTAAACCAGCAAGCAGAACTCTCATAAGTCTTGCATAATTGATTTATAATGTTTGCCAAGTGGCACATTAGTTTGTCAAGAGTAATTAAAAGAAAAGTTAGATGAACTGTTGTGCGATCAGCACAAAACAAAGTGGTGTAACTAACTGAATGCACTTATGTTAATGTATTTTCTTACAATTCAGATGTAAATTAGATGTAGTCTCTGAGCATAGGAAAAGAGATTTTGGACCTTTTTAGGTAGAAAAAATGAACAATTATACAATTCCAGAATTACACATTGCAAAATTAAAGTGCAAGGTGTATACTTTTCAAGCAAATTGGACTGGTCCATACAGAATTACTAATGGCATTTCTCCAAGTCTGCATTCATTGACTACAGAGAAAGCATTGCTGGGTTTATCATTTCAAAGTCAATTCCTTACAGCTGCAGTTATGTATGTTTTGTTAACTACACGCATTATCTATTAGTATCATTGTAAAAACATATGTAGTGTTTGTTCATACAGTCTGATTGTGTTAAAGCTACCTGTGGGGGAACGTTCTCCAGTATGCCTTTTTCACATGATGATGTGCCTAAAATCCTCAGAAAGGACCAGCTTCTGAGAACAATTCTGCTTTGTATTAAATAGCTTAGATTCTGAAGCCATCGTCCCAAGATTTACACTGTACGCTATGCCTACAATTATCTAAAATTGGGTGGAGAATTTTTGCCCTTCTCTAAGTTGACCTCCCCACCGAAGGGTTTGATGAGAAACGGCAATTCATATTGTTGGAAACAAACACATATTCCTATATACGTTTTGGCTCATGAAAACCAACACGTGAAGTTTGCTGTTTGAACGTAACGCTAAATTCTGATCGCTAAGATAAAACACTGCTCTTTAGCAATGAAAAATGAAAAATAAGCAGAGTGGCCAATGAAAAATGGCCACTCTGCTCCCTCCCAAGCTGCACCAAGGACCAGAGGGTAACAAAACCCAATCATCCACAACCCCTTGCCCTTGTTTGCAGCCAGCGTTGTGCACTAAAGATAAAGGGGGAAAATCACACCCTGGCCTGATTCCCAAAAGCAGCGTGCGGTTTGAAATTGATAAGCGATTGTGTAACCATTGTCAAAGTTGTCCTAAGACAGGGGTAGGCAACCTCGGCTCTTTTATGGCTCATGGACTTCAACTCCCAGAATTCCTGAGTCAGCATAGCTGACTCAGGAATTCTGGGAGTTGAAGTCCATGAGTCATAAAAGAGCCGAGGTTGCCTACCCCTGTCCTAAGATTTAAAGACAAAACACCAAAGCGGAAAGCTCCTTATTAAGAAGCAGAGTGGAAAAACCGGACGGAGGGGGGGGAAGGAGAGGAAGATATCCTTATAGAAAAGCCCGGATTGGTCGAGGTGAAGCTGTGCCTCTTGACCAGGGGTAGGCAACCTTGGCTCTTTTTCTGACTCGTGGACTTCAACTCCCAGAATTCCTGAGCCAGCCAAGCTGAGGGGGAAAGGGAGAGGTAGCCAAGCTGAGCCACGGCTGGCTCAGGAATTCTGGGAGTTGAAGTCCGCGAGTCATAAAAGAGCCAAGGTGGCCCACCCCCTGGTCTTGACGCAGGAACCCTGCGTCATTGTCAGCGACAGCGCGAGTGACTTGATTTTGAGCCCTTCGGCTGCGCTCCTTCGTTCCATGGACATCCGGGTCTCGGCCAGTGCGTGCGGAGGGCGGAGCTTACGAGGCCTGGCTCGGCAGGTGTGTGTTTGTGTGTGTGTGTGTGTGTGGGCGTCGATGGCGGCGGCGGCGACGTCGTTGCTCCTGTCCTCCTTGGCTGCCCGGCTTTCCCAGTCGGCCACCGCCCGCACCTACGGCATCTTTTGCAAAGGGCTGACGCGGACCCTCCTCATCTTCTTCGACTTGGCTTGGAAGCTCCGCATCAATTTCCCTTACCTGTACCTCGTGGCTTCGATGATGTTCAACGTCAGGCTACAGGTGAGCTTTTCTTTGGGGTGGGCAGAAATCATCATAAGACCATGAAGGGCTGCCCACATTAGGTCAGCCTCTGCCGGCTTTACTTATTTGTAAATTTTATATTTGACTCCCTTCACAAACATGGTTTATCAGCAAGCTGAGATTCCTGGACTCGCCGCCCAGCCAAAGGTAAACTTAAGAGATGGATGCAGCGACGTGAACTAATGGCTTACTGTGGCTTAACTAACCTTGCTATCTGGGTTTGCCCTGCCTAATTGGCAACACACTTAAGCTTGGTTGCCGAGTTGCCATACCTGGTGGGTTCATCCGATATAAAATGATTTATTAACTAATTAAAAGGGAGTTTGCCTACCGCGCAAAGCCACCTGAAAACAAACCAAGGTTAAATATCAAAGGTGTGTGCGCTGTGAAGGTAGCTGCTGAGGATTAAGCTCACCTGGCCTAAATTAGAAGGTAGTAAATCATGTTGATTGTAATGCTTACCTATGCCTACCTCGATGGTTTTCTGAATTAACTCTGTATTGCAGATCTTCATGATGTATCAAACCAAAAGGTAAGTCCCTTGGAGTAATTTCCCGCAACATCCTGAAGTGGAATTAGATTATGTTTTACTTACGAATGTGTACATTCTGCCCAACCCTAGAGCTTCAGTGACTAGCAACTAAATAATTATCATACAGAGAAATGACAGTAATAATATAAAAGCAGGATATGACAAAAGGGACATATTTCGACCAGTGGTGGGATTCAAATATGTCAACAACCAGTTCTCTGTGTGGAGGCCGCTTCCGGAAGTCCATTCTGGGTCTGGGCAACAAAAAATTAGCTACCGGTTCTGCTAAAGTGGTGCGAACTGGCTGAATCCCACCACTGATTACAACCCTCTTTTAATTCCCAAATGGGAAAGACTGGATTTTAAAAATCCATTCTCAGCCCCAAATATACTCTTTGGGTAGCGCTGAGCCAGGTATTCTTTCTCAGTCCAGCCTACCCCGTAAGGTGGTTTTAGTGAGAGAACAATTGGAGGAGAAAGCATTGTATTGGTTCCACTGAGGACAGAAGAAACATGAATTTTACTTGAATGTAAATAAAGCTAATGAATGTAAATAAAGATGTATGCACTCATTTACACACTCATTTAAGTGTTCAGAATTAGGTTTATACATTTCTTGGTTTAGTGCAAAGACTAAGAGCAGATCTCAAGACAACATTGGGGTTCAGATTAAGCTGTTTCAAAAATGATAAGAGCCCCTCTTTCTTTGAGACCTTTAGGGTTGTGTTAACCTACGGGTCGGCAACCCGCGGCTCCGGAGCCGCATGCGGTTCTTTAAGCCGTCTCCTGCGGCTCCCAGGCGCCCGGTGCGTGCGCACCACTCCAAAGGTTTGGAGAGCTGCGCGCGCACCTCTCGGAATGGGCAGCAGCGGTACCCGTTTGGAGACCTGCTGGTGCCCGTCTGGGTGTTCAGGCGGCAGTTTGGGGGTCCCGGGGGTGGCTCCGGCGGCGCCTGGGCTGAAGGCGGCGCCGCAACCCAGTGCCCGTCAACACGGAGACCCGTCGCCGCTGGCGTGCAGGTGCGTCCACATAAAGTGGAACCGCGTGCGTGTATCCACGCACGCGCATGCGCAAAAAAACAAAACGTTTTTGTTTTATGCGCTGGCTAACAGCTTTTGGGGGGGAAGGGAAGGCAAGACTGTCAAACACTGGCGCTAAACCGAAGAGGAGGTAGAGCAGCTCTTCCCAAGACGCAGCATAAACGTGGGGAGGCGAGGGGGAAACCTCAATGCTTCACTTCCTAAGCAGTCCTAAGGATCGCTAATTTAACAAAAACGGAAAAATAAGAAAAGAAATTGTCGGGAGGGTGTGGGGGGGGCCGGGCGGAGTGGAAGGAAGAGAGAATATAAAATGCTTCAGGCGCCGGGATTTCTCTGCCTGAATCACTTATAAACGCCGTTGAGAAAGTTTGTGTCAATAGCCTTGCGGCCCACTTGAGGAATCTCCTCAGACGCCACTTCTTGGATTATTACAGTCAGGTTGGCGGCCTCTCTCCATTGGTGGAGTCCTCGCCACCAGCCGCTCCCTGGCCCGCCGGAGAGAGACCGAGTTTTTTCCCCCTTTTCGGCCGCTCACGTAGCGGCCAGGTGGCTCAAATCTTGTTCCCCTTCCGCTTCCTCTGAGATCGATGCAGCTCCCACTTCGAATAACTCATTGCTGGGTTGAATAAGCCCCTCAAATCCTTTCCGCGAGTTTACTGGGGGGAGGGGGAGAAACGGCGATTCTTATAAAAACCCCTACCACCATCCCATCCTCAATCCTATCCCAAATCTGCTGGGATCTACTTCGCCGCGGTTTGGGATACACGTGATCTGCTAACTTAAAAGAGCCCAGCTACAAGATGAAGCGTGTTGGCTTAACTTGGGACAGGAGGTGGGGGGGGTTAAGTACCGTGAGAATCAGACCGTTGCCTGAACCGTGTGGTTCCTTCCGTCTGTTCAGACGGCGAAGTTGGAGAAGGGGAGTGTGGGGGGAAACATTACGTCAGTTCCAATTTACACGGAGGGAAATTAGCTGATCCCGCAATGACAATATCTTCCCACCACTCCACTTCTGCTAATGGTTTCATATATTTTAAACATGGCATTTAAGGGAGGGGGTGGGTGTTCGGCTCCCGCGACCTCTCATTTTTTTAGTCTCACGGTTTGATTCACTGAACAAACATGTGCGTAACGCATTTACTGTATTTTCCTCTGGACTATCCTAGCAGCGTGACTTGGACATTTTGTTTTATGCGCATGCGCGTGCGTGGATGCACGCGCGCGGCTCCCACTTTTTTTTATGTGTGATGGAACCGGTTCCCAGTGGCTGTTTTGCTTTTTCAGGTTGCCGACCCCTGTGTTAACCCAATACACTAAGCCACAAAACAGCCACTCCTTGCCTGGCCAATTAGTTTTATGAGTAATTGTGTTGTGTAGTTCTAGAAAATTGGATTGAATAAATGGATAAGAATAGCGCAGCTTGTTTCCTATTCCAATATTAAAGTGAGAAAAGCAAATGTCAGTCATCTCTTTCGTTGGATTTGAACTGTGGCATACCCAAAATTCAAAACATAGATGAGTTAATAGTGAACTCTCTCTTCCAACAAATATATTTTTCGGAACTCTTAGTTATCATTTGTGTAAAATATTTTGGTTGAACTTTCCAGGTTACACTGATTTGTTCCCAGTTAGGTGATCCTTGGATGATCCCATAGAACAGGATTTAAATGCTGTGAATGCTAAATATCTCAGATGTAATCCTACGAAAGGATTGATTAACCAGCAAATCAGCAGACAACGTTACACTAGCTTAATAGGCAATCTGTGGCCTTCAGTTGTTATATAATTACACATATGCTTTGACCATGCTTCTAGAAGTACTCGGAGTTGTAATTCATAAACATCTGGATTTCTGTAGGTCACCCTACAGTAGATACTACCAGCTGGTAAAAGGCAGTTCCGTACATCTTACTGATCTTCCCAACATTGCTGCACTACTGTTTTCTGTATGTTAACAATTGAAGGCAACAGGTGATATTTTATTTTGGGATATGAAACTTGTTAACACTGTGCAGGTAGAACTCGTTCAGTTTCTTAAAATTGATTTCTCTTTGGTTCGTAGATTTCTCTATAATGTGTTGTTCTTATGATGAAAATCGTAATCATCTTGGTCCAAAAACAAGTCCCTTAAATCTGGATATGCTTTAATGTTCCATTTAATGTGTTTAAGAAAAGGTGTTCCAGAATAACTTTGAAGTGTGACACCACAGATCACTTTGGAGCCTTATTGGTCTAAACAAGCAATTGTCTGATGCTAATGTTCTGGTATTTAGTTTTATTGGATAGTGGCAAATGCCACATTCAACAAAGTGCAAAAGATTTTAAATTGCAGCAGTCTAATTTTGGCGCAAAAGATAAAGAGTACTAGAAGAGAGAGAAAAATAAGTTTCTGAAGTACACTTACCTGGTTTTATGAAAAGTTGGATACTGCGTGCTTGTTGTTGACGCCGTAGAATGCTGTGTAAAATAAAGTTCATCCTTCACAGTTTATTAGTACTGCTATTACTTACAGATGGTCCTCGCTTAACGTACCGTTGTTTAGTGACCAAAGTTATGACGATGCGGAACAAGGAGTACTTGCATTGGGTTTTCATAGTTGAAACTGTCAGTGTCCTCACTGTCATTTTGTGATTCAAACGTTTGGCAGCAAGGCTTGCCATTACAACGTCACAAATCCTGCAGTTGTGATTGCCATTAGCAACCTTCACTGCCAGCTTCTGACAAGCCTCATTTCAATGGAGAAGCCAGCAGGAGATTGCAAATGGTTATTGTTAGAATATGTTGTTGAAAAAATGGTTTGTTTAACAGAGTATTATTAATACACAGTGGAAGTTGTACTGGGACTTTTAGGCAAACAGTAATGCACTAACACGAGTTTTATAACTTATTTTTACTCAGACAACAAAAAGAAACACAGTAAGAAATAGTCCAAGTATCAATCCAGTATCATGCACATAAAAGTCAGTCCATAAAAACATAGTATCAAAATACAAAAGCTGCTTACCAATATCAAAAACAATATACACTATAGCAAGCAGTTGATTCTTGAGAGAATAAATATCAAGTTAGCAAACAAGAGAACAAGAGGTATCCAAACACTAACATCAAACACATATACAAGAGCAACTACGTGTAACATCTAACTCTCTTTTATGTGGAATAATTACAGCCACACCCTTAGGCCGTTTAACTCCTTAAAGGTGCTTTTACTCCATTATATAATATTGTCACCCAAATCAAGTTTAATCTCTAACAGTTATGTAACTATGGGACAATGCAACCGCGTAGGATTTGCCTAGCAACAACTGGAACTGTTGGAATTAGTGTTGTAAGTTGCCACTGTCATCTGCCTTGCAACAATATTGCTTAGCAGTGGAGTGCCCAGTGAAGAGAGGACTATTTGTATATGTTGCTCCATTTCTTTAGATTCTGATTTGTTTTAATTACGTTGAATAAGCAGCTTGATTTACATACCAGACTAAGGTAAAATCAGACAGATTTCAGAATAAGTTAGATCAATTGAAGTATCTTGTTTTATTGAGCCATAAAATTTAAAAGGGGCTGTGGTGGTGTTCTAGTGTAGTTGATGGGTTTTTATTTGCTTAAAGCAGTTCTATGAGATGATTTGGGTTTAATTTAAAGCTGCCTACTGTATAATCTATGCATTAACAAGTGATTATACCCAACATGTATATTTTACTTTTTCCTCTAAAATGGGAATGCCCTTAATTAATGAATAATAGTATCAAAATAATATACGGGTAGGAAAACATCAACAAACATAAAAAAAGTCATTTTTTTAAAAAAAAATATTTAAACCATGCTGTGCTGAAACAGGATTATAAAAATCATGATTTAATTTGTTGAATCAAATGCAGATTAAACAATACTTTATGGCCTTGGATTCTTTCACCAAATGTTAGTTCAATCTATCTACAGTTCAAAGTAATAAACTTATTTGATTCCTCAGATAGGCAACATGAGACCACAGGGGTGATTCCTGCTTATTTTCTTCTTCATCTTCATCATCTTCATCATCATCATCATTATATTATGATGTTGATGATGTTGGAAGAAGCCTTGGTGGTCTTCTAGTCCAACCCCCTGCTCAGGCAGGAAACCCTAGCATTTCAGAAAAATGGTTGTCCAGTCTCTCCTTAAAAACTTCCAGTGTTGGAGCATTTACAACTTCTTGAGGCAGATGGTTCCACTGATTAATTGTTCTAACTGTCAGGAAGTTTCTCCTTAGTTCTAGGTTACTTCTCTCTTTGATCAATTTCCATCCATTGCTTCTTGTCCTGCCTTCAGGTGCTTTGGAGAATAGCTTGACTCCCTCTCCTTTGTGGCAGCCCCTGAGATATTGGAACACTGCTATCATGTCACCCCTCACCCTTCTCTTCGTTAAACTACACATACCCAATTCCAGCAACCGTTCTTGATATGTTTTAGCTTCCAGTCCCCTAATCATCTTTGTTGCTCTTCTCTGTACTCTTTCTAGAGTCTCGACATCTTTTTTACATCGTGGTGACCAAAACTGGATGCAGTATTCCAAGTGTGGCCTTACCAAAGCATTGTAAAGTGGTATTAACATTTCAGATGATCTTGATTCTATCCCTCTGTTAATGCAGCCTAGCACTGTGTTGGCTTTTTTTTTGGCAGCTGCAGCACGCTGCTGGCTCATATTTAAGTGATTGTCCACTAGGACTCCGAGATCTCTCTCACAGTAGCTACTATTGAGCAAGGTACCACCTTTTGGCCAATCTCAGCCAAACTCAAAATATGCATGTTGTTGTACTTTGACAATAAAGGTTCACTCATACCGTACCTGTAAATTATACTTTATGGTCATATCCCACATCAAAGTTTCTGTAATCTAAACAGGTCCCTTAACTGGTCAGTTCGGTTTCAGATAAAGCTATCAAAATTGATTAATTTTATGGTTTTAAGGATAACCAGTTTATTTTCCTGTGTTTTTACTTTCTTGCAGGTTCACATTGAGATTCATTAAATCATGTCTTTCGTTACAATCAGAAAACATTCCACCACTTACTTTGGATTACTGCAGTGCAGAGCGTTGAGGACGGGGAGATGATGCCTTTCTCTTTTACCTGTATGGCCCAGGAAGAGGATTTAGGACACCATCCCCTGCAGCGAAGGACTAACCTAAATCAGCATGAGCAGATCCTTCACCTTCTAAGGGTCCTTTTCCTACTGAAAAGCACTCAGATGGCTAATCATCACTGGCAAAAGGAATTTTTCTCTCTCAAAATCAGATGCTGCCCTCTGTTTCATGCTATCCCACTGTCTGATATTGGTGAAAAAGTCTTACCACGTTGGAGTAAAGTAACCAGTCGAGTCATCTTATCCAAGGAATCACTTGGTTTATTAGAGAAAGATCTGGGGAAAGTCTTTAGTCCCTTCAATAGCACTACAATAACTGGTTGGTTAGAGAGAGGTCATGACTTTAGTAGCGAACGAAACGGGTGGAGAACACTTTATACACTCTGCACATTTTTGACTCTCAGAGCCCCAGTGTAACCAGAAGCGACAATTGTTAGAACTGGAATTAAGGGTCGACGATGAAATGCACCTTGTTTTAATTGAGATGTTGATTTGTAAGGAATTTCGTTCTTCAGATTTGAAATCCAGCCTGGCTGCTTCATTGGGTGAACATCCAGTGGGGCTTTTTGGGGACCAACGTCTTGTCTGTTTTTCTGATTTACTTTAACCTCATCTCTTTACCCAGTAGCTCTGAATATACAGAAATACTTTCCAGTATAAAATATCCAAGCGAGAATCGTCAGGTATCTCAGTGGTTGCTTAGTTATATGAGCATTAGCACCTCAAATCTCTGTCGTGTAATAGTTAAGTGTAAAAAAAGCAGAGTTTGGAAATGGTAGTGCTTTCTGAACCTGCTTATTGAATCTTCCTCACTTGTTATTTTTAACATTTTTTTTCCAGCAGCCGAGTAGTGGTGTGGTTTTATAATACTCTGGACAATCCAAATTTAACAGCATTAAACTGAGCTAAACTGACACATAGGCCGTCAAACTGAGTCAGTACAACCTTCAAGAATCCATTTTGCTACCACTTCTGTGTTAACACCAGCATATTATCGACAGGGTTGAATATGAACAGTGTATGCCTGTGGGTTGTTGCCATATGGTGTGAGAGCAAACACTTTTCAGCTTTTACTATGTATTGCATTTTCCAAGGCATTTCTGAGCCCCCAGCAACACTATATATGAGGCAAGCTGAAAGTTTTAAGAGAAAATAAAGAAGTGGAAATCTTACTGGATTACAGTTTATATATGGTCCAGCAATCCTCATTCTCTCAGGTGCAACAACATGCTGGTTTGGGAGATGGGAGTCCAGTCAAAATGCTGGTTTAGATGCTACAGCATTTTCAGCTGGCCTTTAGGCAATGCAAAAAAAAAAACACCGTGTTTTTTTTAAAAAAACCCTCAAGATATGTTTGTAATGTTCTGAAGGCCTAATCGAGTAGCCCCCTATAAAATGATAGTTGGCTATAGCTGTTTTATAATTATTACTATCTGTATCCAGGTGCATAAGGATAGGCTAAGATGCCTTTTAGGTACTGTTATAGGATTTAATAAAGAATTGTTACACATAAGGCAAATATTTTGAGTCAAAAGCCAAAGGCCGGGTTTCTATCATAGGATAAATAAAGGTCATTTTTCCATTATACCTTCTGATAATTAGAGATGTAGTTTCTCTTGAATATTGAATTATAGTCTAAAATACATTGGAAGTAGTGGCCTTGCCAGTCCTCAGTAGCATCAGTGCTTTAAAAAAGCTATGTAGGTATTTCCAGCTACCAAAACTTCAGAATTTGGATGTGCAACCTGCAGGACCTATGAATCATAAAACATTCTAGGTATACTATAGTGTTTGCAGTTGTACTGCTGTCTTGTAGAAGGAGTAGGAGAACTTCATGACCCTTTAAAGCAGGGTGTCAAACTGTCAGCTCGTGGGCCGGACACGTCATTGGGAAGCCACGCCCACCCCATTGCTGGCAATGGCGAAAAAGCTCTGATACGTTGCGCGACGTCACGTGACGTTGCAAGTTTGACATTTCTGCTTTAAAGATTCACCATTTTATTATGCAGGCATTCTTGAGACTGTGCAGCTGATGAAGTGACGTGCAAAAGTGCATGCGATAATTAGCTTATAACACAGAAATCTTTACTACAAAGCTAAGGTTAGCTCTTTTCAATCGGTTGCAATGATTATCCATTTTAAATGGCAATACTATGTAATACATTAGCAGTGAGGTTAAGATTTCAGAGAACAATATTCTTTCAAGCCAAGGGGACTTCACCCTAATTGTAGAACAATTCTTAAAATGCTACAATTCTTGATTATTTCAAGTTTCCTATTTCTAAAATCTTTTCCACAAGCTTAACAGGAGTTATGTTCTGATGTTTTCCACCTGTGAACAATGTATATGCATCACTTTTTAGTGTTTCAAAAAGGATTTTGATGAGAAAGTTTTTCAACTCTTAATCAAGTTCCCTATTGCTTTGTGTTAAACTCCTAAAGAATTGAAACATTCCAGCACAGCAGAAGGAAATTTGCATTTTGCCATCCATATCAACACATCCACAACTTTGTGTAGCTTGATAAGGTTTACATTCAGCCTGATTCTCTGACATTTGTTTCATATTTTCTATCGGCAAAATTAGCATGCTAACAATAAACCAGAATCCAGAGATCTTGACTGATAAAAATGAAATCATGCTTAAAGAAACGTGAGATTATGGCTATTCTGATTTAAATATAACTATCATCTACTGTATGTAAAAGTTCTCCAAAGTCTGAAAAAGCTTATATTTCATGTACCTGCATTTCAAGGATGAAGCTGAAATTGCCTGAAGATCCCCATCCATCATTTTGGACTTTGGATTGGATTGTGTCTTTCTTTTAGTAAAGTCTGCACTTTATACTTGGAGACAGGGACTTATTTTCAAATGGTTTTTGCACTAAATAATTATTTTGTCAACAAGCTTACATAGACAGTTTAGTAAGACTTTGTTAGTAGGAATTGGGTAGGCAGGAGTAGGTGCAAAAGAGGGCCTTGTTTCTGGAAAAGTCTGAAGTGGCTTTTGCTGCATCCTTGTGCAAATATTATTCATTTTGGTTCAGAACCAATCAATGTATCGAGCTGTGAGGCCACTTGTTGTTGTTAGTTGCGAAGTCGTGTCCGACCCATCGCGACCCTATGGACAATGTTCCTCCAGGCCTTCCTGTCCTCTACCATCTTCTGGAGTCCATTTAAGCTCACACCTACTGCTTCAGTGACTCCATCCAGCCACCTAATTCTCTGTTGTCCCCTTCTTCTATTGCCCTCAACCTTTCCCAGCATTAGGCTCTTCTCCAGTGAATCCTTCCTTCTCATTAGGTGGCCAAAGTATTTGAGTTTTAGCTTCAGGATCTGGCCTTCTAAACAGCAGTCAGGATTGATCTCTAGGACTGACCGGTTTGATCGCCTTGCAGTCCAAGGGACTCGCAGGAGTCTTCTCCAGCACCATAGTTCAAAGGCCTCAATTCTTTGGCGCTCAGCCTTTCTTATGGCCCAGCTTTCACTGCCATACATTGCAACTGGGAAGACCATCGCCTTGACTATACGCACTTTTGTTGACAGGGTGATGTCTCTGCTTTTTAGTGTGCTGTCTAGATTTGACATGGCTTTCCTCCCAAGGAGCAAGCGTCTTTTAATTTCTTGGCTACAGTCCCCACTACTTAGCCCTTAAAATCAGGGCGATGTGGACAACATATGGCGTTTTGTCTAGTTCTTATATAGCAAACAAAATATCATTGGCAGGGAGGGACCAAGATGGATTACTGTCCATATGTGGATGTTTATATTTTATGACATCAGTTTATTTTTAGAAGAGTTGATGTACCAAAGGTATTGGCATTGGAACTTAAGGTATACAATCCCTTACAATGTCCCCTTGTTTTAAATGTTAGTTCTAAAAGGCATTGGCGAGTACCCAGCTGTCTTCTGAACAACCATTGAGGCCCTGTTCAACTGCTAGAGAATACTACAGTGAAGTGGTTGAAGACATGCAAAAATGTTCACGTTTACCGATACTCTTCAGCAGCGCTTTTTAAAAACTTAACATATGTTCAAACTAGGATGGATGCAAATGCTGCTCTTGCCTTACAAATGATTAAATTCTTTATTACGGCCAAAGGCCAGCACAACTGCTTTATGAAATCGGGCATTATCCACAGGGGTGCGTCTCCCCCCCCCCCACACACACACACACACAGCATCTTCACAAGAGAAGCAGACTTGGATGATTGTGGCTGTTTTTCATGATTAAAAATGCCTTTACATATAGCCTTACATTGAATTATGCACCTGCATTCAACTTCATATGTAATGCCTGGATTTGCACACTTGGAATGCTTTTGTTTTATCGGTAGTCTCTGTTGTAAGGCTTTGTTCATGCTTACATGGATGTAGACTTCTGCAAAGTTTTTTTCACCTCCCAACATTGTAAGAAGATGAATACTGGAGGAGGAGAGGAGGTTGCTTAGGATGGTGAAACCTCTGAGCCTAAAATAATTTATGTGAATATGGAACCTTTGCTAGCCCCTCCTCTTTGTTTAAAGAGATCAAAGATTGCATTTCTAAACCATGGGTGTCCAACTTTTTGGCTAGCCTGACACACATTGAAGAATTGTCTTGGGATGCATATAAAATACATACTATAATTAATGTATATAAATCACATAATGTCAAAAATTTAAGATCTTGTGGGGCCAAGCTGTCCAGGGCTGCAGGTGGCCTATGGGGCCACCAGTTGGATGGGTCGGACTAAATAGTTTTGTGATGGAACTTGGCAAGTGTAATTTTTCCTACTCCCTCTGGAGGAAGTAAATCCAGCCAATATCCTGTTTGCATTTTTGATATCTGGTGTATTTCCAGGAACCTTATTAAAATTGCTTGAAATTCTTTTGTCAGATGTACTATGCTGAACTAATCTATAGATTTTATGCTGAATTAGCTGGTACACTAAAAACTTCTTTATTCAAATCTGGGGGAGAGTTCCCATACACAGAAAATGTGTATTAAATTACGATTCTTGAGTTCCTTGATTTCAGCCTGTGGACAAAATTTCAGAAGTCTTGCAAGAAGCAAGTGGACTTTTTTCATGTTCTCCACCCAGTTTCCCCAATCCATGTCAGTTTGAGTGAATTTATGCAATACATTCCAATTTGATACATTTCAATGTCTCCACTGCACCTGGCATTGCTCACCCTACAGAACCACATTTTAATTATGGGTTATTAAAGAACCCACCATTGGCTGGACTGGCAAGACTTGTTAATAAATCAAGCTTACAAACTGACTTCACAGGTTGCACACGCTCAGAGAGTCATTGCTAATTTGTGGCTGGGGGCTGCACTTGGTTACAAGCTTTGGAACTGAGATTTTCCTAACTAGACATTACCTGTGGCCTGCCACCTGGCTGAACAAACAAGCTGAAACCATAAACCGGGGTTTAAAATTAGCAATGGTTAGGTTTATAGACTGCAGTCAACTCTGTACTCCTCAGTGCCCACGTTCTAAGACTTGACAGGCATTGGGATTCAGCCAACACATTTCCATCCTTGGCATTGAGCTTCAGGACAACCCAGAAGTATTGGCTTGATTAAGACTTGACAGGCATTGGGATTCAGCCAACACATTTCCATCCTTGGCATTGAGCTTCAGGACAACCCAGAAGTATTGGCTTGATTAAAGCTATCGAACTCAGCATCTTGTTTACAAGATAGCTTTTCAGATCTTGTGTAGTGATTGGCTGGGTTTGAACATCGTGCTGAGCCAGAGTCTCTTAAATGCTGTTATATTATGTAGGTCATCTGATGGATTTGTGGCACTCCAAGCCTTGAGAAGAAATGCTATTGGGGAGAGGGGGTCACTTCTAAGTTACTACAGGTTTTTTTCTGAGATCTGTAAACCCAGGCATGTAGTTTTCACTGTGCAACACCAAAGTCCAAAATCTGGTGAGGATGTATTTTCTCTTCTACACTGAGCAAGAGAAGAAGATGGTGTAGCCATCTTCTAAGTTGGAATGTTTTTAATGGAACTTGCTCCCCAACTCCACTGGTTTGAAAAAGAAAACAGATTCTTCCTCCAACTCCCTTTCAAGGACATTATGCAGTCTTCTCCACCATTACAAAATGTAGTTAAAAACGAAACAAAAGTGTTCGGATACAAACGGGGCTACCTTTAAAATATCTCCAGTAGCCTAGATGAATTTGGACACCATCACTAATTCGGTTTCTAAAAGTCCTCTTGTCCCAAACCCTCCTGGTGTGCAAAAGATTGAGGCTTGATCTGCAGGCCCTGTTGAAAGCTGATTACATAGGGTTTTGTTTGGTAAAATAGAGGCTCCTCCAGGACTGGAATTCTTTAAATGTGAAAAAACCAAACCAACGGGGATTGTGTGTATTTCTTAAGCAGATGATGATGAAATTGCTTGCTCACACCATGTGAGGTTGCTACAAGTCAAATACAGGTCTAAGCATTGGGATTTTTGAAAAGACTTGCATTGGGTGAAACATTGGTGCTGCATTGTGTGTGCTTTTTCTTTTGTTGCTCTTTTAGCAATTTAGCCTAACGCAGGGGTGTCAAACTCAATTTCATTGAGGGCCGCATCAGCATTGCGGTTGCCCTCGGGGCCGGGTGGGTGTGGCCAGGGTGGGCGTGGCCTACTGGGTGGGCGTGGCTAGAGTGCGTATGGCCTACTGGGTGGGCATGGCCAGCTCTACATCGTTCGCATCAAGGGTGCCTATGGGGGCCTGGGCAGAAGTGGGACAGATCTGAGGGTCTCTGGCAGAAGGAGGGTCTCTGGGCCAGGGCCAAGGCAGTGGGGGCCGTTCCCTCACTGTTTCCAGGATGGCTTCGCGGGCCACATGAAACCACTTTGCTGGCCGCATCCGGCCCCCGGGCCTTGTGTTTGACATGTCTGGCCTAACGTATCAACACTGAAATTCATGTATTTGTTGTGATTGTTTAAATTTGAACATGCCGCTGGGTTGTTGTTGTTTTTTTTTTTTTTGAACTGAAAAAGGAGAAAGTTTTCTTGGTAAACAGTGAACTGCAAGTGGGAGAGAGGGGGAATGCTGTTAGTGTTGCCATTAAAAAAAAATACACCCCAATATAGGTAGCCCGCGACTTTTGATGTTTCATTCAGTGACCGCTGGAAATTACGATGGTGCTGAACAAAGGGATTTATAAGCCCTGCTTGAAGTTAGGGCTGCTGTAGGGCTGTCACAGTCACTTGAACAAAATTGGGGCATTTGGCCATCTGTGTGTCCTTAGAACCACCATAGGAATGATGAACACCCCCATTGCCTATCCTCCACCCCCCCCCACCCCAATCCTATCCTGGTAGGTCCCACACACTCCCTACCCCGTCACACCTAGATCCACTTACCTTTTCTATAAATCTCCTTCGGGGAAGCAGTTTAGCCAGCCAACAAACCTGTTGGATTGATTAGATGGCTGAAACTGGTCTAGTGAGAAGTGTGCTACTTTCCACCCACCTCTAGGGCAGTGACTGAGAAAGCCTGGTTGTTCAAAGCTAGCTGTAATATGTTAGACCTTTCTGGAATGATGAGAAGAATGGAGAAAGCGTGTGTCAAATTAGGGGAAATTCTCCATCACAATCCCATGTAGACTTTGCTGGTCATTCAGAATTTCTCAGTTTTTTTGTCCGTGTTTCTTTCATACACAACAGCCTTTCAGTGATGCTTATTGAATGTATTTTCTCACCCCCTCTGTTGCTTCTGCTCAAACCAACTCTATGCAAGGGATTAAACAGTATAAAGTCCCAACTGCAATCAAGTGCAAAACCTAAACGTAAGCTGGGAAAGAGCTTTTTCATCAGTTTAATATCAAAACGAAAAGGATGGGAGGACAAATAAATTTACACAGGGGAATAAGAGTTGTTGGTTGAGATGGACAGCTAGAGAAATCAAATAAATCATTTAAAGAGCTCCTTCCAGTTCATATATTATTTATGAAATGGGGAAAAAATGTAACAGAAAACACATAAGTGAAAGGAATTTATGCTGCTTGCTCTGGCCTGCTTCGAGGTGGTTGGATAGTTGCATGAGGCGTACTAGATGCTAAATTAGGGGCCTGATCCAGCGCACGCTCTGATTCATCTGAATATGACGATGCCTCATCTACAATCTTTGTCATAGATGAAAAGCAAACTGGATTTGTATCTTTTGTCTGGAAATTTCTGGAAGGTGCTGCAGAGGCCATTTGCTTTCGGCAGAAAAGCTTCATTCTAGGGATGGAAAGTGTCAGAAGATTGGAGTTTGACACAATGTATAGATTGAAAACCTTTCCTATAGACTTGAGGTGGTTTAGGACAGGGAAAGAATTTCCTTTTACTCATTACTCATCTCTCTTTCATTTCATTCATGGCTCTATTTGTCCTCAGACTTATTTGGAACCCAACAGTCAATGTGCCACCATAAGAACTTAAATCACCCCTCAGATTCCATAAGTCAGGATGGGGAACTATGGCCCTTTTATGACTTGTGGACTTCAACTCCCAGGATTCCTGAGCCAGCCGGATCAGGAATTCTTGGAGTTAAAGTTCACAAGTCATAAAAGGGCCATAGTTCCCCACGTCTGTGGTTAAGTGGTTGTAGCACCTTTAGCAGCAATAAGTACAACCAAATATTTCCTATACCTGGTGACAAATCTCTCTTTTTTCTTTATAGGAATTCCAGATCCATCTTCCATGGTAGGCCTGGGTTGTATTCAGTAACATTTGTAGGGTTTCTAGTATGAATTACTTGTTGTTGCAACATTTTTGGTGGGTTACAGGAGCAATCAACGCAAAATAATATTGTAGAGTCCCCGGTGCCCTCTGAGTTTGACTGTTTTCATGCAGATGTTTCAGTGCTTTTTCAGTGCTTGAACGAAGTGGGAGTTGCTCCCTGTTTATATGCAGTAGTTTGCCCTGTGTTGATGGGAATGTGGTTTTCTCCTTGGTAGTTCCTTGATTAGACTATTGCTTTCTTCTTTATTGTTTGTCTGGCATTAATCCCTGCTTATCTGTGTGTTGGCTGCTGAAGAGGATGTGTTCTGGTCATTTTATTTCCTTTTTAGCTTTTTTATTGTCTTCTTTGAATGGTGTATGAATGTCACTTATTTCTATGTACCTGTTGATGCTTACTTGCCTGAGTACCAAGCTTCCAGGAATTTGCTAGCATTTTTGGATTTAGCTTTGCATAGGATGCTCACTGTTTCCCAACTGAAAAGCTTATGGTTAAGTCTGTCCATGTGTTGTGAAATTAAGGAATTTTCAGTGTGTCTTTTAGCTGTTAGTTGGTATTCGTGGGTGTGCTCTGCTAGCCTTACACAGAATACCTCCTTACCAACAATCAACACCCCGATAAACAGGAAACATCACCAGGAGCACACCAGACAATCAAGCGGTGAACAACAGTCTAATCAAGGATCTACCAAGGAGAAAATGGCATCCCCAACAATGACAGATCAAACTACTGTCCATAAATAAAGAGCAAACCCTACTCCCTTTTAGCACTGAAGAAGTTATCTCGATGGGTAATGAAATCTCTGCACAAAAACAGCCAAACTTGAGCTGCACACACCATCTCTTCAAATAATATTTTCTGATTAATTTTATTTTTAAAACCTAAATGTTTCATGTATGTGTGTGTATGTGTTTTGTTGGATTCATTATAAAAATGAATTGTTGATTGCCTTCAAGGACTGCATTCATTAAGCATCCTAAAATTAAAAGCATTTTTGAGACTATTAGAGCATTGGGGACATACTGTTTAATTAGTGTATGTTCCATTTTATATATGCTATTTATTTCAATCTATATGGCTGCCCATTTCAACAGTGTGATTTTGAGCATTGAAGAACAATTAAAACCACAAAATAGCAGAGACACTACAATGAATAAGTAATTGGTGATGAGCAGGACTCGGACAGGGCCTACCCATGAACTCCTGAGCTGCTTCAGACTCCACCCCAGAGAAGGCAGGCTGAAGTCTCCCAAGCCTGGGGGGCATTTCCATGAGCCTGGTTATGAGATCAAGGAACTGTTCAATGGCCTTGAACAACAGGATGAAGACCCTCTACCAAAGCAATGGTCAGATGAAAAGGGCCTGAAAGCCATGAAAGTAACGAAACATCTCAAGCAAGCCCCTTCTTAGTTTACATGAAGATAAAATGAAGTACATTTAGACTTGCAAGGTTCTGTTATTACAGCTTCTTACAGTAAAATAAATACTGACCTATGTAGCATTTGTTTCTTAGTCTGGTTTACCTCGTATGGCTAATGGGAGCCTAATGGCCCTTATCTTTTGCCAAGAAAACACCCCTCACCTAAATAACCAAGAGCCAGATGACAAATCCCAGTAAATATTTTCCTAGTCTTAGTTCTGGCATATTGCATAGTTGATTAATTTTGTTATAAAAGAAATGAGGCACAAAACTTTGGTGTTATTTTGTTCACCCAGATTTCTTGAGATGGTAGTTGGACCAGTGGCGTAGCGTGGGTTGTCAGCACCCGGGGCAATTTGCGCCCCCTAACCCGGTGACGTCATGGCACCGCCGAAAAGACGCGCCCCGCAGCGGCGTAGACTTTCCAAGAAGAGTCGCGCGCATGCGGGATGCTTCCGGGTCCCTCTCGAGGGCGGCTGGGCGGGGCTCCGACCTGCAAGAGCCGCTGCATTCAAGCTTGCACGTGAGCCCCACTAAATAAAGCCACACATGCGCACGAAGCTAGGCCAGCCAGCCGGCGGGTCCGTCTTCGCTCGGCCAAGCCTGCCGGGGCGCCTGCGGGGCGCTTGCGGTTGGCCTGAGCCTGGGCGGAGAGTTGGGCGCTTCTATTTATTTTATTCAGTTTATGTGGCCGCCCATCTCACCTGCCGGACTCGTTTCGCTTTGCAAGAAAGAGCAGCTCGAGAGCGGAGCCAAGCCGACTCTGTGCAGCCCTTGGGGCTCCCTGAGCAGCTCAGTGCGAGCGCGCCCCCCCAGATGTTGCGCCCGGTGCGGCCGGCCCCCCCTGCACCCCCCACGCTACGCCACTGAGTTGGACTATTGTAAAGCAATATAGAGAAGGACATCTTGATCTTAATGGAACTGTGGTGGGCTAAGCCCATTTTGTACATTCCAAACATCTGTATTCTCTCAGTTATGAGTAATTTCTCTTCTTATACCATGTTTTCCCAAAAATAAGACTGGGTCTTTTTTCTTTATTTTTTTGCCACCCAAAGAGGCACTAGGTCTTATTTTTGGGGGGTGTCTTTTTTACTCACCTCCGGCACCGACAGCCCTGCCCTGCAGGCCTTCTTCTGCAGCTGAAGGCCTGCATTTTGCAGTCAGGCCTTTGTGGAAGGCCTCTGCAACCGAATACCGAGCTATGGATTCAACCATAGCTCGGTTCTCGGTTGCAGTGGCCTTTCCAGAAATGCAGGCCTGACTGAGAAATGCAGGTGTGTCTACAGAAGGTGCCTCAGAAGAAGTGGGCCAGTGAGGAGAGGCCTAGCTACAAGGTAAGTGGGTACAGGGCACATGGGGCAGATCTACTCCCCCACCCTAGCTTGATTTTTAAGTGTGTACCGCACCACAAAACTAGGGCTTATTTCGGAGGTAGGGCTTATATTAGGGCCCACCCCCCAAAAATCAAGCTAGGGCTTATTTTTTGGATAGGCCTTACTTTCAGGGAAATAGGGTACCTACTGTCAACTTCTGCAACGAACCTAGCTGATGCCATCTTTGTCATTCGTTCTCAGTTGCCACATAAAGAGAAGGGGGAGGGAATCAGGTTCCTTTTACTTTTATTAGACTAAACATAGAACGATCCCATGGGAACCAAGGTCATTCTCATCAGACCCTGAAGGTGGACAGAACTGTCAAGAAGACCACCAGATGCACTTATTGGATAATGTGATCAGCAGCATAATAGAAGGGAGGGAATTGTTACATTTAATTACTTTGAATCTCTGGGGGAAAGTTTAGAGTTGGTTTCACTTTTGATTGTGCCGATATTATGTATCCAATAAATATGTTCTCTGAGGAACTCTCAAGCCCCAGAGTTCTACTTTATTTGGTTTCATTACTCGGAAACTTGACCCCTGTATCTGTTATTTTAAGCATTCTTAATTATTAGCCATTGATTAGGACATTCATGATTATAAACATGATTATTGTTGTAATGTGTGTAAATTGTAACTAAATAATCCCTAAGTATATGAAAGTAGTGATATGTACAGTAAGTGACAGTATATAAAAGTGAGACCTTTCCTCAAATGTTACATCTTGGAATGGATTCGACTTCATTCTATTCTCCTCTCTAATGGTCTCCCTTCTTTTCCAAGTACTTGGCCTTCATTTCTATTGAGCTGGCTGGTTATCCCTGGGTTTGCCACGAGTACTTTCAACTGGTATTTTGATGGGAGACTTACCTGCCATTCCTGAAATGCAGCCATGCAGTCAGAATGCAACATCCGGTTAGCATGAGTAAAAGCAGAAGATTCACAGTTGATATTATCAACAGAACTTTTTCCCGCTGTTTTTTTTTCAGTTGGAATTCCTGGAGCCCAAAATATTCCCTAGTATTTTGTGCCTTATCTGAAACTAAAGTGTAGAGAGGAAAGGAGAGAAAATGGTTTTAAATCAAAGTTAAGTGGGACCAGCTGGAGTGCTTATTTCAGTGGAGCATCTTTGAAAGAAAAGGGATATTTTTAATTGATTACCAGTAAACAAGGTTTACTGATTGCCTCCTTCAGTGACCATTCAAAGTTACAACAGCACCAAAACCCCACAACTTTACAGCCAATACCTGCATTTAAGACTGTGGGAGATGAAAATATAGCCCCGTCCTCATATAACAAAATGAGGCTGGAGCAAACCTGTGATAGGCCCCACAGTAGTGATTTAAAACAAAACTTTGACTTGAACTTTATACTACTTCACAATACGAATGTACTATTTGTAATCTACTGAGCTCTATGCAATATGAAATTGCAAAGTAGATAGGTCTATGTATATTTGGAACATGAGTATTATAACTGTGGGAGAAATAGGGAACTGAAAGTAGCTGATGGATGTGGGTTGCAATGTACACAGGTATATGTGGAAAGTTATGTTCAGCAGAAAGTATATGTGGAAAGTAGGTCAGCAGGGGGTCAGTAAGAGGTCAGCAAAAGTCAGCAGAAGTCAGCAAAAGTCAGCAGACCGTTTGACTACAGTCTTAGAACAAGAAAGGGTATAAAAGGTTGGGACTGGATCTGATTGATTTGCCATTGGCCTATAGCTGTCCTATTGGAATTTGCTATAACAATTTGGTCCTCATTGCAATGGGTTATTAACGTACGTGATGATGTGTTATTATGCTTGCTATGTTCCAAATTATTAGAAAAAATAAACCTCTGAATCTTAAAGTAAGAATTATTGGTTTGTGTTGCTGTCTCTTGCCTTTTCCATTGGGCTTTTTCCACGACAAGACCATTGCAGCTTCCCTTAGTCATGTGATTGCCATTATAGTCAATACAACTTGTTTCATGCCCAAACTGTTGTTATTCCCTCCTTGTAGAAGGGGAGGGGCAAAGCAGGGTAAGGCCAAGGAGAGATTGCCTACAGAAATCCCTTTTTTTATTCTTCACTCCCTTTGAAAGGAATGCAGTTGTGCTCTGTAATATCTCCACTTTGCAGTGGTTGTGATTTCTGTAGGCATTACAAGAAAGTAAGCAAGTACACGATGGGGAATACTCCAGACTGAGTAGTGTGCCTGTGATTTGCCAGTGCCAAGGCATTCCCTTTGATGTACGCTCCCCATGGTGAGCATACTTAATCCATTGTAATCCATTCCTCTCCAATAAATATAAATACATTAATTCCATTTTTATTCATTATCCTAGCACCAGGATGAATACTCAAAAGATCAGGGGAGTGGTTAGGAGGAAAAAAAAAGAAAAAAAAAGCTGAAGGTGTGAAACTGATTAGTCTTGTCAATTTCAAGCCAGCTATCCCAGTGCCAAAGGGCAGGGGAATGGGGGAAAAGAAAACGCAGTCCCAAGTCTCCTGATCTCGCACTTAGTGACCATATAATAAAATTCAGCAAGCATTCTTTTGATAAACAATTCAAGGGGAAAAAAAGCAGCGTGGTAATGCTTAGAATTAAATCTAACATTATTTGAACTGTATTGTTCATATAGTTACTTCCATCAGCAAAAGAATGATGGATTAACAGAAAGTAGCAATTATAGGTAATAAAGGTAGATATGGATAAAGATAAAGGTAAAGGTTCCCCCACACATGCATGCTAGTCGTTTCCGACTCTAGGGGCCGGTGCTCATCTCCGTTTCAAAGCCGAAGAGCCAGCGCTTGTCCGAGGACGTCTCCGTGGTCTTGTGGCTGGCATGACTAGACGCCAAAGGCGCACGGAACGCTGTTACCTTCCCACCGGAGTGGTCCCTATTTTTCTACTTGCATTTTTACGTGCTTTCGAACTGCTAGGTGGGCAGAAGCTGGGACGAGTAACAGGCGCTCACTCTGCTACATGGCACTCGGGATTCGACCCGCTAAACTGCCGACCTTCTGATCGACAAGCTCAGCGTCCTAACCCACTGAGCCACCGTGTCCCTAGATATGGATACAGATATAGAAATATAGATTTATAGCAATCCATAGATGGTGATAGCTATATAGAGATAATATATAGCTATGGGTATATAGGTGGCTATAGATATAGATAATCGATGCAGATACATATGATATAGACATAAATATAATAAATGTTGATGTTGGTCTTATTCTACTTCGGACACCTTATGCTGTCTGGAGAAGTCTCTAAAAGTGGGAAAAGTGGAAAGAGAAAGCAGAAGAAGGCCACAAGCAAGGGGCGGGGGTGGGGGAATAAACTCAGTTATAGTAGCAATTGAACACTGAAAGACTTGAAAGACTGGGTTAGGGACAGATCATCATGGAGAAAAGACAAAGAGGCAGCCACCATTTTCAGTGCCCTGACAATTCCTTGCAGAAATGGCAGTTGCTTTTGGAGCTTTCTGCCCCATCAGAAAGCTACAAACCTCTCCAATCTCTTGCAAGGTTTTAGGAAGTCAAGCCCTGCATGCAAAGGTGGCAACATCAGGACGAGCTTCCTAGAACATTTCCTTTGCTTTAACTTTCTCCCTCCCCCAGAAAGCCACTGATCTTCAATAAAGAAAACAAAAAAAAATATCTAGGAGGGATGGACTTGTTGATTTTTCCCCTCCCTCCAAAATTAGGTGCAAAAATTAAACTCCCCAACTCTGCTCTCCAATCTCTTATCTCTTTTAAACACCTTAACTTGACTCCAGGCTGAAGAGTGCAGAAACGGATGCAAGCAAGCAAGCAAATCTTTCTGCAACTTTTTCCCTTGAACTGAAGAGGGGGAAAAATCACCTCCAAAAGTTTAGCTGACCAGGGACTTGTGTAACAAAATGGAGGACTTTCCTCTCTTTGCAGGCTTTACCTGTCCTTCTGGCTGCCTGTGGATCCCTTAAAGGCTAGTCCAGTGTTTCTCAACCTTGGCCATTTCAAGAGGTGTGGACTTCAACTCCCAGAATTCCCCAGACAGCATAGTTGGCTGAGGAATTCTGGGAGCTGAAGTCCACACCTCTTAAAGTGGCCAAGGTTGAGAAACACCGGCCTAGACTATAGAGCAGAAGTGTCAAACTGCCAGCCCATAGGACCAATGCATCATGCCGAAACTGCACCCACCCCATTGTCGTCAATGGGAAAAAAAGTCACGATACTTCGCGACACGTCACGTGACATGGCAAATTTGACACCCCTGCTCTAGTGGAAGTCCTTTGGAGATGGATTCTTTCAAGCTGATGGGGCAGAAAGCTCAGAAAGGCTAAGGAACTGGTTATATTTTTGCCCCAGAAAGGCAAGGCAGCTTTGCAGGGGGAAGGGCAGAGGAAGAATTAAGAGAGCTCAGCTTGCCTGGCATTTTCCTTCCCTATTGTTTCTTGTTGGCTGTGGGACAGAGTGACAAACAAGGCACCCAAGGGATGGGAAGTGGAGTATGGAGTATTTTTTGGGTGGGAGAAGCCTTGGGAGAACCTTGAGGCAGGTGATCTTCTGCCTGCATTAGGTCTCCCAGGCTCTCCCTTACCTCTGAACTCCATTTAATGACCCATATATTCATTTTGTGAATGCTCTGGGGAGAGCAAGGATGGCTGGTTATTACTTGGGGCAGTTCATTTAATGTTGTCCCAACTTTTGACCCTAAGTGGGCAGGCTCCATTACAGCCCTAACTCAAGGGCTACCTGTATTCATTTGCTAGCTTACATAACCATTTGCTGCAAGAATTGGGAATTATTTGGAGCAGTTCAGCTCACGTTCTTTGAAAGCCGAAAGGTTTTACTTCCATCGTGATAGATGAGCATTAGAAACTATATAGCTTGTATAGTAAACATTTTAAATTTCAACAGTTTCCTTACGTGGCACAGGCTGGAAAAACATATTGTGAGGAATACCCAGTTGATCATCATGTAATCCTGCAATGAATTTTAGAAGAAAGTGATATAAAAAAACCCCACTTTTTGCCAGCAGTTTTAATCTCTAATTAATCTTTTAAATAATTAAGCGTGAAATCAAAAGTGATGTTCCTCTGACATTAGAGGTAATATTACTTAAGAACCATTCTCCATGAGCTACTAAGTGTATGAGATTTTTTAACTATATTTCTTTATGTATAGCAAGAAGATATCTAATTTACATCCTTTAGAATGTTACTAATTCTTCTGTATGTAATTATTGTAACTAAGGTTCCATGAGACATTGTTTAATTTAGTCTCTTTGCCAAAAACATTGGAATGTAAACCAAAGGATGTACTTAAGGGAATGTTGACAAAAAATCAACAGGTTACCAGAAAAATCTAATAGCACCTTTTCTGACTATCAAGTTTTGTTTTTTAAAAAATAAGCTTTTGTGAATGGTAGCTGACTTCATCAGATGTTTGGAGTGGATAGACTGATATAGAATTTGAACTGGAGAGAGAAGGGGAAAGGGTATAGAAAATAGAATGGCTAGGCTAGGTAGATGCAAATAACATGGGGTAGATTATGAGTATCTTATCAATTATAACGTATTTATTTTTGCTCTGTAGTTGAAATTAAACAAAAGAGCTGAGGCAGCAGAGCTAAAATGCCACCTGTCAGGTCCACCATCTTCAGCTTGGTACCGTGCCGGTGTCCTGTCATCATAGGACTTGGGGGGGAGGCACAAGTGTGTGTGGGGGGCAAATGGATAGCATTACATCTGTATGCATTTTTTGTGTGGAAATTTGGGAGGGGGGATGACAGCTGAAGAAAAGCAAATCACCGTGGGACATGTTCATCCCAAGGTGTCTTCAAGGCCATTTGCCCTGATTGTGAAAAGTTACCAGCCCAAACACCTTAGCGTTCCCAAAACATCCAGGCAGCATTGCATTGTCTGGAGTTGGACTGGTCATGAGGGGAGAGATGGGATTGAAAGAAATAGTTTGGTCTTGTTGTGCAGTAAATTCAGATTCCACCTGACCTTACAGTAACCAGCATATCCTAGTAAAAGTACCTTTCACTTCAAGCAAATGGAGTTGAGGGTTTTTCTTCCCTAAGGGATCACACTGGGGCAGGTCTGACAGCCACCTCTATCAGTGATATCACTACTCCAGAAGGCTAGTGTGGACATTACTGAGTTTCATATATCAATGGTCTAATTTGGAATCAGTTTCCCCCTTTCCCTAAGGGAAAGATTGATTGCGTTATTGTTTATATATTACACTATATAAGCCCTCTTTTCATGCATTCCACACACAATGCAATATCTTTTTCTAGAATTCTGGACAGTAGAGTTCTTTAGTAGCTGACTGAAAATGTTGGATTTATCAGGATTTCCCCATATGTAAGCTCCTAAAAGGCATATCTAGATAATTAATTTATATTGAATGAGAATATATGTTGTTCTAGATCTCATGTTCCTATGATTGGTGCTATACTTAGGTATAGTATAGTTGGATAATGTGGAAGTTGAGAACTTTCCATTTTGCATCTGACAAGTAATTTCACCAGCTGGAAGTAGAGGAATGTGAGCCTTAGCTTTATATTATTAGCCTCATTTGAGCTGAACAATACCTTCCACAGGCATATCCATGGGAGGTTCTTGTGTGTTTATGCTGGGATAGCGAGGGCCAAATATTGGTTCTAAAAATTGAAACACAAATAGGCACTCAGAGTAGGCTTCTGAATGAGAGTCATGCATATACCTTTCTCTAATTGTCACTTCTGAAGCAAGACTGGCACATGACTTCATGTCAATTATGACACGCAATAAAGGAAAATATTTGGAGCTCAGGGTTGAAATGAGGGGTCCTTGGGTCATTTTCTTGCAGATGTTTCACTACCCAAACAAGATAACATGATCAGTACACTGAAGATGTTATCTAGTTTTGGGAACAACACATCTGCAAGAAAATGACCCTTCAGCTATGACAAACTACAATTACATTAGTTTAAAGACCACATTTTGCAAATGCCTTAGAAGATGTACTACACTATAACAATTAAAATAACTGTTTCAAAGGGAAAACTACCTCCTCTTTTGTCAATTCTTTAACAAGTGAAAACATCAGAGACTTTAGGTTTACACTAGTATATTGTAAGAAATTAAAGAGGAGTAGTCCAAGGGAGGTTAAAAAAATCCACCCTTGCCCACCTTGCCCAAGATTACAATGCCAATTCTACCATTCTAGGAAATATATGAAATGCCTGAAAGGTAATTTTAGCTTCATCCAATTTCTTTCATTTTAATTATGTAATTAAATTAAGCTAAATTTGGTTTTCAATCTTGTCTATGAGTTGGACCCGTTTAGTCTAAAAGTTAACAAAAAAACCCCTATCCTGAAGAAATCATCTGAGGGAAGCAGTGGCGGGATTCAAATATGGGAACAACCGGTTCTCTGTGTGGATGCCGCTTCCAGAAGTCCATTCTGGGCCTGGACGACAAAAAAATTAGCTACTGGTTCTGCCGAAGTGGTGCAACCCGGCTGAATCCCACCACTGGAGAGAAGTCTCTTTTCAGACACTAACATTAAAAACCATTGGGGCAAAATCATCTATTTGTTTTGGAAGAAAGTCCACTGAGAATATAAGCTTTTCATTTTAAAAAAGGCAGTGGATTTTTAGAAACTACACACAACAATGAGAAACAAATATGGAATGAGGGCAATCATAATTTCATTTCAGACACAGATGAAGGGTGCTGTCATAAGCAAGTGCACCAGACCAATAAATTTGTAACTTATCCACCAAATGAAAATAAATGCCAGTATGAAAATAAAAGTTTATTTAACTGTTTCTTGGATTTTTCTCCTACCCCTGAAAAAGATGGGGTGATGTTCCACATTTTAAAAATATACATTTGATATTCTAGGATCTTTTTAAAAAATCCTCTGCCCTAGAAATCATTTAAAAAAACAACAACCTGGAGCTCCTTGTTCCAGTTCTCAAGAAATGCAGCTATTAATCTGGCTGGACTTTGGTGACCATAATTTAAAATATGGGCAATAAATGTTTCCTCTACTTTCCCTAGCTAATATCTCAGAGAATAGAGATTGCCAGAACTCTGCATTAAAAAAAGCAAAGTTCAGTGGATATTTTCAAATACCATAGAAACGGGAAACACCCGGCTTCATTATAACGTCTATAAAGCATGACAGAAGGCATACAATTCAAAAAAGCATTACCGGAGTATCAATTACTTTATGTTTTCTTCATAAGTCTTACCATCTTCAGGTTCTGAAATAGTTTCTTCTTTGGTTGTGGACTCGAGCTCTTCCACTGTAAGATAACCTCAGTGTGTTTATTAAAACAACCTAAATGTATCTGTTGGACATATGAATTGTTCAGCCTAATATAGCTTTAAAAAAATCTTACTACTACTTTGAGGGTTAAGTTTAGGGTTAGGGTTACGTTAGGGTTACAGGGTTACAGTTAGGGTTATGGTTAGGGTTTGGGTTAGGGTTAGGGTTAGGTTAGGGTTAGGGTTAGGGTTAGGTTAGGGTTAGGGTTACAGTTAGGATTTGTGTTAGTGGTATGGGTAGGGGTACAGGTAGGGGTAGGGGTACAGGTAAGGGTAGCGGTACGGGTAGGGATCAGGGTCACGCCCAGGTTCAGGGTCAAGGTTACTGTCAGAGTTCACAAAGTACCATATCTTCCTATAAGAAAACGAATATGTAGTCCAACTATTTTGCACCTCTCTACAATTATCTATGTCTGTCTTCTGTCTACTATATCATCTCTCTTTATCATCTATCTATCTTTCTTTCTATCTATCTATCTATCTATCTATCTATCTATCTATCTATCTATCTATCATTCTATCTCTATGTAATCATCTACATAGGGGTAGGGATTAGGGGCAGGGGTAGGGGCAGGGGTAGGCGTAGGGGTAGGCATGGGCGTAGCGGTAGGGGTAAGGGTAGGGATCAATGTCCACCTATTTTACATCTCTCCATATCTCTGTCTGTCTTTCTGTCTAATCTATCATCTCTCTCTATCATCTATCTATCTATCTTTCTACCTATCTTTATGTAATCATCTGTCTTTTATCTGGTTTCTGGTTTGCCAAGCCAGCAGACATGGACATCTGGAGGACGGCTCTCGTCTTCCATGTCCAGTTTTGCATCCCTGGGGGGTCCTAAAAGGGCCAAAGAGTCACCCTGGAGGGGCGACCAGCAAGAAGGGGCTTTTGCAGTAATGCGGGGGAGCCACAACCCCTCCCCCTGTTAGTGCCTGCATTCCCTTTGAACCGGCGGACAAAAGACCGGCCGTAGTAATATGGCTGGTTACTAGGCTGCAGACAGCCGAAGTCAAACTTACCACCAGGCCACATTAAAGCATCGTGGAACAGACGGGGGTAAGATTCCTCTCTTATACCTAAATCTTCTTCTTTTCATCTAAATAAGCTGCTAAGTACCTTCCCCAGTGTGGAGAGGGAGGGGGGAATTCAACCCTCACTTCAAATAAGTGCCGAGCAAGGTCAGTTTTTTTTAAAAAAAGTTGAAAAAAGAAACAGACTAAAAGAAAAGAAATTTCAAAGCACTTCAGAGAAACTCAGTAGCTAAACCTGAAATTGCAATCTGACTTTCTCTTTAAAAAAAATCAAGAAAATATTTAAGTAATCATCTAACTTTTATCTAGCTGTCATACTTGGGGTGAGGGAGAGGGTGAGGGTTAGGGTTAGGTTAGGGTTAGGATAGGGTTAAGATTAAGGTTAGCGTTGGGTTAGGGTAAGGATTAGGATTAGGTTTGTGTTAGGGTTAGGATTATGGTTAGGGTAGGGTTAGGGTTAGGGTTAAGGTTAGTTTAGGTTTACGTTTGTATTTAGGGTTAGGGTTTGTGTTAGGGTTAGGAATAGGTTAGGATTAGGTTAGGATTAGGGTTAGGGTTAGGTTAGGGTTAGGGTTAGGGTTAGGGTTAGGGTAAGGTTAAGAGTAAGGGTTAGGGTTAGGGTTATGGCTAGGTTAAGGTTAGGGTTAGCATTGGGTTAGGGTTTGGATTCGGATTTGGGTTTGGGTTAGAGTTAGTGTTAGTGTTAGTGTTAGGTTAGGGTTAGCGTTTAGGTTTAGTTTTATATGTAGGTTATGGTTAGGGTTAGGGTTAGGGTTACGGTGAGGGTTTGGGTTAGGTTAGCATTAGGCTTAGATTTCGAGTTTGGGTCAGGCTTTGGATTAAGGTTTAGCCTTAGGTTTAGGGTTAAGGTTTGGGTTAGGGTTAGGGTAAGGGTTAGGGACAGGGTTAGTTTAGGTTTAGTTTTATATTTAGGTGTAGGGTTTCTGTTAGGATTAGAGTTACGGTTATGGTTACGGTTAGCATTGGGTTAGGGTTAGCGTTAGTTTAGGTTTAGTTTTATATAAAGGTGTAGGGTTTGTGTTAGGGTTAGGGATAGGGTTAAGGTTAAGGTTAACTTTGGGTTAGGGTTAGGGTTAGGGTTAGGGTTAGCCTTGGGTTATGATTAGGGTTGGGTTACAGTTAGGGTTATTTTAGCTTTAGGTTTTGGGTTATATTTAGGTTTAGTGTTTGTGTTTGGGTTAGGGTTAGCGTTGTGGTTAGGGTTAGGGTTATGTTAGGGTTTGGTTCAGGGTTCGGGTTAGGGCTAGGGTTAGGTTAAAGTACACCCTCGGGTTAGGTTTAGTTTTATATTTAGGTGTTGGGTTTGTGTTTGGGTTAGGGTTAGGGTTACAGTTACAGTTAGCATTGGGTTAGGGTTAGGGTTAATTTAGGTTTAGGTTTATATTTGGGTTTACGGTTCATGTTAGGGTTAGGGTTAGAGTTAGCATTCGGTTGGGGTTAGGAATCGGGTTAGGGTTAGAGTTACGCTTGGATTAGGGTTAGGGTTAGTTTTAGTGTTGGGTTAGGGTTAGGGATAGGGTTAGTGGTAGGGTTAGGGTTAGGGTTTGGATTAGGGTTAGGGTTAGGGTTAGGTTTAGGGTGATGGTTAGTGTTAGTGTTAGTGTTAATGTTAGGGTTATTGTTCGGGTTATGGTTTGGGTTAGAGGAGTGTTAGGGTTAGAGGTTAGAGTTAGGGTTCGCGTTAGCATTGGGTTAGGGTTAGGGTTAGGGTTATCTTAGGTTTAGGGTTACAGTGAGGGTTAGGTTAGAGTTAGGGTTGGGGTTAGGCTTAGAGTTTGGATCAGTCTTTGGGTTAGGTTTAGGGTTAGGGTTAGGTTTAGGATTAGTGTTAGGGTTATTGTGAGCGTTGGGTTAATGTTAGGGTTAGGGGTTAGGATTAGAGTTGCTTTATGGTTTGGGTTAGGGTTAGGGTTTGTTTAGTTTTAGTTTTATATTTAGGTTTACAATTTGTGTTAAGGTTATGGTTATATTTAGGGTTAGCATTAGGGTTGGGTTAGGGTTAGGTTTGGGTGAGGGTTAGGGTTAGTTTAGGTTTAGTTTTATATTTAGTTGTAGCGCTTGTGTTAGGGTTAGGGTTGGGTAGGGTTAGGTTAGGGTTAGGGTTAGGGTTAGGGATAGAGTTAGGGTTAGGGTTAGGGTTAGTGTGACGGTTAGGGTTATGGTTAGGGTTAATGTTAGGGTTATTGTTAGGTTTTGGGTTAGGGTTAGAGTAGTGTTAGGGTTAGGGTTAGGGTTAAGGTTGGCTTACGTTTAGTGTTAAGCTTTGGGGTTACGGTTAGGGTTTGGGTTAGGGTTAGCATTAGGGCTAGGGATAGTTTAGGCTTAGTTTTATATATAGGTGTACAGTTTGTGTAAGGGTTTGGGTTAGGGTTAGCATTGGGGTATGGTTAGGGTTAGGGTTTAGGTGAAGGTTAGGATTAGGGTTATGGTTTGTGTTTAGATTAGGTTGGGTTATGGTTTGTGTTAGAGTTAGGGTTATGATTAGCTTTATAGTTTGGAATAGAGTTAGAGTTTGCATTAGGGTTATGGTTAGGGTTATGGTTAGGGCTAGGTTTAGTGTTTGGATTAGAGTTAGGGTTTGCGTTAGGGCTGGATTAAGGTTTCGGATAGGGTTAGGGTTAGGGTTAGCTTTAGGGTTTGGATTAGGGTTAGGGTTACCATTGGGTTAGGGTTACAGTTAGGGTTAAGTTTGGGGTAGGGTTAGGGTTAGTTTCGGTTTATATTTCAGTTTACGGATTGTGTTAGGGTTAGGGTTAGCCTTAGAGTTAGCATTGGTTAGGGTTAGGGTTAGGGTTAGGGTTAGGGTTGGGTTAGGGTTAGTGTTAACGTTGGGATAGGTTTAGGTTTAGGTTTAATGTTTGGTTAGGATTAGGGTTAAGATTAGGGTTAGGGTTACGGTTAAGATTAGGGTTGGGGTTAGGGTACGTGTTAGGGTAAGGCTTAGGGTAAGGGTTTAGGGTTAGTTTAGCTTTAGGTTTAGGTTTATATTTAGGGTTAGTATTTGTGACAGTTAGGGTTGGGATTAGGGTTAGGGTTGAGTTTGGGTTACGGTTAGGGTTAGGGTAATGGTTACGGTTAGGCTAGGTTTAGGGTTTGGGACAGGCGTTGGGATTACGGTTAAGGTTTGGGTTAGGGTTAGGGAAAGTTAGGGTTAGTGTCAGTGTTAGTGTTAGTGTTAGGGTTAGGGTTAGGGTTAGGGTTGGGTTAAGGTTTGGGTTAGGGTTAGGTTTAGGGTTAGGGTTAGAGTTAGGGTTAGGGTTAGGGTTAGCGTTAGCAATAGGGTTCGCGTTAGGGTTCGCATTAGTTTAGGTTTAATTTTATTTGTAGGTGTAGTGTTTGTGTTAGGGTTAGTGTTAAGGTTAACTTTGGGTTAGGGTTAGGGTTAGGGTTTGGGTTTGGGTCAGGGTTAGGGTTAGGGATAGTTTTAGGTTTGGCTTAGGGTTAGAGTTAGGGTTAGGGTTAGGGTTAGCATTAGGTTTAGGGTGATGATTAGGGTTAGTGTTAGTGTTAGGGTTAATGTTAGGGTTATTGTTCGGGTTATGGTTTGGGTTAGAGGAGTGTTAGGGTTAGGGGTTATGGTTAGGGTTATGGTTATGGTTATGGTTTGCATTTGGATTAGGGTTAGGATTGGGTTAAAGTTTGAGTTAGGGTTAGGGTTAGATTTAGATTAGGGTTATGGTTTGCGTTAGGGTCAGGCTTAGGATTTGTGTTAGGGTAGGTTTAGGTTTAGGGTTAGTTTTGGGGTAGGGTTACGGTTAGTTTGGGGTTAGGGTTAGAGTTGTGTTAGGGTTGGGTTAGAGTTAGGTTTAGGGTTTGGGTCAGGCTTTGGGTTAGGGTTAGGGCTAGCTTTTGGGTTTGAATTAGAGTTAGGATTTGCGTTAGGGTTCGGTTATGGTTTGGGTTAGGGTTAGGGTTAGAGTTTAGTTAGGGCTAGGGTTAGGGTTAGGTTTAGGGTTTGCGTCAGGCTTTGCATTAGGGTTAGGGTTAGGGTTAGCTTTAGGGTTTGGATTAGGGTTAGGGTTAGGATTATGGTTAATGTTGGGTTAGCGTTGGGTTATGGTTATGGTTAGGGTTAGGGATAGATTTAGGTTGGTTAGGTTTAGGGTGATGGTTAGGGTTAGTGTCAGGGTTAGGGTTAGGTTAACGTTAGGTTAGGGTTAGGGTTTGCGTTTGGATTAGGTTAGAGTTAGGTTTATGGTAGGGTTAGGATTGGGTTAGGGTTAGGTTTAGGGTTAGCGTTGGGTTAGGTTTAGGGTTAATTTAGGTTTAGGTTTATATTTGGGTTTACTGTTTGGGTTAGGGTTAGGGTTAGGGTTAGAGTTAGAGTTAGGTTTGGGTAAGGGTTAGGGTTAGGGTTAGGGTTAGGGTTAGGGTTAGGGTTAGGGTTAGCGTTAGGGTTTGGGTTAGGGTTTTGGTTACGGTTAGGGATAGATTTAGGTTTGGGTTAGGGTTAGAGTTAGGGTTAGGGTTAGTGTTAGGGTTAGGGCTTTGGTTAGGGTCAGTGTTAGGTTTAGGGTGATGGTTAGTGTTAGTGTTAGTGTTAGGGTTAATGTTAGGGTTATTGTTCGGGTTATGGTTTGGGTTAGAGGAGTGTTAGGGTTAGGGGTTATGGTTATGGTTAGGGTTATGGTTATGGTTTGCATTTGGATTAGGGTTAGGGTTGGGTTAAAGTTTGGATTAGGGTTAGGGTTAGATTTAGGGTTTAGATTAGGGTTATGGTTTGCGTTAGGGTCAGGCTTAGGATTAGTGTTAGGGTAGGTTTAGGTTTAGGGTTAGTTTTGGGGTAGGGTTACGGTTAGTTTAGGGTTAGGGTTAGAGTTGTGTTAGGGTTGGGTTAGAGTTAGGTTTAGGGTTTGGGTCAGGCTTTGGGTTAGGGTTAGGGCTAGCTTTAGGGTTTGAATTAAAGTTAGGATTTGCGTTAGGGTTCGGTTATGGTTTGGGTTAGGGTTAGGGTTAGAGTTGAGTTAGGGCTAGGGTTAGGGTTAGGGTTAGGGTTTGCGTCAGGCTTTGCATTAGAGTTATGGTTAGGGTTAGCTTTAGGGTTTGGATTAGGGTTAGGGTTAGGATTACGGTTAATGTTGGGTTAGCGTTGGGTTATGGTTAGGGTTAGGGTTAGGAATAGATTTAGGTTTGGGTTAGGGTTAGGGTTAGCGTTAGCGTTAGCGTTAGCATTAGGGTTCACGTTAGTTTAGGTTTAATTTTATTTGTAGGTCTAGGGTTTGTGTTAGGGTTAGGGTTAGGGTTTGGGTTAGGGTTAGGGTTAGGGTTAAGGTTAGGGATAGATTTAGGTTTGGTTTAGGGTTAGAGTTAGGGTTAGTGTTAGGGTTAGGGCTTTGGTTAGGGTTAGGGTTAGCTTTAGAGTTTGAATTAGAGTTAGGATTTGTGTTAGGGTTCGGTTAAGGTTTGGTGTAGGGTTAGGGTTAGAGTTTAGTTAGGGCTAGGGTTAGGGTTAGGTTTAGGGTTTGCATCAGGCTTTGCATTAGGGTTAGGGTTAGGGTTAGCTTTAGGGTTTGGATTAGGGTTAGGGTTAGGATTACGGTTAATGTTTGGTTAGTGTTGGGTTATGGTTAGGGTTAGGGATAGATTTAGGTTGGTTAGGTTTAGGGTGATGGTTACGGTTAGTGTCAGGGTTAGGGTTAGGATTAGGTTAACGTTGGGTTAGGGTTAGGGTTTGCGTTTGGATTAGGTTAGGGTTAGGTTTATGGTAGGGTTAGGATTGGGTTAGGGTTAGGTTTAGGGTTAGCGTTGGGTTAGGTTTAGGGTTAATTTAGGTTTAGGTTTATATTTGGGTTTACTGTTTGGGTTAGGGTTATGGTTAGGGTTAGGGTTAGGGATAGATTTAGGTTTGGGTTAGGGTTAGGGTTAGCGTTAGCGTTAGCATTAGGGTTCACGTTAGTTTAGGTTTAATTTTATTTGTAGGTCTAGGGTTTGTGTTAGGGTTAGGGTTAGGGTTTGGGTTAGGGTTAGGGTTAGGGTTAGGGTAAGGGATAGATTTAGGTTTGGTTTAGGGTTAGAGTTAGGGTTAGTGTTAGGGTTAGGGCTTTGGTTAGGGTTAGGGTTAGCTTTAGAGTTTGAATTAGAGTTAGGATTTGTGTTAGGGTTCGGTTAAGGTTTGGTGTAGGGTTAGGGTTAGAGTTTAGTTAGGGCTAGGGTTAGGGTTAGGTTTAGGGTTTGCGTCAGGCTTTGCATTAGGGTTAGGGTTAGGGTTAGCTTTAGGGTTTGGATTAGGGTTAGGGTTAGGATTACGGTTAATGTTTGGTTAGTGTTGGGTTATGGTTAGGGTTAGGGATAGATTTAGGTTGGTTAGGTTTAGGGTGATGGTTACGGTTAGTGTCAGGGTTAGGGTTAGGGTTAGGTTAACGTTGGGTTAGGGTTAGGGTTTGCGTTTGGATTAGGTTAGGGTTAGGTTTATGGTAGGGTTAGGATTGGGTTAGGGTTAGGTTTAGGGTTAGCATTGGGTTAGGTTTAGGGTTAATTTTGGTTTAGGTTTATATTTGGGTTTACTGTTTGGGTTAGGGTTAGGGTTAGAGTTAGGTTTGGGTAAGGGTTAGGGTTAGGGTTAGGGTTAGGGTTAGAGTTAGGGTTTGGGTTAGGGTTAGGGTTAGGGTTAGGGATAGATTTAGGTTTGGTTTAGGGTTAGAGTTAGGGTTAGGCTTAGTGTTAGGGTTAGGGCTTTGGTTAGGGTCAGCGTTAGGTTTAGGGTGATGGTTAGGGTTAGTGTTATTGTTAGGGTTAATGTTAGGGTTATTGTTCGGGTTATGGTTTGGGTTAGAGGAGTGTTAGGGTTAGAAGTTATGGTTATGGTTATGGTTTGTATTTAGATTAGGGTTAGGGTAGGGTTAGGGTTGGGTTAAAGTTTGGGTTAGGGTCAGGGTTAGGTTTAGCTTTAGGGTTTAGATTAGGGTTATGGTTTGCGTTAGGGTCACGCTTAGGATTAGTGTTAGGGTAGGTTTAGGTTTAGGGTTAGTTTTGGGGTAGGGTTACAGTTAGTTTAGGGTTAGGGTTAGAGTTGTGTTAGGGTTGGGTTAGAGTTAGGTTTAGGGTTTGGGTCAGGCTTTGGGTTAGGGTTAGGGTTAGCTTTAGGGTTTGAATTAGAGTTAGGATTTGCGTTAGGGTTCGGTTAAGGTTTGGGTTAGGGTCAGGGTTAGAGTTGAGTTAGGGCTAGGGTTAGGGTTATGTTTAGGGTTTCCGTCAGGCTTTGCATTAGGGTTAGGGTTAGCTTTAGGGTTTGGATTCGGGTTAGGGTTAGGATTACGATTAATGTTGGGTTAGCGTTGGGTTATGGTTAGGGTTATGATTAGGGATAGATTTAGGTTTGTGTTAGGGTGACAGTTAGGGTTATTGTCAGTGTTAGGGTTAGGGTTAGGTTAACATTGGGTTAGGGTTAGGGTTTACATTTGGATTAGGTTAGGGTTAGGGTTAGAATTGGTTTACAGTTAGGGTAAGGATTAGGTTTACCTTTGGATTAGTGTTAGGCTTAGGGTTTGTTTAGGTTTAGGTTTATATTTAGGTTTACTGTTTGGGTTATGGTTAGGGTTAGGGTTAGAGTTAGGTTTGGGTAAGGGTTAGGGTTAGGGTTAAGATGAGCATTAGTGTTAGCATTAGGGTTCACATTAGTTTAGGTTTAATTTTATTTGTAGGTGTAGGGTTTGTGTTAGGGTTAGTGTTAAGGTTAATGTTAACTTTGGGTTATGGTTAGGATTAGGGTTAGCATTGGGTTATGATTAGAGTTGGGGTTAGGGTTAGGGTTAGGGTTATGGTAGGGTTAGGGTTGGGTTAAGGTTTGGGTTAGGGTTAGGTTAGGGTTAGGGTAACGGTTACGGTTACGGTTAGGTTAGGTTTAGGGTTTGGGACAGGCATTGGGATTACGGTTAAGGTTTGGGTTAGGGTTAGGGAAAGTTAGGGTTAGTGTCAGTGTTAGAGTTAGGGTTAGGGTTAGGGTTGGGTTGAGGTTTGGGTTAGGTTTAGGGTTATGGTTAGGGTTAGGGTTAGAGTTAGGGTTAGGGTTAGGGTTAGCGTTAGTTTAGGTTTAATTTTATTTGTAGGTGTAGTGTTTGTGTTAGGGTTAGTGTTAAGGTTAACTTTGGGTTAGGGTTAGGATTAGGGTTAGGGTTAGGGTTAGGGTTAGGGTTTGGGTTTGGGTTGTGTTAGGGTTAGGGTTAGGTTTTGGGTTAGCGTTACAGTTAGTTTCGGTTTAGGTTTATGTTCAGGTATAAGGTTTGTGTTAGGGTTAGATTTAGGGTTACGATTAGGGTTAGTGTTAGTGTTAACGTTGGGATAGGTTTAGGTTTAGGTTTAACTTTGGGTTAGGGTTAGGGTTAAGATTAGGGTTAGGGTTATGGTTAAGGTTAGGTTTGGGATTAGGGTAAGTGTTAGGGTAAGGCTTAGGGTAAGGGTTTAGGGTTAGTTTAGCTTTAGGTTTTGGTTTATATTTAGGGTTAGTATTTGTGACAGTTAGGGTTGGGATTAGGGTTAGGGTTAGGGTTAGGGTTAGAATTGGTTTACAGTTAGGGTAAGGATTAGGTTTACCTTTGGATTAGTGTTAGGCTTAGGGTTTGTTTAGGTTTAGGTTTATATTTAGGTTTACTGTTTGGGTTAGGGTTAGGGTTACGGTTGGAGTTAGGTTTGGGTAAGGGTTAGGGTTAGGGTTAAGATTAGCATTAGTGTTAGCATTAGGGTTCACATTAGTTTAGGTTTAATTTTATTTGTAGGTGTAGGGTTTGTGTTAGGGTTAGTGTTAAGGTTAATGTTAACTTTGGGTTAGGGTTAGGATTAGGGTTAGCATTGGGTTATGATTAGAGTTGGGGTTAGGGTTAGGGTTAGGGTTAGGGATAGGGTAGGGTTAGGGTTGGGTTAAGGTTTAGGTTAGGGTTAGGGTTAGGGTTAGCATTGGATTAGGTTTAGGTTTAGGTTTATATTTGGGTTTACGGTTAGGGTTAGGGTTAGCGTTAACGTTAGCATTAGGGTTCATGTTAGTTTAGGTTTAATTTTATTTGTAGGTGTAGGGTTTGTGTTAGGGTTAGTGTTAAGGTTAATGTTAACTTTGGGTTATGGTTAGGATTAGGGTTAGCATTGGGTTATGATTAGAGTTGGGGTTAGGGTTAGGATTAGGGTAGGGTTAGGGTTGGGTTAAGGTTTGGGTTAGGTTTAGGGTTAGGGTTAGCATTGGGTTAGGTTTAGGTTAGGGTAACAGTTACGGTTACGGTTACAGTTACGGTTAAGGTTAGGGTTAGGGTTAGGGTTAGGGTTAGGTTAGGTTTAGGGTTTGGGACACGCGTTTGGATTGCGGTTAGGGTTAGGGTTAGGGTTAGGGAAAGTTAGGGTTAGTGTCAGTGTTAGGGTTAGGGTTAGGGTTAGGGTTGGGTTAAGGTTTGGGTTAGGTTTAGGTTTAGGGTTAGGGTTAGAGTTAGGGTTAGGGTTAGGGTTAGGGTTAGGGTTAGTTTAGGTTTAATTTTATTTGTAGGTGTAATGTTTGTGTTATGGTTAGTGTTAAGGTTAACTTTGGGTTAGGGTTAGGGTTAGGGTTAGGGATAGATTTAGGTTTGGTTTAGGGTTAGAGTTAGGGTTACTGTTAGTGTTAGGGTTAAGATTAGCATTAGTGTTAGCATTAGGGTTCACATTAGTTTAGGTTTAATTTTATTTGTAGGTGTAGGGTTTGTGTTAGGGTTAGTGTTAAGGTTAATGTTAACTTTGGGTTATGGTTAGGATTAGGGTTAGCATTGGGTTATGATTAGAGTTGGGGTTAGGGTTAGGATTAGGGTAGGGTTAGGGTTGGGTTAAGGTTTGGGTTAGGTTTAGGGTTAGGGTTAGCATTGGGTTAGGTTTAGGTTAGGGTAACAGTTACGGTTACGGTTACAGTTACGGTTAAGGTTAGGGTTAGGGTTAGGGTTAGGGTTAGGTTAGGTTTAGGGTTTGGGACACGCGTTTGGATTGCGGTTAGGGTTAGGGTTAGGGTTAGGGAAAGTTAGGGTTAGTGTCAGTGTTAGGGTTAGGGTTAGGGTTAGGGTTGGGTTAAGGTTTGGGTTAGGTTTAGGTTTAGGGTTAGGGTTAGGGTTAGAGTTAGGGTTAGGGTTAGGGTTAGGGTTAGGGTTAGTTTAGGTTTAATTTTATTTGTAGGTGTAATGTTTGTGTTATGGTTAGTGTTAAGGTTAACTTTGGGTTAGGGTTAGGGTTAGGGTTAGGGATAGATTTAGGTTTGGTTTAGGGTTAGAGTTAGGGTTACTGTTAGTGTTAGGGTTAAGATTAGCATTAGTGTTAGCATTAGGGTTCACATTAGTTTAGGTTTAATTTTATTTGTAGGTGTAGGGTTTGTGTTAGGGTTAGTGTTAAGGTTAATGTTAACTTTGGGTTATGGTTAGGATTAGGGTTAGCATTGGGTTATGATTAGAGTTGGGGTTAGGGTTAGGTTAGGTTTAGGGTTTGGGACACGCGTTTGGATTGCGGTTAGTGTTAGGGTTAGGGAAAGTTAGGGTTAGTGTCAGTGTTAGGGTTAGGGTTAGGGTTGGGTTAAGGTTTGGGTTAGGGTTAGGGTTAGGGTTAGGGTTAGGGTTAGGGTTAGTTTAGGTTTAATTTTATTTGTAGGTGTAATGTTTGTGTTAGGGTTAGTGTTAAGGTTAACTTTGGGTTAGGGTTAGGGTTAGGGTTAGGATTAGGGTTAGGGTTAGGGTTAGTGTTTGGGTTAGGGTTAGGGTTAGGGTTAGGGTTTGGGTTAGTGTTAACGTTGGGATAGGTTTAGGTTTAGGTTTAACTTTGGGTTAGGATTAGGGTTAAGATTAGGGTTAGGGTTACCGTTAAGGTTAGGGTTGGGGTTAGGGTAAGTGTTAGGGTAAGGCTTAGGGTAAGGGTTTAGGGTTAGTTTAGCTTTAGCTTTAGGTTTATATTTAGGGTTAGTATTTGTGACAGTTAGGGTTGGGATTAGGGTTAGGGTTGGTTTTGGGTTAGGGTTAGGGTTAGGGTTAGGGTAATGGTTACAGTTACAGTTACAGTTATGGTTAAGGTTAGGGTTAGGGTTAGTGTTAGTGTTATGGTTAGGATAGGTTTAGGGTTTGGGACAGGCACTGGGATTATGGTTAGGGTTTGGGTTAGGGTTAGGGAAAGTTAGGGTTAGTGTCAGTGTTAGGGTTAGGGTTAGGGTTGGGTTAAGGTTTGGGTTAGGTTTAGGTTTAGGGGTAGGGGTATGGGTAGAGTTAGGGTTAGGGTTAGGGTTAGGGTTTTGGTTTGGGTTAGGGTTAGGATTAGTGTTGGGGTAGGTTTAGGTTTAGGGTTAGTTTTGGGGTAGGGTTACGGTTAGTTTAGGGTTAGGGTTAGAGTTGTGTTAGGGTTGGGTTAGAGTTAGGTTTAGGGTTAGGGTTAGGGTTAGGGTTATGGTTAGGGTTAGGGTTATGGTTACGGTTAGGGTAAGGGTTGGAGTTAGTTTAGCTTTACTTTTAGATTTATATTTAGGGTTAGTGTTTTTGTTAGGGTTAGCATTGCATTAGGGTTAGGTTTAGGGTTATCTTTGGGTTAGGCTTAGGGTTAGGGTTAGGGTCAGGGTTAGAGTTGAGTTAGGGCTAGGGTTAGGGTTATGTTTTGGGTTTGCGTCAGGCTTTGCATTAGGGTTAGGGTTAGCTTTAGGGTTTGGATTAGGGTTAGGGTTAGGATTACAATTAATGTTGGGTTAGCATTGGGTTATGGTTAGGGTTATGATTAGGGATAGATTTAGGTTTGTGTTAGGGTGACAGTTAGGGTTATTGTCAGTGTTAGGGTTAGGGTTAGGTTAACATTGGGTTAGGGTTAGGGTTTCCATTTGGATTCGGCTAGGGTTAGAGTTAGGGTTAAAATTGGTTTACAGTTAGGGTAAGGATTAGGTTTACCTTTGGATTAGTGTTAGGCTTAGGGTTTGTTTAGGTTTAGGTTTATATTTAGGTATATTTAGGTTTACTGTTTGGTTTAGGGTTAGGGTTAGAGTTAGGTTTGGGTAAGGGTTAGGGTTAGTGTTAGTGTTAGGGTTTGGGTTAGGGTTAGGGTTTGGGTAATGGTTACGGTTACAGTTACAGTTACGGTTAAGGTTAGTGTTAGGGTTAGGGTTACGGTTAGGTTAGGTTTAGGGTTTGGGACAGGCATTGGGATTACGGTTAGGGTTTGGGTTAGGGTTAGGGAAAGTTAGGGTTAGTGTCAGTGTTAGGGTTAGGGTTAGGGTTGGGTTAAGGTTTGGGTTAGGGTTAGGTTTAGGGTTAAGGGTAGGGTTAGAGTTAGGGTTAGGGTTAGCGTTTTGGTTTGGGTTTGGGTTAGGGTTAGGGTTAGCGTTGGATTAGGGTTAGGGTTAGAGTTAGGTTTGGGTAAGGGTTAGGGTTAGGGTTAGGGTTAGGATTAGCGTTAGCATTAGGGTTCACGTTAGTTTAGGTTTAATTTTATTTGTAGGTGTAGGGTTTGTGTTAGGGTTAGGGTTAGGGTTAAGGTTAGCATTGGGTTATGATTAGGGTTGGGGTTAGGGTAAGGGTTAGGGTTGGGGTTAGTGTTAGGGTTTGGGTTAGGGTTAGGGTTTGGGTAATGGTTACGGTTACAGTTACAGTTACAGTTACGGTTAAGGTTAGTGTTAGGGTTAGGGTTACGGTTAGGTTAGGTTTAGGGTTTGGGACAGGCATTGGGATTACGGTTAGGGTTTGGGTTAGGGTTAGGGAAAGTTAGGGTTAGTGTCAGTGTTAGGGTTAGGGTTAGGGTTGGGTTAAGGTTTGGGTTAGGGTTAGGTTTAGGGTTAAGGGTAGGGTTAGAGTTAGGGTTAGGGTTAGCGTTTTGGTTTGGGTTTGGGTTAGGGTTAGGGTTAGCGTTGGATTAGGGTTAGGGTTAGAGTTAGGTTTGGGTAAGGGTTAGGGTTAGGGTTAGGGTTAGGATTAGCGTTAGCATTAGGGTTCACGTTAGTTTAGGTTTAATTTTATTTGTAGGTGTAGGGTTTGTGTTAGGGTTAGGGTTAGGGTTAAGGTTAGCATTGGGTTATGATTAGGGTTGGGGTTAGGGTAAGGGTTAGGGTTGGGGTTAGGGTTATGTTAGGGTTAGGGTTTGGGTTAGGGTTAGGGTTAGGGTTAGGGTTAGGGTTAGGGTTTGGGTTTGGGTTAGGGTTAGGGTTAGGTTTACGGTTACGGTTGGGGTTAGCATTGGTTTACAGTTAGGGTAAGGATCAGGTTTACCTTTGGATTAGTGTTAGGCTTAGGGTTTGTTTAGGTTTACGTTTATATTTAGGTTTACGGTTTGTGTTAGGGTCAGGGTTAGGATTGGGTTAGTGTTAGAGTTTGGTTTTGGTTAAGTTTAGGGTTAGAGATAGAGTTAGGGTTAGGGATAGAGTTAGGTTATGGCTATGGTTAGTTTTGGGGTTAGGGTAATGGTTAGGGTTAGTTGTATTTTATGTTTAGGTTTATATTTAGGGTTAGTGTTAGTGTTAGGGTTAAGGTTAGGGTTAGGGTTCGCGTTAGTTTAAGTTTAATTTTATATGTAGGTGCTGGGTTTGTGTTACGTTTAGGTTTAGGGTTAAGGTTAACTTTGGGTTAGGGTTAAGGTTGGCTCATGATTAGAGTTGGGGTTAGGGTAAGGGTTAGGGTTAGGGTTAGGGTTTGTGTTCGGCTTTGGGTTAGGTTTAGGTTTAGATTTACGTTTGGGTTAGGGTTAGGGTTACGGTTGGGGTTAGCATTGGTTTAGAGTTAGGATAAGGATTAGGTTTACCTTTGGATTAGTGTTAGGCTTAGGGTTTGTTTAGGTTTAGGTTTATATTTAGGTTTACGGTTTGTGTTAGGGTGAGGGTTAGGATTCGGTTAGGGTTAGAGTTTGGTTTGGGTTAGGTTTAGGGTTAGAGTTATTTTTAGGGTTAGGGTTAGGTTTGAGGTTTGGGTTAGAGTTAGGGTTAATGTTCGGGTTAGGGTTAGAGATAGGGTTAGGGATAGGGATAGGGTTAGGTTATGGCTATGGTTAGGGTTGGGGTTAGGGTTAGGGTAAGGGTTTGGGTTAGGATTAGGCTTAGGGTTAGCTTTAGGGTTTGGATTAGGGTTAGAGTTTGCGTTAGGGTTAATGTTAGGGTTAGGGTTAGTGTTCGCATTAGTTTAGGTTTAATTTTATATGTAGGTGTAGGGTTTGTGTTAGGGTTAGGGTTAAGGTTAACTTTGGGTTAGGGTTAGGATTAGGGTTAGCATTGGGTCATGACTAGAGTTGGGGTTAGGGTAAGGGTTAGGGTTAGGGTTAGGGTTTGTGTCCGGCTTTGGGTTAGGTTTAGGTTTAGATTTACGTTTGGGTTAGGGTTACGGTTGGGGTTAGCATTGGTTTACAGTTAGGGTAAGGATTAGGTTTACCATTGGATTAGTGTTAGGGTTTGTTTAGGTTTAGGTTTATATTTAGGTTTATGGTTTGTGTTAGGATGAGTTTTAGGGTTGGGTTAGGGTTAGGGTTAGAGTTTGGTTTGGGTTAGGGTTAGGGTTAGAGTTAGTTCTAGTGTTATGGTTAGGGTTGAGGTTTGGGTTAGAGTTAGGGTTAATGTTCGTGTTAGGGTTATGGATAGGGTTAGGTTAGGGCTACGGTTAGGGTTGGGGTTATGGTAAGGGTTAGGGTTAGTTTAATTTTAGGTTTAGGTTTATATTTAGGGTTAGTGTTTGTGTTAGGGATAGTGTTAGGGTTTGGGTTAGGGTTAGGGTTTGGGTAAGGCTTTGGGTTAGGGTTAGGGTTAGGGTTAGGGTTAGGGTTAGCTTTAGGGTTAGGGTTAGCTTTAGGGTTTGGATTAGGGTTAGGGTTTGGATTAGGGTTAGGGTTTGCTTTAGGGTTAGTGTTAGGGTTAGGGTTAGGCTTAGGGTTAGGCTTAGTGTTGGTGTTAGGGTTAGGGTTAGGCTTAGGGTTAGGTTACGGTTTGGGTCAAGGTTAGGGTTAGGGTTAGGGTTAGGGTCCAAAAACAAATTTACTGTTGAATTCATTCCCATACCTTTGATACAGCATCGAACAAATACTATGAGGTTAGTTTTTTTGCTTATTGTTGTTGATTCATCAATTATCAATGAAATTTTATTATTGGATCAAACAATTTCTTTAACCACAGTTTTCCTCTTTTTTCACTTATATGATTAACAATATATAATCTTTAAGGGCTTGCCATTGTTATAGAATATTGCTACCACTGCTCCATGTTTTGGCTCACTTAAATATTCATAGCATAATTAGATTTATTATTGCTGCTAAAGCTATAGATTACGGATTCACATTTCCCATGTACTGTCTTCTGTCCATAGGAGGGAAGCTTGGTAGATTCTAAATTTCATAATTTTAGTTATTCCTTTGTGACAGGATATATATGAAACAAGCTGCAAAGGTCTTTAAAAACATGTTTCTCACATATTTATATTTTTGAATCATAAATATTAAATCTTTTTTCTTTCCAATGATCCAAACTAATGCTTTTGTTGTTGTTAGTTGCGAAGTCATGTCTGACCCATCGCGACCCTATGGACAACGTTCCTCCAGGCCTTCCTATCCTTTACCATCTTCTGGAGTCCATTTAAGCTCACGCCTACTTCTTCAGTGACTCCATCCAGCCACCTCATTCTCTGTCGTCCCCTTCTTCTATTGCCCTCAATCTTTCCCAGCATTAGGCTCTTCTCCAGTGAGTCCTTCCTTCTTATTAGGTGGCCAAAGTATTTGAGTTTTAGCTTCAGGATCTGGCCTTCTAAAGAGCAGTCAGGGTTGATCTCCTCTAGGACTGACTGGTTTGATCGCCTTGCAGTCCAAGGGACTCGCAGGAGTCTTCTCCAGCACCATAGTTCAAAGGCTTCAATTCTTTGGTGCTCAGCCTTTCTTATAGTCCAACTTTCACTGCCATACATTGCACCTGGAAAGACCATAGCCTTGACTATACGCACTTTTGTTGACAGGGTGATGTCTCTGCTTTTTAGTGTGTTGTCTAGATTTGCCATGGCTTTCCTCCTCATCTTTTAATTTCTTGGCTACAGTCCCCATCTGCAGTGATCTTGGAGCCCAGGAAAATAAAATCTGTCACTACCTCAATTTCTTCCCCATCTATTTGCCAGGAATTGAGAGGGCCGGATGCCATGATCTTGGTTTTCTTAATGTTTAGTTTCAACCCAGGTTTTGCACTCTCCTTCTTCACTTGCAACAAGAGGCTCTTTAGTTCCTCTTCACTTTCTGCCATTAGAGTGGTATCATCTGCATATCTTAGGTTGTTGATATTTCTTCTGGCAATCTTAATTCCAACTTTTGATTCATCTAGCCCTGCCTTTCTCATGATGTGCTTTGCATATAAGTTAAATAGGCAAGGCGACAGTATACAGCCTTGCCGGACTCCTTTCCCAATTTTGAACCAATCAGTGGTTCCGTGTCCAGTTCTCACTGTTGCTTCTTGGCCCGCATATAGGTTTCTCAAGAGACAAATAAGACTAATGCTTTAGAAATATAATGTCCAGTTTTAGCTACAGTAAACAAGCAAATTACACTAAAGCTAAATTTAACGTTACTTGTTAAAGATATTTACTGTATTTCAGAATTAGTATTCTTTCAGTCACAATCTTATTCCTATTCAATTTTGCTGATTTTAAAATGTGATGTAAAATCATAAGCACATAAAAAGAAAACAGCAGAAACAGCTGCAAATTAACTCAACAGTTCTATGCTTAGCAACATTTCCATTTAATCAAAGTACTTGCTCTTTCCAAATCTATTTCAGGGTTTACTTTCTATATACACAAACAATGGGAAATGAGTTTCTGGGCTGGTTCAAATTTTTTACACATTCCAAAAATTTCAGGTAATGTATCTGTTCCATATAAATATAAAAGCATGATAGGCTCTGTATTTGTACAATGGCCGATTATCTCAGTGTGCAGAAACATGGATAACTACAAACAGAAGTTGCAAGCCCTCTCCTTGACTTCAGTCATCCTGGTGAGATAGTCAGCATATAAATTTAATAAATAACATTTTTTTTCAAATGCCCCTATCAGGAATTGAATTTGAATGAAGTTTCAGAAAAGCAAATGTTCTGTGCTGGTGGTACTAAGCTCCCAAAGATCTAACATGGGATAAATGAATTCTTCCTAATAAAAATAACTTCCTGCCTTTTTCTAATCATCATTTCTTCCCTACAGCAATTTGAAAAGTAAAACAAAGTGAAACAAACCACTACTCCCTCCATGCAGGGAAAATTTCCTATTTGCAAATAATATCTTACTTACCTTGTTGAGATGGTGTAGTTGGGGAGCAGGGAGGAGTTGGGGAGCCTTCGTTGCAACTTGCCTGTGCAACATTTGCCTGCCGGATCTTTTGGCAAGCTCAGCAGCAATTCCTATTGGCTTCCAAAAGCCAATAGCATAGCTGACTCAGGAATTCTGGGAGTTGAAGTGCATGAGTCATAAAACAGCAAAGCCTGCAATAGGCTTAAGCCAATGGCAGCACAGATTGTGCAAAGGATTTTTTTTTGCAAAAAAATGTGCCGGAACGCTGTTCTGAGTGTTCTATGACAAAAAAAGCCCTGGGGTTAGGGTTACGGTTAATTTAGGTTCAGGTTTATATTTAGGTTTAGGGTTTGTGTTAGGGTTAGTGTTAAGGTTTGGGTTAGGGTTAGGGTTAGGGTTAGGGTTAAGGTTAGGGTTAGGGTTAGGGTTAGGGTTTCAGTTAGGATTAGGGTTTGGGTTTCGGTTAGGGTTAGGGTTAGCATTGGGTTGGGGTTAGGGTTTGGGTTTGGATTAGGGCTAGGGTTAGGGTTAGGGTTTGGGTTTGGGTTTGGGTTTGGGTTTGGGTTAGGGTTAGGGTTTGGGTTTGGGTTTGGGTTAGGGCTAGGGCTAGGGTTAGGGTTAGGGTTAGGGTTAGGGTAAGGGTTTGGTTTAGGTTGGATTGGGTTAAGGTTTGGGTTAGGGTTAATGTTAATGTTAGTTTTAGGTTTAGGGTTAGGGTTAATGTTACTGTCAGTGTTAGGGTTAGGGTTAGGGTTAGGATTAGGGTTTGGATCAGGTTTAGGGTTAGGGTTAGGGTTTGGATTAAGGTTAGGGTTTTTGTTAGGGTTAGGATTAGCATTCGGTTAGGGTTAGGGTTAAGGTTAGCGTTGGGTTAGGGTTAGGGTTTGAGTTTGGGTTAGGGTTAGATTTAGGCTTAAGGTGAGGGTTAGGGTTAGGTTAGGGTTAGGGTTAGGGTTAGGGTTAGGTTAGGGTGAGGGTTAGGGTTTAGAGTTAGGGTTAGGTTTTGGGTTAGGGTTTGGGTTTCGGTTAAGGGTAGTGTTAGGAGGTAGGGGTAGGGGTAGGGGTAGGTATCAGGGTCAGGCCCAGGGTGAGAGCCAAATTTAGGGTCAGAGTTCACAAAGTAACATATTTTCTTCCAAAATAGTCCCCCTATTTTACATCTCTCCACATTTATCTATGTCTGTCTGTCTACTCTATCATTTCTCTCCATCATCTATCTATCTATCATCTATCTATCTATCTATCTATCTATCTATCTATCTATCTATCTATCTATCTATCTAAACATCTATCTTTTATCTAGCTGTCATACTTAGAGACCACCCATCTATATTTATTCAGCCTGGCTGAATAGCTCTTCATTTTAGGGAAATTAATTTCAAACTGCATTATGGAGAACTCAGAGCATCAGAGTCCTTGAAAGGATCCTAATAATGGACAATATAATCTTGTCTAGAAAACAGATTGTTCACAAGAACCAATCTTTTGTTAAACATTTACAGGGGAATTTGGGATGTTAGTTCCATTTTTGTGTTGTACTGCTAAGTGACTTGGCACACATAACCATATCAGCTGAAGAATTCCCCAGGCCCTGTATGACACACAAGATCACCTTTGGAAGATTTCCATGAAATTTTTGGCATCTGAATCAGTATACAAAGGATTGATTAAATGGAATTTTTTTTGATAAAGTTATAATGTATGAAAATGTAAAAAAGGGGGGGTTGGATTTTCATGTTTGAATTTATAGACATCAAGTTCGGACAATATATCATCTGATTAGGAGATAAATTACCATATAGATTCAAAAAGCCGTGAATGTAAAAACACTAAGACATTCTCTACCAAAAGAAAGACTATGCAGGAAAAAAAGACTTGCCTCCATTACTGAATTTTCCAAGAATATAAAATAACCCTAATTAAATTGTTTGGGAAAATAACCATTCAATAATGATAATAGTATAAAATCAGTTTAAACTTATCTATATAGTTTTGCTGTTTCAATGCGTATGTGCTGCTTACAATATTTCTGCAAGGTCTTTACACTCTCCAGAAGCTTAATATTTATTCTTTCATCTTCTTTCAAATGCTGTTCTGGAATCTCTAAAAAAAAAAAAAGTAACAATATTGGTTTTTGTGCTCTTCAGTTTAGGTTTACAAGGTTAAAAATAATGGAATATTTTAAAATAAATGTTTAAAAAAATGAAAAGTAAATTAATCAGAGGCAGTTTGGTGTAGTGGTTAAGGCCAGGAGTCAACACTGACTTAAAGATATACACGTGGAGAGAGATAAAAGAAATACCCTGTTTTTATATCCTGGAAAACTGGCCAGGAACTTTCCAGGATAGGATTTCAAAGACTGAGCATGAAGAAAAGCAGTTTGGAGTCACATTCAGCGGCTAAAAATAACTTTTCCCCCCAAGGGATTTTTTCTGGTAATGGAGACAACATGTTGGAGAGGAAGCAATAGGAAAATTACCCAGAATTCATCTGCAATGGAGTTGGATGGTTTTAAAATTTGATGATATAGATGCTAGATGGATGAGATAGCTAGCTTTCTAGCTAGCTAGCTAGGAGAGGGAGAGAGAGAGAGAGAGAGAGAGAGGGAGGGAGGGAGGGAGGGAGGGAGGGAGGGAGGGAGAGAGAGAGGGAGGGAGGGAGGGAGAGAGGGAGGGAGGGAGGGAGGGAGGGAGGGAGGGAGGGAGAGAGAGAGAGAGAGGGAGGGAGGGAGGGAGAGAGAGAGAGGGAGGGAGGGAGGGAGAGAGGGAGGGAGGGAGGGAGGGAGGGAGAGAGAGAGAGAGAGAGAGAGAGAGAGAGAGAGAGAAGAGCTGTTCCTACACACAGCATTGCTAACGGGTCTTTAGATTTATGGAATATACATTTTTCTTAGTTAAGTTTTCCCCTAGTGGCCATCCTCCATCATTATGGAAGATAACCTCATCAGTTATTCCTAGCCAGGTTGGGTATGGCACAACTGCTAAAAAGGCTAATTGTTTTCATGCCCAGTCTGAAGGCTTCCTAGGAACCTCTGGTTTTTCCATGTTGGAAAAGGTGCTGTGCGAGGTTGTTCCAGTCCCCCAACCCACAATCTAACTGGTCCTACGCCAGTTTCTTTAGAATTGCTATAGATTGGAAGACGAGCCTCCATCTACCCACCCACACTGCCACCAAGAATTGATCTGCAAGAGAAGTATGCACAGGGATTCCTGAGACTGAGAAGTTTATTATCCACAAATTGACTCAGAATAAAAAAAGGAAGAACATTTTCTCATTATCCCATATATACATATTAAGATCTGGCATTCAAGGGTGGGCAGTATCAATACTTACTTAGAGTGTTAAACTTGCTCAGTGTAACATATTCAAATACAATTAGAAAGAGCTCCAAATAAACTTGAGAATCCAAATCCAAAAATTCAGCAGTTCCTGCTTTTTGATATCCAACCACCTTCTTTTTTTCTATTGGCAAATTTGGGTGTTTGCAGGGATTTGAACAATAGCCAAAAATATGAATTAATTAACTAATTAATTAAACCACAAGCAAAATCATATCATATAACATATAATTATATGGCAAACGCAATCTAAAGGAAACCAAGAGGTTTTTCAAAGATATCATACCTTTGGTTCTTCCTCCAGTACAGACGAGAAAAGGCAAACATATCAAGAACAATACATCCATATTATTCACAATCTATACATCCAGGTGACAAAATATTTGTTCTGGGCAAGTCTATTTTTTTACCAGTATCATTTTTTGTGGTTATTCATTATGACATCATCACATCTTCCTGACTCATAATGAACCAGTTGAATAAGAAAAGACACCTAATGCTATCAACACATTTTTCCATTTGCTCAAATCATTTACGTTACACAGAGGCAGGCTTCCCAAAATTAGTGATTAGAGATAAGAGAATTGTGTAAATATTTGTTTAGATCACTGTGCAAGCAATAAAACCTGACTGGTACATAAATTAAAATTGAGATTTTTATATCCGATTCGTAGCTTTTGATAGCAATGGATATCATCATTTCAGCCATTGTCTATCCACTGCAGGATGAAGGCCTGTTCCGCCTGTTTCCAACCAATATGATCCTCAGCTTTCTTTTGCCAGCTGGGACCGCAATACTTGCTGATGTGGTTGATTCATTTTGTTTTAGGGCAGTGATGGCAAACCTTTTAGAGACTGAGTGCCCAAACTGCAACCCAAAACCCACTTATGTATCATCGGGTGCTGGGTGGGCGTGGCCCTTTGGGTGGGTGTGGCCAATTGGGTGGGCGTGGCTGCAGTGGTAACGGCAGACTGGGTGGGACTAAAAAGTTCAATCAATTCCAACTTTGCGAGAATTTTTTTTCCCCGCGAGAAGTTGAAATTGATTGATTGAACCTTTGTTTTTTGTACATGGCAGCGGAGGCCTAAATCAAAAAGGGTTTATAAAGCCCAGCTGAAGGCCTAGGACTGGGGCGACAGCACGTGCGCCCACAGAGAGGGCTCGGCATGCCACCTGTGGCACCCGTGCCATAGGTTTGCCACCATGGTTTTAGGGTCTCTTTCGTGGACCCTTGTTATCAAGTGGGCTCTATTCTACGTCTGCCTTGGTCCACTTGCCTTCTCCTTGCTATGTGACCAGCTCATTTCCATTTCAATTCTTTTACTCTCCTGATGATATCATATATTTTCGTTTGTTCTCTAATCCATGTGCAGGTCTTTTTATCTTGTCTTCTGATGCTGAGGATGTATCTTTCCATGGCTCTTTGCGCCACTGGTAACTTTTGTATTGATTGTGAGGTTAGTGTCCATATTTCATACCTGTGTACTATACAAAAGCTGAAAGAAGCCCTTTACATAAATGAATGCGACATGTGATATCAGAAGCTTTCTCACAGTCTCAGTCATCACTCTGACATATACTAGGAACTGGAATTTTAGCTTTGTTTATGGAAGTACCTCCTCAAACGTGTCTGATTCTTAAGAGTTAAGCTGAGGTGGGAATATTTTTAGAAAGCTATTTTGAATGAACTTCTTGACCACTTTCCTGGAAGTTTCTCACGCTTGATAGGTTTAAGATAGATGGGCTTCAGTTGAAGACAAGCCATCTTAAAGTGGCCAAGGTTGAGAGAAAGAGCTTTAAAGAGAGGTCCACAGGCACTTATCTTTTACTGATGGATGTAACAGCGTTTTCCCAGTCAAGCTACCAAACTGGAGCTCAAGACTCAAATTTAGTGGTGAGATTCAGCCGGTTTACACCATTTTGGTAGAACCGGTAGCTAATTTTTTGTTGCCCAGGCTCAGAATGGACTTCTGGAAGCGGCATTCACACATTGTTCATATATTTGAATCCCACCACTGCTCAAATTTTTTGGGTATTGTCTGAGAATATGCTGCAACCAGATCATGTGCAGAAAAACAGGATAACCCTTAAGCTCTTCTCGAAGAATCTGCAATCTCTGTTATACTCTTGACACCAAAATTGTTATCCACCTAAATGAAAGGATTGAAAATATGAAATGAAAGAAATCTCAAATCTTTTATTTGAATAAAAGATCTTGTTCTAAACTTTCTACCCCAGCCATATTAGCACTGACCAAGCTTCCTGAACCCTAATCCTAGCAGCAGCAACAGCAAAATAATAGTCGTCACTGCTGTTTCAGACATGGTATAGGTAGTCCTCAATTTATGGCCCAACACAGTGATCATTTGAAGTCACGAAACACCTTGAAAAAGGTACTTATGACTTAGTTCCAAAGTTTCAATGGCCCGGGCTGTTCTACCACAATCATGTGAATGGCTTTTGGGCACTCAACAATTAGTCCACGTTTACAGCCCTTTGTAGTGTCCCATGGTCATGTGACCATGTTTTATTGTGTTTTTGCTAAAAAAAAAGCAGTTTTTACTTCCAGTTTTTGACAAAAATGCCCCATAGTGAACAATAGGCTCACACTGTTTGCGTAGCAACTGCAGGGGGATTTACCACTGTCATGTTTACTTAATGACTGCTGCAAAAAAGATTGTAGAATTGGATCGAGTCATGTGATGATCCATTTTATGATCAACACAATTTATGACTGTAACAGGCAGTCTCCATTAGGCAGTTGTAAATCAAGGATTACGTGTGAAGCTAAAAACTGTTTTCAAAATGAAAAATTTTTAAAAATATATAGGATTGTGGGAAAGTGTGCTCGCTGGAATATCCGTGACTTGGTATTAATGAGATTAAAAGTTTGCTTGTTTGAATTATCATGTAATTAGGCTAGTACAGGGGTCGGCAACCTAAAAAAGAAAAAGAGCCACTGGGAACCGGTTCCATCACAAATTAAAAAAAGAGGGAGCCGCGTGCGTGTGTCCATGCACGCGCATGCGCAAAAAGGTTTTTTGCGCATGCGCGGACGCACGCGGCTGCCATTTTTTAAAAAATGAGATGGAACCGGTTCCCGGTTGCCCGATGGCGACGGCCCGTCTGCAAAGCTGCCGCTTTCGGCAGCTTTGCAGACGGGCCGTGGCAGCTTCCGCAAAGAGCGGCGCCCCTGCCCATTCCGAGAGGTGCGCGCGCACCTCTCCGAACGACCGGAGGTGCGCGCGTACCTCCGCGCGAATGGGCAGCGGTGCCGCTCTTTCAGGAAGCCCGCCGCGGCCCGTCTGTGAAGCTGCCGAAAGCGGCAGCTTAGCAAACGGGCTGCGGCAGCTTCCGCAAAGAGCGGCGCCCCTGCCCATTCCGAGAGGTGCGCGCGCACCTCTCCGAACGACCGGAGGTGCGCGCGTACCTCCGCGCGAATGGGCAGCGGTGCCGCTCTTTCAGGAAGCCCGCCGCGGCCCGTCTGTGAAGCTGCCGAAAGCGGCAGCTTAGCAAACGGGCTGCGGCAGCTTCCGCAAAGAGCGGCGCCCCTGCCCATTCCGAGAGGTGCGCGCGCACCTCTCCGAACGACCGGAGTTGCGCGCGCACCTCCCCAAACCTTTGGGGAGGTGCGCGCGTACCTCCGTGCGAAGGGGCAGCGGCGCCGCTCTTTCAGGAAGCTGCCGAAAGCGAAGGGGCAGCGGCGCCGCTCTTTCAGGAAGCTGCCGAAAGCGGCAGCTTCCTGAAAGAGCGGCACCGCTGCCCGTTCGCGCGGAGGTACGCGCGCACCTCCCCAAAGGTTTGGGGAGGTGCGCGCGCACCTCCGGTCGTTCGGAGAGGTGCGCGCGCACCTCTCGGAATGGGCAGGGGCGCCGCTCTTTGCGGAAGCTGCCGCGGCCCGTCTGCTAAGCTGCCGCTTTCGGCAGCTTCACAGACGGGCCGCGGCGGGCTTCCTGAAAGAGCGGCACCGCTGCCCATTCGCGCGGAGGTACGCGCGCACCTCTCCAAAGGTTTGGGGAGGTGCGCGCGCACCTCCGCCCATTCGGGGAGGTGCGCGTGCACCTCTCCAAACGGGCGGTGCCACTCTCCATTTGGAGAGGTGCGCGCGCACCACTGCCCGTTGGAAGAGGTGCGCGCGCACCGGGCGGCTGGGAGCCGCAAGAGACGGCTCAAAGAGCCGCATGCGGCTCCGGAGCCGCAGGTTGCCGACCTGTGGGCTAGTATATTTTCCCCATTAATTCCATTCCTCTGCCCTGGAATTCTTCAGTCCATAGGAAAATGCATATAATATCGAAAGACAGCAACACCCAAACATTTTGAAATTTCTTACTGAGATGAAACTTGTTGATGACATTATATTTTACTGGGATGAACCTGAGAATTTACTGGACAAATGTAACATTATAATATCCAACATAACTTATTTCAGCCAAGAGACAGTAGAAACGTCGCCATCCACATTAGAAGCACAATCACTATATATATTTTTTAAAAATAAAAAATAATATTCAACTGCCAAGGTCTTTTTTGGTTGTGGTTTTTAGGGAGTGTAAAGGTATTGAACTTTCTTCAAATTACTGCATTTTCATTTTTATAGGAATTTTTATTAGCGATTACAGTCTCAACAGTAAAAATTATACAAATTAAAAGAGTAAAAAGAAAAGATAGAAGCTGCAGAAAGAAAAAAAAAAGAAAGAACTAGTAAGAAAAAATAAGACTACAGTAAAGAAAAAGAAAAAAAACTATAAAGGACATTTCCCTTCATCACAAGTATAAACAGTATTAGTAAGTTATCACCTATCTTAAAATACAATAAATAGTCTCTTTTTCCCACATCCTTCATCTTATATATGAACAAATCCATAAAGCCTTATCATTTCAGCCCTTAAAGTCACCTAAAGGTTCACAAAGATAACAAATCCATTTCCACACTGATCAAACAAACCGACTTTATAGTCCTTCCCTTTACTTCTAAAAGTCTTGATCTTTAGTTCCTTCAAATAGTCCTAGAATTTTTTATTTTTTAAAAATTTAATAACGGTGGCTCAGTGGGTTAGGACGCTGAGCTTGTCGATCAGAAGGTCGGCAGTTTGGCGGGTCAAATCCCGAGTGCCGCGTAACAGACTGAGCGCCTGTTACTCATCCCAGCTTCTGCCAACCTAGCAGTTCGAAAGCACGTAAAAATGCAAGTAGAAAAATAGGGACCACTACGGTGGGAAGGTAACAGCGTTCCGTGCGCCTTTGGCGTCTAGTCATGCCGGCCACATGACCACGGAGACGTCCTCAGACAAGCACTGGCTCTTCGGCTTTGAAACGGAGATGAGCACCGGCCCCTAGAGTCGGAAACAACTAGCATGCATGTGCGGGGGAACCTTTACCTTTACCTTTATGCAAAAATAATGACGGTGATGCATACATTCAAAAAGTGTGTTTATGTGTGTGTGTGTGTGTATTGCTATAACAAAAAATGAAAAATTATGACCAAAGGTAATAAAATGTCATCTACAACAATAAATAGTTAAAGTTTAGATATTTGCCTAATAATTCAAATATTATTCAAGCAGTGTATATTTTTGATACCTTTATACACCTATTTTTAACCTACTATATTCTGTATAAACGAGTCCCATATTTCATTATACTTCTCCATCAAAGTCTATTTCTATAGGCAATTCATTAGAAAGTGGCAAATGCAATCTAATCCATTTAAGTTGTCCTGTTGCTGGATTCCATGAACTAGGTATATAGTTCAAGAGAATATCCAAATTAAAATTTTTAGCTATTTTCACAAAAACATATTTATATAATCTACTACTTTCTTCCAAAACCTAGGACATTGCAAAAAACATGTGTTTTAAAGAAGCACTGTCCTTACTATATCTCCAACAAAATGCTGTTTTTGAAAGTTCTTTTCTATACAAATATAATGGGGTCCAATGAATTCTAAATATTATTTTTTGTTGTATGTCATAATTTGAAGTCTATTGACCGTCTTGTTATAGACGTTAAGACACTCTCCCATTGTCTAGAGTCTAGACAATATAGGAATTTCTCCACTTATTTCTCAAAATCTGCATATCCAATTGATTTATTGATAACTATCTATAAAAAACTAATTGTAGTATTTTTTCTAGTTTTAAAGGATTTAACAAACTGTTCTAGTATCTCAGGTATCAGAGAAGCTGAAGATGCTGCTGGTCCAAACAATATTGTTAACAAATGTAGTTGTAAATATTGTTATTGGGCCATATCTGATGGATAATATTAGACTTTTAACACAGCGTAAGTTAAAACTGTCCTCTTCATCGTCTTATCAGTTGGTCCAAAGTCAATATCTCTACTTGGCACTTAGCAATAGCACTCAGACTTATATACCTCTTCACAGTGCTTTACAGCCCTCTCTAAGTGGTTTACAGAGTCAGCATGTTGTTCCCAACAATCTGGGTCCTCAATTTACTGACCTCGGAAGGATGGAAGGCTGAGCCAAACTTGAGCATCTCAGAATCAAACTCCTGGCAGTGAGCAGTGACTTAGCCTGCAGTACTGCATTCCAACCACTACGCCACCATATCGCTGTTCTTGAAGTAGAATGTGATGCATTTTTCACAGTAAACCTCAATAAAGTTTGCATATGTGTATGTTTGTGTGTGTGTGTGCCTGCATGCCATTTCAAATCTCTTTTATTTCTTATTCTTACACTGAGAAAAAAGTGATTATCCACAAAAATCTCTCATATTTTACAACAGTGAGGCTTGTCAACAAGGCAATTGATTCCTAGTAGCAGGCAGTTGCAGCATTCAGCAGTTCCCTGGGCAGTCATCAAAGCCAATGGTGGGATTCAGCCGGTTCGCACCACTTCGGCAGACCCGGTAGCTAATTTTTTGTTGCCCAGGACCAGAATGGACTTCCGGAAGCGGCATCCACACAGAGAACCGGTTGTTCACATATTTGAATCCCACCACTGATCAAAGCTCAAGGAAAAGTACAGGTTAGAGACTAAAGATTTAGCTCTAAAGCAACTCGATGATCTTCTGTTGGAATGTCAAGTATCCACGGTCACAGGAAATTTGTTGCAGGGACGGTAAAATTCACAAAGTTTTAAATAACAAAATTAACTAAAACAATATATTGAACTATAAATTGAACATTCTTAAATAGGACAATGTAAAAATTGTGCAAGGCTTTAGGTAAGCGACACATTAAAGAATATGGCTTGGAATAATATAAAGGAAAACAACTCTGCAGAGCAGGTGGTCACAATGGTTTTTCAGATGGCTTTCATTGGCAGCATTTGGACAGAGTGGTAATAAAATTGACTATGAAAAAAATTTTTGATTCCATGTATGGGAAGAATTGAAATCCAGACAATAAGTACACACTAACTTTTTAAATTCAGAATCTTTAACATATTGGACTAACCACACATTGAAATAGACCATGTATCCAGTCACCAATTCTTTGAATTAAAACTCCCCTTTAGGCTTTTTATCTATACTTGCAGTAACTTTTCTGGAATACTCAGGCTTATAATTTGAGATTTCAGGAAATGGTGCCCTCCCCTGTTTTTCACTGTTGTTTTCTTATCACTCTTTTCCAGCATTCTTAATTTTTAACTAGAGAGGAGAGGCTTTGCCCACCTAATTAAGAGGAAGTGACCCATCCTCACTATTTTTATTTCATTAAACATAGTGACAAAACTTCCTTCATTTTGTCATCTGCACTTAAAGACAATCTGAAAATGTAGAAGTTTCCAAGCAATAAACTTTGTGGACTTTATCAAACCTGAAACTTTCTGAAATCAAGAACACCCGGAAATAACAAAAGGGGAGAAAGAGGCTATGTTTTTGTTTTTTTAAAAAAAGTCAACATTTTACCTCAAAATAATATTGTGAGAAAAAATAAAAGTGGATTTTGTTGCTGTGCTAATTCAAAACAGAGGGAAAATCAGAAAAATCTTGAGACTCCAGGATTATTGTTATTGTTGTTGTTATTATTATTATACAATCATACACACAGAGACAAGGAAGGGAGTTCCAAAAGAATTCTCCAGGTGCTTTTGCTTCTGGGACAAGAGCATAAAAGAAGGAGACTAAAATAATAAACCTCCCAAAGGATACAATTAAAATTAAAACCAAATTTACACAATAAACCTCTCTTGGGAGGTTTTACTAGGATTTGCAAGTTTAGAAAGTTTCACACTTTGCAGCTGTAGGAAAAAAAGCAGTGTATAGAAAATTCCTATTATTAGAAGCCTTTCTGCATGAGCAAATTCCCAATTACCGAAATATAAATGTATGATAACATGAAACTAGATTTGGTAACCTAAAACAACAGACATTTAATTGTAACTCTCCAGTAATTGTTAAAAGTTTGGAGATTTCACACAGTAGCATCAGGAAAGTTCCAGTTTGGTACTGAGGCATGTGTTGAAGTTAGGTATCATGTCCAAAGGAATGGAATCAAGGAAAGGAGAGCAGGTATACAAATGAAGTGAGGCACAAGAAGAAGCTGGTCCCAAAGAAAAGGGAAAAGAAAAGAAAGTTACTGGAAGTTAGTTGCTAGTTACTGGAAAGGACAGCGGGATTGTGCAGTCACATATCAATTATCAAGAACCATGAGAAAAATGAAAATTCAAGTTGGGCAGGTCAGTATATACACAAAAACTATTCCAGAGTACAATGCAGTAAAAATTTTATTGCAGTCAGAAGGAAATCAAAGTTCAAAACCACAACAGGGTTAAAAAGGCAAGAATCCCATAAAAAAACCCCACCCTGCTATTTCTGTGTAAATTTTGACCAGGCTACACGTACAATTTGAAGAAACCTTTGGTACACAAAAAGAGGGAAGGTCCATGTTTCCTGGGGATCGGTTAGTGAGATCACATCTGACAAAAATCAGCCAATGTTGCTTATTGATGACCTATCAATATTACAAAGAAAAAGAAAGGGCCTCTAGGTCAGGAAATTATGTTTCTCTAAACAGCCCCAAATGTTTCTTGTCAAATGTCCACAGAAAGACAACATCCCCTGCAGTCTTTGTCCTACACACTTTATTCTCCATTATAAGAGCTCAAGTTTAGTTTTAAGCATTTGATTATTGCCAACTCATTCCAGAAATGGGTTCATTATGACCCCAAATAGTAATAGAGGAAGGCATCTTCAAGATTTGGAGAACCCAAAGTCTTGCAGAAACGCAAACGAACTTTGTGAACAAGGCAGGCTGCATTAGAAATAAACTCTCCATGTACTTCTACACCTGTTGGACTATGTGAGCAACAGATGTATAGAAAGTTAGGAGAGGGACTTTACTCTTATCCCTTTGCCTTGCCAATAAGACTTCCTTTGTGTGCCAAAAAAAGCCAACACAATCCTGGGCTGCATTAATAGAGAGATAGCATCAAGGTCACATGAAGTGTTAATACCACTCTATCATGCCTTGGTAAGACCACACTTGGAATACTGCATCCAGTTTTGGTCGCCACAATGTAAAAAAGATGTTGAGACTCTAGAAAGCGTGCAGAGAAGAGCAACAAAGATGATTAGGGGTCTGGAGGCTAAAACGTATGAAGAACTGTTGCAGGAATTGGATATGAATGCACCATTGGGAGCGCATAATTAAGAGAGACCAAGTTAGGGTCAGAATATCATGGAGAAAATCTATCTAGGAATTGAAAATGACTTGATGGCACATAATCTACCCCCACCCCCTCTTTCTGTAAAGAACTCTTTAAGACAACTGTTCCCCTGTGCTTTACAGTGTTCCTTCTATGGTCCATAAGTTTGGCTTAAGGAACATTCATACATGTTTTACAACTTTCCAGTGCAGCAAAAATGTCTCTCTCTCTTTGGAACGTGGGGCAATGAGGGACTTAATGAGCCTCAACAGATGATCTGGTCTACTCATTTGGGCCCTTGGAGATTCCCCATCTGGACTTCCCAATATGAATCTGACTTTTTAAAAAGAAACATACGTGAAACATAAAAGAACTGTAAAATATATTTATTTGTGCCATTTCCTCATTTGAATGGTGCTTGTGTGCGCATGCAGTGCATAGAGAATGAGAAATTGAATGTTTAGATATAAGTACTGTGTACTGGCACACACACACATTTACATACATATATACACACGCATTCCTAGAGCATACTGACTTGAAATACACTCTTAAGGTACAGCTAGTCCTTGATCTACAACCAATTGCTTAACAACCATTTGAAGTTACAACAGATTTGAAAAAAAATATTTGTGACCTGTCCTTGAGGTTATGGCTGTCAAATCAGCCAAGTGGTCTACATGATTGGCAACCAGCTCGCATTTACAACTGTTATAGCATCTTGTGGTCATCTGACTGAATTTTGCAACATTTTTTGCCACTTTTTGTCAAAACTTAACAAAAATGGCCATTTGATAAAATGGATTTGCATTTACAACCATGTAGTTCGCTTAATGGCAACATGATTCACTTAATGACCCTGGCGACTTGTTTAACAACTGACATAAAAACAATCATCAAAAATTGAGTCCAATCACATAATGCCTCAACTTATGAGTGCAACAACTGAAATTTCAGTTCCAATTGTAATCCTAAGTCAAGGATTACCTGTATGTGTATAGCCCAAAAATATTATACAGAAAACACCATATGCCATTTTTTTAACTTCACAAAACATTCCCCAGGAGATCATTTGAACTGATAAATAATTTAAATTCTTCCATCTTAAGCAGCCTCTTCAGCGGAACAGTCAATGCCTGCATAGGTGAACTTCTCATATAAAGTTGTATTCACGTAAGTCTGGAAATACAATTGAAAAGAATAAGCTTAATATATTTTACTTGTACTGTACATAGCAGCTGATGCAAATTCTTTCCTATTCTTAATTAATTAATTTATTAATCATTTTTAGAAGAAGAAAAAAGAGAATGAATGGGCAAAATGAGCAAAGAAAAAAATGATGCAGAAATATGCCATCAGCAAGCGGACAAAAAAGTAATCTAGTCAGTACAGTTAGTGGTCACTATATTGTTGACAAGAAATCAATCATTAAAAAATTTATTTTAACATTAGAAATGATTTATACCTCCGAGTTAAGTCCCCACTGATGATGAAAATTCTCATAGTTGCCCTGGGTCTAGATTTCTTACTTTAATCCCCACTAAAGCAAGAAACTACGCTGCTGAACCTCTGCTATTTTCCTGCTCTTAGAAAAAAAACATAATTGTCCCAAAGATTTTTTTTCAGCTCTGTTATTTTTAAGTCAGGATGGAGTGGCCTGGTGGCCTGGAGGTGGAGCTCTTGCCTCGCAATCAGGTGGGTGTGAGTTCAGTCTTAGGAATCAGCAGATATTTCTCTGGGTACAAAGAGAAAATATCTGCTGCGAGCTCTCTGCATAGGTGTCAGGAAGGGCATCTGGCCAGTAAGTACTCAGCTCCATTCAGCCACTCCAACTCCACCCCAATGCAAAGGATTACAGCACGGGTCCCCAACCCCCAGTCTGTGGACCGGTATGGGGCCGCAGCATGCCAGAAACCGGTCCATGCACACAAGCAAAGCCCCATCCGCGGGATGCAGGCAGTACATGAAACCATGCCCCCTCCGGGCCGCAGAAAAACCTCTCTCCACGGAACCGGTCCCTGGTACTCAAAAGGCTGGGGACCTCTGGATTGCAGGATTGTTAAAAGGAAAAAAAAAATCTTAAATCAGGATGTGATTGAACATGTGAACGTGGACTGTTTAGACCAGGACATCTGAAATTGTCTTTAGAATTTTGTGATATTCTAGCCTCTGAATGTTTTCTGCCAGTCACAAAATGCATGAGGGATTTTCACAGTCATACTGAGATGTGATTTCCAACAATGGTGTGACGTAAGGCATCCATTTTACTACCCACGTGACATAGAAGTTAGTTCCAGGGCAATCATTTAAATGGGAAATGTGACTGGGATGTAAGAAATCATTGTTTATTCTTACCTTCCTTTCTTCTAACATCCTGCTCAAGGAAACGAGAATCTGGGCAAATGATGGCCTTTCGTAAGGTTTTTCTCTCCAGCATTGCCTCATTAAATCATAACTGAGGGGAAAAAAGCAGAATAAAATATCAGCCAGAACAGCATAAATTTTGTATGGATAATAACTACCTGATGCTTAAAAATAGGACTATTAAATGACAGAGATGGTCTGTGGCAAAACAGACTATCCATTCCTTCCCTATATTATTGTTATTAGTGGTCCCATTTTTTGATGGCCCCAAGCTAGGTACAGATGCTAAATGGAGTCTCTACTGGGTGTTTTCCTTGAAAACTCTGGGAAATGCAGAGGAGAACAGCTCCCATTAGTTTCAGTCTGAACTAAAGATGAAGAGTATCTCATATGGCGAGTCTGGTGCTTTATTTTTTTTATGCCGATCTAGACAAGCATTTGAGAGAAAGGCGATGCACCTTCCAATCTTTTTCCCTGACACTATTTATTTTCTCTGTTTCTCCACTCCCATCCAAAATACTTTTATGGAGTTTAATTTTCATTTTCAATGAATTTGTTTTCCTAATATCACAAAGCTATAAATTTCCCCGTGTAGGAAAATCTATATTTGGGGGGGGTTTCATTTAAATTAAGCCATAGAACCCGATTTACAGCCTGTCTCCCCCCTCCCTTCACATTTGATTGAAGTATGGGGATTTTCAGGCGGGGAATCAATTGCTTTTTCAGCACTGGTTATTTGCTCTATAAAACTCACATAACACATCTTCATTAACTACTTGTTACAGAAGCCAAGATGGTTAGGTCATTACAACCACCCCTTGGTAAATACAAGCCATGTTCCTAAAGCAAATCTGGATAAGGTAGAAAGCAAAATTCGGGATTACTACTACGCTAGAGAAGATCAGGAAATTAAAACAAAAAAGTTTACATTTTGAGCAAAAAGTACTTTTGCGGATCACGCTCATTTTCAAAATGTCATGCATTTTGAATGCAACGGAATCCATAACTGCTACATAAAACTTTTCAAGCGATCTACCAGCAGGGACAGTGGGAATACAAAACTACCCTCCCCTCCTTTCTAGGTAGGAACGGCCTTGAGAGACAGGAGGAAGAACTATAGACTGGCCAATCAGCCTGTAAAAGATTTCTTCTGAAGGGACCCTCCCTAGTTTTCTGGAGAGTAAAAGGAAAGGAGAAATATTTCCAGGCTTGCAAAATTCTGTTGGAACCGTACAACAAAGACAGAGGAAATGCTCGTGGTCGCGTTTCTTGTATGGATTACCTTGGAGGGCTAACGGAAACAAAGACCAAAGCCTGCCCAGTATGTTGTTAATCCTGTTCTACCCTTTTCCCCATGGAATATGAGTTCCAACCATATAACACAATCAATCAATCAATCAATCAATCAATCAATCAATCAATCAATCCCAAGGGTGCTTTTCCAAGAGCCAACTGGACTTTATTGTTTTTCTTTGAAGACGTTTTGCTTCCCATCCAAGAAGCTTCTTCAGTTCTGACTGGATGGTGGAGTATGGAAGGATTTCTATTCCTTGCAGACAGCTGGTCATTTGCATTCTTTTAGAGAGTCGTTGAGGCCACTTGGGGGTTTGTCTGTGTCCTCAGGGTCACCTGGAGTAGTGCAATGGGTGTCCACACCATCCAGTCAGAGCTGAAGAAGCTTCTTGGATGAGAAGCTAAACGTCTTCAAAGAAAAACAAGGAAGTCCAGTTGCCTCTTGAAAAAGCACCTTTGGGCTAACCATAGCCTGGATGACTGAGAATCTCCATTAACAATCAATCAATCAATAGGAGTTATGTTGAAGTGGGACATACTGTACCAAAAAATTACAGCCACAGTCTATATGATTATCCATATCCATTATCCTTATCCATTCCTATGTTCTTTTGTGATGATACACATTTTCTTTTTCTTGCAAACTAAATCTATGGTTGATTTTAATAGTCACCTCTTCTTTCTTGAAGCAAATTTACCTACTATTTTGAGTTCATTTTTGCAATTTGCATCTCGCCTCGTGATCCATATGGCATTTAAGACAACTTTCAGTATAGCAAGAACCAAGATACTTACACCTCATCATCACAGTTGAGTGGCTTCTCCAGTCTGTACCCTTGGGGCAATTTTTCATAGAGTTCTGCGCAGGTCATCCCACAGTATGGTGTTCCACCTAAAGAGGAAAATTATTATTATTTTTTCTGTTTCCCTTTTTTAGGGGGGAGGATTTTGTTTGTACTGTTTTAGATGTTAATAAGTTGATGACCACCTTCTAAACACAAGACAAGTAAGATATCATCAGCAAGGCTGGGCACATAATTCTCTAGACCAGATCTGCAAAACAGGTCCATCAGCCTCAGATATCAGAATTTCATCCCTTTCCCACTTTTGCTCCATTCCTCAGGTTGCCAAAAATTGCAAAACTATGAAGTATCCAGCTGGGGATGAAACATAGTTTATGTCTGATTTAGTGGAAACAGCTGCTTGAAGTTTTAGATCCCATAGGGCAGAAACATTTGAGTTGACTTCTGTTTACTACGCTCACATAAAACCCTCAAGATACAAAGATCCCAGTTTTGTCTGCTTTTAACAATCGTCTGTTGACATTTCTGAATTGTTAAAAACAGAGGAAGCTAATATCCTCTTTTTTATTATTATTATTTGGACAAATGTGCATGTGTGGATACATAAAGGAGCAAAAAACTTCCTGTTTAATGTGTGCTTTCTTGAACCCATTCTCCTTAGTCTAATCCAGGGGTAGGCAACCTCGGCTCTTTTATGACTCATGGACTTCAACTCCCAGAATTCCTGAGTCAGCTATGCTGACTCAGGAATTCTGGGAGTTGAAGTCCATGAGTCATAAAAGAGCCGAGGTTGCCTACCCCTGGTCTAATCTGTTAGCTCAACCCAACTACCCAGCCCAATTTGCTTGGCAAACCACAACTGGAATATGAGTGCCCGGAAGTAAACCACAATCCAGATGTGCAGTTTTCAAATGTAAAAAGTCATAAAAATTTCAGCCAGTCTATGAATAAAAACTCTTGGCATCCTGCGCTCTTTTGGTATTAGATCTCAAGCATTTTGTGACCATGAACATAGCTATTATTGTGAACATACTATGCAGTAATTGATCATAAATACTGTATATTGTACTTGTGTGTTTATGAGTGCATGCATGCACTTGAAATAAAAAAACTGAACAAAGAACAAGATAAAAATGAAATATATTCAACAAATAAAATGATGCATACTAGGACATATATGGTTCCTATATCCAGATGCTAATATTAGAAAAAATAATAATTTGGCCTTCTATTTATTAGCTCCTTTGTTGAGCAAGCTGCTTGCTAGGATGATGTTCTGGATAGAATCAATATAATAAAAGCAGAACAAACTCTCAGAATATATCAGTTCAAAGTGCGGTGGTGGCAAAAATAAGTGATTTTCAGATTAGGGAAGAGAGTGAGCAGGTCAAAGTAACATACCTAGAAGCATTTTAGAAATTATGCATCTACGTTCTGTTAATCCTGTACTATAAACATGTATCATAGGAAATAATGACCAAAATTATTCACAGCATCTTCTCCATCAGGATACATAAAATTATTTAGTGGTTGTTTTTTTTAGTGGAGAAAAAAGGTCAGAAAAATTGAGGCGTGACAACAAATCATGCTTTGCTAATCCACGTGTTGTCCCACAATTGACTGGTTTTACACCAGTGCTTTGAACCTTGACAACTTTAAGATATGTGGACTTCAACTCCCAACTCAACAGTTGAAGTCCACATATCTTAAAGTTGTTAAGTTTCAAATACTGATTTACACAATAGGTCACACTCAAAAAAAAATTGGAGTAGGATCTCTACCGCTCCCCCGCAAGCCACTGAGTGGACCTCATACAATATATCCTGTGTCTTCCCAAACTTAATTTCTAGGGCTAACAGACTGCAGTCTAACTTGCTTTAAACGGGGAGTTATTTAACAGTGTTGGACAGAGAAAAAAAAAGGTTTTTGAAGACAAGATATTTCTGAATGCAGTATAACAGTCAGAACAAACAGTAAGAGTATATAGGCTAGATCTGCTTGGAATTTCAAGGACAAATCATGTTGGAGTACCTTAAAGGACTGGCTATACCTCTCCTGTGATTTTATGTTTTTTATCAAAATAAAAACTCTAAGGAAAGGGAACTTACCCAAGCTAACTATTTCCCATAACAACACACCATATGACCAACTGCAAATAAAACAAAAGAAAGTAATGTCTTAGCATTGATTTCACTGAAAGGAATGTATATTATAAAAATGGATTCATATAGAAGCAAATATTAAACTGCCATCAGATGCAATCTTCCTTTTTTGCTTCATTTGTTCGTTCTTTTTCTCTCTCAAGCATGTACAAGGAGGCAGAGCTTGTTCTGTACCAGCCTACTACTGGCCCTGCAGATAAGGCAGGGACAACACCTTTACAAGAAGGCAGGAGGCTGGAACTAAGCCTGCCAAATTTATGGACATAAAAGCAAACAGAGCAAAACAAGACATGAACCATGAAACAGGAGCTATTCAAATGGTTGCCTTCAGCAAACCAGCCCTCCCACGCATTCCCCTTTTAAACAGTTCAGGGCGTGGCTTCTCTCTGCCTCCTTCCAAGGTGCCCCATTGCCTTCCTCTGTTTACTCCTGATTGCCTGCCTCCTGCGTCGGGCGTCCTTGAACAGGGCCAGCGGTGGGTCATCTTCATCCACGCTGTCAGGCTCACACAGCTGGGTCTGCGTCGTAACCAGATGGGAGGGGGCTGGCTGAGGGCTCTCGTCAGCAAGCTCTCCAACACCCTCAGCAAGCTCTCCAACACCCCCCTCCTCCTCTGAATCGTCCGACCCAACTGCCGAACCCACAGGCTGACCCTGAATCACAACAGAGCTTTGACTGCAACCCTATAACCGCCTTCTTGATTATTTTGATTCCCACTGTGGACACCTCTAAATTGAAGACAGTATACATGGGGAATGGATCTTGTTGTGTACTGGGTTCTTTGCTGGAAGCAGGAGATGAGGCGAGAGAGTTCAGGCAGGAACATGCTTTATTGAATGCAAGAACTGAACTGAGAACCAAGGCTGCTACACAGCTATTTATACTCTGGCCAGTAGGCAGTGGCCAATAGGTTTAAAGGAAGCTATTGCCACCTGAGAGCCAACCAATGGTGATCCTGGAGACAGTCTGTCTGAGGAGCCAGCAACTGTTACCCAATTCCCTGCTTAAGCAATCTCACAGCATTCAAAACCCACTTGGTACAGTTTTAAGCAAACTAGGCCCAATACATTACAGATCTCCTTTATTTTTTGCAATGCTGTAACCCTCTGAAGTCCTCTAGGCAGAGAAAGAGTTTCCCAAGTCACACAACGAACTGCAAGGCCAAGTGGAGATTTGCAACTGGGTCCAAGTTTGTTTCTTAACAATTCCATTACAAATTTTCTCAAAGTTTTCTTCCTTGAGTAAAGAAATTTTAAAATTATCTAAACATAAAAACTCACACATCGCTGTTTGTGGTATACACACTGTAGTTTAAAGATTCAATTGCCATCCATCGCACCGGAAGCCTTCCCTAGAACAACAAAATTGATGTGCTATGATAGGTGTTTCCTTAAGCACAGGATGACTTTATAACAAGAACAACTTACTAGGCATCTACATTCTTTCCAACTACATTCATATTACAAGGACACTGATGTCTGGACAACAGAAATGCATTATCTGTGCCTACCTTATAGCTAAGAGGACAACCCTCCAACACTGGAAAAATAACTTTGATTGAAGACTTGATATTACTTGCAAATTAAAGTTGTTACTGATCAGTATAGATAATACCAATAATAAACATAGCCATCCTTTTTTGAAACTGTCATGTATGATTTTATATACATGCATGATAAGCCTACGTAATGTAATATATAATTTTATTGTTGTGCTGTTTTTATTATATATTTTCTCCTTTTTTATTAAATAAGCAAAGGGGAAAAAACTAGAAGGGTTTCCTTAGCCTTTTTAAAAGTGGATGCACCTGTGGTATGCACACTATTGATTTTATTCATTCATGCCACTTTTAATCTGCATATTCATGGTTAAAAACAACTCTATAATGAGGATATTATCTCTTTCCTATCGTAAATGGGATTCAGGTGTGTGGTCACAGTATCACTCATCAAACTTGTAGGGCAGGGGTGTCAAACTGCCGGCCCGCAGGCCGGATGCGTCACGCGGTAGCCGTGTCCACCCCATTGCCGGCAATGGCAAAACAGTCCCGATATATTGTGCGACGTCACGTGACATGGTGAGTTGGACATATCTGTTGTAGGGCATCCACAGGATAAGTGACAAAAGCCATCCCAAGTCCCACTACATGTGTATGTGTGTCACAGGTAGAAAAAGGGGCAGAGCATTGACTGTGCCATAATGACCACCATGTTGACTTTTTTTTTGACTCCTGCAGTTGTCCCTGCATGCCATTTTCACTTCTGTATAAAGTTAATGATAAACTCTTCATCCTTGTCCTTTAAATGTCTATAAAACATCAAGTCATCTAAATTTTCAATAGGAAAAATGGATTAATATCTAATTTTCTTATGGTACCAATAACATTTCCAAACAAGAGAAATCTAATCTTCTGAATAATACTACTTACAGACAGAATGGAAGTACTTTTGAGGACCCAGATTGTTGGGGGCAATAAGCTGACTTTGTAATAATGCTGCTGGGGGGGGGCGAAAGCCCTAATAAGCAGGCATATACATAGAATGAAGGCTATTGCTAAGCACATTGATTTGTGCTTCTTAGATTGTAAGCCGCCCTGAGTCTTCGGAGAAGGGCGGGATATAAATGGGATTAAAAAAAAACCAAACTTTTATTCAGATGATTAGATTTTGCTTCAAATTTCATCTTCTGAATACTACCGGTAATACTTCCATTCTGTCTGTTCCTTCCTGAACAGGTATTCTTTGCAAGAAAAATGATGAAAGAAGTGGATGAAAGATGGGAAGGGGACAAAGCCAGTTCACTCAATAATTCCAGAAGTGAATTCTAATAATTTTGTAGCCTAGATAGGTTTACTCAGATAATAGATTTAATCAAGCAAGCCTTAGCAAAAACTTTGATCTGAAGACAATTTTCATTTTTTTAAAAAAAATAACATTGAGACAACTATGTCCTTCTGCATGAATGATACAGTGAGCATCTTTTTCTTTCCTTACCATGGTCTTTTTAACATAAACTTCTTGACCTCTAGATAAACCAAAATCAGCTATTTTTGCGACGTAGTTTTCACCGACCAAAATGTTTCTTGCTGCTAGATCCCGATGGATAAACTAAAGAGAGAAAAGATTCTCATTGTAAATTTGAATCTTATATTATATCTAATAAAATCTTTTGTGTGTGAAGGCCACCAGAGGAATATGCAAGATTTGTTTTCTACTGGGGCAGGAGCAACAATTTATTGTTCATATTTTTACACGATAGATACCAGCATTGATCCAAAAAATATCAAGGATAAAGAATGGTGTGACCCGGTTCAAATTTTGTTGTTGTTAGTTGCAAAGTCATGTCTGACCTATCGCAACCCCATGGACAATGTTCCTCCAGGCCTTCCTGTCCTCTACCATCTTCTGGAGTCCATTTAAGCTCACGCCTACTGCTTCAGTGACTCCAGCCACCTCATTCTCTGTCGTCCCCTTCTTCTATTTGTCTTTTGGTACTGTCCATGGGGTTTTCATGGCAAAGATACTGGAGTGGGTTGCCATTTCCTCCTCCAGTGGATCAAGTTTTGTCAGAACTCTCTGCTATGACCTGTCCATGTCTATGACCTGCACGGCATAGCTCATAGCTTCATTGAGTTATGCAAGCCCCTTCGCCACGACAAGGCAGTAATCCATAAAGGGATGGTTCAAATTAAGCCCAGCCTATTTCAGGGGCTTTTGGGAGATGTTCAGTAAATCACACAATACATCCATACTTTCAAGTGGGGAAAGAAAAAAAAAGTTTACCTGTTTTTGGCTCAAGTAATCCATCCCTCTGGCCACATCAGCTGCAAAGTGCAGAAGTTGCTGAGATGAAAGAGTGGAGGCTGTACTATTAGCTATGGCAAATGCTGGATCGGTCTCAAGAACCCGGCTTTTTCTCAAAAAATCAAGTAAATTTCCATGGGGTGCATATTCAATAGCAAGGTAAAGATAGCCTGGTATTTAAAACACAAAAAACAAATATTTTACACAGACTGTCCTTGATTTACAACAGTTCATTTACTGACCATTCAAAGCTACAACAGCAAAGGAAAAAGTCACTTATGAACGTTTTTCACACGTGACCTTTGTAGCATCCCCATGATCATGTGATACAAATTCAGGTGCTTGGCAACTAGTTCAGGTTTATGACTCTTCCTGTGTCCCATGGTCATGTGATCCCCTTTTGCAATCTTTTGACAAGCAAAGTCAATGGGGAAGCCTGCAGTTAACAACCATGTTACTAACTGAACAACAGTGATTCCCTTAACAACTCTGGCAAGAAAGGTCGTAAAATGGGGCAAAACTCACTTAACAAATGTCTCATTTAACAACAGAAATTTTCGGCTCAGTTGTGGTTGTAAGTCAAGGGCTACCTGTAATTGCATAAAATGAATGCATAATGATTTTTTCCCCTCAACATGAGAGATCCTGTGGGGTGAGTTTCTAGAATAATGTTTTTCAAACCTGACAGATTTTAAGATGTGTGGACTTCAACTCCCAGAATTCTCCAGCCAGTATATTGGCTGGGAAATTCTGGAAGTTGAACTCCACACATCTTAAAGATGCCAGATTTGAAAATCATTGTTCTAGAAGCATTTATTCACCCAGATCAGTCTTCTGGTCTCTTACCCAGGTTGCCAAACATTACTGAATAATACCCATCTTTCCTTGAGCAAATTCTTCTTATGTGCCTCTCACCCAGATCTCCCAAAGTTTTACACAGTGGCATAAATACACATGAAGTTCCTAAGCTAATAGTTCTGTCAGAGAAAGGGGTATGATTAGTCTAGACTTCAGTGTCCAAATTTTGGGGAGAGATACCTGGACATACATAGCAAGAAAATGAACTTGCCACCAGAATGTTTTCATGCAATATAGCTATCGGTGCAAACAATATTATTTTACTTAACATGATTTTAAAGAAATCCACTGAAAAGAAATGTACCTCGATGCTCACAGGCTCCTAAAAGGTTTATGATGTTAGGATGATGTCCAAGCTTACAAAGTACTTCCAGTTCTCCAGCGAAATCTCTGTGATCATCTTTGGAAGCATATTCTGCAAATCATTATTGTTTGTTTTTATTGTCTTTAGCCATTCATCTCTACAGCACATAACTAATACAATATTATTCACATTATGAAGAGCATCTGGTTTTTTTTATTATGTCCAGTAATAGATGTATTAAAAAAAATTAAAAAAATAAAGACAATATTCAGTAGTCATAAGGGCATCGGTATGCTTGTTTTCTGTTTTGTAAGCTGCTGAATGGGTTTCTGCCATACAGCAGCCAATACCTGGTACAAATAGTAAAAATATAAAAGACAAAAGTATTCATTGGGGAATAGACCTTAGTGGTTGCTCGTGATTTCAGCTTTAAATATTAACACTGCCCTGTGTGTATGTCACTCCTTATCTCTATGTCCCAGGCCATTTTGGAAGGAGGGGACAGATGAATAGGTGCAAGGCAGTGCTTTTTTTGTAAAAGAAAAAGGTGCCGGAACTCACACATGTCATACAACCCGCCTTGCCTACCCTACAAGGTTCCATCCAAACAAGGTGCCGGAATTCCGTTCTGAGCGTTCTATGAGAAAAAAAGCCCTGGCAAGGTATATGATTTCTTGTGCTACAGAAGTCACTGATTTTGGACTAGAAGATCTTAAGAACGTACCAGTAAAATCTGCCCAGGTGTATGGTATACAACACCAACTAAAGAACTGGTAACTGTATTTTCACATTGTTTATGCGTATAATAGTAATTTTAAATGGAACACAAGGTTGTTTCAACGGCTCAAATTCCTCCTTAAGGCATCACCGTAAGGCACTTTTTTGCTTTGTTGTTAAACAATGTGTGATTCCAGCATGCTGAACAACTTGCCACCACAGCTGGTAAGAGTTTGCATTTGATGTGTGCCTTAACAAACTGAGGTTAAAAACAAACCATAGTTTGTGCAAAGTGTGGGCCTAGCCTACGCTTTGGGTTACTTTTGGAGTCCATCAAGGAAAAAAGCACTGATAGCAAGTCCAAATGTAAAAAAAAATGAACAACAAATTCAGTAAGAATTCTCTTTCTGCCTTTCAAACAAGCCACCCTTTTCTTCCTTTTAAAGAGCTTTTCGGCTCCCTTGATATGATTCTGAACATAATAGGATTCTTTCTTCAATACGCGTTCAAATCACAGTCTAATTCCACATCAGACAGATAAAATCAACAGATGCATTCCCAGAGATTTCCTTCTTGCTCTGAGATGGATGCTCACCCTTCATCCTTTTGATAGCTGCATCCATTCGCAACCCGTCTTTTTTAATTCGGGCTTTCAGAACTTGGCCAAAGTTGCCTTCTCCAATCACATCTTGAAATTTGATGTCGTTCCATTCCAAAACTGGGTAGATTGTGGGCTCCGTGCTATTTTTGGCTTTCCGGCTTAGAGTAAGTGTTCCTGAATTGAACTGTACAGCTGGTTCATCCCTCTGAGTGAAAATCAAGCAAGCATCACGTGATAAAATTGCCAATGGATTGCCTTAAAGCCACCTTAATTGAACTTCTTGGGAGACACGTTTTACGTCTAGGATTTTTTTTTAAAAAAAAAGTCTTTTTTTTTTAAAAAAAGAAAGATTTTCAAAAGCAGGATAGAGTCAGTATTTCGTATTAATTGTTTTCCCTTGCTTTCAAGCACACTTAAAATTCAGACTTCCCTGATGCTGTGTTGTTGGCCGTGTTATATACAGCTGGCATCAGTGCATGCCAGCCAGTATAAGCTATGCTATCTTAGTATCCAATAGGAGGGACAGAAATGGAATTGAAATAAAACCTCCATGGAGCTGTCAGTTAGAGAGAAGGGTCTTTGTTAAACTAAGGGGGCTATGCACAGCGAGTCTATGCATTACAATAGATCTTATAGAATACAGAATAACAGAGTTGGAAGGCGCCTTGGAGGTCTTCTAGTACAACCCTCTGCTCAAGCAGGAAAGCTTATACCATTGCAGACAAATGGATGTCCAATCTCTTTTTTGAAAAAAAAAGGCTCAAACTATTTATCCCAACAACAAGAGCACCGTGATTTAATCTCCTTCCCTAAGGAGGGGAACTTGGCCGTCTCTTTGCTTCAAGAGAAGGACGAGGGGGGACATGATAGCAGTGTTCCAATATCTCAGAAGAGGGAGTCAAGCTATTCTCCAAAGTGCCTGAAGGCAGGACAAGAAGCAATGGATGGAAACTAACCAAGGACAGAAGCAACCTAAAACTAAGGAGAAACTTCCTGACAGTTAGAACAGTTAACCAGTGGAACAACCTGCCTCCAGAAGCGGTGAATGCTCCAACACTGGAAGTTTTTAAGAAGAGACTGGCCAGCCATTTGTCTGAAATGGTGTAGGGTTTCCTGCCTGAGCAGGGGTTTGGACTAGATGACCTCCAAGGTCCCTTCCAACTTTACTATTATGATTACATGCATCTCTTTCTAGCATGAGTGACTCACCACCACATTTTGGAAAGCCTGGGCCATGCGCTGCTGGAAATTTGCTCGCTTCAACTGTAGCATAATGAAAAAGGCCAGCAGTATTGTCAGGCAAGTCATCCCCGCAGAGCCCAGGATAGCAATCAGCAACATTTGACCTCCTTTGGACTCACCTGGAACTGTGGGAAACAGATGGACATGAATCATTTATTGTTAAAGCACCACACTCAACTGAACGTCTTCTGAAGTGATTCCACAGCTTATTCAATCTTTGGTTTCTTAACTTACTAACCAGCAGATATAGATCTCCACATTACAAGCGTGATACATGAGTAATTGAAATGACATGAAAAACAATAGGATATCCTCTGAAAGCCACTAATTATTAAATATTTTTACATTATTCTTTCTCCTTAAGTACTCTTAAGGATACCTGGCCTATTTGCCATAAACCAGATTTTCAAATATGAGCCCTAGCAGTAGGTTCACAATGCCAGTGTAATATTATTTATATTCAGCACTGAAATTTTTCCATTTTCAACCTCATGCTTCAGCATTAGAAATGTCACTTTTGAAGGGCAAATCTATATTATTCCCTATTGTTTTTCTAGGGGATCCATTAACAGTAATTGTATAGAAGCTCAGAATATCTTTCAGACTTCTAATCTCTTGTCAAAGAAAAACAATTTCTAATATTTCTTTAAGATACGGGGAACACAGGGATAACAGCCTGTTTGTCCTGGTTCCAACTGAGGAACCCGACTGAGTATAAGCACCAACGAGACGATCCAATCTCTTTATGCAAAACTTTATTGAGCACATCACTTTGGCATGAATGAAAGCAAAACCAACTCTGAATATTTCCCGCTCAAACCACTATAATTAAAATATAGAATCTTCCCTCCCCTTATTAAGTGTAGGTCACATTGTCCAATCACGTCTCGAAATATTGTTATAGGAAAGTGTCTCTGTGAGTTGGCAACACCTGTTGAAACATCCTTGGTTCCCACCGCTTGACTTTGTGTTGTTAGGAACCTGCTTCCTGCTTCCCTCTCTCCTCCCTCTAGCATGTTGGTATGCTGAGAAGCAGTAATGGTGGCAGTTGTCATGCAAGCGCTTCAAGCTTGACACTTTTTCTTGTTTCCTAGTCTGTATATGGCATTAACAGTAGCCAAAATTATGACAGCTGTCAAGACAAAGCCCTTATATTTATGACTTCTGACAACTAGCTTCTGAGCAAATATAATATCCTGATTCCCCTCTTCAGTTCTAGATCACAAGCATGGAATGATAGGACCAAGTGTTTCTCCTGAACTTCAGCACATAATATGGAAGGTGAGAATGAAACTGCTACCATGGTACCCATACTCAGCTGTAGATAAACAGCCATTTCCTTATCAGAAGGTATTGACTACAAGAAGATCCCAAATTGCTTGGATGTGTTTATCCATAAACCTTCAATGTCAGAAACTATATATGTAGGGCTAGGGAATGTAATCCTATTTATTTTCCTTAGATTCTTGAGTTTCCATGACTTCCTCAGTATGGACAAACCTGCTTGGGAAAAAATTAAGGGGATCTTAATTTAAAATCTTCAGAAGAACAAGGAGCATTTCCAAACACCAGGTATGCTTTCAAAGAAACAAGAAAACATTTCTCAATTTGATTTTTTCATGGGTTTGGAGACAGTAAGAAGACATCTCATATCACCTAGTTTTAAATGGATAATAGATATTTTATAGATAAAACATATGATTCAGTTGTATTTTTGGATGTTACAAGTTTGAAAAATTATGATATTTCTATGCTTTTGGTACATTTTCTCCATAATACTTGGGAACAGATTTAGAGTTTGCTTGAATATTTAAATGAAATTAAAAAATCAACACTAGTGTGATATATATGTATAATTTATGGTATTGTATGAATACATAATCTGAACTGCCTTTTTACTGATTCTTGACAAGGAAGATAAAAGATATATTTCTAAGTAGATATTTAGATGGTTAAACTCTCTGAAATCTTTGAATCCTAGATTTTAAAATATCTCACATTACACTCCACATCAGACTGCTAACACTTCGATAACAATGTTGCAAATGACAACAAAAATTGGAATTACATTTTTTTATTTTTTAATTAAATTTCACATCACACAGATGATTCTATATGTTTCTAAATCCAGAGAATTATTTAAGGTAAAAGCCAGAAACTAAACATTTTTAGGCCTAGTACATGAGATAATGCAATGTATAATAAATAATATGATATTGTATTTTCAACGATATTGTTATTTGTGATTATTTGTTAGCATTTTTTTAATAAAAAGAGCCTTATAAATATTTAAAGTATAAAATTAAAAATAGAGTGCACAGAAATACAGAAAACAATATATGTGAATAAATAATAAATTAAAAAATTATGGAGTAAAATAATGTTAAGGAGGAAAACAAATAAGAAATTGGTGACTTAAAAGGTCTTATTGAAAAGAATGCTATAGTAAGGTAATATGCATTTCGAAACACTGGAAGAGTTTAAAATGATTAAAAAATGTTACAGAACTATTCTGAATTTAGCATTGCTCCTGAAATCAGGCAAAGTGTCAATTAAAGTTTATTCTTGGCTGCCTCAGGTCAACTTTCAGCTCAAATTAATTATCCCTCGATGGGAAAATAAATGCCTCTAGCTGTCTAAGATAGTTTTCAAACCTCAGGACAGAAATTATTATATTGCTTGATGTTCCTTTTTAAATTTCATTTTATACTATTTCTGGTTGGCTTATGACTGTTTCAGATACTTATTCTAAAATTAAAACCTTATTTTCTTAAAAAAGGGATTTATACCCCAGCTGCACACTGATAGCAGAAGGTTTATCTTTTTATCATGGCTGGCTGAGGAATTCTGGGAGTTGAAGTCCACAAGTCTTCAAGCGGCCGAGTTTGGAGATCCCTGGGTAATATGGATTGCTCTTTGTATCTACAGGGGAGGCCTGTAGATGGCAGCAGAGACCAATTGCTAGAGGGCAGACTGTCCCATTACTATTTACCAAAGAGTAGAATAGAAGAAATACTGTGAAACAGCATCGCTTGAAGATCCGGGAAGGCTTTATTTGCCTCTACTGGATCAAACATCCTCTTTCTCTTGATGCTCGTTCAACAGAGCATGGGGAGGAATATGTCAGCCCTGGAGCTGGCATGGAAGCAATGTGAAATAAGACTTTAATAAGGGAAGAGAAGAGTGGGAGAATAATGAGATGTCACTCTCACATGTATCTTCTGCTCTGGCTGTGCCAGGCTAGGCATAAGTGTTCCAACATGTTTTATAACTCTGACTCTTAAATTTTTAGACTTTTTTTTTAAAAAAAATCTCTTTTTTTAAAAAATGGTCATAAGTCACTTTTTTTCCAGTGATGTTGTAACTTTGAATGGTCACTAAAGGAACTGTTGTAAGTCAAGGACTACCTGTCGTGGTATAGAATTGTAGTTGTCGTTGTGTATGTGGAAGGGATTCTGCTTAGATTAAAGGACACTGCTTGTTGTGAAGCCACAACTTCCACAAACCCTCACCATTCACCGTGGTGACTAGAGCTTTGTTGTAGGGCAGGGGTGTCAAACTGCCGGCCTGTGGGCTGGATGCGTCATGTGGAAGCCACGCCCACCCCATTACCGGCAATGGCAAAACCGTCCTGATACGTTGCGTGACATCACATGACATCGAGAGTTTGACATGTCTGTTGGAGGGTGTTGGAGGGTCACACGTTCTCCATTCCTGGTATACAAGATTGTCCTAATGCAGAGTTCTTCAAACTTGGCCACTTTCAGACTTCTGGACTTCAACTCCCAGAATTCCCCAGCTAGCCATGGCTGGCTGGGGAATTCTGGGAGTTGAAGTCCAGAAGTCTGAAAGTGGCCAAGTTTGAGGACCCCTGTCCTATTGCAGAGAGATGTTTGACCCAATTCCCTTTTACTCAGCAGCCCTGGCTCCATTCTGAGGGTTGGAGTGAAAGAGGGAAGATATTAATTTCCCAACATTTCCTCCCATCCATCAATGAGCATATCTCGTGTGAAAAGAACTTTGTATCCCCACCATAAATCTCAACCAATAAAAACACAAAGTGTGCTAATCGTTTCCAACTCTAGGGGCCGGTGCTCATCTCCGTTTCAAAGCCGAAGAGCCAGCGCTTGTCTGAGGACGTCTCCGTGGTCATGTGGCCGGCATGACTAGACGCCAAAGGCGCACGGAACGCTGTTACCTTCCCACCGGAGTGGTCCCTATTTTTCTACTTGCATTTTTACGTGCTTTCGAACTACTAGGTTGGCAGAAGCTGGGACGAGTAACTCTGTTACGCGGCACTCGGGATTCAACCCACCAAACTGCCAACCTTCTGATCGACAAGCTCAGCGTCCTAACCCACTGAGCCACCGCGTCCCTCTATAACAGAAAGGAACAACATTAAAAGGCAAAAAAGCATCCTTTCAATAACTGATGACAATTAAAAGCTGGACGATTTAACCAGTATATTATGAGTCTTTTATTACTTTTGTTCAATAACAGAAATGAGGAAGGTGGGGAAAATCAGAATAATCCCCGTTCTCAGTTGTGTCTGACTAGTAGTGGCCTGGCAGCTATAATTTCCTCATGTTTGTCTGAGTTTTGGGGGGTTCTTGTAAGTTCAAACCGAGATCTAGGATAGAATCTAGCCACCTAGTCAGCTTTTGCCTCTTTTTAAATTACCGTTGATTTCTCCAAGCATCAGGATCTTACCTTTGTATTGTGCATCTAAGATTTAGGTTCATTTTTAGTGCTTCTGGTGAACTTTATTTAGTACTGAATTATTTGTTTTCTGGTGGCCCAAGGTATTCTCCACAATTTTTTTCGGAACCACAATTCAAAGGAATCTCTTTTTGTTCAGCCTTTCCGATTTTATTTGATTTTCTATTGCAGTGTCTTTTTAAATTATCTTTGCTATCGTATTGCAACTGGCAAAGCTTTGTCTCTACACTTCAATATTTTGTCAAGATCTATTATAATCTTTCTCCTACATAGCAAATATCCATTTGACGGCTTCAAACATCAACCTTGTTTTTGAGCTTAAGAAGCTAAAACCAATCATTACTTCAATGTCTCCAACTGAGGTTTCTATTGGGTTGGCCTTGTCCACTGCCCAATTTTTAGTTTTTCTTTAATAGTGAATATCAAACTTGCTTTTGCATTTATTTCTTTCACTTTCAACAAGATGTTCTTTAAGTCTTCTTTGCTTCTAGAATCTAGGCCAACTCTGTATATCTAAGATTTTTATATATATATTTCTCCCAGTGATTTTAATTTCAATTTCTGTTTCTTCAGGTCCGGCATTTTTCAAGCTATATTCTGTCAGTGAAATAAATAAGGAGACAGCACGCAACCATGCCACACCAGTTTTCCAATTTTGAACCTTTGGTGCTCCATATTCCATTCTAACTGTTGCTTTCTGGCTTCATGCACACTGTTCAGTTCGTCTATAAAGTCAAAACCCTTTTTATAATCAATAAAGCAAAAACAGATGTCTTCTTGGAAACCCCTTGTCTGTTTCATTATCTATCGGATGTTAGTAATGCAACGTTGGGTGTGCCTGCTTCTTCTGATTCCAGCGTGGACATCTGGTAATTCTCCAGCCGTGTATTGTTGAAGTCTGGACTAAAAACTCTTGAGCATTATCTGACTAGCATGGGAGATAACTGCAGTTGTTCTTTAGCACTCCCTTTTTTGGTCGGTTGGAATATAAATTGACGTTTTCCAGCCCCTTGGCCACAATGGTGCTTTCCAGACATGCTTATAAAGTGCATTTAGTACTTTAGCTGCATCATCTTGTAAAATTTTAAACAGTTCTGCCAGTATTTCTGAAGTAGCCGAAGGACCACTCGGGACGACAGGCTACTTAACTAAAGGTTTATTTAGAGCAAGACAAGACAGAATAACTCGCCCGGCTTTTATAGCTGGCAGCTGTCAGTGAGGGCCAATCAGGAACGTTCATTTTGGCGCCGCGTCTATCCGGACCAATCCGCGTCGTCTGTTCTTGACAGTTCAGGCTTCCGCATGGCTCGGTGTTTTGACAGCCGCGAGCTGTCAGTGGTTGCACCTGCGCCGTGCGGGGAACTTTGACAGCCGTCAAAGTTCCCGCGTGTTCTCCTGTCAGATTTGTTTTCCCTCATCGTATAACCGGTTAACTTGTTAACTTATATATTAAAGCTGTTTACAGATATAATACACCCCTTACCCCTCCCCTGGAGCGTTTCCTCCCCCTTGGTCGTTAGAACCTGCCCACTGGTAGTCCTTTAGGTAGGCGGGGGCTCTTCGGTTCCTGTTGGAGCGTCGTGGAAGTGGGGCGATGTCTGGTTCTGCCGGTAGTGCTTCTCTTTGCTCCTCTTCCTCTTGGTTTGGCAACGGTAGTATTTCTGGGGGGGGTTGCAGGTCGAGTTCCTCTGGTAGGGGTTCTGGGTTGTGTGGGGGTTGTCTGGGTCTGAGTTGGTCGATATGGCGGCGTAGATTGCCGTGAGTTTGTGTGGCGATAAGATAGGAAATGGGTCCTGTTTGTTTTAGCACTGTCCCTTGGACCCATTTGTTTTTATCCGTGTATGATCGTGCCCATATCATTTGCCCTGGTTTGAGTGTGCGGTTTGGGGGGGGTTGCTCGTTTTCTTCCGGGTATGTGTCAGGATGTAGTCTGTCGAGCCGCGTTATCAGCCTCCTCCCCCATCTTAGTTCTGCAGGGGATTTGCCCGTTGTTGTGCATGGAGTTGCGTGTTGTGACATTAGGAACTGGCTGAGTCGTCGCTGCCAGTTCCCCTTGACGAATTTTTTCAAAGCTTCTTTTGTGGAACGCACCATAATTTCAGCCATCCCGTTTGTCGATGGGTGGAAGGGTGCAGACGTGACCAGCCTAATACAATTCTTCATAGCGAACATCTGAAATTCACGAGAGGTGAATTGAGGGCCATTGTCTGAAACTATGGTGTCTGGGAGGCCGTGTGTGGCGAATATTTTCCTTAGGGCTTGTATAGTGGCTCCTGATGTTGTTTTTCTAAGGGGAGTGACTTCTAACCATTTAGAATAACTGTCCACTACAATTAGGAAACTCTGTCCCTGGATAGGTCCTGCGAAATCTAAATGTATGCGTGACCATGGGTTTTTTGTAGTTTCCCATTTGTGAATTGGTGCTTGGGGTGGTTCGTTTCGTGTTGCTTGATAGGTGTAGCACCCTCCCACATATTTTTCTATCTCTTTATCTATGCCAGGCCACCAGACATAACTTCTGGCCATAGCTTTCATCTTGACAATGCCTGGGTGTCCTTCGTGTAAGATGTCTAACGTTTGGCTTATGTTCTTATTTGGTATTATGACTCGATTTCCCCATAGCAGGCATCCCCTATGCGAAGATATTTCATTTATCCTGTTAAAGTATGGCTGGAATTGGGAGTGTGGGTTTTGTGCTGGCCACCCTGTTGTGGCCCACCTGAGAATTCTGCTGAGTATTTTGTCCTTAGCTGAGTTGTTAGCTATAATCTTTGCAGAGAGGGGACAGTCTGGAAGTTGAGAAATTGCTAGAATCAGTCCAGCTGGGTCTGGGTCTGGGTCCTTGCTTTGAATTGGCAGTCTGCTGAGGCAGTCTGCGTGTCCTAATTCCTTCCCTGGTTTATGGATTAACTGATAAGAATAGGCAGATAAGAATGTGGACCACCGTAGTATTCTCGGTGAGAGAATCTGAGGTGTTGTTTTATTCCACGTGAATATCCCTAGTAGGGGTTTGTGATCTGTGAATATAGTAAAGGGTCTCCCATAGAGGTAGTCATGAAATTTTTTAACCCCTGCGACTATTGGTAGGGCTTCTCTGTCTATTTGTGCGTAATTCCTTTCTGCTTTTGACAGAGTGCGTGAATAAAAGGCTATGGGTCTTTGGGTGCCGTCCTTGTATAAATGACTTAACACTGCCCCAATCCCATAGGGAGATGCGTCGCAAGCGATGCATATTGGTGTGTCTTCTCGGAAAAGGGTGATCGTTGAACTATTACAAATAATCTTTTTTAATGATTGGAAGCTATTTTCATGTATTTTGGTCCAGGACCAGGCAGTTCCCTTGTCCAGGAGCCTATGCAGAGGCTCTGCGATAGTGGCTTTGTGGGGAAGGAAGGCGTGATAAAAGTTTAATAATCCTAAAAAGGCTTGGAGTTCTTGTTTATTCCTTGGGCTTGGTGCTGTTTGAATAGCCCTTAGTTTTTCTGTGGTGGGGTGGATGCCTTGGCCGTCTATTTTGTACCCTAGGAATTCTGTGGATGTGACTCCAATGGAGCACTTTTCCCGTTTAAGTTTGAGACCGGCCTCTCTGAGCCGGCTCAGCACAGCTGACAGTCTGTCAGCTAAGTTTGCTTCATTTTCTCCGGCGATGAGAACATCGTCGAAATAGGGGCAGACCCCGGGTATTCCCTTCAGGGTTTTCTCCATGATACCCTGGAAGATACCCGGGGCTGCCGATATGCCAAATTGGAGCCTTTTTACTTTAAAGTCACCGCGGTGGGTGACAATTGTCTGGGCTTCCGTGGTGTCATTTGTGACAGGCAGTTGCAAATACGCCTGCGTAAGATCAAGTTTAGCAAAAATGGCGCCGGAGCGGATGGAAGCAAATACGTCCCTTACCACTGGCACCGGGTAAGCATGGGGGCTGAGAGCTAGGTTGAGGGTCGCCTTATAGTCCGCACATAATCTTATTTCCCCGTTAGGTTTAACAGGGGTGACTATTGGGGTCTCCCAGCTTCCCCCCTCCGTAGGTTCGAGCACCCCGAGACCTACGAGGCGTTCTAGTTCATTTTCTATTTTTTCTTTAAGGGCAAAGGGTACTCTCCTAGCTCTTATCTTTATGGGTTGGATTGCTGGGTTTAATTGTAAAGAGATGGGGGGACCGGTGTATTTTCCCAGCGTGCCATCAAAGACGTCTGCATACTTGTTGCAAACGGCTTCGAGACTGGGTGATTGGACTGTATTTACCCCCGTTATGGCGATTCCTAGAGGGCCGAACCAGTTCAGCCCTATCAGGTTGGTGCGGTTCCCTGGCGTTACTAGAACTTCTAAGGGACCCTTGAATTTTTTGTACTCCACTGCAACCTTAGCCCTCCCTTCCAGAGGAATAGGGGTTTTTTGGAAGTCTGCTAGGTGGACCTGGGTTTGCCTCAGAGGAATTTTTCCCTTGCTTTGTTGGCAGATCTCCTGATACGTTTCAAATGAAATTAAGGAGACTGCTGACCCGGAATCCACCTCCATGAGGCAGGGCACTCCCTGAATTTTTACCCTGATCCTCACCTTTGAGCTTAGGCTGTTTACCCTATCAATTGTTTCTACAAGGGCCCCTGACGTTTTTCCTCTGTTGGCCCGGGTAGCTGGCCTACCTGGGGAATTGGCCTCCAACTCATTGACGTTGTCGCGGCCCCGGCTGCGGCACACCGGTTTGATGTGGCCGGTCTTTCCGCAATTGTGGCACTTAGCGTTTCTGAACCGGCAGCTTCCTCGGGCATGATTGCCCCCGCAGCTGGCGCAGGCGGCCCGTTGCTCGTAACGCGGCGGTGGCGGAGGGGGGTTCCTGGATCTTCGGCGATCCGATGTGTCACTTCTTCTCTGTTGTCTGCGTTCCATTCTGCGCTGAAGGGCTTCCCCGTCAGTGAAGTCCACCGACTCGTCGCTGTTGCTGAGCGTTGCGCTCTCTTGGTATACGGTCGCTGGGCTCTCTGGGGTCGTGGTAGTCGGCTTCTTCTTGTGGTTATACTCGTAGGCCATGATTTCTCTGGTCAATTCTGCCAGGCTCATGTCGGTTTTGGATGTCAGCTTCTTCTGTAGACGTTCGTCCCTCAACCCGATCACCACCTGGTCTCTGATGCGGTCTTCTAGGTCGGGGAAGCGGCAGTTCCGCGCGGCGTGTCTGACCCCCGCGATGAAATCGTTTGCGGGTTCGTCTGGTCGTTGTTTCTTCTGGGCGAATTGTACCCGCCAGTACAGTTCTGAGCGGGCCGGCATATAATGCTTAGTAAGCTGGTCTACCAGGTCCGCGTAGGAGACCTCGGTGATGGGTACCGGGCTAAACAGCCCGACGGCAGCGTCGTATACTGGGTGTCCGCTGATGTATAGAAGCGCGGCGGCCTTTGCTCTGTCGTCGGTGATTTTGCTGACGAGGAGAAATCCTTCGACTTGCCCCAGGTGTGATTGCCATCTCTCGGGATGGCGGGTATCGAATTCCCTCACGCGCCCGAAGTTTGCCATGTCGTCCGGTCCTAGGTCTTGCTCCGTTGGAAGTTAAAACTTCCAGTGACAGCTCTGGCCGGGAACTCTCTTCCACGGCCGTGACTTCAGCTCAGGAGCGATCCCATCCTCATCGCCAGTGAAGTAGCCGAAGGACCACTCGGGACGACAGGCTACTTAACTAAAGGTTTATTTAGAGCAAGACAAGACAGAATAACTCGCCCAGCTTTTATAGCCGGCAGCTGTCAGTGAGGGCCAATCAGGAACGTTCATTTTGGCGCCGCGTCTATCCGGACCAATCCGCGTCGTCTGTTCTTGACAGTTCAGGCTTCCGCATGGCTCGGTGTTTTGACAGCCGCGAGCTGTCAGTGGTTGCGCCTGCGCCGTGCGGGGAACTTTGACAGCTGTCAAAGTTCCCGCGTGTTCTCCTGTCAGATTTGTTTTCCCTCATCGTATAACCGGTTAACTTGTTAACTTATATATTAAAGCTGTTTACAGATATAATACAATTTCACCAACTTCTATAGATTGCCATAATCATGATTCCTAGAACCCTGTCAACTTCATATTTGAGAATGCATGGCTCTCGCTCAACGATTAAACTTTTACACATATGATTGATACATGGAACATATCTGCACAATTCTAATTTTTTTTATTTGTATCATTTTTGTACAGTTGTAAAGAAATTTATACCATCTCTTCCTTACATCTTCTATCTCCAGTTGATTTTTCCCCCTTCTTTGTCAGGAGTCTAGTATCACCTTTCCTGACTAAACTGCTTTATTAAAAGACATAAACTTTCGTGAGCTGTAACTCACTTTATTGGTGATATAGAGATGGTGCTACAGACACCTTCTGATTTTTTTGCCATTATAGGTTAACACAGTGTGGTGGCCTAGAGGTGAAGATGCTCGCCTCCCACTGGGAAGGCTGAGAGTTCAATTCTAGGCACCGGCAGATGTTTCTTTGGCATCGCGCAAAGAGAAAATATTTGCTGTGATCTCTGCAGAGGCATCAGGAAGGGCACCTGGCCAGTAAATGCTCAGCTTCATTCAGTTGCCCCGACTCCACCCCAAATAAAGGGATTAAAAGTGTCATTTAAAAAAAATAGACTAACATTGCTCTCTTCCTTTGTCATTTGCAATGAAATTTCTCTTTCTCAGTTTTTTTTTAATAAGAGAAAGGACATTTAGTTTACAGGAAATGCAAAGCCTGGCACCTAATTAGTGACATCATAGCAGGAGGCGAGTCAAAGAACATGTATGCTGAATATATGTGCATGCCTGGGAGCCAAGGCAGAAGGACGTGACCTGAGATTAGCAATCTATTGTACAAAGCACAGGCAGAATGAAAGAGGAACTCTTCTTAACTCTCTGTTATAACCCATAGAAGGCCCTTTTTTAGTCAAGTGTCAATGAATTTTCACTTTCATTTCTCATTTGATTATTGTTCTCAGTTACCTCCTTATATGAGTGCAACTCCTTGATTCTTCTTGCTGTTCCCTGGAATGCAAAGTTGTTGGGCAAACTTCCTGTTTCCTTTGGCTTCTGACCTTCCTTCAGTTATGTTCAGCATGTCAGCAGGCAGCCATTTGGCTTTCTTTTGCTTTTTGCATTTTAGGATTGATTGCTTTAGTTCAGGTTTAGGATTAGGGTAACTTTTATTAGTCCATTTACAGGTAGTCCTCGACTTACGACCACCACTGATCCCAAATGTTATGTTGCTGAGCAAGACAGCTGTTAAGTGAGTTTTGCCCCATTTTATGATGTTCCTTGCCACAGTTGTTAAGTGAATCATGGCAGTTGTTAAGTTAGCCACACGGCTGTTAAGTGAATCTGGCTTTCCAATTGACTTTGCTTGTCAGAAGGTCGCAAAAGGGGATCACGGGATCCTGAGACACTGCAGCCGTCATAAATGTGAGTTGCCAACTCCCTGAATTTTGATCACGTGACCATGGCGATGCTGCAACAGTTGTGTGAAAAATGGTCATAAGTCGCTTTTTTCAGTGATGTTGTAACTTTGAACAGTCACTAAATGAACTGTTGTAAGTTGAGGATTACCTGTACTTCATCTCAAAGGTGCTTTTTCACGAGGCAACTGGACTTTCTTGTTTTTCTTTGAAGACGTTTTTGCTTCTCATCCAAGAAGCTTCTTCAGCTCTGACTGGATGGTGGGGAATGGAAGGATTTAGATTCCTTGCAGACAGCTGGTCATTTGCATTCTTATCACGATTTTACTTGCAATTTTAGGCCTCCATCTCCTGATCTTAACACATCTCTTTTTGATCTTGTGCTCATAAGTTAATAAAAGAATCACTGTTAAACTTGTACTTGTTCCCTTTCTATGATTGCAGCATAGACCTGGGTCACTGTAATACTGATTGATTTAAATTGAGATTATTCCATCTTTTTTGGTTTGCTTGAATCCAAGCATTGATATTAACCCCCTTTTATTAGTAATGATGGCTACTCTATTTCTTCTGTGATTTTTCTCATCTGCATTGGAAGATCTGATGTTCTTGTGTCCAGTGCTTTTTTTGTAAAAGAAAAAGGTGCCGGAACTCACACATGTCATACAACCTGCCTTGCCTAACCTACAAGGTTCCATCCAAAAAAGGTGCCGGAACTCCGTTCTGAGCGTTCTATGAGAAAAAAAGCCCTGCTTGTGACATGACATGACCTGTTCCCATCCATTTCAGTCTGTTGATTCCCAGGATGACAACGTACAGTCTTGACATTTCTGCTTTAACATCTAGTTTGCCTTCATTCACATTTCTGACATTCCACATACCAGTGTTTATGTATACGGACGTATCTTTGCAGCACTTTTTCCTTTTGCCTCCAGCCACATCAGCAACTGTTGTTTGCAGTTTAACCCAGTCACATTCATAAGCACCAATGCTGATTGTCTTGTGCTTTTCCCTGGTACCTCTTGGCACAAAGCTTCATCTCATTGTATATTGGCATTGTCCCAGATTCTTGGCAGAATACTGGAATGAGCTGTCATTTCCTTCTACTATATCAAGGGTGTCAAACTTGCAATGTCACGTGACCTATTGCAGCTCTTTTTCCATTGCCGGCAATGGGGTGAGCATGGTTTCGGCCTGACGCATCCGGTCCGTGGGCTGGCAGTTTGACACCCCGTACAATATAGTTTCAGCCTTCATGAGGGATTTTTGTTGGGACTTCTGAGCAATTTTCTCTGCTCTTTACATTATTTTGGGTTGTTATATTTTCTTTCACTTCTGACCATTGCCAGCTTAATCTCTGACAAAATATTAGGAAAAGTGATCAGATATTGGATTTAGAATAAAATCATTTAAAAGTATAAATGAAACTGCTTAGAATCAGAGCTTCTAAACAAGCAAGCATGTGTGTGTGTGTGTGTGTGTGTGTGTGCCCGTGCACATGTGTGTTAGTATAATGATCAGAAGATATAATAAAGTAAACCAAAAGTGTAACAGTGCTAATAATATCTGGAAAATACAGAATGATAGATAAATCAGTAACAAGAAGAAATACTTAGTGAAGGATAGAATATACCATGATTGATATATTTACAAATAGCAAGAAGGACAAGGTTAGATTTTAAGAAGGAAGGAAGGATGTTAACAAATATTATGCCTTAAGTCAAGCCTAAAAGTCTGAAAGCCTGTACCCAAGGCTTACTCTTCCTAGTATATTCCAAAAAGGTTGAAATTATGATTTTCAGAAATCTCATTCAGGCTGTTAACCAGTTAACCAGTTTACCCTTACTTGAGACCTACATATACATATACATATACATATACATATACATATACATATACATATACATATACATACACACACACACACACACACACACACACATGTATATATATATATATATATATATATATATATATATATATATATATATATATATATATATGCAAATTATTCAAATTGCTAATAAAGAATTTGGGAGCCTCCCAAATTCTTTATTAGCAATTTGAATAATTTGCACAAATAATGAGCTGTCATAAGTTGACTATGTCCTGTGGATAAGCCCTGAGTCGGGCCAAAACAGGAATGAAAGAGTTAATTAGCAAGGTCCATTCAAAAAACCTTGACAAATACTTAAACATTATATATATATATATATATATATATATATATATATATATATATATATATATATATATATATATATATATATATATATATATATATATATATATATATATATATATATATATATATACACACACACACATACACACACACACACATGATGATAATTTCCAACCACTGCACAAATTAGCCATGAATTCTGCAGATTTTAGGCACTCAATAAAACTAGACGGAAGGAAGATATTGTATCTACATCTACAGCTTCACTTAATATATTGAAGTTTACTATTACCAAATATGCACAGAATTATTCAGAAACTGAAGAAGATAATTGATTCAGCTGATACTAACCTTTCGATTCTGGCAGAGTTCTCAGCTCATAGGTAGGGTTCTTTTCACTTTTCCCGACATTATTCTCGGCTGTGATCTGAACCAAATAGGAGGTGTCTGGCTCAAGGCCCTTCAGGTTGTACTGGGTGATGGTGGCATTTTTTATGGTGACATCGATTTGGTTGTACTCAGTCTTGCCAACCATTTTGTAGCTGAGAATAATGGAGGAGATGGAATGTCCCTCAGCAGCTGACCAAGAGATAACGGCAGAGGAATCGGTGACGTTCATGATGTTGATATTATCAGGGGGAGGAGGAGAACCTGGTGAAGAAACAAATAATACGACATTGCATTTCATATAAATCTTCAGTCCATAGAATGTTACAAAGTTCTATTTTTAATATTTCAAACTGACTTTGAATTTGATCTACATGGCCAATGGTATCTTAAAACAGGGGTTGCCAGCCCCGGGTCTGTGGACTGGCATCGGTCCGCAGCATGCCAGCAAGTGGGCCGCACAAACAAGCAAAGCTGCATCCTCGGGATGCAGACAGTATTTAAAACCACACCCTCTCTACTCCATCCCTGGTGCCCAAAAGGTTGGGGACCTCTTTCTTAAAACCATGAACCAATAAATAATCATTAAAACCATGCTATCAATTATTTAGAACCCAACCAGTGTCAACAGCACAAGGCAGCGTAGCACGATTCTCCTGGGAGGCATGATTAGTATCATCAGAAAATGTGTCTATTCATCGTAGATTTAGTGTTCAGAAGAAATGATCCGGTTCTGCTTGAGTATCTCTGTGCTACGTATGTCTTTTAAGGCACGTATGTCTTTTAAGTCTTCTACCCAGGCTTGAAAATAAGTTGTCGCTACTTTAAGAGTCACATTGACTTTTAATGATGGCTTCTCCCCAGTTACACCTACCTGGCTGTCACCAGAGCAGGAAGGTAAGGAAAGCTACAAGAGCCAGGATGTACATCTGGCAGGACCCAGAAAAAGGGCCTTCTCTGTGGTGGCTCTTTGGAATATTATTCCCCCAGAGATAAGATGGGTCCCCTGCTTGATTCTTTTCAGGAAGGTCCAGAAGGCACAGTTCTGTCAGCAGGCCTGGGGACCCAAGGTTGACATGCAGCCAATCCAGTCGTTGGTGTGATTGTGCCTGTTGTTGCTATGGGGGTGGCAGTGGGGAATGGGTTTTTACATTGTGGAGTTTTAAAGTTGTAAGCCTCCTGGAGTGTGTGAATTGGGCAGACATATACCTATGTTTAATAAATAAAGGGACGCGGTGGCTCAGTGGGTTAGGACGCTGAGCTTGTCGATCAGAAGGTTGGCAGTTTGGCGGGTCAAATCCCGAGTGCCGCGTAACAGAGTGAGCACCTGTTACTCGTCCCAGCTTCTGCCAACCTAGCAGTTCGAAAGCATGTAAAAATGCAAGTAGAAAAATAGGGACCACTATGGTGGGAAGGTAACAGCGTTCCGTGCGCCTTTGGCGTCTAGTCATGCCGGGCACATGACCACGGAGACGTCCTCGGACAAGTGCTGGCTCTTCGGCTTTGAAACGGAGATGAGCACTGGCCCCTAGAGTTGGAAACGACTAGCATGCATGTGCGGGGAAACCTTTACCTTTACCTTTACTAATAAATAAATGGCTTATAATTTTCAGAGAGGAAAGATAATGGCAATGCCAGTCAAGAATAGCCACTAGTCTCAGAATTCCTGAATAGTATAGCCACTGGTTCTGTAAATTATACCAGTTGTGCTCCCATCTGTAGGGCATCAGGTTGGGACAGGCTGTTAGATTGTTGCCTGCTTTACCAAAACACAAGCATAGTGTTGCTCGGCAATTTCCAAGAGAGAGTAGTAGCCTGTGACCCTTCTGCTGATGTTGGAACACTAAAAACTATCATCCTTAATCACTGACTGTGTAGACTGGGATTGATGCAGTAACACCTCCAGCTTCAAAATCTGGCTGCTTCTGTTACGACCCAGGTGATCAAGGCAAGACAGGCCTCTAGACAGTCCTTTATTGCTCTAAGTCAGTGATGGCGAACCTTTTAGAGACCGAGTGCCCAAACTGCCACCCAAAACCCACTTATTTATCGCTGGGTGCCAGGTGGGCATGGCCTACTGGGTGGGTGTGGGTGGGTGTAGCTGTGGCTGTGGCGGTCATGGAAGATTAGGTGGGTGTGGTCACCTCAATGTCACTCATGGGGAGGGACACCTGTGGGGGGCAGCTGGTTGAAGAGGGACAGTTGCCACCTCGGGTACCCACAGGGAGGGCTCTGAGTGCCACCTCTGGCACCCGTGCCATAGGTTCGCCACCACTGCTCTAAGTAAATGTTCCAACAAATGGCCCTCCAATGACCAGTAAGGCTCCATCCCTACACTGCCCTGAAGACAGCCACCCTCAGTCCCCCAAACAGTCCATATATAACAAAGAAAGTCCACAGAGTAGGAGCATGTTCACGGGGCAAAGTCTAGGGTCCCAAGTTCAGTCCACTCGGCTAAGGGAGTCCACAAAGCAAACTGTAGTTCACAAGGCAAAGTCAAGGCACAAGGCAGAAGTAAATGTCCTCAAGGGCAAGGGAAGGCAAAAGGCACAGTCAAAGCCAGGGGAGTTTAAGCCAAAACAAACAATTATTCCTGGTAACTCCCCACGGCTTCTCCATAAGACAATTCACTCCAGGTGTTCCTTGTAGGAAGGGTGTGATGAACTTCTCCCGAGTAGCCTCTCAGCCCTTCTCTGAGCTTGCCTACATTCCACTCTCAGTGCCCTCGGATCGAATGGAGGAGGCAGCTGTTCCTTCTCAGAGGGGATCTGCTGCCTATCAACACCACTGCCTATCAGCAGCCAATCCGCCCCTGTGTCTGTGAGGGCAGGAAGCTTTCCGTCTAGTTGACCACCTCCCCCAATGTCTGAGGGGCCCAGGACAGCATTGTCCTCAGCCCCTGGCCTCTCCACACATCAGAAGGGAGACATGCCTTCCCTGTCAGATGGTCCCAGTTCCAACTCCTCTGCCTCCAAGCCGGGCTCCAATGGGGCCATGACAGCGTCCTCCAGTGTCAGATCATTTAAAGCAGGTCTGTTGAGCTAATAATTAAAACAAATCATGTTTTCCCCCTCCAAGAAAAATAAAAATATACTTACTGTCACTGAAGGTCCATGCTGCGAGATAGTCACTCCATTCTCCTTTGGACTTATTATTTACACGGACTCGGCACATGTACTTATGTCTGGGTCGTAGCTTGTCAATAACCAAACTGGTCTTATTTCCTAGGAGTTGTATGATGGTAGTATGCTCCCCATTTCCATCCACTACATTTTTATTTTCTACTTCAATGCAGATGTCTTCCTCCAAGTGCTGATTGATTGGCTGCCAGGACAGCTTTAGAGCTGTTGTGCTATTAGGGACAAGGCTCAGGCCTCTGGGTGGAAAAAGACCTTTAAGAATAACAAGAAAGAACATTAGTACGGCTAGAACACCTATTAACCTAAGAGGATTCTTGTTGGATCATACTAAGAATAAGTAATTAACATATTCTGATTTCTGAGCAATCAAAACTTCTAGCCAGACACAAATCATACAGGCCTTTTCTTTCTTTAAAAGATAAAGGTAAAGGTTCCCCTGCACATGCGTGCTAGTTGTTTCCAACTCTAGGGGCCAATGCTCATCTCCGTTTCAAAGCCGAAGAGCCAGCGCTTGTCCAAGGACGTCTCCGTGGTCATGTGGCCGGCATGACTAGACACCAAAGGCACACGGAATGCTGTTACCTTCCCACCGTAGTGGCCCCTATTTTTCTACTTGCATTTTTACATGCTTTCGAATTGCTAGGTTGGCAGAAGCTGGGACGAGTAACAGGTGCTCACTCTGCTATGCGGCACTCGGGATTCGACCCGCCAAACTTCCGATCTTCTGATCGACAAGCTCAGCGTCCTAACCCACTGAGCCACCGCATCCATAATTAAATAGAGATGTTCTAACTTTGAGAAATTCTTCCCTATCATAGTTCTTCATATGATGAATTTGGGACATCATTTTCTTATCAAATTATCATTCCCAATGAATCAATTGGAACTTGAGCATTATCTTCTGTCCTCATCCTAGGAGAAGAGGTGGAACAAAAGGAGATCATAGCACCTGCAAGTTTGTTCTCAGAAACACTGAGATCACTCTCATATTTTACTCATGTGATTTCAATGATTGGCAATACTAGAGATTAAACTGAACAATCACTTAAGGATCCTTGTTCCTAACGATTGGATTCAGTGGCTCATCAGTAGTAACTTGGCCCTTTAAGGTGTTTGCAATAGGAAGTGGAATGATAAGTGGAAAATATTCATTTCTCTTCTCCCACATGTGGTGGAGAGGCAGGCAGTGGAGGATATGTGAGTAAAGGCACAACAAAATCATGTCTGCCAGAATTTAGCTAGTCTGAAAGAAATACTATGGACTAGTGAGTCTCAACTTTGTTGACTTTAAGATATGTGGACTCCAACTTCCAGAACTCCTCATGCAGCATGGTTGGCTAGGGAATTCTGGAACTTGAAGTTCATATATCTTAAAGTCTCCAAGGCTGAGAAACACGGCTAAGGATGCTAGGAAAGTCATACTGAGATGCTGAACTGAGGAAATGCATAATGAGGATCAGGAGTTTTGAAACCTCATTTTATTCGCAGCCTGAATGTAAATAGTCCTTGCATCTCAGAAACATCATTAGTGTTCAGTAATTTCTGCCCAAGGAAACTTGCTAAATAGCGGTATTCCTGAGATGCAAATTATGCATAGTAATTACTATGTAGAGCAGCACATTTATCACTTGAGGAAGATTATACATGTGTGTGTGTATGTGTGTGTGTGTGTGTGTGTGCACAAAGAACTTGCTGTTGCTGTTGTTAGCTGCAAAGTTGTGTCCGACCCATCGCAACCCTATGGACAACATTCCTCCAGGCCTTCCTGTCCTCTACTATCTTCTGGAGTCCATTTAAGCTCACGCCTACTGCTTCAGTGACTCCATCCAGCCACCTCATTCTCTGTCGTCCCCTTCTTCTCTTGCCCTCATTCTTTCCCAGCATTAGGCTCTTCTCCAGTGAGTCCTTTCTTCTCATTAGGTGGCCAAAGTATTTGAATTTCAACTGCAGGATCTGGCCTTCTAAAGAGCAGTCAGGGTTAATCTACTCTAGGACTGACCGGTTTGATCGGCTTGCAGTCCAAGGGACTCGCAGGAGTCTTCTCCAGCACCATAGTTCAAAGGCCTCAATTCTTTGGCACTCAGACTTTCTTATGGTCCAACTTTCACAGTCATACATTGCAACTGGGAAGACCATAGCCTTGACAAAGCAACTACTGACTAACCAATATCCCCTTTACAGAAGTCCAAAGATTTGCATACCAATTGCAGCTGTAGTGAAGCTGGTTGTTGGACCAGGATGTCCTGCTCCCCCCTCTCCTTTGCGAGTGAGGCGAACACATACCAAGTACACGGTGTTTGGTGCTAGATTGTTTAGTCGCCAGATGTCTCCTGTGACTGAGTTCCAAAGGAAAAAAAAATAAAAAAGCAAAACAATAGGAAAGTTTTAAATGTACACAAACATATTTATTTTGTTCTATTTTCATTTGGTCAAATACATTTCCCCCCTTAAAATAATGCAGAAAACAGTATAACCTATGTATGCAAACAGAAGTGGGATAACGGTGTGCATCACAAACATCATCCTTTACACACACACAAATATACACACACAAGCCATAACTTAAGAAATCCACAGTTTCTTGGGATTAGATTTTAAGATCTCAAGGTTATTTTGAAATCGAAACCAGAAGTTTTAAATTGCTTGAAAGTACAGAGAAAGAAACGAAAAATGAAGGGTGAATAAATGAGTTGTTCATCACAACTCATGTTAGTTGTGGGAAATTATGTTGCTCTACTACATAGAAATCATATGAGAATATCCAGCCTTTTCCTTTATTTATATACCAAAGTGCTTTGAGATGTGGAATTGTGTGTATGGTACTAACTGAATCCTGAATAGAAGCAATGCTAGTTCATTCAATGCTAGTCCCCAAAATAGGAAACATACACATACACAGCTGCCACACACTGCCTAACCTCTGTTGAGTATTTTAGCATCAGATGTGATCAGAAGCTGCTAGTCAAGTGAACTCAAGGGGAAATAATTAATCTGGAACAAACTCTGTTATGAGGTACACCGTTAAGACGTTAAAAGTCTTATTAACATATAATCAATCTTTGTTAAACAGTATGATGAAACTCCCTATCCCTTGACCAGACAACAAATATCACTATGATATTAACAAATAACAAAAGTAACATTGGTGGACAATACTGTATTTATTTTTGGTTCACCAACCTGGGGATTAAACAGGGCCAGCTCCATGGGTTTACCTGTATTGTAAATGTATATCAGCTGTATGTCACTATAACTTTCATTGTATCGCCCCAATTGTCTTCAAAACTATAATAGTTGAAGCTCTGAAAATTCTCTACTAAAAATTTCATTCATTCATTCATTCATTCATTCATTCATTCATTCATTCATTCATTCATTCATTCATTTCACCAGTTTCTATGCTACCTACCGTTGGCCTCTAAGCAGCTTATGGAATTACAGTTTGCAGAACCCTGGAAGCAAAGGACAAATGCAACATAGACATGGCCTGCTGTGAAAGTGGAATGTTTTTTGGAGAGCAGTTTTGGGTGATTTGTTTGACTCTTACCTTCCTCTGACATCCATTGAGAGTTAGCGCGTTTGTATAGAATCTGAGTTGATACAATTGGTCCATCCCCCAAATACGATCCAGCATTTGTTGCAATAATGAGAAAATTATGGCCTCTTTCTATCAATGTTGGAGCATTCTGAGGCGTAGGAGGAACTGGTCAAGAAGGGGAATAATAGCATATCTATTAGAAAAGTCTTTTTTGAAAGGGAAAAAAAACCAATAAAAATGAGTTTTGTCTGACTGTAGAATTAAGGCTGAGGGATTGTTAAAGACGATTGAATGACATATTTAGCCTATTGCCTTGTCTTTGTGGAGGGGATCTGCAAACTAACTTCTGTGACCTGAAAATGTCAGTTGTCAGAACTCTCCTTTCACATTCTCCTTTATTGCAGCAATTTAGCCTTCTGCAACCAGATTGCCTGGTCTGCAACCCACAACATCCTACTCATTCCTCATTTGCTCCATTCCCCCCCCCTTCCCAGTGGTAGAAGACTCAGAAGGTCAGACCTAGGATGTTTAAAGACACAGATCATTCCCTCCATTTCCTGTTCTCATTCATTTTTCTTCTGTCACACTCCACATATTTCTTCTGTTTGCTCATTCTCAGCATGTTATTTCCTTCAAGCTGAACTAAGCTGACAAAAATCAAGTTTTCCTAAATCGCATGTGACTTGCTGACAATAGTCTTCTCAGTGTCCATTGATTCAAAACTGTTGCTTTCTTCAAAGGCCTTCCTATAACTCAGGCTGTCTGAAACAGTTCTCTAATACCTGATTTTTCTTCTCATTAATGTCCCCACCCCTTTTGCAGTTTTTGTTTTTTTCTGATAACAGAGGCAAACTCAGAAGGTCCTTGATACAGCTATAGCTCTCATGATTAGCCAAACTCTCCTTTACTATTCTTACATTTCCAGACCTGCTACTGAAATTATTTCTGAAGGCAAGTATTAGGGTAGTAGCCTAAGAAACCGTACTAAAATCATATTAGCCCAAGAAACCGTACTAAAATCATAAACCTGTCTCACACTGTTTTTAAAGACTTAGAGAAAATACTACATTGTCAGATGGCCATGTCAATTGCTCACAGATGATAAATAAGCATCAACAGAGATAATCAATCAATTCAGGGACAACCTAACCCTTAGACCAGGGGTAGGCAACCATGGCTCTTTTATGACTCGTGGACTTCAACTCCCAGAATTCCTGAGCCTGCCTTAGACAATGTGGAAGCTGCCTTTGGCATCAGAGCTTTCATATTATGGCATGTAATAGTAGCAAATTGCTACTAATTTATAGTACCTTTATTGCAGGGTCAAAAAAGGATGGAAAGCCAATTTAGTACAATGATTAAGGGTGCTGAGCTAGAAACTGAAAAACCTAGTCCTGCCTTAGGCACAAAGCCAGCTGGGGGACTTTGAGCCAACCACTGTCTCTTAGCTCGTCTAGTAAGAAGAAGGTTGCCATAAATATTGCCATAAATCTGCATGGACTTGTAGTTGCAGGAATCAAGACTGTCTTGAGATACACAAACACAGAGAGAAGAAGGTGTGTGTGCGGGGGTGTATGTCAAAATCAATTGGCTGAGCCTTCACATACTTCAAGGTGAGAGAAACAGTGACATTAGAGAGCAACATTTCTTTGAATAACCCTTTGACCGTTCTTTGATCTAACCAGAGTGGTTTGTAAGTATGACATAGAAGTGCAGTAAGAAATTACTTATTAGAATTTGAGAGCTCCCTTGTCTATCTAAGGGACGTGGTGGCTCAGTGGGTTAGGATGCTGAGCTTGTCGATCAGAAGGTCGGCAGTTTGGTGGGTCAAATCCCGAGTGCCATTTAACAGAGTGAGCGCCTGTTACTCGTCCCAGCTTCTGCCAACCTAGCAGTTCGAAAGCACGTAAAAATGCAAGTATAAAAATAGCGACCACTACGGTGGGAAGGTAACAGTGTTCCGTGCACCTTTGGCGTCTAGTCATGCCGGCCACATGACCACGGAGACATCCTCGGACAAACACTGGCTCTTCGGCTTTGAAACGGGGATGAGCACCGGCCCCTAGAGTCGGAAACGTCTAGCACGCATGTGCGGGGGAACCTTTACCTTTTACCTTGTCTATCTATCCAAAAGAAATCATCTAGGAAATGCTCTCAGTTGCTGAAAGAAAAAGCCCGGAATTTTTAATTCTGATTGGTAAGTTTCCTGTGTTCTTTACATTAAAAGACATTTTGGGGAAAAAAATCCATTTACAGGTAGTCCTCAACATGCGACCATAGTTGACCCCAAAATCTATTTTGCAAACCAAGATTGTTGTTAAGTGAGTTTTGCCCCATATGATGACCTTTGTTGCCACAGTTGTTAAGTGAATCACTGCAGTTGTTTAAATTAGTAATGCGATCGTTAAGTGAAACTGGCTTCCCCCGTTGACTTCGCTTGTCAGAAGGTTGCAAAAGGTGACGATCACATAACCCCGGAAGACTGCAACTTTCATAAACAGGAACCACTTGCTAAGCGTATGAATTTTGTTTATGTGACCATGGGGGATGCTGCAATGGTTGTTGGTGTGAAAAACGGGCATAAGTCTCTTTTTTCAGCGCCACTGTAACTTCGAACGGTCATTAAATGAAAGATTGTAAAGATTATCGAGGTCTACCTGTACATTGGATACTGATTTGATACTATTTGCAGCTTGCTTCTTTCTTTAATGTTTGCAATGCCCAAGGCTTCAAGCCACTGACACTTAGCTAACGATTACTGAGATCACTTAAATGCACTGAAAAGGCTATGGTGACACTGGATCTGAATGATAAATAAATACATAAATGAATGAATGCATTTTTTTTCTCATTTACCTTTAATTGCAACCTGGAAAGTTTTTTCCGCCATGCCAACTCTTGTCTCAGCAACATAGACCCACGTTCCAGAATCAGCAGGCTGGACACTTTTTAAAAGAAAAGTAGCTTCTAAAGCTTCCGACATGTTGCCTTTTTTAGCTATTGTGACAGGCTAGGCAACAACAACAACAAAAAATATTCAAATTAGATGTCTACCACAATACAAAAAAAATACTCTGTTTTTACTTATAGTCTTTTTTGCCTCTTTTTTTTAACAAAGCAGAAAAATCAACATTCAGGTCAAACCCATTGTTGATGAAATGTTGACACCTATCTTTTGTGGGAGAGAAGGAAGGAAGGAGGGAGAGGGCAATGAAAATTATGCACTGATTTTATGTTTCAGGTAAAAGATGTCACTGTAATATTAACTGAGGAGATTTTTAATATCTAAAATGGATCTTGAATATTTGATGAGACAATGCGAAAAGCTTTCACCTTCATAGTACCTTCATGCTTCCTGTTTTATTGCTGAGATTTTAATTGCATTATTATTATTTGCTTTAGTGTATAACCCCAGCACAGAACATGGGTTCCTGAAAATTAAGATAGAAATGGGAAGGAGCAAGGAAAACGAGGCAAAAGAGATTCAGTGAATAAGTACAACTATCTCCCCTTAGCTTATCCTTCCTCCTAAAAGCATAAGATGAGGAACTTACTAGAAGGATGGTTCCATCTTTTTTAATTAATTTAATGTCTTCCTTTGTAGGAGGTGGCTTGCCAGTAATTGTGCAGATCGACTTGGACTCTGAGCCAGCATTGAGTTCAATTTCATTTAGCAAGGTCTCTATCTTGGGAGATTCATCAGCTGTACCTGCATATGTAATGAACCATATTTCTTTATAATTTAATTAGCCCAGATTAAATCAATGAACACTTTAATTAGTCAGCAGCTCCACTAGATATACATCTTCAACCAGACTTGAACATGAGTCTTGAATCAGAGTCAGACTGGCCTTCTGCCAATCTAGTTATCAGTCACAATCCTGGATGCTAAACTGATTCTGCTTCTTAAACTGGGAATATCAATGTTTCATTGAGCTTTTTGCAACAATTATAATAAAACAATGACATTCCCAATTTAAGAACCAAGATAAATGTAAATGATAAATGTAAATTCATAATCTCCATTCATGTATGTAAATAATAATAATAATAATAATAATAATAATAATAATAATAATAATAATAATAATAATAATAATGTTGGAAGGGAACATACATGTGAACATTGGTGTATGTCATATATTGCAACAGTTGTTGTGCCAAATGTTGATTTAATCTTTATGGCCTGAACTTAAAAGAATTATACATACCGTAAATGGATTTAGGCTCTCATATTTTCTTTTGTTGCAGCAAATTATGACAGGGCATAGTGAACTTTGTTTGATTTTGAAGCTGCTTAGCAGGCTTGGAGTTGAAAAGTTCTTGGCTAGTGAATTTAGGTAGTCCCAGGATTGTGGAGTAGATTGGGAATTTATAACACCGGTGGCACAGTGGTTAGAATGCAGTACTGCAGGCTACTTCTGCTGACTGCCAGCTGCCAGCAGTTTGGCAGTTCTCACCGGCTCAAGGTTGACTCAGCCTTCCATCTTCCGAGGTTGGTAAAATGACGACCCAGATTGTTGGGGGCAATAGGCTGACTCCGTAAACTGCTTAGAGAGGGCTGTAAAGCACTGTGGAGTGGTATATATAAATCTAAGTGCTATTGCTGTTGCTTAGGCATGAAAGCCTGCTGATGACTTTGAGCCAGTCCCTCCTTCTCAGTCCAACTCATCTCACAGGATTGTTGTGGGGAAAATAGGAAGAGGAAGGAGGAGTAGGCATGTTCACTGTCTTCAGCTATTTATTTTTAAAAAAGTAATCAAAGCAGGATTTTAAAAAATCTAAAACAATGATTCCCTTTAAAATATGGGTGTCCAACCTTTTGGCTTGCCTGGGCATTGAGTGAAGAGGAATTGTCTTGGGCCACATATAAAATATATAATACAGTTGATGTATACGTATAAACCACATGATAATGTTAAAAGTTTACTATCCTGTGGGAGTGCATTTTTAGCTGTCCAGGGGCAGCTAAATAATGTGTGTGGCCTTACACGTTGGACATACCTGCTCTAAAACAACATGGACAGACTCTAAGTGATCTTTGTGTATCAAGCATAGCTCAAGGGACTGGAGTTTCCGGTAACATTATTTAAAAACTTTCTTGCATATTTTGCTCCAATATTTTAGGGAAAGTATATATATATATCAATTGACTGTATCAAGGCAATTGTCATTTTTATGAAAATTATCATAGCTAAAAATATTTTTACTGCTGCACTTAAAATCCAACAGCTTCTAGTTACTAAGCAAGTTGTACACTGTAATAGAATATATTCTTTTTAAAAAGATTAATAACAAAAGCTGTGAGTATGAATTGTAAAGCAATATACAGCATCATGTACAGCAATGCTAATAATGTCGTGCTTCCTGGGATATGTATGTTGGGAAGGGTGTATTTTCTCATTTAGAGAAAACGAGGATATAAAAATGGTTTTTGAGAGGAGGAATTGCTGAAGGGAAGACCTAAATTCCTTTTTTGTGTTGCTCTCTTTCTAATAGTTTGCTTGCTGTATTAAAAAAAACACCCTGAAACTGTTGGATGAATCCTCCATAAATGGTTTAATGTAGTTTTCTTTCATGTTGATTTGTCTTTGAATGCAGGCCATGGCTGGATTCCCTTGGCAAAGTGGGGGGGTTACCCATTTTTGGTGCCAAAATTATGCAAAAAAGGAAAAAACTGGTGTGGTATTACAGGGTTACCTTTGCTTTACCTTCTTTTTCACATTGCAGACCATGCCACCCAAACTGGCAGACGCAGCCCTTAAAGCTGTCACAGGCTCCTCGATTACTGCAGTGGTTACACTTCAATTTACAATCGGGCCCATAAAAGTCAGGCTCACAACCTGCCAAAATGAACAGCACCAGTCAGCTCTTAGGTTGCACACACAGCAAACTACCTGACTAGCATTATTCAGCAGGTCACCCTGCTTTCCGGCCAATGCTATCACTGAGTGTCATCAGAATTTTACAGTGAAATCTAGGCGCCAAGAGGGTATGTTGCAAAGGTGTATTTTACTCTCAGAATTCGTATACATTTTGAGCAAGACCGAACTTTTACAGTTTGCAAATTGTTGAGCTCCTCATATAAGCAGCTCTTGTTTACCATGTGCCGTTAACAAGAATGATGAAAAAGTAACTTTTGGGACCAAGCGTCACATTTTCAATCTTTACAGGTCTGTACAGCAAGGCCATAAGCACACAGTTCAGTTTCACTTAATAACCAATTTAGCGGTCCCAGCTGCAGTCACTGAAGGAGAATCACCTGTATATCAATTCTTCCCTGCATATATTGGCTGAAAAAGATGTATTGACTTCCTTAAGGTATCTGTACAATGTTCAGCCAAGAGGCTGACTAGATTATACAGTATGGTTAAAAAATACACAGTGGTGGAATAAAATGACCAAGTTAGCCTATTGTACTACTGTATTTTTTAGAATTAAAATGTATTTTTAGCAAAATTGAGTTTTCCCTTTCTCCCTACACACACACACACACACACACACACACGTATCGAACTACGCAGTTAATTTTCATATTTCATTTTACCTTCATCACATTGGAGTCCCTTCCATCCAGAGGCACATGAACATCCATATGGATCAGGCAAGCAGAACACCAAAGATTTGCATCCTGACTTCTCTTTACATTTTTCTTGGCATGCCTTCCCAAATCTGTTTTCTCCACAAGCTTTTTTTTGTGTGTGTGTGTGTATGTGTGTGTAAAAAAAAAAGGACAAAGTTACGAACATATTTAAAGAGAGTCCAAATAATAATAATATTTCCCAGATGCCTGACAATTGTGGTAAGGAAACTTTATTTTCAAAGTGTAGAAGTAGTAGCAGGTATCACCAAAAGCAGAATCCTCCAGAAAGGAAGCATTGCTGATAACAATCACCTGATGGACTCAAAGTTCAGGACAGAAGGACAGAATCTTAGCCTGAAACTGATCGACTTTTTGCCCAAGTGTTAAATATTCACTCAACAAATCTCTGACACACAGAGAAGAGGGAAACCTCTAACCGGGAGCTCATTTTTATTTTACCTTGGAAGTTAACAACCATAGTAAGTGAAGCACAATCATTACCCACCCCTGTTTAGATCATACGTTAAACTTTTATGTCTCCAAGTGCTGGAAAATCAGACTTTATTTATTTACTTGGGCATACTTGATAAATGATATGATGATGATGATAAGATACATCAGGGGTCTTCAAACTTGGCCCTTTTATGACTTGTGGACTTCCAGAATTCCTCAGCCAGACACACTGGCTGAGGAATTCTGGGAGTTGAAGTCCACAAGTCATAGAAGGCCTAAGTTTGAAGACCCCTGAGATAGATAGACGGACAGACAGACAGACAGTATCTTTATAAATACTTTGATAGCTTCTAAACTATAAAACCTCAAATATAGTTAATATATTCGATATACCGGTACTGATCTCCTGTTTTAGGGGAAATTGTTCATCAACACCTGATCATTTTTTCTTTTACCTTTCTCACATGTTTTCCCCATAAAGCCCGGTGGGCAAATGCATTCTCCAGTATCCTCATGACAGATGCCATTATTCTTGCAGTCTGGACAAGGAAAAGAACACTCGGGTCCCCATTTTTGAGCTTCACACCCTTTACATAAAAACATAAGAAGAGTTGGTAAGCTAAAAAAATAAAAAGACCTCAAATAGAATAGGGTTGGGTTTGTAAAGCTTTACTGGAGTATGTCTCAGGATCAAGGGGAGCACAGCATAATGGAATTACAATACTATAATAATATAAATTATTATTTATATCATCTTAGAATAAATCTCTTGAGAAAGAATGGGTTGGTCTCTCTCTGAAATAATTTTCGCTCCCTCTTTTCTAGCTCCCTCTTTCCTTTGTCTCTTTCTCCTTACCTCCCTCCAGAAGAGGCTACAGCAAATGTACAGGTGAGCAGTGGTTGAATTTTTATTTTAATTTTAATTTCATTTATATCCCGCCCTTCTCCGAAGACTCAGGGCGGCTTACAAGCTTAGCAGTAGCCTTCATTCTATGTATATGCCTGCTTATTAGGGCTTTCACACACACCCCAAGCGGCATTATTACAAAGTCAGCTTAATTGCCCCCAACAATCTGGGTCCTCATTTTACCTACCTCGGAAGGATGGAAGGCTGAGTCAACCTTGAGCCTGGTGGGACTCGAACCTGCACTAATTGCAGGCAGCTGGTGTTACTTAAGGAGGCATTAGCCCACTGCTCCACCAAGGCTGGAATTTCTTATAGAGGGCACCACGTCAATAAAACTAAAAGGGCACATCCAATAAATCACCAAAACTTGAGGAATCTATCTTGACAGGATATTTGACAATTGGCTGATAGTCACACGTCAGCCTTGATCATTCATCCCTGGTGACAAAATGATAAAATCCTACAAAATGCATACACAGGGGAGAAATGTCTTCCAATGGCAAGCAGTTGCACCCAGCTCATAGGACATGCTGGGAACTGAAGGACTAACAACAATCAAGATTAAAGAACAAAAACAGGAAGCCAAATACAGGGGGTGACAAACATTTGGAAGAACATAAGGTATGCTATCTCAATGAATTCATTTAGACCGGTCAGTCACTGCTGGGTGTGGAATTCAAACCACAATTTTCGTAACTCAGACTGCATATTTCCTCTTGACTGCTATATCAAGAAATTTTGCTGTGTGTACCAGACCTGAATTACATGGGATAATAGCCCATCAGGGTTGCCTGAAATCTACTGCCCCAATTTCACTCCTGTTTCTCTTTACTGGGCAATAAAACGAGATGCTTATTAAGCTTCTTTTAGGTAACGAAGTTTGACTGAATAGACTAAGGCTGAGTTTGTTGGCTTCAAATTCCACGCATCCGGTTTATGTTGATGTTGGATTGACAAACTACCCTCATCAAAATAACACTTTTCAGAAGTTCTTAATCTATTAATATTCAGCTCAAAGAAGCTCCAGGGTTCCAACTGAGAAGATAGTTTTGAGTGTTAATAGTGGAGCTGCAGGATTGGCCACTGAGAGGAAGTTTTGTCTTCCAGCTTCCTGACTGTCCTTCTTCCCCATCAAAAGCAAGCCATTGTGGCAACTTGCCACATTTTAGATGTGCAGCACTTTCCCCCCCCCCCCACAAAATCATATGGAATGAATATGAGAGGTCAAGCATTGAATAGATGCCATTTTTTGCAGCCCACAATTAGTTAGAGAGGACATTTCTTAGGCTTGTGGGTAATACAGGTAATCCTTGACTTACGATCAGTTGCTTAGCAGCCATTTAAAGTTACAACAGATCCCCCACCCACCCACCTAAAGGTGCTTACAACCAGTGGTGGGATTCAGCCAGTTCGCACCACTTTGGCAGAAGCAGTAGCTAATTTTTTGTTGCCCAGGCCCAGAATGGACTTCCGGAAGTGGCATCCACACAGACAACCGGTTGTTCACATATTTGAATTCCACCACTGCTTACAACCTGTATTCAAAATTCCAACAGCCCATCTCCTGGTCATGCTTGTCAAGTATGCTCAGTAACCTACTTGCATTTGGGGCATCCTGCAGTCACATAACTGCAATTTATGACTTTTTTTGCCAGAAACCAGAGTTTACTTGTCCTTTCCAGCAAAAAACACCCATTACAGACAATAGGTTTGCTTAACAACTGCAGAGTCGCTGAACAACAACAACAAAAAATCATAAAATCAGGTCAGTCATGTGATGGACTCATTTAACAACCGGTATGACTTACAATTATAATTTTGAGCTCAATTATGGGCATAAATTGAAGATTATCTATATTAAGACTTTTGAGAGTGGCAAAGGTGAGGTCGTTGAGCAGCATGAAAATAATTCTGTGGGATTAGTGAGTGAAACCAGTGGGTGAGTAGAAATATCCTTAGCTGAAAGTAAATAAAGCTGCAAATCAACTTGGTTACACTTTGGAGATCAGATTTAAACTAGACATTTTTGTTTGGGGGAAAAAAATCTTGCAATGTCTCTTTCCTTAGCTATATACCAGAGCTTCACTGCAGTTTTCTTCTATAAACCTCTCCAGAGATATGCTATAAAAAAGCAGGATATGCAGGAAATAGCCTGCTCTGGATCTCAGTTGAATGATAAAATGAGATATGGAGGACCAGTTTGCAGCTGTAAGGTGGCCTGGCACCCTGATCCAAATTAGGAGCCTGTTTTAGACTGGCATGTTATGATGTATTTTCTTCCAAATGAAACTGACCAGCTTAAGCATGCTTTTTAAGTTGTTTTTTTTTTAAAAAAGGCTGGCAATATTTCAGCTTGCTTGTAGCAGAACCCTAGAGACAGATAATATCTCTACCCATGACTCAGTGTTAAAAGAACATAACATGAGTAAAGGAGTCCTATTTTAGCTTTCTGTTTAAGGAGTCCATCAAATCTTACTTCGTACAATCAGTCGCGTGTAGGCTGAAGTGAAATGGCTTCCTCCTATGTATCTGGCTGAGTAAACTCCTGCATTATCAAGGTGAACTGAAGACAGGGGTATCGTTAGCAGTTCTGGAACTCGCTTGAGGACAGAATATATAAACGTACCTGCATTGGAGGGAAAAAACAAAATCCAAAGGCATATAATTGAAGATGTAGATCAATGAGAATATGTCTATAAATGTAGATTTTCCACAGCATACATTCCGTAGCGCACATTCATCGGCATCTGCAGCTTTACTAATATTTTGAGTGTATGAAACAATAAGCACGGGATAAAAGAGAACATTTGTGATTTTTCTTACTTCCTTTTGCATGCTGATAAGGCAGCTACTATATTTAATTATTGTTATTACTCAGTTTGACACTTTGCTTGGGTTATGTACAGATCAGTTAAAGTCTTAAGTACAAAATAAAACCCTTTGAGACTAGGATCTTCTTCTTCTGGTGATGTGGTACCCGATTATCCACTCTCAGATTTCCAGATGTCATCTTAATCATTTTAATCAGCTAGCTATATCATTCTTCTGTCACAAAGATTGCACATTTTAATTTGACCCAATTGCTGCTTTCCTAATAGGATGTAGCTGGAACGGGATGTAAAGACATGTTGGCTTGTTTTAGATCAGGGTTCTGGTTCACCCTGAAGTGTTGGTAAAGCCTATGAACCTCTTTTCAGAAAAATACATCTAAATGCATAAAATGAAATACATAGATTAGAAAACTATTATTCTCAAATACGGTTATCAATGTATTAAAAACAATTACAATATGTAGTAAGGTATATGTTTCTTTATTAACCATTACATAAATAACAATACAATACCTTTTTAGGGTGTAATGATTTTAGATAATGTGATATATTGAAGTTGATAGTTTTGGTGTCCAGAGGCCATAAGTTATTTTGTGGCCTATGTACATTATGAAATGGAAACCTACATTTCACTAGAGGTTAGTGAATGTTGAAGTTGTACTTTCTCCCCATCCGATTTCATAGACTCTCTGAAATCTATCTATGGTTTCCCCAAATTCTCACAAATGAAGAACCCCTGTTTTAGATAATTTGGCAAAGGTGTATAGTTAAAGGGCTGCCTCTCCTTTCCCACAATATGTTCACAACAAGACAAAGTAATGTGTGAGGTATGTATTCTAGAAAGAGGCCCATCATCATCATCATGATGACATTTTTCACCCCACTTCATCCCCACATGTATGTAATAATGGTGATGAGTTTTCTCATAGCACAGAATAAACATTGCATACTTCTAGCTGGTCAGATACAAGGTACTTCTCGACTTATAACTGTAATGGAGCCTGCCCATTATGTCTGCAAGTGGTGACAGCCATTAAGCCTTGCTTAATGATTTCCATCCCCTGCGGCGGCCACTAAATGAAAGCACAGGTTGTTAAGCAGAGCACTGGGTGCCGCAGGGGTGAGGGAAACCTTGGGAGACCTACTGCAGGCCCAGGCCCAATTGCCTCAGGCCTTCCTCACCTCCCAAGGCATCCTGTGTTCTGCTCCATGACATTCAAGATCACTGCAGGACTTATCCTACTTCTAGCCGGGCCACTCAGCCACCCAAAGGAGCTTAAAACTGGACAGCAGAAGTTGCTGCAATGGGAAGCCTCAAGACAACCACAAACTGTTCTACAACAGGTACTATTCTTGAGAGCCTTTAGGGGCCTCCATTTTTTTTAAGGAGGTTCCTCAAACTCCACCCACAAATGGAGTCCCTATAGGCTCTTAACAATAGTACAGGTGGTCTTCAACTTACAAGAGTTTGTTTAGTGACTGTTCCAAGTTACAACAGCACTGAAAAATGTGACTTATTACCTTTTTTCATAGTTACAACCTTTGCAGCATCCCCATGATCGTGTGATCAAAATTCAGATGCTTGGCAACTAGTTCATACTTATGACTGTTGCTGTGCCCCAAGGTCATGTGATCCCCTTTTGCGACCTTCTGACAAGCAACATCAATGGGGGAAGCCAGATTCACTTAACAACCGGGTTACTAGCTTATCAACTGCAGCGATTCACTTAACAACTGTTGGCAAGAAAGGTCGCAAAATGGGGCAAAAGCTCACTGAACAAATGCCTCAGTTAATAACAGGAATTTGGGGCTCAATTGTGCTCGTAGGCCAAGGAATATCTGTACCAGCTTGCATAATAGCATGAGGTGGCCACGAGGTGGCTTCTGTAGGAAAGCTACAGAGGCCACCTCGTGCTATTGTGCAAGCTAGTACAGATAGTCAAGCACGCGTGGCATCGCATGGCATCGCATTGCAGCACATCAGCTGAGCACCTCTGCAAAAAAATAGAAAGGTAAGCTGGGTGCTGCTGGGCCCTGGAGCTGGCTGAGTTCTGCAAGTCCCTGGGTGGCCGGGTGGGAAGAAGGCCTGGCCCCACAAGCTCTTAACAGCTTCCCATGCACCGATAGCTTCTGCTTCCCAGCTTTAGGCTCCCTTAGGTTGCTGAATGGCTGAACTGGGACCAGGCCAAAGGCCTGCAAGGTTAGATAAATGGGGGGAGGAATGGAGCATCCCTGTGGTTGGTCGTAAGGGTGAACAACAATGCAATAGGTATAACTTTGAAACAAGGCCGTAAGTAACTTTGGGGGAGTCTGTTGTAGCCTGACATGGTCACTAAATGACCAGCCTAAGTTGAGGACTAATTGTGTTATCCAGAAAAGAAAGAAAAAAGCACAAATACCATTTTTGTAGATTACTGCATCTTCCTCGTTAAAAACCTTTCTGACGAAGGAAATGTTGACAACTTCGCCCTTGTTTGCTGTAATGGTTAAGGCGACTGGTAGGAATGAAGCTAAAATAAAAATGAAACAAGATAGATTATGGATCTGTTCTTTCTTAGTAAATCCTCCAGCATGGAAATTAGAATAATGGCATACTGTAATGCGGGGGGGGGGAACGGTGTAACACAATATCTGAATATATTCAGGGATGGTTGATTAATGAAAAAGGATGTAGTAATGCTCTGTTTGAAAAATGATCCCCAAATGGGACAAAGGAATTCTACAATCCAACTTTGCCAATTTTAGCTATAAATCTTTTCCCCAAATGAAGGCGGATATACATGCCCCAGGATAATGTTGCAGGAACCAAGCTGGGTCGGTTCCTGGGACCAGACGTTTAGTCTTCTGAGCTTTTGGACTTGTGTTGGAGCCCCCATCCTCTGGCAACGTCTCTTTAGCAAAATGTGTGTAAATCTTTTTGATTGGTTTTGTGTGGGTAATTGATATATGTGTGCAAATGTTAGGTAAATGCTTAACATAGATACATATATATGCACAGAAACATATAGGCATACGTATTTCCAAATAAGATCTTCCTGGGGTCTCTCCTTTCCTCTCCTCTTTCTTGGCTTTTTTGGGGTCTCCCTTCCACTTTGGAACCTTATTCCTTTTGTGTCACTAGTTTAATTTATCCATGGCTCTTTGCTTCACTACATTGTTAGCAGGCAGAGGAATCCACATTCTTCGATGGGCTCCATTCCAATGTATTTTTAGACTGTGGCCTATATTTGAGTAATTCATTTGTTTACCAATGGCTTGGATTCCTCATTCAGGAAAGAACAATAACCAGGCTTTGTAGCAGGAGCGGCTTGTTTGACATCTTAAACCAGAAACCAATGTTTGCTGAGGGGTTTCTGGCATTTCACTGGGTTTGGTTTTTGAACCATAGTCCAGGGCCTTGAAGCCTACACAATTCCGTTTTCAAAAATAACTTGCCAAATGTTTATTGGGATGCTACTTGACATCAGGATTAATGATTTGCCCATCTTATCTAAACTTCAATCAAGTTATCCTCCATGAGCCAGGGGGCCACTCTAACCAGGAGTTCTGAAGTTACAAGCCTAATTTGAAGGCCGCCCATTTTGAAAAAGCTGATCTATTACTGAATTGTCCACTCTGACATAGAAGGATTGTCCCTCAAAACCATTTTGAAGGAACTCAGAGGAAACTAAGTCAGGGAACTTCAGGATGTTAAGTATTTATGATCTCACAGGACAGTAGTAATAGCACTTAGGAGTTACATACTGCTTCACAGTGCTTTACAGCCCTCTCTAAGCGGTTTACAGAGTCAGCCTATGGCCCCCAACAATCTGGGTCCTCATTTTATTGACCTCGCAAGGATGGAAGGCTGAGTCAACCTTAAGCTGCTAAGAATTGAACTGCTGGCAGTCAGCAGAATTAGTCTGCAATATTGCATTCTAACCACCGCGCCAACATTGCTGTTTAATACTGTATTATTTAATAATAATGCAGTATGTGTTAATATTTCTTATCATATATGGAATCATAGGACTGGAAAAGGCCTTGGAGATCTTCTAGTCCAACCCCCTGCCCCAGATGTTCCATTGCTTAGGATATATATAAAGCAACTGAACATCTTGCCTCCTTACAATATAGATCGTAAGTTTTCACTGTTAGGAAATTCATCATCATTTCACAAAAAGATCTATTGCGGTACACTGCTCAGTAGCCTCAGTTTGGAACTTCTGTAATAATAATAATAAAAAAATCTCATCATAAAGACGAGATTGAACTGAGGCTCCTAGTTTGAAATTCTCCTAATAAGCCTGAGAGTGATTTTATCACTGAGATTGATAAACAAGGAATTCAGTTTGGTTTTATAATCCCCAGCTATGTCCCTTTCCCTTGAAATGCAATAACTGACAGTAAGATACGGGAAAACTGGCTTTTTCTTATTGAGAACAACGGTGTGTAGCCTAGAACTCTATTATAATTTATACAGTAAAAACTGAGGAATTAATACTGGATAGAATTTTAATGAACTATATTACATTTCTCACACAAACGTTGAAGCATACTAAGGAGTCAAACATCTATAAACATGTTTCAAAATATAGTACAAACGGATACGCAAGAAAATTCCAGAAATTGCTACAGGAAAGGGCGAGAGGTTTATGAGACTATTTTAATCCTAGACATTTAACTACACACAGACAGAATCCCTTGCATGTTTTAACAAAGAAAGGCTTGATGTTTTGGATGATTAGAGAGAACATTATTTTTAGACGTTTATTACCATAAACACAATATTTAGTTCATGATCCAACATGCAAAAACCATATAAAAGAGCTCTGAAGCAACATTTTATATATTTATTTATATAACATTTACATTTTAAATTTAAATGCTTAATGTAAAGCAGGGGTGGCTGTTATGCTGACGTCAAGGTACGTTCCAAGGGAGGCAGTATTTTGTTTACAGGATTATCCACTATCCAATTACCCAATCTAAAATTTCTGTTTCCATCTTAAACAATTTAAATCTTAAATTGAGATTTAAGATGTTTAGATTTGGATGTTTATGGACATTTGAAAAGTTATCTTGTTTTGTCTCGCACTGGGTGCTTTCTGCCTGTCCATGAATTAGCACAAAAAAATACCAGCAATGAGGCCACATTACTATGTGCTGGGCCCTCTTAGATTTAATGAGGCAGGGCTTACGGTGGTGAAGTCCCTTGACATCACCTGGTGGTAAGAAAAATTATCACCAATTCTTCTCCTCAAGGGAGGAGGCAATATTTGACCATTACTAGACCTATAGGTGTAGCCATCTGTCAAAACCTGGTCTTGAGATGCCTGATCCATAGAGGCAGCAGAATGGGGAGGTTACCCAGCAAAGGAGGAAAATACGGTTTCGCTTAATGGATAGTACTCACTTGAATCAAGAGGGCATATAATGGGGAGGGAGAAGCAAGAGAGGCTTGAAGAATTGATGGCTAAAGAGGTAGTCTCCATTCTGCTGCCTCTATGCATCAGAGCCACAGCAGCGCAGCGGTTAGAATACAGTATTGCAGGCTAATTCTGCCGACTGTCAGCAGCTCGATCCTCGGTCTAGGTTGACTCAGCCGCTCAAGGTTGACTCAGCCTTCCATCCTTCCAAGATTGGTAAAATGAGGGCCCAGATCATGGGGGGCAATCTGCTGACTCTGTAAGCCACTTCGAGAGGGCTATAAAGTACTGTGAAGTGGTAGATACGTGCTATTGCTATTGCTACTCCCCCACCTGTCACCTCTGACATTACCTGCAGATTGAGGTAAACCTGACTTCTTTTTTCTTTACTCAAAATACTAATTTATCTTGTAGCCCAAATGGTCCAGTTTGGAACTTGTGACAACTGTAAAGGATATTCATATCTGCTCCTATGTCTTCATATAGGACTCCCAGGTTTTATTATTTGTCTCCAATTACCAAAACCCTAAAAAAGGATCTATCTATATGGTCATTAAGAGTCAACACTGACTTTACGACAATCAATCAATCAATCAATCAATCAATCAATCAATTATCCAGTTACTAAAATCCATTGGCAAACATGTATTTGCAATGGGACTTGGCACACCTTTGCTTATTATATCACAAAGTACCTGTTCGTTGCATCTTCATTGTATATACCAGCTTCGTGTTATCTTTGAATTTTCCTTCACAAAAGTACGCTCCAATGCTCTCCCCAGACTTTTCCCTTTGCCATATCACTTTTTTTGCTATCCCTCTAGTTTCATCATCAGCCACCGCCAAGGGGTTTCGATTCTGGCTCATTAAGGCATCATAATCTCGCCCAATTTTAATAGAGTCCAGGGAACACCATCGAGATGCAATACAAATTAGTGATGTCTCTGAATCGGCCACAGTAGGGAGTGAGTTGATCAATATCAAATCAAATGCTGTCTCTGCATTGCCTGCAACAAAAGAAAGAAGCCTTTGAAGAATCCATTTAATTTTACTTCTTCACGTTGGTCTTTTATCCTCCTCTTTCAGTGGAGCCATAAAAAAGCAAAGCAGAATTGGGTTTGGTCAACATTTAGATGGAGAGTGCTTAGAAGTTCCAGGAACGAAGGCCAGGCTGCGAAGTTGAAAATGGACAACTATCCGGTACTTCTACACTTTTGGAAAAAAAAACCCCTACGTACACATATCCATGAAGTCCTAAGAAGTCAAGCTCAATGCAAACAAAAGTTTAATCAGTGCTTTTTTTGTAAAAGAAAAAGGTGCCGGAACTCACACATGTCATACAACCCGCCTTGCCTACCCTACAAGGTTCCATACAAAAAAGGTGCCGGAACTCCGTTCTGAGCGTTCTATGAGAAAAAGAGCCCTGAGTTTAATAGAGAGGGGGAAAGTTCTGAGTAAAAGTGTTCCATGTGGCTCAGCTTACATGATTCCAATATGTTTTAATTTTATTCAGCTGATGTTAAACCGAAGCCTAGAAATAGCTGAGTCCTACAGCCAGACCTGCCCTGTTACTGATGGCAGTGCCATGATTAATGGAGGTTGAACCCCCTGGATGGTGATGTCTAGAAGAAAGGAGAAAGCAAAGCTGAAGGAATCACCGTTGCTTTGCTTCTCATAAGCTGCATAGTTGAGGCAGCATCAGATGGTAATATGTCTCAATAGATACAGTAAAACAAGATGGGGCCACGGATATCAAATGTAGACTTTTCTGCCAATCCATTGGCAAATAGCACTTTAACTCAGCGGTGGAGAAAGGCTGTAGGTGTCAAATTAGCGAGGAGCTTCCTGAATTTTAATGAGGTTAGATATAGAGATCTTTGTTTTTTCTTTCTTTCTTTCTTTCTTTCTTTCTTTCTTTCTTTCTTTCTTTCTTTCTTTCTTTCTTTCTTTCTTTCTTTCTTTCGATAAACCACATTTTATTCCCACAATTCTTTCATTATCAGTGATGTTTAACCACCGATGGCTATCATGATTATCATACATATTTCCACAAATAAGGCATTACTTTTCTTCGTCATATTTAACAGACAGAAACTGGAGTCATTAGACAAAAGGCACAGGCCGATTACATGGCATGGAGAACATTTTGCTTCATTTTGAAATAATTAATGAAGCAACGTAAATGCAATCTTTTATAATATGACATTTTTAAATTCACAGTCTCAACAAGATTGGTGTTTACTACAGACATTTAGTTGTGGGCTCCCATCCAAGGCTGGAGGCAGGTTTCTATGTCAATATTTTTGCCTTTAAAGTCTGAGGGGAATTAATTACACTACAACATACTTCTACTTGCTGCTCCTACAGACCCAAATCCAGTCCCACTCTGGATAATCCCAACCAAGATAATTTGCACTGTCCAATAGAGGAGGAACATTTTCTGAGAAGAGCAGGCTAAACATTGCTATGAACACTTTAGACAGAATTGCCCATTGAAAGAAAATCACATCTAAATGCTCTGGCTTCAGTAATGATAGCCACTGTGGTTGCTGTGGTTGTTTTCACACTAATACCTTGGCATGTCAGTTTCTAGTATGTATTAATTATGGATTGGAACAGAGCAAAGCACATTTGTAGATGTTTCTCCCATGCATTGTCTTCTGCTACTAGCTTCCATTACATTTACCTCTTTCTTTGCTCAGAGTTACTGTGTTTTCTCCAAAATAAGATCCAACCGGAAAATAAGCTTTACCATGATTTTTCAGGATGCTCGTAATATAAGCCCCACCCCCAAAATAAGCCCAGTTAAAGACGGTCGCATTTAGGACCATATTTCCCCGAATATAAGCCCTAACCGGAAAATAAGTCCTAATGCGTCTTTTGGGGAAACACAGTATTTAGCAATGGTGCAGATAGACTTGCTTGGGAATTTAAGGTCCTATGGCCTTCTGATGCCTGGAATAATTCTGTGGAAAAAAATATTTCCTTCACATTGATCTTCATTGACTTGGGAGGCTGGTGTGTGGTGTAGTTGGTTCACATAGTGTGGTGGGATGGAGGGTTTGTTGTCACTGTGTGTTGGGGGGAGAGAGCACGGGGGGAGGCTCAGCTAATCTCAATGTACACATGTTGTACTTTGACAATAAAGGTTTATTATTATTTATTATTATTTGCCTCCTGCTCCCTCCTCTCCCTTTTGCTACTGTAATTAATTTTAGCAGCAGAGGAGATCATGATGGTCACGATGATTCAAAACCTTGTCAGAGGAGACACGCATTGTCTGCATTATTTATTTATTTTATTACATTTTTACCCCACCTTTATTACTTTATAAGTAATTGAAGGCGGCTGAACACACCCAGTATTCCTTCCTCCCCCTATCTTCCTCAAAACAACAACCTTCTTGTGTGGTAAATTTATTTATTTATTTATTTATTTATTTATTTATTTATTTATTTATTTATTTATTTATTTATTTAATTTATATACCGCCCTTCTCCCGGAGGACTCAGGGCGGTGAACAGGGCAATACATAAAAACTAGATACAAAAATTAAAAATTATTAAAACGTGATTAAACAATGCCCATAATAAATTAATACAGATTAAAATTGAAGTTCATTTATAAAAATCCCACCCCGTCCCATCAGGCCAGGCCAGCTTGTTTAAAGAGATAGGTTTTAAGATCGCGCCGG